>NW_026047617.1:29183974-29851161 GCF_023864345.2 Schistocerca serialis cubense | reverse complement strand
ACACTCAAATTGCGTCGAGATTCAATACAACGACCTCCAGCCGACTTGCCTCCAATGGTCTATTGCTGCCTCGGGCACCTTATGGTCGTTCTCTTGTAAGTCTAGATTTTTGAATCCGACGCAAAAATGATAGTTAATTGTAACGTTCAGGGCCTCCTAATGACGGTGGAACTCTCAAATTGCGTCGAGATTCAATACATCGTCCTCCAGCCGACTTGTCTCCAAGGGTTATTGCTGCTTCGGGCACCGTATGGTCGTTCTCCTGTGAGTATAGATTATCGAATCCGAAGCAAAAATGATAGTTAATTGTAACGTTTAGGGTCTTGTTGTGACGATGGAACACTCAAATTGCGTCGCGATCCAATACATCGTCCTCCAGCCGACTTGTCTCCAAGGGTCTATTGTTGCCTCGGGCACCTTATGGTCGTTCTCCTGTGAGTTTAGATTATCGAATCCGACGCAAAAATGATAGTTAATTGTAACGTTCAGGGCCTCCTAATGACGATGGAACTCTCAAATTGCGTCGAGATTCAATACATCGTCCTCCAGCCGACTTGTCTCCAAGGGTCTAATGCTGCCTCGGGCACCGTATCAACTTCTCCTGTGAGTAGATTTTCGAATCCGACGGAAAAATGATAGTTAATTGTAACGTTCAGGGCCTTGTAATGACGATGGAACACTCAAATTGCGTCGAGATTCAATACATCGTCCTCCAGCCGACTTGTCTCCAAGGGTCTAATGCTGCCTCGGTCACCGTATGAACTTCTCCTGTGAGTAGATTTTCGAATCCGACGCAAAAATGATAGTTAATTGTAACGTTCAGGGACTCCCAAAGACGATGGAACACTCATATTGCGTCGAGATTCAATACATCGGCCTCCAGCCGACTTGTCTCCAAGGGTCTATTGCTGCCTCGGGCACCTTACGGTCGTTCTCCTGTGAGTCTAGATTTTCGAATCCGACGCAAAACTCATAGTTAATTGTAACGTTCAGGGCCTCCTAATAACGATGGAACACTCAAATTGCGTCAAGAATCAATACATCGGTTTCCATGCCGACTTGTCTCCAAGGGTCTATTGCTGCCTCGGGCACCTTATGGTCGTTCTCCTGTGAGTCTAGATTTTTGAATCCGACGCATAAATGATAGTGAATTGTAACGTTCAGCGCCTCCTAATGACGATAGAAGACTCAAATTGCGTCGCGATCCAATACATCGTCCTCCAGCCGACTTGTCTCCAAGGGTATGTTGCTGCCTCGGGCACCTTATGGTCGTTCTCCTGTGAGATTAGATTATCGAATCCGACGCTAAAATGATAGTTAATTGTAACGTTCAGGGCCTCCTAATGCCGATGGAACACTCAAATTGCGTCGAGATTCAATACATCGGCCTCCAGCCGACTTGTCTCAAAGGGTCTATTGCTGCCTCGGGCACCTTATGGTGGTTCTCCTGTGAGTTTAGATTATCGATCCGCCGCAAAAATGATAGTTAATTGTAACGTTCAGGGCCTTCTAATGACGATGGAACACACATTTTGCGTCGCGACCCAATACATCGTCCTCCAACCGACTTGTCTCCAAGGGTCTGTTGCTGCCTCGGGCACCTTATGGTCGTTCTCCTGTGAGATTAGATTATCGAATCCGACGCAAAAATGATAGTTAATTGTAACGTTCAGGGCCTTCTAGTGACGATAGAACACTCAAATTGCGTCGAGATTCAATACATCGGCCTCCAGCCGTCTTGTCTCCAAGGGTCTAATGCTGCCTCGGTCACCTTATGGTCGTTCTCTTGTAAGTCTAGATTTTTGAATCCGACGCAAAAATGATAGTTAATTGTAACGTTCAGGGACTCCTAAAGACGATGGAACACTCAAATTGCGTCGAGATTCAATACATCGTCCTCCAGCCGACTTGTCTCCAAGGGTCTATCGCTGCCTCGGGCACCGTATGGTCGTTCTCCTGTGGGTTTAGATTATCGAAACCAAAGTAAAAATGATAGTTAATTGTAACGTTTAGGGTCTTGTAGTGACGATGGAACACTCAAATTGCGTCGCGATCCAATACATCGTCCTCCAGCCGACTTGTCTCCAAGGGTCTATTGTTGCCTCGGGCACCTTATGGTCTATCTCTTGTAAGTCTAGATTTTCGAATCCGACGCAAAAATGATAGTTAATTGTAACGTTCAGGGCCTCCTAATGCCGATGGAACACTCAAATTGCGTCGAGATTCAATACATCGGCCTCCAGCCGACTTGTCTCCAAGGGTCTATTGCTGCCTCGGGCACCTTATGGTCGTTCTCCTGTGAGTCTAGATTTTCGAATCCGATGCAAAACTCATAGTTAATTGTAACGTTCAGGGCCTCCTAATGACGATGGAACACTCAAATTGCGTCAAGAATCAACACATCGGTTTCCATGCCGACTTGTCTCCAAGGGTCTATTGCTGCCTCGGGCACCTTATGGTCGTTCTCCTGTGAGTCTAGATTTTCGAATCCGACGCATAAATGATAGTGAATTGTAACGTTCAGCGCCTCCTAATGACGATAGAAGACTCAAATTGCGTCGCGATCCAATACATCGTCCTCCAGCCGACTTGTCTCCAAGGGTATGTTGCTGCCTCGGGCACCTTGTGGTCGTTCTCCTGTGAGTTCAGATTAACGAATCCGACGCAAAAATGATAGTGAATTGTAACGTTCAGGGCCTCCTATTGGCGATGGAACACTCAAATTGCGTCGAGATTCAATACATCGGCCTCCAGCCAGCTTGTCTCCAAGTGTCTATCGCACCTCGGGCACCAAATGGTCGTTCTCCTGTGAGTTTAGATTAACGAATCCGACACAAAAATGATAGTGAATTGTAACGTTCAGGGCCTCCTAATGACGATGGAACACACAAATTGCGTCGAGATTCAATACATCGACCTCCAGCCGACTTGTATCCAAAGGGATATTGCAGTCTCGTGCACCATATGATCCCTCGCCTGTTAGTGGATTTTCGAATCCGACGCAGAAATGATAGTTAATTGTAACGTTCAGGGTCTCCTAATGCCGACGGAACACTCAAATTGGGTCGAGAGTCAATACATCGGCATTCAGCCGATTTGACTCCAAGGGTCTATTGCTGCCTCGGGCACCTTATGGTCGTTCTCCTGTGAGTCTAGATTTTCGAATCCGACGCAAAAATGATAGTTAATTGTAACGTTCAGGGCCTTGTAATGACGATGGAACACTCAAATTGCGTCGAGATTCAATACATCGGCCTCCAGCCGACTTGTCTCCAAGGGTCTGTTGCTGCCTCGGGCACCTTATGGTCGTTCACCTGTGAGTTTGGATTATCGAATCCGACGCAAAAATGATAGTTAATTGTAACGTTTAGGGCCTCCTAATGCCGATGGAACACTCAAATTGGGTCGAGATTCAATACATCGGCATTCAGCCGATTTGTCTCCAAGGGGATATTGCTGCCTTGGGCACCAAATGGTCCGTCTGCTGTGAGTCTAGATTTTCGAATCCGACGATAAACTGATAGTTAAGTGTAACATTAAGGACCTCCTAATGACGATGGAACACTCAAATTGCGTCGCGATCCAATACATCGTCCTCCAGCCGACTTGTCTCCAAGGGTATGTTGCTGCTTCGGAGACCTTATGGTCGTTCTCCTGTGAGTTTAGATTAACGAATCTGACACAAAAATGATAGTTAATTGTAACGTTCAGGGCCTCCTATTGGCGATGGAACACTCAAATTGCGTCGAGATTCAATACATCGGCCTCCAGCCGACTTGTCTCCAAGGGTCTGTTGCTGCCTCGGGCACCTTATGGTCGTTCTCCTGTGAGATTAGATTATCGAATCCGACGCAAAAATGATAGTTAATTGTAATGTTCAGGGCCTCCTAATGCCGATGGAACACTCAAATTGCGTCGAGATTCAATACATCGGCCTCCAGCCGACTTGTCTCAAAGGGTCTATTGCTGCCTCGGGCACCTTATGGTGGTTCTCCTGTGAGTTTAGATTATCGATCCGCCGCAAAAATGATAGTTAATTGTAACGTTCAAGGCCTTCTAATGACGATGGAACACTCATTTTGCGTCGCGACCCAATACATCGTCCTCCAACCGACTTGTCTCCAAGGGTCTGTTGCTGCCTCGGGCACCTTATGGTCGTTCTCCTGTGATATTAGATTATCGAATCCGACGCAAAAATGATAGTTAATTGTAACGTTCAGGGCCTTCTAGTGACGATAGAACACTCAAATTGCGTCGAGATTCAATACATCGGCCTCCAGCCGTCTTGTCTCCAAGGGTCTAATGCTGCCTCGGTCACCTTATGGTCGTTCTCTTGTAAGTCTAGATTTTCGAATCCGACGCAAAAATGATAGTTAATTGTAACGTTCAGGGACTCCTAAAGACGATGGAACACTCAAATTGCGTCGAGATTCAATACATCGTCCTCCAGCCGACTTGTCTCCAAGGGTCTATCGCTGCCTCGGGCACCGTATGGTCGTTCTCCTGTGGGTTTAGATTATCGAATGCAAAGCAAAAATGATAGTTAATTGTAACGTTTAGGGTCTTGTAGTGACGATGGAACACTCAAATTGCGTCGCGATCCAATACATCGTCCTCCAGCCGACTTGTCTCCAAGGGTCTATTGTTGCCTCGGGCACCTTATGGTCGTTCTCTTGTAAGTCTAGATTTTCGAATCCGACGCAAAAATGGTAGTTAATTGTAACGTTCAGGGCCTCCTAATGACGATGGAACTCTCAAATTGCGTCGAGATTCAATACATAGTCCTCCAGCCGACTTGCCTCCAAGGGTCTAATGCTGCCTCGGGCACCGTATGAACTTCTCCTGTGAGTAGATTTTCGAATCCGACGCAAAAATGATAGTTAATTGTAACGTTCAGGGACTCCCAAAGACGATGGAACACTCAAATTGCGTCGAGATTCAATACATCGGCCTCCAGCCGACTTGTCTCCAAGGGTCTATTGCTGCCTCGGGCACCTTATGGTCGTTCTCCTGTGAGTCTAGATTTTCGAATCCGATGCAAAACTCATAGTTAATTGTAACGTTCAGGGCCTCCTAATGACGATGGAACACTCAAATTGCGTCAAGAATCAATACATCGGTTTCCATGCCGACTTGTCTCCAAGGGTCTATGGCTGCCTCGGGCACCTTATGGTCGTTCTCCTGTGAGTCTAGATTTTCGAATCCGACGCATAAATGATAGTGAATTGTAACGCTCAGCGCCTCCGAATGACGATAGAAGACTCAAATTGCGTCGAGATTCAATACATCGTCCTCCAGCCGATTTGTCTCCAGGGGGATATTGCTGCCTCGGGCACCAAATGGTCCGTCTGCTGTGAGTCTAGATTTTCGAATCCGACGAAAAACTGATAGTTAAGTGTAACATTAAGGACCTCCTAATGACGATGGAACACTCAAATTGCGTCGCGATCCAATACATCGTCCTCCAGCCGACTTGTCTCCAAGGGTATGTTGCTGCTTCGGAGACCTTATGGTCGTTCTCCTGTGAGTTTAGATTAACGAATCCGACGCAAAAATGATAGTGAATTGTAACGTTCAGGGCCTCCTATTGGCGATGGAACACTCAAATTGCGTCGAGATTCATTAACATCGGCCTCCAGCCGACTTGTCTCCAAGTGTCTACTGCACCTCGGGCACCAAATGGTCGTTCTCCTGTGAGTTTAGATTATTGAATCCGACGCAAAAATGATAGTTAATTGTAACGTTTAGGGCCTCCTAATGACGATGGAACACTCAAATTGCGTCGAGATTCAATACATCGGCCTGCAGCCGTATTGTCTCCAAGGGTCTAATGCTACCTCGGTCACCTTATGGTCGTTCTCTTGTAAGTCTAGATTTTCGAATCCGACGCAAAAATGATAACTAATTGTAACGTTCAGGGACTCCTAAAGACGATGGAACACCTCGGACAGCGTATGGTCGTTCCCCTGTGAGTCAAAATTTTTGAATCCGACGCAAAACTGATAGTTAAATGTAATGCTCAGGGCCTCTTAATGACGATGGAACACTCAAATTGCGTCGAGAGTCAATACATCGGCCTCCAGCCGACTTGTCTCCAAGGGCCTATTGCTGCCTCGAGCAAATTATGGTCGTTCTCCTGTGAGTTTAGGTTATCGCATCCGCCGCAAAAATGATAGTTAAATTAACGTTCAGGGCCTTCTAATGACGATGGAACACTCATTTTGCGTCGCGATCCAATACATCGTCCTCCAACCGACTTGTCTCCAAGGGTCAATAGCTGCCTCGGGCACCGTATGGTCGTTCCCCTGTGAGTCAACATTTTAGAATCCGACGCAAAACTGATAGTTAAATGTAATGCTCAGGGCCTCTTAATGACGAAGGAACACTCAAATTGCGTCGAGAGTCAATACATCTTCCTCCAGCCGACTTGTCTACAAGGGGATATTGCTGCCTCGGGCTCCATGTGGTCCGTCTCCTGTGAGTCTAGATTTTCGAATCCGACGCGAAACTGATAGTTAATTGTAAGGTTCAGGGCCTCCTAATGACGATGGAACACTTAAATTGCGTCGAGAGTCAATACATCGGCCTCCAGCGGACTTGTCTCCAAGGGGATATTGCAGTCTCGTGCACCATATGATCCTTCTCCTGTTAGTAGATTTTCGAATCCGACGCTAAAATGATAGTTAACTGTAACGTTCAGGGCCTCCTAATGCCGATGGATCACTCATATTGCGTCGAGATTCAATACATCGGCCTTCAGCCGACTTGTCTCCAAGGGTCTATTGCTGCCTCGGGCACCTTATGGTCGTTCTCCTGTGAGTTTAGATTGTCGAATACGCCGCAAAAATGATAGTGAATAGTAACGTTCAGCGCCTCCTAATGACGATGGAACACTCAAATTGCGCACAATAAAGGATGGCAGCCAAAAACAGTTGGCTGCCATCCTTTATTGTGATGAATTTTAACAGTTGCTGCTGCAGCCATGTTTAAAATCTTGAAACTCAAATTGCGTCAAGAATCGATACATCGGTTTCCAGCCGACTTGTCTCCAAGGGTCTATTGCTGCCTCGAGCACCGTATGAACTTCTCCTGTGAGTAGATTTTTGAATCCGACGCAAAAATGATTGTTAATTGTAACGTTCAGGGCCTCCTAATGCCGATGGAACACTCGATTTGCGTCGAGTTTCAATACATCGGCCTCCAGCCGACTTGTCTCCAAGGGTCTATTGCTGCCTCGGGCACCTTATGGTCGTTCTCCTGTGAGTTTAGATTATCGAATCCGCCGCAAAAATGATAGTTAATTGTAACATTCAGGGCCTCCTAATGACGATGGAACACTCAAATTGATTCGCGATCCAAAACATCGTCCTCCAGCCGATTTGTCTCCAAGGGTCTATTGCTGCCTCGGGCACCTTATGTTCGTTCTCTTGCATGTCTAGATTCTCGAATCCGACGCGATTCAATACATCGTCCGCCAGCTGATTTGTCTCCAAGGCGATATTGCTGCCTCGCGCACCAAATGGTCCGTCTCCTATGAGTCTGGATTTTTGAATCCGACTGAAACTGATAGTTAATTGTAACGTTCAGGGCCTCCTAATGACGATGGAACACTCAAATTGAGTCGCGATCCAAAACATCGTCCTCCAGCCGACTTGTCTCCAAGGGTCTAATGCTGCCTCGGGCACCTTATGGTCGTTCTCTTGTAAGTCTAGATTTTCGAATCCGACGCAAAAATGATTGTTAGTTGTAACGTTCAGGGCCTCCTAATGACGATGGAACTATCAAATTGCGTCGAGATTCAATACATCGTCCTCCAGCCGACTTGTCTCCAAGGGCCAATAGCTGCCTCGGGCACCGTATGGTCGTTCCCCTGTGAGTCAACATTTTAGAATCCGACGCAAAACTGATAGTTAAATGCAATGCTCAGGGCCTCTTAATGACGATGGAACACTCAAATTGCGTCGAGAGTCAATACATCTTCCTCCAGCCGACTTGTCTACAAGGGGATATTGCTGCCTCGGCCTCCATGTGGTCCGTCTCCTGTGAGTCTAGATATTCGAATCCGACGCGAAACTGATAGTTACTTGTAAGGTTCAGGGCCTCCTAATGACAATGGAACACTCAAATTGCGTCGAGATTCAATACATCGGCCTCCAGCGGACTTGTCTCCAAGGGGATATTGCTGTCTCGGGCACCATATGATCCTTCTCCTGTGAGCCTAGATTTCCGAATCCGACGCAAAAATGATTGTTAATTGTAACGTTCAGGGCCTCCTAATGACGATGGAACACTCAAATTGCGTCAAGAATCAATACATCGGTTTCCAGCCGACTTGTCTCCAAGGGTCTATTGCTGTCTCCTGTGAGTAGATTTTCGAATCCGACGCTAAAATGATTGTTAATTGTAACGTTCAGGGCCTCCTAATGACGATGGAACACTCAAATTGCGTCAAGAATCTATACATCGGTTTTCAGCCGACTTGTCTCCAAGGGTCTATTGCTGCCTCGGGCACCTTATGGTCGTTCTCCTGTGAGTTTAGTTTATCGAATCCGCCGCAAAAATGATAGTTAATTGTAACATACAAGGCCTCCTAATGCCGACGGAACACTCAAATTGCGTCGAGATTCAATACATCGTCCTCCAGCTGATTTGTCTCCAAGGGGATATTGCTGCCTCGGGCACCAAATGGTCCGTCTCCTATGAGTCTGGATTTTTGAATCCGACGCGAAACTGATAGTTAATTGTAACGTTCAGGGCCTCCTAATGCCGATGGAACAATCAAATTGCGTCGAGATTCAATACATCGTCCTCCAGCCGACTTGTCTCCAAGGGTCTATTGCTGCCTCGGGCACCTTATGGTCGTTCTCCTGTGAGTCTAGATTTTCGAATCCGACGCAAAAATGATAGTTAATTGTAACGTTCAGGGCCTTGTAATGACGATGGAACACTCAAATTGCGTCGAGATTCAATACATCGGCCTCCAGGCGACTTGTCTCCAAGGGTCTGTTGCTGCCTCGGGCACCTTATGGTCGTTCTCCTGTGAGTTTAGATTATCGAATCCGACGCAAAAATGATAGTTAATTGTAACGTTTAGGGCCTCGTAATGTTGATGGAACACTCATTTTGCGTCGCGATCCAATACATCGTCCTCCAACCGACTTGTCTCCAACGGTCAATAGCTGCCACGGGCACCTTGTGATCGTTCTGCTGTGAGTCTAGATTTTCGAACCCGACGCAAAACTGATTGTTAATTGTAACGTTCGGGGCCTCCTAATGACGATGGAATTGCGTCAAGAATCAATACATCGATTTCCAGCCGACTTGTCTCCAAGGGTCTATTGCTGCCTCGGGCACCTTATGGTCGTTCTGATTTGAGTTTAGATTATCGAACCCGACACAAAAATGATAGTTAATTGTAACGTTCAGAGCGACCTAATGACGATGGAACACTCAAATTGCGTCGATATTCAATACATCGGCCTCCAGTGGATTTGTCTCCAAGGGTCTATTGCTGCCTCGAACACCGTATGAACTTCTAATGTGAGTAGATTTTTGAATCCGACGCAAAAATGATAGTTAATTGTAACGTTTAGGGCCTCCTAACGACGATAGAAGACTCAAATTGCGTCGAGATTCAATACATTGACCTCCAGCCGACTTGTATCCAAGGGGATATTGTAGTCTCGTGCACCATATGATCCTTCTCCTGTTAGTAGATTTTCGAATCCGACGCTAAAATGATAGTTAACTGTAACGCTCAGGGCCTCCTAATGCCGATGGAACACTCAAATTGCGTGGATATTCAATACATCGTTCTCCAGCCGACTTGTCTCCAAGGGTCTATTGCTGCCTCGGGCACCTTATGGTCGTTCTCCTGTGAGTCTAGATTTTCGAATCCGACGCAAAAATGATAGTTAATTGTAACGTTCAGGGCCTCCTAATGACGATGGAACACTCAAATTGCGTCGAGATTCAATACATCGTCCTCCAGCCGACTTGTATCCAAGGGTCTATTGCTGCCTCGGGCACCTTATGGTCGTTCTCCTGTGAGTCTAGATTTTCGAATCCGACGCTAAAATGATAGTTAACTGTAACGTACAGGGCCTCCTAATGCCGATGGAACACTCAAATTGCGTCGTGGTTCAATACATCGGCCTCCAGCCGACTTGTCTCCAAGGGTCTATTGCTGCCTCGGGCACCTTATGGTCGTTCTCCTGTGAGTCTAGATTTTCGAATCCGACGCAAAAATGATTGTTAATTGTAACGTTCAGGGCCTTCTAATGACGATGGAACACTCATTTTGCTTCGGGATCCAATACATCGTCCTCCAACCGACTTGTCTCCAAGGGTCAATAGCTGCCTCGGGCACCGTATGGTCGTTCCCCTGTGAGTCAACATTTTAGAATCCGACGCAAAACTGATAGTTAAATGTAATTCTCAGGGCCTCTTAATGACGATGGAACACTCAAATTGCGTCGAGAGTCAATACATCTACCTCCAGCCGACTTGTCTACAAGGGGATATTGCTGCCTCGGGCTCCATGTGGTCCGTCTCCTGTGAGTCTAGATTTTCGAACCCGACGCAAAACTGATTGTTAATTGTAACATTCAGGGCCACCTAATGACGATGGAACACTCAAATTGCGTGGAGATTCAATACATCGTCCTCCAGCCGACTTGTCTCCAAGGGTCTATTGCTGCCTCGGGCACCTTATGGTCGTTCTCCTGTGAGTCTACATTTTCGAATCCGACGCAAAAAGATAATTAATTGTAACGTTCAGGGCCTCCTAATGTCGATGGAGCACACAAATTGAGTCGAGATTCAATACATCGACCTCCAGCCGACTTGTCTCCAAGGGTCTATTGCTGCCTCGGGCACCTTATTGTCGTTCTCCTGTGAGTCTAGATTTTCGAATCCGACGCAAAACTGATAGTTAAATGTAATGCTCAGGGCCTCTTAATGACGATGGAACACGCAAATTGCGTCGAGATTCAATACATCGGCCTCCAGCGGACTTGTCTCCAAGGGGATATTGCTGTCTCGGGCACCATATGATCCTTCACCTGTGAGGCTAGATTTTCGAATCCGACGCGAAACTGATAGTTAAATGTAATGCTCAGGGCCTCTTAATGACGATGGAACACGCAAATTGCGTCGAGATTCAATACATCGGCCTCCAGCCGACTTGTCTCCAAGGGTCTATAGCTGCCTCGGGCACCAAATGGTCCGTCTCCTGTGAGTTTGGATTTTCGAATCCGACGCGAAACTGATAGTTAATTGTAACGTTTAGGGCCTCCTAATGACGATGGGACACTCAAATTGCGTCGAGATTCAATACATCGTCCACCAGCCGACTTGTGTCCAACGATCTATTGCTGCCTCGGGCACCTTATGGTCGTTCTCCTGTGAGTCTAGATTTTCGAATCCGACGCGAAACTGATAGTTAATTGTAAGGTTCAGGGCCTCCTAATGGCGATGGAACACTCAAATTGCGTCGAGATTCAATACATCGGCCTCCAGCCGACTTGTCTCCAAGGGGATATTGCTGCCTCGGGCACCAAATGGTCCGTCTCCTATGAGTCTGGATTTTTGAATCCGACGCAAAACTGATAGATAATTGTAACGTTCAGGGCCTCCTAATGCCGATGGAACACTCAAATTGCGTCGAGATTCAATACATCGTCCTCCAGCCGACTTGTCTCCTAGGGTCTATTGCTGCCTCGGGCACCTTATGGTCGTTGTCCTGTGAGTCTAGATTTTCGAATCCGACGCAAAAATGATAGTTAATTGTAACGTTCAGGGCCTTGTAATGACGATGGAACACTCAAATTGCGTCGAGATTCAATACATCGGCCTCCAGCCGACTTGTCTCCAAGGGTCTGTTGCTGCCTCGGGCACCTTATGGTCGTTCTCCTGTGAGTTTAGATTATCGAATCCGACGCAAAGATGATAGTTAATTGTAACGTTTAGGGCCTCGTAATGATGATGGAACACTCATTTTGCGTCGCGATCCAATACATCGTCCTCCAACCGACTTGTCTCCAACGGTCAATAGCTGCCACGGGCACCTTGTGATCGTTCTGCTGTGAGTCTAGATTTTCGAACCCGACGCAAAACTGATTGTTAATTGTAACGTTCGGGGCCTCCTAATGACGATGGAATTGCGTCAAGAATCAATACATCGATTTCCAGCCGACTTGTCTCCAAGGGTCTATTGCTGCGTCGGGCACCTTATGGTCGTTCTCCTGTGAGTCTAGATTTTCGAATCCGACGCAAAAATGATAGTTAATTGTAACGTTCAGGGCCTTGTAATATCGATAGAACACTCAAATTGCGTCGAGATTCAATACATCGGTCTCCAGCCGACTTGTCTCCAAGGGTCTAATGCTGCCTCGGGCACCTTATGGTCGTTCTGATTTGAGTTTAGATTATCGAACCCGACACAAAAATGATAGTTAATTGTAACGTTCAGGGCGACCTAATGACGATGGAACACTCAAATTGCGTCGATATTCAATACATCGGCCTCCAGTCGATTTGTCTCCAAGGGTCTATTGCTGCCTCGAGCACCGTATGAACTTCTAATGTGAGAAGATTTTGAATCCGACGCAAAAATGATAGTTAATTGTAACGTTTAGGGCCTCCTAACGACGATAGAAGACTCAAATTGCGTCGAGATTCAATACATTGACCTCCAGCCGACTTGTCTCCAAGGGTCTATTGCTGCCTCGGGCACCTTATGGTCGTTCTCTTGTAAGTCTAGATTTTCGAATCCGACGCAAAAATGATAATTAATTGTAACGTTCAGGGCTTCCTAATGACGATAGAACTCTCAAATTCCGTGGGGATTCAATACATCGTCCTCCAGCCGACTTGTCTCCAAGGGTCTATTGCTGCCTCGGGCACCGTATGGTCGTTCTCCTGTGAGTCTAGATTTTCGAATCCGACGCAAAAATGATAGTTAATTGTAACTTTCAGGGCCTTCTAATGACGATGGAACACTCATTTTGCGTCGCGATCCAATACATCGTCCTCCAACCGACTTGTCTCCAAGTGTCAATAGCTGCCTCGGGCACCGTATGGTCGTTACCCTGTGAGTCAACATTTTAGAATCCGACGCAAAACTGATAGTTAAATGTAATTCTCAGGGCCTCTTAATGACGATGGAACACTCAAATTGCGTAGAGAGTCAATACATCTTCCTCCAGCCGACTTGTCTACAAGGGGATATTGCTGAATCGGGCTCCATGTGGTCCGTCTCCTGTGAGTCTAGATTTTCGAACCCGACGCAAAACTGATAGTTAATTGTAACGTTCAGGGCCACCTAATGACGATGGAACACTCAAATTGCGTGGAGATTCGATACATCGTCCTCCAGCCGACTTGTCTCCAAGGGTCTATTGCTGCCTCGGGCACCTTATGGTCGTTCTCCTGTGAGTCTAGATTTTCGAATCCGACGCAAAAATGATAGTTAATTGTAACGTTCAGGGCCTCCTAATGACGATGGAACACTCAAATTGCGTCGAGATTCAATACATCGTCCTCCAACCGACTTGTCTCCAAGGGTCTATTGCTGCCTCGGGCACCTTATGGTCGTTCTCCTGTGAGTCTAGATTTTCGAATCCGACGCTAAAATGATAGTTAACTGTAACGTACAGGGCCTCCTAATGCCGATGGAACACTCAAATTGCGTCGTGGTTCAATACATCGGCCTCCAGCCGACTTGTCTCCAAGGGTCTATTGCTGCCTCGGGCACCTTATGGTCGTTCTCCTGTGAGTCTAGATTTTCGAATCCGACGCAAAAATGATTGTTAATTGTAACGTTCAGGGCCTTCTAATGACGATGGAACACTCATTTTGCTTCGCGATCCAATACATCGTCCTCCAACCGACTTGTCTCCAAGGGTCAATAGCTGCCTCGGGCACCGTATGGTCGTTCCCCTGTGAGTCAACATTTTAGAATCCGACGCAAAACTGATAGTTAAATGTAATTCTCAGGGCCTCTCAATGACGATTGAACACTCAAATTGCGTCGAGAGTCAATACATCTTCCTCCAGCCGACTTGTCTACAAGGGGATATTGCTGCCTCGGGCTCCATGTGGTCCGTCTCCTGTGAGTCTAGATTTTCGAACCAGACGCAAAACTGATTGTTAATTGTAACGTTGAGGGCCACCTAATGACGATGGAACACTCAAATTGCGTGGAGATTCAATACATCGTCCTCCAGCCGACTTGTCTCCAAGGGTCTATTGCTGCCTCGGGCACCTTATGGTCGTTCTCCTGTGAGTCTACATTTTCGAATCCGACGCAAAAATGATAGTTAATTGTAACGTTCAGGGCCTCCTAATGTCGATGGAGCACACAAATTGAGTCGAGATTCAATACATCGACCTCCAGCCGACTTGTCTCCAAGGGTCTATTGCTGACTCGGGCACCTTATTGTCGTTCTCCTGTGAGTCTAGATTTACGAATCCGACGCAAAAATGATAGTTAAATGTAATGCTCAGGGCCTCTTAATGACGATGGAACACTCAAATTGCGTCGAGATTCAATACATCGGCCTCCAGCGGACTTGTCTCCAAGGGGATATTGCTGTCTCGGGCACCATATGATCCTTCACCTGTGAGGCTAGATTTTCGAATCCGACGCAAAAATGATAGTGAATAGTAACGTTCAGCGCCTCCTAAACACGATAGAAGACTCAAATTGCGTCGAGATTCAATACATCGGCCTCCAGCCGACTTGTCTCCAATGGTCTATTGCTGCCTCGGGCACCAAATGGTCCGTCTCCTGTGAGTCTGGATTTTCGAATCCGACGCGAAACTGATAGCTAATTGTAACGTTTAGGGCCTCCTAATGACGATGGGACACTCAAATTGCGTCGAGATTCAATACATCGTCCACCAGCCGACTTGTCTCCAAGGGTCTATTGCTGCCTCGGGCACCTTATGGTCGTTCTCCTGTGAGTCTAGATTTTCGAATCCGACGCGAGACTGATAGTTAATTGTAAGGTTCAGGGCCTCCTAATGGCGATGGAACACTCAAATTGCGTCGCGATCCAATATATCGACCTCCAGCCGACTTGTCTCCAAGGGTCTATTGCTGCCTCGGGCACCTTATGGGCGTTCTCCTGTGAGTCTAGATTTTCGAATCCAACGCAAAAATGATATTTAATTGTAACGTTTAGGGCCTCCTAATGACGATGGAACACTCAAATTGCGTCGAGAATCAATACATCGGCCTCCAGCCGACTTGTCTCCAAGGGTCTATTGCTGCCTCGGGCACCTTATGGTCGTTCTCCTGTGAGTCTAGATTTTCGAATCCGACGCAAAACTGATAGGTCTATGTAATGCTCAGGGCCTCTTAATGACGATGGAACACTCAAATTGCGTCGAGAGTCAATACATCTTCCTCCAGCCGACTTGTCTACAAGGGGATATTGCTGCCTCGGGCTCCATGTGGTCCGTCTCCTGTGAGTCTAGATTTTCGAATCCGACGCGAGACTGATAGTTAATTATAAGGTTCAGGGCCTCCTAATGACGATGGAACACTCAAATTGCGTCGATATTAAATACATCGGCCTCCAGTCGATTTGTCTCCAAGGGGTATATTGCTGTCTCGAGCACCGTATGAACTTCTCCTGTGAGTAGATTTTCGAATCCGACGATAAAATGATAGTTAATTGTAACGTTCAGGGCCTCCTAATGACGATGGAACACTCAAATTGCGTCGAGATTCAATACATCGTCCTCCAGCTGATTTGTCTCCAAGGGGATATTGCTGCCTCGGGCACCAAATGGTCCGTCTCCTATGAGTCTGGATTTTTGAATCCGACGCGAAACTGATAGTTAATTGTAACGTTCAGGGCCTCCTAATGCCGATGGAAGACTCAAATTGCGTCGAGATTCAATACATCGTCCTCCAGCCGACTTGTCTCCAAGGGTCTATTGCTGCCTCGGGCACCTTATGGTCGTTCTCCTGTGAGTCTAGATTTTCGAATCCGACGCGAAACTGATTGTTAATCGTAACGTTCAGGGCTTCCTAATGACGATGGATCACTCAAATTGCGTCGAGATTCAATACATCGACCTCCAGCCGACTTTTCTACAAGGGGATATTGCTGCCTCGGGCACCATGTGGTCCGTCTACTGTGAGTCTAGATTTTCGAATCCGACGCAAAACTCATAGTTAGTGAATCTCGACGCAATTTGAGAGTTCCATCGTCATTAGGAGGCCCTGAACGTTACAAATAACTATCATTTTTGCGTCGGATTCGAAAATCTAGACTTATTAGAGAACGACCATAAGGTGCCCGAGGCAGCATTAGACCCTTGGAGACAAGTCGGCTGGAGGCCGATGTATTGAATCTCGACGCAATTTGGGTGTTCCATCGTCATTAGAAGGCAATGAACGTTACAATTAACTATCATTTTTGCGTCGGATTCGAAAATCTAGACTCGCAGCAGAACGACCATAAGGTGCCCGAGGCAGCAATAGACGCTTGGAGACAAGTTGGCTGGAGGACGATGTATTGAATCTCGACGCAATTTGAGAGTTCCATCGTCATTAGGAGGCCCTGAACGTTACAATTAACTATCATTTTTGCGACGGATTCCAAAATCTAGACTTACAAGAGAACGACCATAGGGTGCCCGAGGCAGCATTTGACCCTTGGAGACACGTCGGCTGGAGGACGATGTATTGGATTGCGACGCAATTTGAGTGTTCCATCGTCATTAGGAGGCCCTGAACGTTACAATTAACTATCATTTTTGCCTCGGATTCGAAACTCTAGACTTACAAAAGATCGACCATAAGGTGCCCGAGGCAGCATTAGACCCTTGGAGACAAGTCGGCTGGAGGTCGATGTATTGAATCTCGACTCAATTTGAGTGTTCCATCGTCATTAGGAGGCCCTGAACGTTACAATTAACTATCATTTTTGCGTCGGATTCGAAAATCTAGACTTACAAAAGAACGACCATAAGGTGCTCGAGGCAGCATTAGACCCTTGGAGACAAGTCGGCTGGAGGCCGATGTATTGAATCTCGACGCAATTTGAGTGTTCCATCGGCATTAGAAGGCCCTGAACGTTACAATTAACTATAATTTTTGCGTCGCATTCGAAAATTTAGACTCACAGGCGAACGACCATAAGGTGCCCGAGGCAGCAATAGACCCTTGGAGACAAGTCGGCTGGAGGACGATGTATTGAATCTCGACGCAATTTGAGTGTTCCATCGTCATTACAAGGCCCTGAACGTTACAATTAGCTATCAGTTTCGCGTCGGATTCGAAAATCTAGACTCACAGGAGACTGACCACATGGAGCCCGAGGCAGCAATAGACCCTTGGAGACAAGTCGGCTGGAGGACGATGTATTGAATCTCGACGCAATTTGAGAGTTCCATCGTCATTAGGAGGCCCTGAACGTTACAATTAACGATCATTTTTGCGTCGGATTCGATAATCTAAACTCACAGGAGAACGACCATAAGGTGCCCGAGACAGCAATATCCCCTTGGAGACAAGTCGGCTGGAGGTCAATGTATTGAATCTCGACTCAATTTGAGTGTTCCATCGTCATTAGGAGGCCCTGAACGTTACAATTAACTATCATTTTTGCGTCGGATTCGAAAAACTAGACTTACAAGAGAATGACCATAAGGTGCCCGAGGCAGCATTAGACCCTTGGAGACACGTCGGCTGGAGGCCGATGTATTGAATCTCGACGCAATTTGAGTGTTCCATCGTCATTAGAAGGCCCTGAACGTTACAATTAACTATCATTTTTCCGTCGGATTCGAAAATCTAGACTCACAGGAGAACGACCATATGGTGCCCGAGGCAGCAATAGGCCCTTGGAGACAAGTCGGCTGGAGGACGATGTATTGAATCTCGACGCAATTTGAGAGTTCCATCGTCATTAGGAGGCACTGAACGTTACAATTAACTTTCATTTTTGCGTCGGATTCGAAAATCTAGACTTACAGGAGAACGACCATAAGGTGCCCGAGGCAGCATTAGACCCTTGGAGACAAGTCGGCTGGAGGCCGATGTATTGAATCTCGACGCAATTTGAGTGTTCCATCGTCATTACAAGGCCCTGAACGTTGCAATTAACTATCAGTTTCGCGTCGGATTCGAAAAATCTAGACTCACAGGAGAACGACCATAAGGTGCCCGAGACAGCAATATCCCCTTGGAGACAAGTCGGCTGGAGGACGATGTATTGAATCTCGACGAAATTTGAGAGTTCCATCGTCATTAGGAGGCCCTGAACGTTACAATTAACTATCATTTTTGCGTCGGATTCGATAATTTAACTCACAGGAGAACGACCATAACGTGCCCGAGACAGCAATATCCCCTTGGAAACAAGTCGGCTGGAGGTCGATGTATTGAATCTATACTCAATTTGAGTGTTCCATCGTCATTAGGAATCCCTGAACGTCACAATTAACTATCATTTTTGCGTCGGATTCGAAAATCTAGACTTACAAGAGAGCGACCATAAGTTGCCCGAGGCAGCATTAGACCCTTGGAGACAAGTCGGCTGGAGGCCGATGTATTGAATCTCGACGCAATTTGAGTGTTCCATCGTCATTAGAAGGCCCTGAACGTTACAACTAACTATCATTTTTGCGTCGGATTCGAAAATCTAGACTCACAGGGGAACGAACATAAGGTTCCCGAGGCAGCAATAGACCCTTGGAGACAAGTCGGTTGGAGGACGATGTATTGAATCTCGACGCAATTTGAGTCTTCTATCGTCATTAGGAGGCGCTGAACGGTACAATTCACTATCAATTTTGCGTCGGATTCGACAATCTAGACTCACAGGACAAGGATCATATTGTGCCCGAGACAGCAATATCCCCTTGGAGACAAGTCGGCTGGAGGACGATCTATTGAATCTCGACGCAATTTGAGTGTCCATCGTCATTAGGAGGCCCTAAACGTTACAATTAACTAACATTTTTGCGTCGGATTCGAAAATCTAGACTCGCAGGAGAAGGAACATATTGTGCCCGAGACAGCAATATCCCCTTGGAGACAAGTCGGCTGGAAAACGATTAATTGAATCTCGACGCAATTTGAGTGTTCCATCGGCATTAGGAGGCCCTGAACGTTACAATTAACTATCATTTTTGCGTCGGATTCGAAAAACTAGACTTACAAGAGAATGACCATAAGGTGCCCGAGGCAGCATTAGTCCCTTGGAGACAAGTCGGCTGGAGGACGATGTATTGGATCGCGACGCAATTTGAGTGTTCCATCGTCATTAGGAGGCCCTGAATGTTACAATTAACTATCAGTTTTGCGTCGGATTCGAAAATCTAGACTCACAGGAGAACGACCATAAGGTGCCCCAGGCAGCAATAGACCCTTGGAGACAAGTCGGCTGGAGGACGATGTATTGAATCTCGACGCAATTTGAGAGTTCCATCGTCATTAGGAGGCCCTGAACGTTACAATTAACTATCATTTTTGCGTCGGATTCGATATTCTAAACTCACAGGAGAACGACCATAAGGTGCCCGAGACAGCAATATCCCCTTGGAGACAAGTCGGCTGGAGGTCGATGTATTGAATCTCGACTCAATTTGAGTGTTCCATCGTAATTAGGAGGCCCTGAACGTTACAATTAACTATCATTTTTGCGTCGGATTCGAAAAACTAGACTTACAAGAGAATGACCATAAGGTGCCCGAGGCAGCATTAGTCCCTTGGAGACACGTCGGCTGGAGGCCGATGTATTGAATCTCGACGCAATTTGAGTGTTCCATCGTCATTAGAAGGCCCTGAACGTTACAATTAACTATCATTTTTGCGTCGGATTCGAAAATCTAGACTCACAGGAGAACGACCATAAGGTGCCCGAGGCAGCAATAGGCCCTTGGAGACAAGTCGGCTGGAGGACGATGTATTGAATCTCGACGCAATTTGAGAGTTCCATCGTCATTAAGAGGCACTGAACGTTACAATTAACTTTCATTTTTGCGTCGGATTCGAAAATCTAGACTTACAAGAGAACGACCATAAGGTGCCCGAGGCAGCATTAGACCCTTGGAAACAAGTCGGCTGGAGGCCAATGTATTGAATCTCGACGCAATTTGAGTGTTCCATCGTCATTACAAGGCCCTGAACGTTGCAATTAACTATCAGTTTCGCGTCGGATTCGAAAATCTAGACTCACAGGTGAACGACCATAAGGTGCCCGAGACAGCAATATCCCCTTGGAGACAAGTTGCCTGGAGGACGATGTATTGAATCTCGACGCAATTTGAGAGTTCCATCGTCATTAGGAGGCCCTGAACGTTACAATTAACTATCAGTTTCGCGTCGGATTCGAAAATCTAGACTCACAAGAGAAGGACCATAAGGTGCCCGAGACAGCAATATCCCCTTGGAGACAAGTAGGCTGGAGGACGATGTATTGAATCTCGACGCAATTTGAGAGTTCCATCGTCATTAGGAGGCCCTGAACGTTACAATAAACTATCATTTTTGCGTCGGATTCGATAATCTAAACTCACCGTAGAATGACCATAAGGTGCCCGAGACAGCAATATCCCCTTGGAGACAAGTCGGCTGGAGGTCGATGTATTGTATCTCGACTCAATTTGAGTGTTCCATCGTCATTAGGAGGCCCTGAACGTTACAATTAACTAACATTTTTGCGTCGGATTCGAAAATCTAGACTTACAAGAGAACGACCATAAGGTGCCCGAGGCAGCATTAGACCCTTGGAGACAAGTCGGCTGGAGGCCGATGTATTGAATCTCGACGCAATTTGAGTGTTCCATCGTCATTAGAATGCCCTGAAAGTTCCAATTAACTATCATTTTTGCGTCGGATTCGAAAATCTAGACTCACAGGAGAACGACCATAAGTAGCCCGAGGCAGCAATCGACCCTTGGAGACAAGTCGGCTGGAGGACGATGTATTGAATCTCGACGAAATTTGAGTCTTCTATCGTCATTAGGAGGCGCTGAACGTTACAATTCACTATCATTTTTGCGTCGGATTCGAAAATCTAGACTCACAGGAGAAGGATCATCTTGTGCCCGAGACAGCAATATCCCCTTGGAGACAAGTCGGCTGGAGGACGATGTATTGAATCTCGACGCAATTTGAGAGTTCCATCGTCATTAGGCGGCCCTCAACGTTACAATTAACTATCATTTTTGCGTCGGATTCGATAATCTAAACTCACCGGAGAACGACCATAAGGTGCCCGAGACAGCAATATCCCCTTGGAGACAAGTCGGCTGGAGGTCGATGTATTGTATCTCGACTCAATTTGAGTGTTCCATCGTCATTAGGAGGTTCTGAACGTTACAATTAACTAACATTTTTGCATCGGATTCGAAAATCTAGACTTACAAGAGAACGACCATAAGGTGCCCGAGGCAGCATTAGACCCTTGGAGACAAGTCGGCTGGAGGCCGATGTATTGAATCTCGACTCAATTTGAGTGTTCCATCGTCATTAGGTGGCCCTGAACGTTACAATTAACAATCAGTTTTGCGTCGGGTTCGGAAATCTAGACGCATAGCAGAACGATCACAAGGTGCCCGTTGCAGCTATTGACCCTTGGAGACAAGTCGGCTGGAGGACGATGTATTGAATCTCGACGCAATTTGAGTGTTCCATCGTCATTAGAAGGCCCTGAACGTTACAATTAACTATCATTTTTGCGTCGGATTCGAAAATCTAGACTCACAGGAGAACGACCACAAGGAGCCCGACGCAGCAATCGGCCCTTGGAGACAAGTCGGCTGGAGGACGATGTATTGAAACCCGACGCATTTTGAGTCTTCTATCGTCATTAGGAGGCGCTGAACGTTACAATTCACTATCATTTTTGCTTCGGATTCGAAAATCTAGACTCACAATAGAAGGATCATATTGTGCCCGTGACAGCAATATCCCCTTGGAGACAAGTCGGCTGGAGGACAATGTATTGAATCTCGACGCAATTTGAGTGTCCCATCGTTATTAGGAGGCCCTAAACGTTACAATTAACTATCATTTTTGCGTCGGATTCGATAATCTAAATTCACAGGAGAACGACCATAAGGTGCCCGAGGCAGCAACAGACCCTTGGAGACAAGTCGGCTGGAGGCCGATGTATTGAATATCGACGCAATTTGAGTGTTCCATCGTCATTACAAGGCCCTGAACGTTGCAATTAACTATCAGTTTCGCGTCGGATTCGAAAATCTAGACTCACAGGAGACGGACCACATATAGCCCGAGGCAGCAATATCCCCTTGGAGACAAGTCGGCTGGCGGTCGATGTATTGAATCTCGACTCAATTTGAGTGTTCCATCGTCATTAGGTGGCCCTGAACATTACAATTAACAATCAGTTTTGCGTCGGGTTCGAAAATCTAGACTCACAGCAGAACGATCACAAGGTGCCCGTTGCAGCTATTGACCCTTGGAGACAAGTCGGTTGGAGGACGATGTATTGGATCGCGACGCAAAATGAGTGTTCCATCGTCATTAGGAGGCCCTGAATGTTACAATTAACTATCAGTTTTTCGTCGGATTCGAAAATCTAAACTCACAGGTGCCCCCTGCAGCAATATCCCCTTGGAGACAAGTCGACTGGAGGTCGATGTATTGAATCTCGACGCAATTTGAGTGTTCCAACGCCAATAGGAGGCCCTGAACGTTACAATTAACTATGAGTTTTGCTTCGGATTCGAAAACGTAGAATCACCGGAGACGGAACATGTGGTGACCGAGGCAGCGATATCGCCTTGGAGACAAGTCGGCTGGAGGCCGATATATTGAATCTCGACGCAATTTGAGTGTTCCATCGTCATTAGAAGGCCCTGAACGTTACAATTAACTATCATTTTTGCGTCGGATTCGAAAATCTAGACTCACAGGAGAACGACCATAAGGTGACCGAGGCAGCAATAGACCCTTGGAGACAAGTCGGCTGGAGGCCGAAGTATTGAATCTCGAAGCAATTTGAGTGTTCCATCGGCATTAGGAGGCCCTGAACATTACAATTAACTATCATTTTTGCGTCGGATTCGATAATCTAAACTCACAGGAGAGCGACCATAAGGTGCCCGAGACAGCAATATCCCCTTGGAGACAAGTCCGCTGGAGGCTGATGTATTGAATCTCGACGCAATTTGAGTGTTCCATCGGCATTAGGAGGCCCTGAACGTTACAATTAACTATCATTTTTGCGTCGGATTCGATAATCTAAACTCACAGGAGAACGACCATAAGGTGCCCGAGGCAGCAATAGACCCCTGGAGACAAGTCGGCTGGAGGCCGATGTACTGAATCTCGACGCAATTTGAGTGTTCCATCGGCATTAGAAGGCCCTGAACGTTACAATTTACTATCATTTTTGCGTCGGATTCGATAATCTAAACTCACAGGAGAACGACCATAAGGTGCCCGAGGCAGCAATAGACCCTTGGAGACAAGTCGGCTGGAGGCCGATGTATTGAATCTCGACGCAATTTGAGTGTTCCATCGGCATTAGGAGGCCCTGAACGTTGCAGTTAACTATCATTTTAGACAGCAATATCCCCTTGGAGACAAGTCGGCTGGAGGCCGATGTATTGAATCTCGACGCAATTTGAGTGTTCCATCGTCATTACAAGGCCCTGAACGTTACAATTAACTATCATTTTTGCGTCGGATTCGATAATCTAAACTCACAGGAGAGCGACCATAAGGTGCCCGAGACAGCAATATCCCCTTGGAGACAAGTCCGCTGGAGGCTGATGTATTGAATCTCGACGCAATTTGAGTGTTCCATCGGCATTAGGAGGCCCTGAACGTTACAATTAACTATCATTTTTGCGTCGGATTCGATAATCTAAACTCACAGGAGAACGACCATAAGGTGCCCGAGGCAGCAATAGACCCCTGGAGACAAGTCGGCTGGAGGCCGATGTACTGAATCTCGACGCAATTTGAGTGTTCCATCGTCATTAGGAGGCCCTGAACGTTTCAATTAACTATCATTTTTGCGTCGGATTCGAAAATCTAGACTTACAAGAGAACGACCATAAGGTGCCCGAGGCAGCATTAGACCCTTGGAGACAAGTCGGCTGGATTCCGATGTATTGAATCTCGACGCAATTTGAGTGTTCCATCGTCATTATAAGGCCCTGAACGTTACAATTAACTATCATTTTTGCGTCGGATTCGAAAATCTAGACTCACAGGAGAACGACCATAAGGTGCCCGAGGCAGCAATAGACCCTTGGAGACAAGTCGGCTGGAGGACGATGTGTTGAATCTCGACGGAATTTGAGTCTTCTATCGTCATTAAGAGGCGCTGAACGTTACAATTCACTATCATTTTTGCGTCGGATTCGAAAATCTAGACTCACAGGAGAAGGATCATATTGTGCTCGAGATAGCAGTATCCCCTTGGAGACAAGTCGGCTGGAGGACGATGTATTGAATCTCGACGCAATTTGAGTGTCCCATCGTCAATAGGAGGCCCTAAACGTTACAATTAACTATCATTTTTGCATCGGATTCGAAAATCTAGACTCACAGGAGAAGAATCATATTGTGCCGAGACAGGAATATCCCCTTGGAGACAAGTCGGCTGGTGGACGATGTATTGAATCTCGACGCAATTTGAGAGTTCCATCGTCATTAGGATGCCATGACCGTTACAATTAACTATCGTTTTTGCGTCGGATTCGAAAATCTAGACTTACAAGAGAACGACCATAAGGTGCCCGAGGCAGCATTAGACCCTTGGAGACAAGTCGGCTGGAGGCCGATGTATTGAATCTCGACGCAATTTGAGTGTTCCATCGTCATTAGCAGGCCCTGAACGTTACAATTAACTATCAGTTTTGCGTCGGATTCGAAAATCTAGACTCACAGGAGAACGACCATAAGGTGCCCGAGGCAGCAATAGGCCCTTGGAGACAAGTCGGCTGGAGGACGATGTATTGAATCGCGACGCAATTTGAGAGTTCCATCGTCATTAGGAGGCCCTGAACGTTACAATTAACTTTCATTTTTGCGTCGGATTCGAAAATCTAGACTTACAAGAGAACGACCATAAAGTGCCCGAGGCAGCATTACACCCTTGGAGACAAGTCCGCTGGAGGCCGCTGTATTGAATCTCGACGCAATTTGAGTGTTCCATCGTCATTAGAAGGGCCTGAACGTTACAATTAACTATCATTTTTGAGTCGGATTCGAAAATCTAGACTCACAGGAGAACGACCATAAGGTACCCGAGCCAGCAATAGGCCCTTGGAGACAAGTCGGCTGGCGGACGATGTATTGAATCTCGACGCAATTTGAGTCTTCTATCGTCATTAGGAGGCGCTGATTGTTACAATTCACTATCATTTTTGCGTCGGATTCGAAAATCTAGACTCACAGGAGAAGGATCATATTGTGCCCGAGACAGCAATATCCCCTTGGAGACAAGTCGGCTGGAGGGCAATGTATTGAATCTCGACGCAATTTGAGTGTCCCATCGTTATTAGGAGGCCCTAAACGTTACAACTAACTATCATTTTTGCGTCGGATTCGATAATCTAAACTCACAGGAGAACGACCATAAGGTGCCCGAGGCATCAACAGACCCTTGGAGACAAGTCGGCTGGAGGCCGATGTATTGAATCTCGACGCAATGTGAGTGTTCCATCGTCATTACAAGGCCCTGAACGTTACAATTAACTATCATTTTTGCGTCAGATTCGAAAATCTAGACTAACAGGAGAAGGATCATATGCTGCCCGAGACAGCAATATCCCTTTGGAGACAAGTCGGCTGGAGGCCGATGTATTGAATCTCGACGCAATTTGAGAGTTCTATCGTCATCAGGAGGCGCTGAACGTTACTATTCACTATCATTTTTGCGTCGGATTCGAAAATCTAGACTCACTCGAGAAGGATCATATGGTGCCCGAGACAGCAATATCCCCTTCGAGACAAGTCCGCTGGAGGCCGATGTATTGAATCTCGACGCAATTTGAGTGTTCCATCGTCATTAGAAGGCCCTGAACGTTACAATTAACTATCATTTTAGCGTCGGATTCGAAAATCTAGACTCACAGCAGACGGACCATTTGGTGCCCGAGGCAGCAATATCCTCTTGGAGACAAATCGGCTGGAGGACGATGTATTGAATCTCGACGGAATTTGAGTCATCTATCGTCATTAGGAGGCCCTGAACGTTACTATTCACTATCATTTTTGCGTCGGATTCGAAAATCTAGAGTCACAGGAGAACGACCATAAGTTGCCCGAGGCAGCAATAGACCCTTGGAGACAAGTCGGCTGGAGGTCGATGTATTGAATCTCGACTGAATTTGAGTGTTCCATCGTCATTAGGTGGCCCTGAACGTTACAATTAACAATCAGTTTTGCGTCGGGTTCGAAAATCTAGACTCACAGCAGAACGATCACAAGGTGCCCGTGCCAGCTATTGACCCTTGGAGACAAGTCGGTTGGAGGACAATGTATTCGATCGCAACGCAAAACGAGTGTTCCATCGTCATTAGGAAGCCCTGAATGTTACATTTAACTATCAGTTTTTCGTCTGATTCGAAAATCTAAACTCACATTAGAACGACCATATGGTGCCCGATGCAGAAATATCCCCTTCGAGACAAGTCGGCTGGAGGTCGATGTATTAATTCTCGACGCAATTTGAGTGATCCATCGCCAATGGGAAGCCCTGAACGTTACAATTAACTATCATTTTTGCGTCGGATTCGAAAATCTAGACTTATAAGAGAACGACCATAAGGTGCCCGAGGCAGCATTAGACCCTTGGAGACAAGTCGGCTGGATTCCGATGTATTGAATCTCGACGCAATTTGAGTGTTCCATCGTTATTAGAAGGCCCTGAACGTTACAATTAACTATCATTTTTGCGTCGCATTCGAAAATCTTGACTCACAGGAGAACGACCATAAGGTGCCCGAGGCAGCATTACACCCTTGGAGACAAGTCCGCTGGAGGCCGATGTATTGAATCTCGACGCAATTTGAGTGTTCCATCGTCATTAGAAGGCCCTGAACGTTACAATTAACTATCATTTTTGAGTCGGATTCGAAAATCTAGACTCACAGGAGAACGACCATAAGGTACCCGAGCCAGCAATAGGCCCTTGGAGACAAGTCGGCTGGCGGACGATGTATTGAATCTCGACGCAATTTGAGTCTTCTATCGTCATTAGGAGGCGCTGATTGTTACAATTCACTATCATTTTTGCGTCGGATTCGAAAATCTAGACTCACAGGAGAAGGATCATATTGTGCCCGAGACAGCAATATCCCCTTGGAGACAAGTCGGCTGGAGGACAATGTATTGAATCTCGACGCAATTTGAGTGTCCCATCGTTATTAGGAGGCCCTAAACGTTACAACTAACTATCATTTTTGCGTCGTATTCGATAATCTAAACTCACAGGAGAACAACCATAAGGTGCCCGAGGCATCAACAGACCCTTGGAGACAAGTCGGCTGGAGGCCGATGTATTGAATCTCGACGCAATTTGAGTGTTCCATCGTCATTACAAGGCCCTGAACGTTACAATTAACTATCATTTTTGCGTCAGATTCGAAAATCTAGACTAACAGGAGAAGGATCATATGGTGCCCGAGACAGCAATATCCCCTTGGTGACAAGTCGGCTGGAGGCCGATGTATTGAATCTCGACGCAATTTGAGAGTTCTATCGTCATCAGGAGGCGCTGAACGTTACTATTCACTATCATTTTTGCGTCGGATTCGAAAATCTAGACTCACTCGAGAAGGATCATATGGTGCCCGAGACAGCAATAGACCCTTGGAGACAAGTCCGCTGGAGGCCGATGTATTGAATCTCGACGCAATTTGAGTGTTCCATCGTCATTACAAGGTCCTGAACGTTACAATTAACTATCATTTTTGCGTCGGATTCGAAAATCTAGACTCACAGGAGAACGACCATAAGGTGCCCGAGGCAGCAATAGACCCTTGGAGACAAGTCGGCTGGAGGACGATGTGTTGAATCTCGACGGAATTTGAGTCTTCTATCGTCATTAGGAGGCGCTTAACGTTACAATTCACTATCATTTTTGCGTCGAATTCGAAAATCTAAACTCACAGGAGAAGGATCATATTGTGCCCGAGATAGCACTATCCCCTTGGAGACAAGTCGGCTGGAGGACGATGTATTGAATCTCGACGCAATTTGAGTGTCCCATCGTCATTAGGAGGCCCTAAACGTTACAATTAACTATCATTTTTGCGTCGGATTCGAAAATCTAGACTCACTCGAGAAGGATCATATGGTGCCCGAGACAGCAATAGACCCTTGGAGACAAGTCCGCTGGAGGCCGATGTATTGAATCTCGACGCAATTTGAGTGTTCCATCGTCATTAGAAGGCCCTGAACGTTACAATTAACTATCATTTTAGCGTCGGATTCGAAAATCTAGACTCACAGCAGACGGACCATTTGGTGCCCGTGGCAGCAATATCCTCTTGGAGACAAATCGGCTGGAGGACGATGTATTGAATCTCGACGCAATTTGAGTCTTCTATCGTCATTAGGAGGCCCTGAACGTTACTATTCACTATCATTTTTGCGTCGGGTTCGAAAATCTAGACTCACAGCAGAACGATCACAAGGTGCCCGTGGCAGCTATTGACCCTTGGAGACAAGTCGGTTGCAGGACAATGTATTGGATCGCAACGCAAAACGAGTGTTCCATCGTCATTAGGAAGCCCTGAATGTTACAATTAACTATCAGTTTTTCGTCTGATTCGAAAATCTAAACTCACATTAGAACGACCATATGGTGCCCGATGCAGAAATATCCCCTTCGAGACAAGTCGGCTGGAGGTCGATGTATTAATTCTCGACGCAATTTGAGTGATCCATCGCCAATAGGAGGCCCTGAACGTTACAATTAACTATCATTTTTGTGTCGGATTCGAAAATCTCGACTCACAGGAGAAGAATCATATTGTGCACGAGACAGGAATGTCCCCTTGGAGACAAGTCGGCTGGAGGACGATGTATTGAATCTCGACGCAATTTGAGTGTTCCATCGTCATTAGAAGGTCCTGAACGTTACAATTAACTATCATTTTTGCGTCGGATTCGAAAATCTAGACTCACAGGAGAAGGATCATATTGTGCCCGAGACAGCAATATCCCCTTGGAGACAAGTCGGCTGGAGGACAATGTATTGAATCTCGACGCAATTTGAGTGTCCCATCGTTATTAGGAGGCCCTAAACGTTACAACTAACTATCATTTTTGCGTCGGATTCGATAATCTAAACTCACAGGAGAACGACCATAAGGTGCCCCAGGCATCAACAGACCCTTGGAGACAAGTCGGCTGGAGGCCGATGTATTGAATCTCGACGCAATTTGAGTGTTCCATCGTCATTACAAGGCCCTGAACGTTACAATTAACTATCATTTTTGCGTCGGATTCGAAAATCTAGACTAACAGGAGAAGGATCATATGGTGCCCGAGACAGCAATATCCCCTTGGAGACAAGTCGGCTGGAGGCCGATGTATTGAATCTCGACGCAATTTGAGAGTTCTATCGTCATCAGGAGGCGCTGAACGTTACTATTCACTAACATTTTTGCGTCGGATTCGAAAATCTAGACTCACTCGAGAAGGATCATATGGTGCCCGAGACAGCAATATCCCCTTGGAGACAAGTCCGCTGGAGGCCGATGTATTGAATCTCGACGCAATTTGAGTGTTCCATCGTCATTAGAAGGCCCTGAACGTTAAAATTAACTATCATTTTTGCGTCGGTTTCGAAAATCTAGACTCACAGGAGAACGACCATAAGGTGCCCGAGACAGCAATATCCCCTTGGAGACAAGTCCGCTGTAAGCCGATGTATTGAATCTCGACGCAATTTGGGTGTTCCATTGGCATTAGGAGGCCCTGAACGTTGCAATTAACTATCATTTTTGCGTCGGATTCGATAATCTAAACTCACAGGAGAACGACCATAAGGTGCCCGAGTCAGCAATAGACCCTTGGAGACAAGTCGGCTGGAGGCCGATGTATTGAATCTCGACGCAATTTGAGTGTTCCATCGGCATTAGGAGGCCCTGAACGTTACAGTTAACTATCATTTTAGAGTCGGATTCGAAAATCTAGACTCACAGCAGACGGACCATTTGGTGCCCGAGGCAGCAATATCCTCTTGGAGACAAATCGGCTGGAGGACGATGTATTGAATCTCGAAGCAATTTGAGTCTTCTATCGTCATTAGGAGGCCCTGAAAGTTACTATTCACTATCATTTTTGCGTCCGATTCGAAAATCTAGACTCACAGGAGAACGACCATAAGGTGCCCGAGGCAGCAATAGACCCTTGGAGACAAGTCGGCTGGAGGACGATGTGTTGAATCTCGACGGAATTTGAGTCTTCTATCGTCATTAGGAGGCGCTGAACGTTACAATTCACTATCATTTTTGCGTCGGATTCGAAAATCTAGACTCACAGGAGAAGGATCATATTGTGCCCGAGATAGCAATATCCCCTTGGAGACAAGACGGCTGGAGGACGATGTATTGAATCTCGACGCAATTTGAGTGTCCCATCGACATTAGGAGGCCCTAAACGTTACAATTAACTATCATTTTTGCGTCGGATTCGAAAATCTAGACTCACAGGAGAAGAATCATATTGTGCCCGAGACAGGAATATCCCCTTGGAGACAAGTCGGCTGGAGGATGATGTATTGAATCTCGACGCAATTTGAGAGTTCCATCGTCATTAGGAGGCCCTGAACGATACAATTAACTATCATTTTTGGGTCGGATTCGAAAATCTAGACTTACAAGAGAACGACCATAAGGTGCCCGAGGCAGCATTAGACCCTTGGAGACAAGTCGGCTGGAGGCCGATGTATTGAATCTCGACGCAATTTGAGTGTTCCATCGTCATTAGAGGCCCTGAACGTTACAATTAACTATCATTTTTGCGTCGGATTCGAAAATCTAGACTCACAGGAGAACGACCATAAGGTGCCCGAGGCAGCAATAGGCCCTTGGAGACAGGTCTGCTGGAGGACGATGTATTGAATCGCGACGCAATTTGAGAGTTCCATTGTCATTAGGAGGCCCTGAACGTTACAATTAACTTTCATTTTTGCGTCGGATTCGAAAATCTAGACTTACAAGAGAACGACCATAAGGTGCCCGAGGCAGCCTTACACCCTTGGAGACAAGTCCGCTGGAGGCCGATGTATTGAATCTCGACGCAATTTGAGTGTTCCATCGTCATTAGAAGGCCCTGAACGTTACAATTAACTATCATTTTTGAGTCGGATTCGAAAATCTAGACTCACAGGAGACGACCACAAGGTACCCGAGCCAGCAATAGGCCCTTGGAGACAAGTCGGCTGGCGGACGATGTATTGAATCTCGACGCAATTTGAGTCTTCTATCGTCATTAGGAGGCGCTGATTGTTACAATTCACTATCATTTTTGCGTCGGATTCGAAAATCTAGACTCACAGGAGAAGGATCATATTGTGCCCGGGACAGCAATATCCCCTTGGAGACAAGTCGGCTGGAGGACAATGTATTGAATCTCGACGCAATTTGAGTGTCCCATCGTTATTAGGAGGCCCTAAACGTTACAACTAACTATCATTTTTGCGTCGGATTCGATAATCTAAACTCACAGGAGAACGACCATAAGGTGCCCCAGGCATCAACAGACCCTTGGAGACAAGTCGGCTGGAGGCCGATGTATTGAATCTCGACGCAATTTGAGTGTTCCATCGTCATTACAAGGCCCTGAACGTTACAATTAACTATCATTTTTGCGTCGGATTCGAAAATCTAGACTAACAGGAGAAGGATCATATGGTGCCCGAGACAGCAATATCCCCTTGGAGACAAGTCGGCTGGAGGCCGATGTATTGAATCTCGACGCAATTTGAGATGTCTATCGTCATCAGGAGGCGCTGAACGTTACTATTCACTATCATTTTTGCGTCGGATTCGAAAATCTAGACTCACAGGAGAACGACCATAAGGTGCCCGAGACAGCAATATCCCCTTGGAGACAAGTCCGCTGTAAGCCGATGTATTGAATCTCGACGCAATTTGGGTGTTCCATTGGCATTAGGAGGCCCTGAACGTTGCAATTAACTATCATTTTTGCGTCGGATTCGATAATCTAAACTCACAGGAGAACGACCATAAGGTGCCCGAGTCAGCAATAGACCCTTGGAGACAAGTCGGCTGGAGGCCGATGTATTGAATCTCGACGCAATTTGAGTGTTCCATCGGCATTAGGAGGCCCTGAACGTTACAGTTAACTATCATTTTAGAGTCGGATTCGAAAATCTAGACTCACAGCAGACGGACCATTTGGTGCCCGAGGCAGCAATATCCTCTTGGAGACAAATCGGCTGGAGGACGATGTATTGAATCTCGAAGCAATTTGAGTCTTCTATCGTCATTAGGAGGCCCTGAAAGTTACTATTCACTATCATTTTTGCGTCCGATTCGAAAATCTAGACTCACAGGAGAACGACCATAAGGTGCCCGAGGCAGCAATAGACCCTTGGAGACAAGTCGGCTGGAGGTCGATGTATTAATTGTCGACGCAATTTGAGTGATCCATCGCCAATAGGAGGCCCTGAACGTTACAATTAACTATGAGTTTTGCGTCGGATTCGAAAACGTAGAATCACCGGTGCCGGACCATGTTGTGCCAGAGGCAGCGATATCCCCTTGGAGACAAGTCGGCTGGAGGCCGATGTATTGAATCTCGACGCAATTTGAGTGTTCCATCGTCATTAGACGGCCCTGAACGTTACAATTAACTATCATTTTTGCGTCGGATTCGAAAATCTAATCTCACAGGAGAACGACCATAAGGTGCCCGAGGGAGCAATAGACCCTTGGAGACAAGTCGGCTGGAGGACGATGTATTGAATCTCGACGCAATTTGAGTGTTCCATCGTCATTAGGAGGCCCTGAACGTTACAATTAACTATCATTTTTGCGTCGGATTCGAAAATCTAGACTTACAAGAGAACGACCATAAGGTGCCCGAGGCAGCATTACACCCTTGGAGACAAGTCGGCTGGAGGCCGATGTATTGAATCTCGACGCAATTTGAGTGTTCCATCGGCATTAGGAGGCCCTGAACGTTACAGTTAACTATCATTTTAGCGTCGGATTGGAAAATCTAGACTCACAGCTGAAGGACCATTTGGTGCCCGAGGCGGCAATATCCCCTTGGAGACAAATCGGCTGGAGGACGATGTATTGAATCTCGACGCAATTTGAGTCTTCTATCGTCATTAGGAGGCCCTGAACGTTACAATTAACTATCATTTTTGCGTCGGATTCGAAAATCTAGACTCACTCGAGAAGGATCATATGGTGCCCGAGGCAGCAATAGACCCTTGGAGACAAGTCGGCTGGAGGCCGATGTACTGAATCTCGACGCAATTTGAGTGTTCCATCGACATTAGGAGGCCCTGAACGTTACAGTTAACTATCATTTTAGCGTCGGATTCGAAAATCTAGACTCACAGCAGACGGACCATTTGGTGCCCGAGGCAGCAATATCCTCTTGGAGACAAATCGGCTGGAGGACGATGTATTGAATCTCGACGCAATCTGAGTCATCTATCGTCATTAGGAGGCCCTGAACGTTACTATTCACTATCATTTTTGCGTCGGATTCGAAAATCTAGACTCACAGGAGAACGACCATAAGGTGCCCGAGGCAGCAATAGTCCCTTGGAGACAAGTCGGCTGGAGGTCGATGTATTGAATCTCGACGCAATTTGAGTGTTCCATCGTCATTAGGTGGCCCTGAACGTTACAATTAACAATCAGTTTTGCGTCGGGTTCGAAAATCTAGACTCACAGCAGAACGATCACAAGGTGCCCGTGGCAGCTATTGACCCTTGGAGACAAGTCGGTTGGAGGACGATGTATTGGATCGCGACGCAAAATGAGTGTTCCATCGTCATTAGGAGGCCTTGAATGTTACAATTAACTATCAGTTTTTCGTCGGATTCGAAAATCTAAACTCACAGGAGAACGACCATATGGTGCCCGGATCAGCAATATCCCCTTGGAGACAAGTCGGCTGGAGGTCGATGTATTAATTCTCGACACAATTTGAGTGATCCATCGCCAATAGGAGGCCCTGTTCGTTACAATTAACTATGAGTTTTGCGTCGGATTCGAAAACGTAGAATCACCGGTGACGGACCATGTTGTGCCCGAGGCAGCGATATCCCCTTGGAGACAAGTCGGCTGGAGGCCGATGTATTGAATCTCGACGCAATTTGAGTGTTCCCTCGTCATTAGGAGGCCCTGAACGTTACAATTAACTATCATTTTTGCGTCGGATTCGAAAATCTAGACTTACAAGAGAACGACCATAAGGTGCCCGAGGCAGCATTAGACCCTTGGAGACAAGTCGGCTGGAGGACGATGTATTGAATCTCGACGCAATTTGAGTGTTCCATCGTCATTACAAGGCCCTGAACGTTACAATTAACTATCATTTTTGCGTCGGATTCGAAAATCTAGACTTACAAGAGAACGACCATAAGGTGCCCGAGGCAGCAACAGACCCTTGGAGACAAGTCGGCTGGTGGCCGATGTATTGAGTCTCGACGCAATTTGAGTGTTCCATCGTCATTACAAGGCCCTGAACGTTACAATTAACTATCATTTTTGCGTCGGATTCGAAAATCTAGACTCACAGGAGAACGACCATAAGGTGCCCCAGGCAGCAATAGACCCTTGGAGACAAGTCGGCTGGAGGCCGATGTATTGAATCTCGACGCAATTTGAGTGTTCCATCGGCATTAGGAGGCCCTGAACGTTACAGTTAACTATCATTTTAGCGTCGGATTCGAAAATATAGACTCACAGCAGACGGACCATTTGGTGCCCGAGGCAGCAAAATCCCCTTGGAGACAAATCGGCTGGAGGACGATGTATTGAATCTCGACGCAATTTGAATCTTCTATCGTCATTAGGAGGCCCTGAACGTTACTATTCACTATCATTTTTGCGTCGTATTCGAAAATCTAGACTCACAGGAGAAGGATCATATGGGGCCCGAGACAACAATATCCCCTTGGAGACAAGGCGGCTGGAGAGCGATGTATTGAATCTCGGCGCAATTTGATAGTTCTATCGTCATTAGGAGGCGCTGAACGTTACTATTCACTATCATTTTTGCGTCGGATTCGAAAATCTAGACTTACAAGAGAACGACCATAAGGTGCCCGAGGCGAAATTAGACCTTTGGAGACAAGTCGGCTGGAGGCCGATGTATTGAATCTCGACGCAATTTGAGTCTTCTGTCGTCATTAGGAGGCCCTGAACGTTACTATTCACTATCATTTTTGCGTCGGATTTGAAAATCTAGACTCACAGGAGAAGGATCATATGGTGCCCGAGACAGCAATATCCCCTTGGTGACAAGTCGGCTAGAGGTCGATGTATTGAATTTCGAATCAATTTGAGTGTTCCATCGTCATTAGGTGGCCCTGAACGTTACAATTAACAATCAGTTCTGCGTCGGGTTCGAAAATCTAGACTCACAGGAGACGGACCACATGGTGCCCGAGGTAGCAATATCCCCTTGGTGACAAGTCGGCTGGAGGTCGATGTATTGAATCTCGACCCAATTTGAGTGTTCCATCGTCATTAGGTGGCCCTGAACGTTACAATTAACAATCAGTTTGCGCGGGTTCGAAAATCTAGACTCACAGCAGAACGATCACTAGGTGCCCGTGGCAGCTATTGACCCTTGGAGACAAGTCGGCTGGAGGCCGATGTATTGAATCTCGACGCAAATTGAGTGTTCCATCGTCATTAGGAGGCCCTGAACGTTACAATTAACTATCAGTTTCGCGTCGGATTCGAAAATCTAGACTCACAGCAGACGGACCATTTGGTCCCCGAGGCAGCAATATCCTCTTGGAGACAAATCGTCTGTAGGACGATGTATTGAATCTCGACGCACTTTGAGTGTTCCATCGTCATTAGGAGGCCCTAAACGTTACAATTAACTATCATTTTTGCGTCGGATTCGAAAATCTAGACTCACAGTAGAACGACCATAAGGTGCCCGAGGCAGCAACAGACCCTTGGAGACAAGTCGGCTGGAGGCCGATGTATTGAATCTCGACGCAAATTGAGTGTTCCATCGTCATTACAAGGCCCTGAACGTTACAATTAACTATCATTTTTGCGTCGGATTCGAAAATTTAGACTCACAGGAGAACGACCATAAGGTGCCCGAGGCAGCAACAGACCCTTGGAGACAAGTCGGCTGGAGGCCGATGTATTGAATATCGACGCAATTTGAATGTTCCATCGTCATTACAAGGCCCTGAACGTTACAGTTAACTATCAGTTTCGCGTCGGATTCGAAAATCTAGACTCACAGCAGACGGACCATTTGGTGCTCGAGGCAGCAATATCCCTTTGGAGACAAATCGGCTGGAGGACGATGTATTGAATCTCGACGCAATTTGAGTCTTCTATCGTCATTAGGAGGCGCTGATCGTTACAATTCACTATCATTTTTGCGTCGGATTCGGAAAATCTAGACTCACAGGAGAAGGATCATATCGTGCCCGAGACAGCAATATCCCCTTGGAGACAAGTCGGCTGGAGGACGATGTATTGAATCTCGACGCAATTTGAGTGTCCCATCGTCATTAGGAGGCCCTAAACGTTGCAATTAATTATCATTTTTGCGTCGGATTCGATAATCTAAACTCAGAGGAGAACGACCATAAGGTGCCCGAGGCAGCAGTAGACCCTTGGAGACAAGTCCGCTGGAGGCCGATCTATTGATTCTCGACGCAATTTGAGTGTTCCATCGTCATTAGAAGGCCCTAACGTTACAATTAACTATCATTTTTGCGTCGGATTCGAAAATCTAGACTCACAGGAGAACGACCATAAGGTGCCCGAGCAGCATTAGACCCTTGGAGACAAGTCGGCTGGAGGACCATGTATTGGATCGCGACGCAATTTGAGTGTTCCATCGTCATTAGGAGGCCCTGAATGTTACAATTAACTATCATTTTTGCGTCGGATTCGATAATCTAAACTCACAGGAGAACGACCATAAGGTGCCCGAGACAGCAATATCCCCTTGGAGACAAGTCCGCTGTAGGCCGATGTATTGAATCTCGACGCAATTTGGGAGTTCCATTGGCATTAGGAGGCCCTGAACGTTGCAATTAACTATCATTTTTGCGTCGGTTTCGATAATCTAAACTCACAGGAGAACGACCATAAGGTGCACGAGTCAGCAATAGGCCCTTGGAGACAAGTCGGCTGGAGGCCGATGTATTGAATCTCGACGCAATTTGAGTGTTCCATCGGCATTAGGAGGCCCTGAACGTTACAATTAACTATCATTTTTGCGTCGGATTCGATAATGTAAACTCACAGGAGAACGACCATAAGGTGCCCGATGCAGCAATAGACCCTTGGAGACAAGTCGCCTGGAGGCCGATGTATTGAATCTCGACGCAATTTGAGTGTTCCATCGGCATTAGGAGGCCCTGAACGTTACAGTTAACTATCATTTTAGCGTCGGATTCGAAAATCTAGACTCACAGCAGACGGACCATTTGGTGCCCGAGGCAGCAATATCCTCTTGGAGACAAATCGGCTGGAGGACGATGTATTGAATCTCGACGCAATTTGAGTCTTCTATCGTCATTAGGAGGCCCTGAACGTTACAATAAACTATCATTTTTGCGTCGGATTCGAAAATCTAGACTCACTCGAGAAGGATCATATGGTGCCCGAGGCAGCAATAGACCCTTGGAGACAAGTCGGCTGGAGGCCGATGTACTGAATCTCGACGCGATTTGAGTGTTCCATCGACATTAGGAGGCCCTGAACGTTACAGTTAACTATCATTTTAGCGTCGGATTCTAAAATCTAGACTCACAGCAGACGGACCATTTGGTGCCCGAGGCAGCAATATCCTCTTGGAGACAAATCGGCTGGAGGTCGATGTATTGAATCACGACTCAATTTGAGTGTTCCATCGTCATTAAGTGGCCCTGAACGTTACAATTAACAATCAGTTTTTCGTCGGATTCGAAAATCTAAACTCACAGGAGAACGACCATATGGTGCCCGGTGCAGCAATATCCCCTTGGAGACAAGTCGGCTGGAGGTCGATGTATTAATTCTCGACACAATTTGAGTGATCCATCGCCAATAGGAGGCCCTGAACCTTACAATTAACTATGAGTTTTGCGTCGGATTCGAAAACGTAGAATCACCGGTGACGGACCATGTTGTGCCCGAGGCAGCGATATCCTCTTGGAGACAAGTCGGCTGGAGGCCGATGTATTGAATCTCGATGCAATTTGAGTGTTCCCTCGTCATTAGGAGGCCCTGAACGTTACAATTAACTATCATTTTTGCGTCGGATTCGAAAATCTAGACTTACAAGAGAACGACCATAAGGTGCCCGAGACAGCATTAGACCCTTGGAGACAAGTCGGCTGGAGGACGATGTATTGAATCTCGACGCAATTTGAGTGTTCCATCGTCATTACAAGGCCCTGAACGTTACAATTAACTATCATTTTTGCGTCGGATTCGAAAATCTAGACTTACAAGAGAACGACCATAAGGTGCCCGAGGCAGCAACAGACCCTTGGAGACAAGTCGGCTGGAGGCCGATGTATTGAGTCTCGACGCAATTTGAGTGTTCCATCGTCATAACAAGGCCCTGAACGTTACAATTAACTATCATTTTTGCGTCGGATTCGAAAATCTAGACTCACAGGAGAACGACCATAAGGTGCCCGAGGCAGCAATAGACCCTTGGAGACAAGTCGGCTGGAGGCCGATGTATTGAATCTCGACGCAATTTGAGTGTTCCATCGGCTTTAGGAGGCCCTGAACGTTACAGTTAACTATCATTTTAGTGTCGGATTCGAAAATATAGACTCACAGCAGACGGACCATTTGGTGCCCGAGGCAGCAAAATCCCCTTGGAGACAAATCGGCTGGAGGACGATGTATTGAATCTCGACGCAATTTGAATCTTCTATCGTCATTAGGAGGCCCTGAACGTTACTATTCACTATCATTTTTGCGTCGTATTCGAAAATCTAGACTCACAGGAGAAGGATCATATGGTGCCCGAGACAACAATATCCCCTTGGAGACAAGGCGGCTAGAGAGCGATGTATTGAATCTCGGCGCAATTTGATAGTTCTATCGTCATTAGGAGGCGCTGAACGTTACTATTCACTATCATTTTTGCGTCGGATTCGAAAATCTAGACTCACAGGAGAAGGATCATATGGTGCCCGAGACAGCAATATCCCCTTGGAGACAAGTCCGCTGGAGGCCGATGTATTGAATCTCGACGCAATTTGAGTGTTCCATCGTCATTAGAAGGCCCTGGACGTTACGCTTAACTATCATTTCTGCGTCGGATTCGAAAATCTAGACTTACAAGAGAACGACCATAAGGTGCCCGAGGCAGCAATAGACCCTTGGAGACAAGTCGGCTGGAGGACGATGTATTGAATCTCGACGCAATTTGAGTCTTCTATCGTCATTAGGAGGCGCTGATCGTTACAATTCACTATCATTTTTGCGTCGGATTCGGAAAATCTAGACTACCAGGAGAAGGATCATATCGTGCCCGAGACAGCAATATCCCCTTGGAGACAAGTCGGCTGGAGGACGATGTATTGAATCTCGACGCAATTTGAGATTCCCATCGTCATTAGGAGGCCCTAAACGTTGCAATTAACTATCATTTTTGCGTCGGATTCGATAATCTAAACTCACAGGAGAACGACTATAAGGTGCCCGAGGCAGCAGTAGACCCTTGGAGACAAGGCGGCTGGAGGTCGATGTATTGAATCTCGACGCAATTTGAGTGTTCCATCGTCATTAGGAGGACCTGAATGTTACAATTAAGTATCAGTTTTGCGTCGGATTCGAAAATCTAGACTCACAGGAGAACGACCATAAGGTGCCCGAGGCAGCAATAGACCCTTGGAGACAAGTCGGCTGGAGGACGATGTATTGAATCTCGACGCATTTTGAGAGTTCCATCGTCATTAGGAAGCCCTGAACGTTATAATTAACTATCATTTTTGCGTCATTTTCGAAAATCTAGACTTACAAGAGAACGACCATAAGGTGCCCGAGGCAGCATTAGACCCTTGGAGACAAGTCGGCTGGAGGCCGATGTATTGAATCTCGACGCAATTTGAGTGTCACATCGTCATTAGGAGGCCCTAAACGTTACAATTAACTATCAGTTTTGCGTCGGATTCGGAAATCTAGACTCGCAGGAGAACGACCATAAAGTGCCCGAGGCAGCAATAGACCCTTGGAGACAATTCGGCTGGAGGACGATGTATTGAATCTCGACTCAACTTGAGTGTTCCATCGTCATTAGGAGGCCCTGAATGTTACAATTAACTATCAGTTTTTCGTCGGATTCGAAAATCTAGACTAAGAGCAGACGGACCATTTGGTGCCCGAGGCAGCAACAGACCCTTGGAGACAAGTCGGCTGGAGGCCGATGTATTGAATCTCGACGCAATTTGAGTGTTCCATCGTCATTACAAGGCACTGAACGTTACAATTAACTATCATTTTTGCGTCGGATTCGAAAATCTAGACTCACAGGAGAACGACCATAAGGTGCCCGAGGCAGCAATAGACCTTTGGAGACAAGTCGGCTGGAGGCCGATGTATTGAATCTCGACGCAATTTGAGTGTTGCATCGGCATTAGGAGGCCCTGAACGTTACAATTAACTATGAGTTTTGCGTCGGATTCGAAAACGTAGAATCACCGCAGATGGACCATGTGGTGCCCGAGGCAGCGATATCCCCTTGGAGAGAAGTCGGCTGGAGGCCGATGTATTGAATCTCGACGCAATTTGAGTGTTCCATCGTCATTAGAAGGCCCTGAACGTTACAATTAACTATCATTTTTGCGTCGGATTCGATAATCTAAACTCACAGGAGAACGACCATAAGGTGCCCGAGGCAGCAACAGACCCTTGGAGACAAGTCGGCTGGAGGCCGATGTATTGAATCTCGACGCAATTTGAGTGTTCCATCGGCATTAGGAGGCCCTGAACGTTACAATTAACTATCATTTTTGCGTCGCATTCGAAAATCTAGACTTACAAGAGAACGACCATAAGGTGCCCGAGGCAGCAACAGACCCTTGGAGACAAGTTGGCTGGAGGACGATGTATTGAATCTCGACGCAATTTGAGTGTTCCATCGGCATTAGGAGGCCCTGAACGTTACAATTAACTATCATTTTTGCGTCGGATTCGAAAATCTAGACGCACAGGAGAACGACCATAAGGTGCCCGAGGCAGCAACAGACCCTTGGAGACAAGTCGGCTGGAGGTCGATGTATTGAATCTCGACGCAATTTGAGTGTTACATCGCCAATAGGAGGCTCTGAATGTTACAATTAACTATGAGTTTTGCGACGGATTCGAAAACGTAGAATCACCGGAGACGGACCATGTGGTGCCCGAGGCAGCGATATCCCCTTGGAGACAAGTCGGCTGGAGACCGATGTATTGAATCTCGACGCAATTTGAGTGTTCCATCGTCATTAGAAGGCCCTGAACGTTACAATTAACTGTCATATTTGCGTCGAATTCGATAATCTAAACTCACAGGAGAACGACCATAAGGTGCCCGAGGCAGCAACAGACCCTTGGAGACAAGTCGGCTGGAGGCCGATGTATTGAATCTCGACGCAATTTGAGTGTTCCATCGTCATTACAAGGCACTGAACGTTACAATTAACTATCATTTTTGCGTCGGATTCGAAAATCTAGACTCATAGGAGAACGACCATACGGTGCCCGAGGCAGCAATAGACGTTTGGAGACAAGTCGGCTGGAGGTCGATGTATTGTATCTCGACGTAATTTGAGTGTTCCATCGCCAATAGGAGGCCCTGAACGTTACAATTAACTATGAGTTATGCGTCGGATTCGAAAACGTAGAATCACCGGCGACGGACCATGTGGTGCCCGAGGCAGCGATATCCCCTTGGATACAAGTCGTCTGGAGGCCGATGTATTGAATCTCGACATAATTTGAGTGTTCCATCGACATTAGAAGGCCCTGAACGTTACAATTAACTATCATTCTTGCGTCGGATTCGAAAATCTATACTCACAGGAGAACGACCATAAGGTGCCCGAGACAGCAATATCCCCTTGGAGACAAGTCGGCTGGAGGCCGTTGTATTGAATCTAGACGCAATTTGAGAGTTCCATCGTCATTAGGAGGCCCTGAACGTTACAATTAACCATCATTTTTGCGTCGGATTCGTAAATCTAGACTTACAAGGGAACGACCATAAGGTGCATGAGGCAGCATTAGACCCTTGGAGACAAGTCGGCTGGAGGCCGATGTGTTGAATATCGACGCAATTTGAGTGTTCCATCGTCATTAGGTCGCCCTGAACGTTATAATGAACTATCATTTTAGCGTCGGATTCGAAAATCTACTCACAGGAGAAGTTCATACGGTGCTAGAGACAGCAATATACCATTGGAGACAAATCTACTGGAGGCCGATGTATTGAATATCGACGCAATTTGAGTGTTCCATCGTCATTAGGAGGCCCAGAATGTTACAATTAACTATCAGTTTTTCGTCGGATTCGAAAATCTAGACTCACAGCAGACGGACCATTTGGTGCCCGAGGCAGCAACATCCACTTGGAGACAAATCGGCTGGAGGCCGATGTATTGAATCTCGACGCAATTTGAGTGTTCCATCGTCATTAGAAGGCCCTGAACGTTACAATTAACTATCATTTTTGCGTTGGGTTCGAAAATCTAGACTCACAGGAGAACGACCATAAGGTGCCCGAGGCAGCAATAGACCCTTGGAGACAAGTCGGCTGGAGGCCGATGTATTGAATCTCGACGCAATTTCAGTGTCCCATCGTCATTAGGAGGCCCTAAACGTTACAAATAACTATCATTTTTGCGTCGGATTCGATAATCTAAACTCACAGGAGAACGACCATAAGGTGCCCGAGGCAGCAATAGACCCTCTGAGACAAATCGGCTGGAGGCCGATGTATTGAATCTCGACGCAATTTGAGTCTTCTATCGTCATTAGGAGGCGCTGAACGTTACAATTCATTATCATTTTTGCGTCGTATTCGAAAATCTAGACTCACAGGAGAAGGATAATATTGTGCCCGAGACTGCAATATCCCCTTGGATACAAGTCGACTGGAGGTCGATGTATTGATTCTCGACGCAATTTTAGTGTTCCATCGTCTTTAGGAGTCCCTGAACGTTACAATTAACAATCATTTTAGCGTCGGATTCGAAAATCTACTCACAGGAGAAGTTCATACGGTGCTCGAGACAGCAATATACCCTTGGAGACAAATCTACTGGAGGCCGATGTATTGAATATCGACGCAATTTGAGTGTTCCATTGACATTAGGAGGCCCAGAATGTTACAATTAACTATCAGTTTTTCGTCGGATTCGAAAATCTAGACTCACAGCAGACGGACCATTTGGTGCCCGAGGCAGCAATATTCCCTTGGAGACAAATCGGCTGGAGGACGATGTATTGAATCTCGACGCAATTTGAGTCTTCTATCGTCATTAGGAGTCTCTGAACGTTACAATTAACTATCAGTTTCGCGTCGGATTCGAAAATCTAGACTCACAGGAGACGGACCACATGGAGCCCGAGGCAGCAATAGACCCTTGGAGACAAGTCGGCTGGAGGCCGATGTATTGAATCTCGACGCAATTTGAGTGTTCCATCGGCATTAGGAGGCCCTGAACGTTACAATTAACTATCATTTTTGCGTCGGATTCGAAAATCTAGACTTACAATAGAACGACCATAAGGTGCCCGAGGGAGCAATAGACCTTTGGAGACAAGTCGGCTGGTGGCCGATGTATTCAATCTCGACGCAATTTCAGTGTCCCATCGTCATTAGGAGGCCCTAAACGTTATAATTAACTATCATTTTTGCGTCGGATTCGATAATCTAAACTCACAGGAGGCAGCAACAGACCCTTGGAGACAAGTCGCCTGGAGGCCGATGTATTGAATCTCGACGCAATTTGAGTGTTCCATCGTAATTAGAAGGCCCTGAACGTTACAATTAACTATCATTTTTGCGGTGGGTTCGAAAATCTAGACTCATAGGAGAACGACCATAAGGTGCCCGAGGCAGCAATAGACCCTTGGAGACAAGTCGGCTGGAGGCCGATGTATTGAATCTCGACGCAGTTTGAGTCTTCTATCGTCATTAGGAGGCGCTGAACGTTACAATTCATTATCATTTTTGCGTCGTATTCGAAAATCTAGACTCACAGGAGAAGGATCATATTGTGCCCGAGACTGCAATATCCCCTTGGCTACAAGTCGACTGGAGGTCGATGTATTGACTCTCGACGCAATTTGAGTGTTCCATCGTCTTTAGGAGTCCCTGAAAGTTACAATTAACGATCAGTTTAACGTCGGATTCGAAAATCTACTCACAGGAGAAGTTCATACGGTGCTCGAGACAGCAATATACCCTTGGAGAAAATCTACTGGAGGCCGATACATTGAATATCGACGCAATTTGAGTGTTCCATCGACATTAGGAGGCCCAGAATGTTACAATTAACTATCAGTTTTTCGTCGGATTCGAAAATCTAGACTCACAGTAGACGGACCATTTGGTGCCCGAGGCAGCAATATCCCCTTGGAGACAAAGCGGCTGGAGGACGATGTATTGAATCTCGATGCATTTTGAGTCTTCTATCGTCATTAGGAGGCTCTGAACGTTACAATTAACTATCAGTTTCGCGTCGGATTCGAAAATCTAGACTCACAGGAGACGGACCACATGGAGCCCGAGGTAGCAATATCCCCTTGGAGACAAGTCGGCTGGAGGCCGATGTATTGAATCTCGACGCAATTTGAGTGTTCCATCGTCATTACAAGCTCCTGAACGTTACAATTAACTATCATTTTTGCGTTGGATTCGAAAATCTAGACTCACAGGAGAACGAACATAAGGTGCCCGAGGCAGCAATAAACCCTTGGAGACAAGTCGGCTGGAGGCCGATGTATTGAATCTCGACGCAATTTGAGTGTTCCATCGTCATTAGGAGGCCCTGAACGTTACAATTAACTATCATTTTTGCGTCGGATTCGAAAATCTAGACTCACAGGAGAACGACCATAAGGTGCCCGAGGCAGCAATTGACCCTTGGAGACAAGTTGGCTGGAGGCCGATGTATTGAATCTCGACGCAATTTGAGTGTCCCATCGTCATTAGGAGGCCCTAAACGTTACAATTAACTATCATTTTTGCGTCGGATTCGATGATCTAAACTCACAGGAGAACGTCCATAAGGTGCCCGAGGCAGCAACAGAACCTTGGAGACAAGTCGGCTGGAGGCCGATGTATTGAATCTCGACGCAATTTGAGTGTTCCATCGTAATTAGGAAGCCCTGAACGTTACAATTAACCATCAGTTTCGCGTCGGATTCGAAAATCTAGACTCACATGAGAGCGAACTTTAGAGGCCGGAGGCAGTAATATCCCCATGGAGACAAGTCGGCTGGAGGACGATGTATTGAATCTCGACGCAATTTGAGTGTTCCATCGTCATTACAAGGCCCTGAACGTTACAATTATCTATCATTTTAGCGTCGGATTCGAAAATCTACTCACAGGAGAAGTTCATACGGTGCTCGAGACAGCAATATACCCTTGGAGACAAATCTACTGAAGGCCGATGCATTGAATATCGACGCAATTTGAGTGATCCATCGTCATTAGGAGGCCCATAATGTTACAATTAACTATCAGTTTTTCGTCGGATTCGAAAATCTAGACTCACAGCAGACGGACCATTTGGTGCCCGAGGCAGCAACATCCCCTTGGAGACAAATCGGCTGGAGGACGATGTATTGAATCTCGACGCAATTTGAGTCTTCTATCGTCATTAGGAGTCTCTGAACGTTACAATTAACTATCAGTTTCGCGTCGGATTCGAAAATCTAGACTCACAGGAGACGGACCACATGGAGCCCGAGGCAGCAATATCCCCTTGGAGACAAGTCGGCTGGAGGCCGATGTATTGAATCTCGACGCAATTTGAGTGTTCCATCGTCATTACAAGGCCCTGAACGTTACAATTAACTATCATTTTTGCGTCGGATTCGAAAATCTAGACTCACAGGAGAACGACCATAAGGTGCCCGAGGCAGCGATATCCCCTTGGAGACAAGTCGGCTGGAGGCCGATGTATTGAATCTCGACGCAATTTGAGTGTTCCATCGTAATTAGAAGGCCCTGAACGTTACAATTAACTATCATTTTTGCGGTGGGTTCGAAAATCTAGACTCATAGGAGAACGACCATAAGGTGCCCGAGGCAGCAATAGACCCTTGGAGACAAGTCGGCTGGAGGCCGATGTATTGAATCTCGACGCAATTTGTGTGTCCCATCGTCATTAGGAGGCCCTAAACGTTACAATTAACTATCATTTTTGCGTCGGATTCGATAATCTAAACTCACAGGAGAACGACCACAAGGTGCCCGAGGCAGCAATAGACCCTTGGAGACAAGTCGGCTGGAGGCCGATGTATTGAATCTCGACGCAGTTTGAGTCTTCTATCGTCATTAGGAGGCGCTGAACGTTACAATTCATTATCATTTTTGCGTCGTATTCGAAAATCTAGACTCACAGGAGAAGGATCATATTGTGCCCGAGACTGCAATATCCCCTTGGCTACAAGTCGACTGGAGGTCGATGTATTGACTCTCGACGCAATTTGAATGTTCCATCGTCTTTAGGAGTCCCTGAAAGTTACAATTAACGATCAGTTTAACGTCGGATTCGAAAATCTACTCACAGGAGAAGTTCATACGGTGCTCGAGACAGCAATATACCCTTGGAGCAAATCTACTGGAGGCCGATACATTGAATATCGACGCAATTTGAGTGTTCCATCGACATTAGGAGGCCCAGAATGTTACAATTAACTATCAGTTTTTCGTCGGATTCGAAAATCTAGACTCACAGCAGACGGACCATTTGGTGCCCGAGGCAGCAATATCCCCTTGGAGACAAAGCGGCTGGAGGACGATGTATTGAATCTCGATGCATTTTGAGTCTTCTATCGTCATTAGGAGGCTCTGAACGTTACAATTAACTATCAGTTTCGCGTCGGATTCGAAAATCTAGACTCACAGCAGACGGACCACATGGAGCCCGAGGTAGCAATATCCCCTTGGAGACAAGTCGGCTGGAGGCCGATGTATTGAATCTCGACGCAATTTGAGTGTTCCATCGTCATTACAAGCTCCTGAACGTTACAATTAACTATCATTTTTGCGTTGGATTCGAAAATCTAGACTCACAGGAGAACGAACATTAGGTGCCCGAGGCAGCAATAAACCCTTGGAGACAAGTCGGCTGGAGGCCGATGTATTGAATCTCGACGCAATTTGAGTGTTCCATCGTCATTAGGAGGCCCTGAACGTTACAATTAACTATCATTTTTGCGTCGGATTCGAAAATCTAGACTCACAGGAGAACGACCATAAGGTGCCCGAGGCAGCAATTGACCCTTGGAGACAAGTTGGCTGGAGGCCGATGTATTGAATCTCGACGCAATTTGAGTGTCCCATCGTCATTAGGAGGCCCTAAACGTTACAATTAACTATCATTTTTGCGTCGGATTCGATGATCTAAACTCACAGGAGAACGTCCATAAGGTGCCCGAGGCAGCAACAGAACCTTGGAGACAAGTCGGCTGGAGGCCGATGTATTGAATCTCGACGCAATTTGAGTGTTCCATCGAAATTAGGAAGCCCTGAACGTTACAATTAACCATCAGTTTCGCGTCGGATTCGAAAATCTAGACTCACATGAGAGCGAACTTTAGAGGCCGGAGGCAGTAATATCCCCATGGAGACAAGTCGGCTGGAGCACGATGTATTGAATCTCGACGCAATTTGAGTGTTCCATCGTCATTACAAGGCCCTGAACGTTACAATTATCTATCATTTTAGCGTCGGATTCGAAAATCTACTCACAGGAGAAGTTCATACGGTGCTCGAGACAGCAATATACCCTTGGAGACAAATCTACTGAAGGCCGATGCATTGAATATCGACGCAATTTGAGTGATCCATCGTCATTAGGAGGCCCATAATGTTACAATTAACTATCAGTTTTTCGTCGGATTCGAAAATCTAGACTCACAGCAGACGGACCATTTGGTGCCCGAGGCAGCAACATCCCCTTGGAGACAAATCGGCTGGAGGACGATGTATTGAATCTCGACGCAATTTGAGTCTTCTATCGTCATTAGGAGTCTCTGAACGTTACAATTAACTATCAGTTTCGCGTCGGATTCGAAAATCTAGACTCACAGGAGACGGACCACATGGAGCCCGAGGCAGCAATATCCCCTTGGAGACAAGTCGGCTGGAGGCCGATGTATTGAATCTCGACGCAATTTGAGTGTTCCATCGTCATTACAAGGCCCTGAACGTTACAATTAACTATCATTTTTGCGTCGGATTCGAAAATCTAGACTCACAGGAGAACGACCATAAGGTGCCCGAGGCAGCGATATCCCCTTGAGACAAGTCGGCTGGAGGCCGATGTATTGAATCTCGACGCAATTTGAGTGTTCCATCGTCATTAGAAGGCCCTGAACGTTACAATTAACTATCATTTTTGCGTTGGGTTCGAAAATCTAGACTCACAGGAGAACGACCATAAGGTGCCCGAGGCAGCAATAGACCCTTGGAGACAAGTCGGCTGGAGGCCGATGTATTGAATCTCAACGCAATTTGAGTGTTCCATCGCCATTAGGAGGCCCTTAACGTTACAATTAACTATCATTTTTGCGTCGGATTCGAAAATCTAGACTCACAGGAGAACGACCATAAGTTGCCCGAGACAGCATTAGACCCTTGGAGACAAGTCGGCTGGAGGCCGATGTATTGAATCTCGACGCAATTTGAGCGTCCCATCGTCATTAGGAGGCCCTAAACGTTACAATTAACTATCATTTTTGCGTCGGATTCGATAATCTAAACTCACAGGAGGCAGCAACAGACCCTTGGAGACAAGTCGCCTGGAGGCCGATGTATTGAATCTCGACGCAATTTGAGTGTTCCATCGTCATTACAAGGCCCTGAACGTTACAATTAACTATCATTTTAGCGTCGGATTCGAAAATCTACTCACAGGAGAAGTTCATACGGTGCTCGAGACAGCAATATACCCTTGGAGACAAATCTACTGGAGGCCGATGTATTGAATATCGACGCAATTTGAGTGTTCCATCGTCATTATGAGGAACAGAATGTTACAATTAACTATCAGTTTTTCGTCGGATTCGAAAATCTAGACTCACAGCAGACGGACCATTTGGTGCTCGAGGCAGCAACATCCTCTTGGAGACAAATCGGCTGGAGGACGATGTATTGAATCTCGACGCAATTTGAGTATTCTATCGTCATTAGGAGGCGCTTAACGTTACAATTAACTATCAATTTCGCGTCGGATTCGAAAATCTAGACTCACAGGAGACGGACCACATGGAGCCCGAGGCAGCAATATCCCCTTGGAGACAAGTCGGCTGGAGGACGATGTATTGAATCTCGACGCAATTTGAGTGTTCCATCGTCATTACAAGGCCCTGAACGTTACAATTAACTATCATTTTTGCGTCGGATTCGAAAATCTAGACTCACAGGAGAACGACCATAAGGTGCCCGAGGCAGCGATATCCCCTTGAGACAAGTCGGCTGGAGGCCGATGTATTGAATCTCGACGCAATTTGAGTGTTCCATCGTCATTAGAAGGCCCTGAACGTTACAATTAACTATCATTTTTGCGTTGGGTTCGAAAATCTAGACTCACAGGAGAACGACCATAAGGTGCCCGAGGCAGCAATAGACCCTTGGAGACAAGTCGGCTGGAGGCCGATGTATTGAATCTCAACGCAATTTGAGTGTTCCATCGCCATTAGGAGGCCCTTAACGTTACAATTAACTATCATTTTTGCGTCGGATTCGAAAATCTAGACTCACAGGAGAACGACCATAAGTTGCCCGAGACAGCATTAGACCCTTGGAGACAAGTCGGCTGGAGGCCGATGTATTGAATCTCGACGCAATTTGAGCGTCCCATCGTCATTAGGAGGCCCTAAACGTTACAATTAACTATCATTTTTGCGTCGGATTCGATAATCTAAACTCACAGGAGGCAGCAACAGACCCTTGGAGACAAGTCGCCTGGAGGCCGATGTATTGAATCTCGACGCAATTTGAGTGTTCCATCGTCATTACAAGGCCCTGAACGTTACAATTAACTATCATTTTAGCGTCGGATTCGAAAATCTACTCACAGGAGAAGTTCATACGGTGCTCGAGACAGCAATATACCCTTGGAGACAAATCTACTGGAGGCCGATGTATTGAATATCGACGCAATTTGAGTGTTCCATCGTCATTATGAGGAACAGAATGTTACAATTAACTATCAGTTTTTCGTCGGATTCGAAAATCTAGACTCACAGCAGACGGACCATTTGGTGCTCGAGGCAGCAACATCCTCTTGGAGACAAATCGGCTGGAGGACGATGTATTGAATCTCGACGCAATTTGAGTATTCTATCGTCATTAGGAGGCGCTTAACGTTACAATTAACTATCAATTTCGCGTCGGATTCGAAAATCTAGACTCACAGGAGACGGACCACATGGAGCCCGAGGCAGCAATATCCCCTTGGAGACAAGTCGGCTGGAGGACGATGTATTGAATCTCGACGCAATTTGAGTGTTCCATCGTCATTACAAGGCCCTGAACGTTACAATTAACTATCATTTTTGAGTCGGATTCGAAAATCTAGACTCACAGGAGAACGACCATAAGGTGCCCGAGGCAGCGATATCCCCTTGGAGACAAGTCGGCTGGAGGCCGATGTATTGAATCTCGACGCAATTTGAGTGTTCCATCGTCATTAGAAGGCCCTGAACGTTACAATTAACTATCATTTTTGCGTTGGGTTCGAAAATCTAGACTCACAGGTGAACGACCATAAGGTGCCCGAGGCAGCAATAGACCCTTGGAGACAAGTCGGCTGGAGGCCGATGTATAGAATCTCGACGCAATTTGAGTGTTCCATCGTCATTAGGAGGCCCTGAACGTTACAATTAACTATCATTTTAGCGTCGGATTCGAAAATCAACTCACAGGAGAAGTTCATACGGTGCTCGAGACAGCAATATACCCTTGGCGACAAATCTACTGGAGGCCGATGTATTGAATATCGACGCAATTTGAGTGTTCCATCGTCATTAGGAGGCCCAGAATGTTACAATTAACTATCAGTTTTTCGTCGGATTCGAAAATCTAGACTCACAGCAGACGGACCATTTGGTGCCCGAGGCAGCAACATCCCCTTGGAGACAAATCGGCTGGAGGACGATGTATTGAAACTCGACGCAATTTGAGTCTTCTATCGTCATTAGGAGGCTCTGAACGTTACAATTAACTATCAGGTTCGCGTCGGATTCGAAAATCTAGACTCACAGGAGACGGACCACATGGAGCCCGAGGCAGCAATATCCCCTTGGAGACAAGTCGGCTGGAGGCCGATGTATTGAATCTCGACGCAATTTGAGTGTTCCATCGTCATTACAAGGCCCTGAACGTTACAATTAACTATCATTTTTGCGTTGGATTCGAAAATCTAGACTCACAGGAGAACGACCATAAAGTGCCCGAGGCAGCAATAGACCCTTGGAGACAAGTCGGCTGGAGGCCGATGTATTGAATCTCGACGCAATTTGAGTGTTCCATCGTCATTACAAGGCCCTGAACGTTACAATTAACTATCATTTTTGCGTTGGATTCGAAAATCTAGACTCACAGGAGAACGACCATAAGGTGCCCGAGGCAGCAATAGACCCTTGGAGACAAGTCGGCTGGAGGCCGATGTATTGAATCTCGACGCAATTTGAGTGTTCCATCGTCATTAGAAGGCCCTGAACGTTACAATTAACTATCATTTTTGCGTTGGGTTCGAAAATCTAGACTCACAGGAGAACGACCATAAGGTGCCCGAGGCAGCAATAGACCCTTGGAGACAAGTCGGCTGGAGGCCGATGTATTGAATCTCAACGCAATTTGAATGTTCCATCGTCATTAGGAGGCCCTGAACGTTACAATTAACTATCATTTTTGCGTCGGATTCGATAATCTAGACTCACAGGAGAACGACCATAAGGTGCCCGAGGCAGCAATAGACCCTTGGAGACAAGTCGGCTGGAGGCCGATGTATTGAATCTCGACGCAATTTGAGTGTCCCATCGTCATTAGGAGGCCATAAACGTTACAATTAACTATCATTTTTGCGTCGGATTCGATAATCTAAACTCACAGGAGAACGACCATAAGGTGCCCGAGGCAGCAATAGACCCTTGGAGACAAGTCGGCTGGAGGCCGATGTATTGAATCTCGACGCAATTTGAGTCTTCTGTCGTCATTAGGAGGCGCTGAACGTTACAATTCATTATCATTTTTGCGTCTTATTCGAAAATCTAAACTCACAGGAGAAGGATCATATTGTGCCCGAGACTGCAATATCCCCTTGGATACAAGTCGACTGGAGGTCGATGTATTGACTCTCGACGCAATTTGAGTGTTCCATCGTCTTTAGGAGTCCCTGAACGTTACAATTAACAATCATTTTAGAGTCGGATTCGAAAATCTACTCACAGGAGAAGTTCATACGGTGCTCGAGACAGCAATATACCCTTGGAGACAAATCTACTAGAGGCCGATGTATTGAATATCGACGCAATTTGAGTGTTCCATCGACATTAGGAGGCCCAGAATGTTACAAATAACTATCAGTTTTTCGTCGGATTCGAAAATCTAGACTCACAGCAGACGGACCATTTGGTGCCCGAGGCAGCAATATCCCCTTGCAGACAAATCGGCTGGAGGACGATGTATTGAATCTCGACGCAATTTGAGTCTTCTACCGTCATTAGGAGGCTCTGAACGTTACAATTAACTATCAGTTTCGCGTCGGATTCGAAAATCTAGACTCACAGGAGACGGACCATATGGAGCCCGAGGCAGCAATGGACCCTTGGAGACAAGTCGGCTGGAGGCCGATGTATTGAATCACGACGCAATTTGAGTGTTCAATCGGCATTAGGAGGCCCTGAACGTTACAATTAACTATCATTTTTGCGTCGGATTCGAAAATCTAAACTCACAGGAGAACGACCATAAGTTGCTCGAGGCAGCAACAGACCCTTGGAGACAAGTCGGCTGGAGATCGATGTATTGACTCTCGACGCAATTTGAGTGTTCCATCGTCTTTAGGAGTCCCTGAACGTTACAATTAACAATCATTTTAGCGTCGGATTCGAAAATCTACTCACAGGAGAAGGATCATATTGTGCCCGAGACTGCAATATCCCCTTGGATACAAGTCGACTGGAGGTCGATGTATAGACTCTCGACGCAATTTGAGTGTTCCATCGTCTTTAGGAGTCCCTGAACTTTACAATTAACAATCATTTTAGCGTCGGATTCGAAAATCTACTCACAGGAGAAGTTCATACGGTGCTCGAGACAGCAATATACCCTTGGGGACAAATCTACTGGAGGCCGATGTATTGAATATCGACGCAATTTGAGTGTTCCATCGACATTAGGAGGCCCAGAATGTTACAATTAACTATCCGTTTTTCGTCGGATTCGAAAATCTAGACTCACAGCAGACGGACCATTTGGTGCCCGAGGCAGCAATATCCCCTTGGAGACAAGTCGTCTGGAGGCCCATGTATTGAATCTCGACGCAATTTGAGTGTTCCATCGGCATTAGGAGGCCCTGAACGTTACAATTAACTATCATTTTTGCGTCGGATTCGAAAATCTAGACTTACAATAGAACGACCATAAGGTGCCCGAGGGAGCAATAGACCTTTGGAGACAAGTCGGCTGGAGGCCGATGTATTGAGTCTCGACAAAATTTGTGTGTCCCATCGTCATTAGGAGGCCCTAAACGTTACAATTAACTATCATTTTTGCGTCGTATTCGATAATCTAAACTCACAGGAGAACGACCATAAGGTGCCCGAGGCAGCAACAGACCCTTGGAGACAAGTCGGCTGGAGGCCGATGTATTGAATCTCAACGCAATTTGAATGTTCCATCGTCATTAGGAGGCCCTGAACGTTACAATTAACTATCATTTTTGCGTCGGATTCGAAAATCTAGACTCACAGGAGAACGACCATAAGGCGCCAGAGGCAGCAATAGACCCTTGGAGACAAGTCTGCTGGAGGCCGATGTATTGAATCTCGACGCTATTTGAGTGTCCCATCGTCATTAGGAGGCCATAAACGTCACAATTAACTATCATTTTTGCGTCGGATTCGATAATCTAAACTCACAGGAGAACGACCATAAGGTGCCCGAGGCAGTAATAGACCCTTGGAGACAAGTCGGCTGGAGGCCGATGTATTGAATCTCGACGCAATTTGAGTCTTCTATCGTCATTAGGAGGCGCTGAACGTTACAATTCATTATCATTTTTGCGTCGTATTCGAAAATCTAGACTCACAGGAGAAGGATCATATTGTGCCCGAGACTGCAATATCCCCTTGGATACAAGTCGACTGGAGGTCGATGTATTGACTCTCGACGCAATTTGAGTGTTCCATCGTCTTTAGGAGTCCCTGAACGTTACAATTAACAATCATTTTAGCGTCGGATTCGAAAATCTACTCACAGGAGAAGTTCATACGGTGCTCGAGACAGCAATATACCCTTGGAGACAAATCTACTGGAGGCCGATGTATTGAATATCGACGCAATTTGAGTGTTCCATCGACATTAGGAGGCCCAGAATGTTACAATTAACTATCAGTTTTTCGTCGGATTCGAAATTCTAGACTCACAGCAGACGGACCATTTGGTGCTCGAGGCAGCAATATCCCCTTGGAGACAAATCGGCTGGAGGACGATGTATTGAATCTCGACGCAATTTGAGTCTTCTATCGTCATTAGGAGGCTCTGAACGTTACAATTAACTATCAGTTTCGCGTCGGATTCGAAAATCTAGACTCACAGGAGACGGACCATATGGAGCCCGAGGCAGCAATAGACCCTTGGAGACAAGTCGGCTGGAGGGCGTTGTATTGAATCTCGACGCAATTTGAGTGTTCCATCGTCATTACAAGGCCCTGAACGTTACAACTAACTATCATTTTAGCGTCGGATTCGAAAATCTACTCACAGGAGAAGTTCATACGGTGCTCGAGACAGCAATATACCCTCGGAGAAAATATACTGGAGGCCGATGTATTAAATATCGACGCAATTTGTGTGTTCCATCGTCATTACAAGGCCCTGAACGTTACAATTAACTATCATTTTAGCGTCGGATTCGAAAATCTACTCACAGGAGAAGTTCATACGGTGCTCGAGACAGCAATATACCCTCGGAGAAAATATACTGGAGGCCGATGTATTGAATATCGACGCAATTTGTGTGTTCCATCGTCATTAGGAGGCCCTGAATGTTACAATTAACTATCAGTTTTTCGTCGGATTCGAAAATCTAGACTCACAGCAGACGGACCATTTGGTGCCCGAGGCAGCAACATCCCCTTGGAGACAAATCGGCTGGAGGACGTTGTATTGAATCTCGACGCAATTTGAGTCTTCTATCGTCATTAGGAAGCTCTGAACGTTACAATTAACTATCAGTTTCGCGTCGGATTCGAAAATCTAGACTCACAGGAGGCGGACCACATGGAGCCAGAGGCAGCAATATCCCCTTGGAGACAAGTCGGCTGGAGGCCGATGTATTGAATCTCGACGCAATTTGAGTGTTCCATCGTCATTACAAGGCCCTGAACGTTACAATTAACTATCATTTTTGCGTCGGATTCGAAAATCTAGACTCACAGGAGAACGACCATAAGGTGCCCGAGGCAGCGATATCCCCTTGGAGACAAGTCGGCTGGAGGCCGATGTATTGAATCTCGACGCAATTTGAGTGTTCCATCGTCATTAGAAGGCCCTGAACGTTACAATTAACTATCATTTTTGCTTTGGGTTCGAAAATCTAGACTCACAGCAGAACGACCATAAGGTGCCCGACGCAGCAATAGACCCTTGGAGACAAGTCGGCTGGAGGCCGATGTATTGAATCTCGACGCAATTTGAGTGTTCCATCGTCATTACAAGGCCCTGAACGTTACAATTAACTATCATTTTTGCGTTGGATTCGAAAATCTAGACTCACAGGAGAACGACCATAAGGTGCCCGAGGCAGCAATAAACCCTTGGAGACAAGTCGGCTGGAGGCCGATGTATTGAATCTCGACGCAATTTGAGTGTTCCATCGTCATTAGGAGGCCCTGAACGTTACAATTAACAATCATTTTTGCGTCGGATTCGAAAATCTAGACTCACAGGAGAACGACCATAATGTGCCCGAGGCAGCAATAGACCCTTGGAGACAAGTCGGCTGGAGGCCGATGTATTGAATCTCGACGCAATTTGAGTGTCCCATCGTCATTAGGAGGCCCTAAACGTTACAATTAACTATCATTTTTACGTCGGATTCGATGAACTAAACTCACAGGAGAACGTCCATAAGGTGCCCGAGGCAGCAACAGACCCTTGGAGACAAGTCGGCTGGAGGCCGATGTATTGAATCTCGACGCAATTTGAGTGTTCCATCGTCATTACAAGGCCCTGAACGTTACAATTAACTATCATTTTTGCGTCGGATTCGAAAATCTAGACTCACAGGAGAACGACCTTAAGGTGGCCGAGGCAGCAATAGACTCTTGGAGACAAGTCGGCTGGAGGCCGATGTATTGAATCTCGACGCAATTTGAGTGTTCCATCGGCATTAGGAGGCCCTGAACGTTACAATTAACTATCATTTTTGCGTTGGATTCGAAAATTTAGACTTACAAGATAACGACCATAAGGTGCCCGAGGCAGCAATAGACTCTTGGAGACAAATCGGCTGGAGGCCGATGTATTGAATCTCGACGCAATTTGAGTGTTCCATCGGCATTACAAGGCCCTGAACGTTACAATTAACTATCATTTATGCGTCGGATTCGATAATCTAAACTCACAGGAGAACGACCATAAGGTGCCCAAGGCAGCAATAGACCCTTGGAGACAAGTCGGCTGGAGGCCGATGTATTGAATCTCGACGCAATTTGAGTGTTCCATCGGCATTACAAGGCCCTGAACGTTACAGTTAACTATCATTTTAGCGTCGGATTCGAAAATCTACTAACAGGAGAAGGATCATATGGTGCACGAGACTGCTATATCCCCTTGGAGACAAGTCGGCTGGAGGCCGAAGTATTGAATCTCGACGCAATTTGAGTCTTCTATCGTCATTAGGAGGCGCTGAACGTTACATATCACTATCATTTTTGCGTCGGATTCCAAAATCTAGACTCACACGAGAAGGATCATATTGTGCCCGAGACTGTAATATCCCTATGGATGCAAGTCGACTGGAGGTCGATGTATTGACTCTCGACGCAATTTGAGTGTTCCATCGTCTTTAGGAGTCCCTGAACGTTACAATTAACAATCATTTTAGCGTCGGATTCGAACATCTACTCACAGGAGAAGTTCATACGGTGCTCGAGACAGCAATATACCCTTGGAGACAAATCGACTGGAGGCCGATTTATTGAATATCGACGCAATTTGAGTGTTCCATCGTCATTAGGTCGCCCTGAACGTTATAATGAACTCTCAGTTTTGCGTCGGATTCGAAAATCTAGACTTACAAGAGAACGACCATAAGGTGCCCGAGGCAGCATTACACCCTTGGAGACAAGTCGGCTGGAGGACGATGTATTGGATCGCGACGCAATTTGAGTGTTCCATCGTCATTAGGAGGCCTTGAATGTTACAATTAACTATCAGTTTTTCGTCGGATTCGAAAATCTAGACTCACAGCAGACGGAACATTTGGTGCCCGTGGCAGCAATATCCCCTTGGAGACAAATCGGCTGCAGGACGATGAATTGAATCTCGACGCAATTTGAGTCTACCATCGTCATTAGGAGGCGCTGAACGTTACAATTAACTATCAGTTTCGCTTCCAATTCGAAAATCTAGACCCACAGGAGACGGACCACATGGAGCCCGAGGCAGGAATATCCCCTTGGAGACAAGTCGGCTGGATGTCGATGTATTGAATCTCGAGTCAATTTGAGTGTTCCATCGTCATTAGGTGGCCCTGAACGTTACAATTAACAATCATTTTAGCGTCGGATTCGAAAATCTACTCACTAGAGAAGTTCATACGGTGCTCGAGACAGCAATATACCCCCTGGAGACAAATCGACTGGAGGCCGATGTATTGAATATCGACGCTATTTGAGTGTTCCATCGTCATTAGGTCGCCCTGAACGTTATAATGAACTATCATTTTTGCGTCGGAATCGAAAATCTAGACTTACAAGGGAACGACCATAAGGTGCCCGAGGCAGCATTAGACCCTTGGAGTCAAGTCGGCAGGAGGCCGATGTATTGAATCTCGTCGCAATTTGAGTGTTCAATCGGCATTAGGAGGCCCTGAACGTTACAGTTAACTATCATTTTAGCGTCGGAATCGAAAATCTACTAACAGGAGAAGGATCATATGGTGCACGAGACTGCAATATCCCCTTGGAGACAAGTCGGCTGGAGGCCGATGTATTGAATCTCGACGCAATTTGAGTGTTCCATCGTCATTAGGAGGCCCTGAACGTTACAATTAACTATCATTTTTGCGTCGGATTCGAAAATGTAGACTCACAGGAGAACGACCATAAGGTGCCCGAGGCAGCAATAGACCCTTGGAGACAAGTCGACTGGAGGCCAATGTATTGAATCTCGACGCAATTTGAGTGTTCCATCGTCATTAGAAGGCCCTGAACGTTACAATTAACTATCATTTTTGCGTCGGATTCGAAAATCTAGACGCACAGGAGAACGACCATAAGGTGCCCGAGGGAGCAATAGACCCTTGGAGACAAGTCGGCTGGAGGCCGATGTATTGAATCTCGACGCAATTTGAGTGTCCCATCGTCATTAGGAGGCCCTAAACGTTACAATTAACTATCATTTTTGCGTCGGATTCGATAATCTAAACTGACAGGAGAACGACCATAAGGTGCCCGAGGCAGCAACAGACCCTTGGAGACAAGTTGGCTGGTGGCCGATGTATTGAATCTCGACGCAATTTGAGTGTTCCATCGTCATTAGGAGGCCCTAAACGTTACAATTAACTATCATTTTTGCGTCGGATTCGATAATCTAAACTCACAGGATTCAGCAACAGACCCTTGGAGACAAGTCGGCTGGAGGCCGATGTATTGAATCTCGACGCAATTTGAGTGTTCCATCGTCATTACAAGGCCCTGAACGTTACAATTTACTATCATTTTTGCGACGGATTCGAAAATCTAGACTCACAGGAGAACGACCATAAGGTGCCCGAGGCAGCAATTGACTTTTGGAGACAAGTCGCCTGGAGGCCGATGTATAGAATCTCGACGCAATTTGAGTGTTCCATGGGCATTAGGAGGCCCTGAACGTTACAATTAACTATCATTTTTGCGTCGGAATCGAAAATCTACTAACAGGAGAAGGATCATATGGTGCACGAGACTGCAATATCCCCTTGGAGACAAGTCGGCTGGAGGCCGATGTATTGAATCTCGACGCAATTTGAGTGTTCCATCGTCATTAGGAGGCCCTGAACGTTACAATTAACTATCATTTTTGCGTCGGATTCGAAAATGTAGACTCACAGGAGAACGACCATAAGGTGCCCGAGGCAGCAATAGACCCTTGGAGACAAGTCGACTGGAGGCCAATGTATTGAATCTCGACGCAATTTGAGTGTTCCATCGTCATTAGAAGGCCCTGAACGTTACAATTAACTATCATTTTTGCGTCGGATTCGAAAATCTAGACGCACAGGAGAACGACCATAAGGTGCCCGAGGGAGCAATAGACCCTTGGAGACAAGTCGGCTGGAGGCCGATGTATTGAATCTCGACGCAATTTGAGTGTCCCATCGTCATTAGGAGGCCCTAAACGTTACAATTAACTATCATTTTTGCGTCGGATTCGATAATCTAAACTGACAGGAGAACGACCATAAGGTGCCCGAGGCAGCAACAGACCCTTGGAGACAAGTTGGCTGGTGGCCGATGTATTGAATCTCGACGCAATTTGAGTGTTCCATCGTCATTAGGAGGCCCTAAACGTTACAATTAACTATCATTTTTGCGTCGGATTCGATAATCTAAACTCACAGGATTCAGCAACAGACCCTTGGAGACAAGTCGGCTGGAGGCCGATGTATTGAATCTCGACGCAATTTGAGTGTTCCATCGTCATTACAAGGCCCTGAACGTTACAATTTACTATCATTTTTGCGACGGATTCGAAAATCTAGACTCACAGGAGAACGACCATAAGGTGCCCGAGGCAGCAATTGACTCTTGGAGACAAGTCGCCTGGAGGCCGATGTATAGAATCTCGACGCAATTTGAGTGTTCCATGGGCATTAGGAGGCCCTGAACGTTACAATTAACTATCATTTTTGCATCGGATTAGATAATCTAAACTCACAGGAGAACGACCATAAGGTGCCCGAGGCAGCGATAGACCCTTGGAGACATGTCGGCTAGAGGCCGATGTATTGAATATCGACGCAATTTGAGTGTTGCATCGTCATTAGGTCCCCCTGAACGTTATAATGAACTATCAGTTTTGCGTCGGATTCGAAAATCTACTAACAGGAGAAGGATCATATGGTGCGCGAGACTGCAATATCCCCTTGGAGACAAGTCGGCTGGAGGCCGATGTATTGAATCTCGACGAAATTTGAGTGTTCCATCGTCATTAGAAGGCCCTGAACGTTACAGTTAACTCATTTTAGCGTCGGATTCGAAAATCTACTAACAGGAGAAGGATCATATGGTGCACGAGACTGCAATATCCCCTTGGAGACAAGTCGGCTAGAGGCCGATGTATTGAATCTCGACGCAATTTGAGTGTTCCATCGTCATTACAAGGCCCTGAACGTTACAATTAACTATCAGTTTTTCTTCGGATTCGAAAATCTAGACTCACATGGGAGTGTTCCATCGTCATTAGGAGGCCCTGAACGTTACAATTAACTATGAGTTTTGCGTCGGATTCGAAAATCTAGACTCACAGGAGACGGACCACATAGAGCCCGAGGCAGCAATATCCTCTTGGAGACAAGTCGGCTGGAGGTCGATGTATTGAATCTCGACTCAATTTGAGTGTTCCATCGTCATTAGGTGGCCCTGAACGTTACAATTAACAATCAGTTTTGCGTCGGGTTCGAAACTCTAGACTCACAGCAGAACGATCACAAGGTGCCCGTGGCAGGTATTGACCCTTGGAGACAAGTCGGTTGGAGGACGATGTATTGGATCGCGACGCAAAATAGTGTTCCATCGTCATTAGGAGGCCCTGAACGTTACAATTCACTATCATTTTTGCGTCGGATTCGAAAACGTACAATCACCGGAGACGGTCTATGTGGTGCACGAGGCAGCGATATCCCCTTGGAGACAAGTCGGCTGGAGGCCGATGTATTGAATCTCGACGCAATTTGAGTGTTCCATCGTCCTTAGGAGGCTCTGAACGTTACAATTAACAATCAGTTTTGCGTCGGGTTCGAAAATCTAGCCTCACAGGAGAACGACCATAAGGTGCCCGAGGCAGCAATAGACCCTTGGAGACAAGTCGGCTGGAGGCCGATGTATTGAATCTCGACGCAATTTGAGTGTTCCATCAGCATTAGGAGGCCCTGAACGTTATAGTTAACTATCATTTTAGCGTCGGTTTCGAAAATCTACTAACAGGAGAAGGATCGTATGGGGCACGAGGCTGCAATATCCCCTTGGATACAAGTCGACTGGAGGTCGATGTATTGAATCTCGACTCAATTTGAGTGTTCCATCGTCATTAGGTAGCCCTGAACGTTACAATTAACAATCAGTTTTGCGTCGGGTTCGAAAATCTAGACTCACAGCAGAACGATCGCAAGGCGCCCGAGGCAGCAATATCCCCTTGTAGACAAGGGTTTAGGGCCTCCTAATGACGATGGAACACTCAAATTGCGTCGAGAGTCAATACATCTTCCTCCAGCCGACTTGTCTACAAGGGGATATTGCTGCCTCAGGCTCCATGTGGTCCGTCTCCTGTGAGACTAGATTTTCGAATCCGACCGTATGGTCGTTCTCCTGTGAGTAGATTTTCGAATCCGACGCAAAAATGATAGTTAATTGTAACGTTCAGGGCCTCCTAATGCCGATGGAACACTCAAATTGCGTCGAGATTCAATACATCGGCCTCCAGCCGACTTGTCTCGAAGGGTCTGTTGCTGCCTCGGGCACCTTATGGTCGTTCTCCTGGGAGTTTAGATTATCGAATCCGACGCAAAAATGATAGTTAATTGTAACGATCAGGGCCTTCTAATGACGATGGGACACTAAAATTGCGTCGAGATTCAATACATCGGCCTACAGCCGACATGTCTCCAAGGGGATATCGCTACCTCGGGCACCACATGATCCGTCTCCGGTGATTCTACGTTTTCGAATCCGACGCAAAACTCATAGTTAATTGTAACGTTCAGGGCCTCCTATTGGCGATGGATGCAATTTGAGAGTTCCATCGTCATTAGGAAGCCTTGAACGTTACAATTAACAATCAGTCTCGCGTCGGATTCGAAAATCTAGACTCACATGAGAGCGAACATAAGAGGCCGGAGGCAGCAATATCCCCTTGTAGACAAGTCGGCTGGAGGAAGATGTATTGTCTCTCGACGCATTTGAGTGTTCCATCGTCATTAAGAGGCAGTGAGCATTACATTTAACTATCAGTTTTTCGTCGGATTCTAAAATGTTGACTCACAGGGGAACGACCATACGGTGCCCGAGGCAGCAACAGACCCTTGGAGACAAGTCGGCTGGAGGCCGATGTATTGAATCTCGACGCTATTTGAGTGTTCCATCGTCATTACAAGGCCCTAAACGTTACAATTAACTATCATTTTTGCGTCGGATTCGAAAATCTAGACTCACAGGAGAAGGATCATATGGTACCCGAGACAGCAATATCCCCTTTGAGACAAGTCCGTTGGAGGCCGATGTATTGAATCTCGACGCAATTTGAGTGTTCCATCGTCATTAGGAGGCCCTGAACCGTACAATTAACTATGTTTCGCGTCGGATTCGAAAATCTAGACACACAGGAGACGGACCACATGAGCCCGAGGCAGCAATATCCCCTTGTAGACAAGTCTTTGGAGGCCGATGTATTGAATCTCGACGCAATTTGAGTGTCCCATCGTCATTAGGAGGCCCTAAACGTTACAATTAACTATCATTTTTGCGTCGGATTCGATAATCTAAACTCACAGCAGAACGACCATAAGTTGCCCGAGGCAGCAACAGACCCTTGGAGACAACTCGGCTGGAGGCCGATGTATTGAATCTCGACGCAATTTGAGTGTTCCATCGTCATTACAAGGCCCTGAACGATACAATTAACTATCATTTTTGCGTCGGATTCGAAAATCTAGACTCAGAGGAGAACGACCATAAGGTGCCCGAGGCAGCAATAGACCCTTAGAGACAAGTCGGCTGGAGGCCGATGTATTGAATCTCGACGCAATTTGAGTGTTCCATCGGCATTAGGAGGCCCTGAACGTTACAGTTAACTATCATTTTAGCGTCGGATTCGAAAATCTACTAACAGGAGAAGGATCATATGGTGCACGAGACTGCAATATCCCCTTGGAGACAAGTCGGCTGGAAGCCGATCTATTGAATCTCGACGCAATTTGAGACTTCTATCGTCATTAGGAGGCGCTGAACGTCACAATTCACTATCATTTTTGCGTCGGATTCGAAAATCTTGACTCACAGAAGAAGGATCATATTGTGCCCGAGACAGCAATATCCCCTTGGAGACAAGTCGGCTGGAAGCCGATGTATTGATTCTTGACGCAATTTCAGTGTTCCATCGTCATGAGGAGGCCCTTAACCTTACAATTAACTATCAGTTTCGCGTCGGATTCGAAAATCTAAACCTACAGTAAAACGACCATAAGGTGCCCGAGGCAGCAACAGACCCTTGGAGACAAGTCGGCTGGAGGCCGATGTATTGAATCTCGACGCAATTTGAGTGTTCCATCGTCATTAGGAGGCCCTGAACCTTACAATTAACTATCAGTTTCGCGTCGGATTCGAAAATCTAAACTCACAGGAGAACGACCATAAGGTGCCCGAGGCAGCAATGGACCCTTGGGGACAAGTCGGCTGGAGGAAGATGTATTGACTCTCGACGCAATTTGAGTGTTCCATCGTCATTAAGAGGCCCTGAGCATTACATTTAACTATCAGTTTTGCGTCGGATTCTAAAATGTTGACTCACAGGGGAACGACCATACGGTGCCCGAGGCCGATGTATTGAATCTCGAGGCAATTTGAGTGTTCCATCGTCATTAGAAAGCCCTGAACGTTACAATTAACAATCAGTTTCGCGTCGGATTCGAAAATCTAGACTCACATGAGAGCGAACATAAGAGGCCGGAGGCAGTAATATCCCCATGGCAACAAATCGGCTGGAGGACGATGTATTGAATCTCGACGCAATTTGAGTGTCCCATCGTCATTAGGAGGCGCTGAACGTTACTATTCACTATCACGTTTGCGTTGGATTCGAAAATGTAGACTTACAAGAGACCGACCATAAGGTGCCCGAGGCAGCAATAGACCCTTGGAGACAAGTCGGCTGGAGGCCGATGTATTGAATCTCGACGCAATTTGAGTGTTCCATCGGCATTAGGAGGTCCTGAACGTTACAGTTAACTATCAGTTTCACGTCGGATTCGAAAATCTAGACTCACAGGAGAACGACCATAAGGTGCCCGAGACAGCACAAGACCCTTGGAGAGAAGTCGGCTGGAGGACGATGTATTGAATCTCGACGCAATTTGAGAGTTCCATCGTCATTAGGAGGCCCTGAACGTTACAATTAACTATCAGTTTCGCGTCGGATTCGAAAATCTAGACTCACAGGAGAAGGATCATATGGTGCTCCTTGGAGACAAGTCCGCTGGAGGCCGATGTATTGAATCTCGACGCAATTTGAGGCTTCTGTCGTCATTAGGAGGCCCTGAACGTTACAATTAACTATCATTTTTGCGTCGGATTCGATAATCTAAACTCACAGGAGAACGACCATAAGGTGCCCGAGGCAGCAATGGACCCTTGGAGACAAGTCGGCTGGAGGCCGATGTATTGAATCTCGACGCAATTAGAGTGTTCCATCGTCTTTAGGAGTCCCTGAACGTTACAATTAACTATCATTTATGCATCGGATTCGAAAATCAACTCACAGGAGAAGTTCATACGGTGCCCGAGGCAGCATTAGACCCTTGGAGTCAAGTCGGCAGGAGGCCGATGTATTGAATCTCGTCGCAATTTGAGTGTTCAATCGGCATTAGGAGGCCCTGAACGTTACAGTTAACTATCATTTTAGCGTCGGAATCGAAAATCTACTAACAGGAGAAGGATCATATGGTGCACGAGACTGCAATATCCCCTTGGAGACAAGTCGGCTGGAGGCCGATGTATTGAATCTCGACGCAATTTGAGTGTTCCATCGTCATTAGGAGGCCCTGAACGTTACAATTAACTATCATTTTTGCGTCGGATTCGAAAATGTAGACTCACAGGAGAACGACCATAAGGTGCCCGAGGCAGCAATAGACCCTTGGAGACAAGTCGACTGGAGGCCAATGTATTGAATCTCGACGCAATTTGAGTGTTCCATCGTCATTAGAAGGCCCTGAACGTTACAATTAACTATCATTTTTGCGTCGGATTCGAAAATCTAGACGCACAGGAGAACGACCATAAGGTGCCCGAGGGAGCAATAGACCCTTGGAGACAAGTCGGCTGGAGGCCGATGTATTGAATCTCGACGCAATTTGAGTGTCCCATCGTCATTAGGAGGCCCTAAACGTTACAATTAACTATCATTTTTGCGTCGGATTCGATAATCTAAACTGACAGGAGAACGACCATAAGGTGCCCGAGGCAGCAACAGACCCTTGGAGACAAGTTGGCTGGTGGCCGATGTATTGAATCTCGACGCAATTTGAGTGTTCCATCGTCATTAGGAGGCCCTAAACGTTACAATTAACTATCATTTTTGCGTCGGATTCGATAATCTAAACTCACAGGATTCAGCAACAGACCCTTGGAGACAAGTCGGCTGGAGGCCGATGTATTGAATCTCGACGCAATTTGAGTGTTCCATCGTCATTACAAGGCCCTGAACGTTACAATTTACTATCATTTTTGCGACGGATTCGAAAATCTAGACTCACAGGAGAACGACCATAAGGTGCCCGGGGCAGCAATTGACTCTTGGAGACAAGTCGCCTGGAGGCCGATGTATAGAATCTCGACTCAATTTGAGTGTTCCATCGGCATTAGGAGGCCCTGAACGTTACAATTAACTATCATTTTTGCGTCGGATTCGAAAATCTAGACTCACAGGAGAACGACCATAAGGTGCTCGAGGCAGCAATAGGCCCTTGGAGACAAGTCGGCTGGAGGCCGATGTATTGAATCTCGACGCAATTTGAGTGTTCCATGGGCATTAGGAGGCCCTGAACGTTACAATTAACTATCATTTTTGCATCGGATTCGATAATCTAAACTCACAGGAGAACGACCATAAGGTGCCCGAGGCAGCGATAGACCCTTGGAGACATGTCGGCTAGAGGCCGATGTATTGAATATCGACGCAATTTGAGTGTTGCATCGTCATTAGGTCCCCCTGAACGTTATAATGAACTATCAGTTTTGCGTCGGATTCGAAAATCTACTAACAGGAGAAGGATCATATGGTGCGCGAGACTGCAATATCCCCTTGGAGACAAGTCGGCTGGAGGCCGATGTATTGAATCTCGACGAAATTTGAGTGTTCCATCGTCATTAGAAGGCCCTGAACGTTACAGTTAACTCATTTTAGCGTCGGATTCGAAAATCTACTAACAGGAGAAGGATCATATGGTGCACGAGACTGCAATATCCCCTTGGAGACAAGTCGGCTAGAGGCCGATGTATTGAATCTCGACGCAATTTGAGTGTTCCATCGTCATTACAAGGCCCTGAACGTTACAATTAACTATCAGTTTTTCTTCGGATTCGAAAATCTAGACTCACATGGGAGTGTTCCATCGTCATTAGGAGGCCCTGAACGTTACAATTAACTATGAGTTTTGCGTCGGATTCGAAAATCTAGACTCACAGGAGACGGACCACATAGAGCCCGAGGCAGCAATATCCTCTTGGAGACAAGTCGGCTGGAGGTCGATGTATTGAATCTCGACTCAATTTGAGTGTTCCATCGTCATTAGGTGGCCCTGAACGTTACAATTAACAATCAGTTTTGCGTCGCGTTCGAAACTCTAGACTCACAGCAGAACGATCACAAGGTGCCCGTGGCAGGTATTGACCCTTGGAGACAAGTCGGTTGGAGGACGATGTATTGGATCGCGACGCAAAATAGTGTTCCATCGTCATTAGGAGGCCCTGAACGTTACAATTCACTATCATTTTTGCGTCGGATTCGAAAACGTACAATCACCGGAGACGGTCTATGTGGTGCACGAGGCAGCGATATCCCCTTGGAGACAAGTCGGCTGGAGGCCGATGTATTGAATCTCGACGCAATTTGAGTGTTCCATCGTCCTTAGGAGGCTCTGAACGTTACAATTAACAATCAGTTCTGCGTCGGGTTCGAAAATCTAGCCTCACAGGAGAACGACCATAAGGTGCCCGAGGCAGCAATAGACCCTTGGAGACAAGTCGGCTGGAGGCCGATGTATTGAATCTCGACGCAATTTGAGTGTTCCATCAGCATTAGGAGGCCCTGAACGTTATAGTTAACTATCATTTTAGCGTCGGTTTCGAAAATCTACTAACAGGAGAAGGATCGTATGGGGCACGAGGCTGCAATATCCCCTTGGATACAAGTCGACTGGAGGTCGATGTATTGAATCTCGACTCAATTTGAGTGTTCCATCGTCATTAGGTAGCCCTGAACGTTACAATTAACAATCAGTTTTGCGTCGGGTTCGAAAATCTAGACTCACAGCAGAACGATCGCAAGGCGCCCGAGGCAGCAATATCCCCTTGTAGACAAGGGTTTAGGGCCTCCTAATGACGATGGAACACTCAAATTGCGTCGAGAGTCAATACATCTTCCTCCAGCCGACTTGTCTACAAGGGGATATTGCTGCCTCAGGCTCCATGTGGTCCGTCTCCTGTGAGACTAGATTTTCGAATCCGACCGTATGGTCGTTCTCCTGTGAGTAGATTTTCGAATCCGACGCAAAAATGATAGTTAATTGTAACGATCAGGGCCTTCTAATGACGATGGGACACTAAAATTGCGTCGAGATTCAATACATCGGCCTACAGCCGACATGTCTCCAAGGTGATATCGCTACCTCGGGCACCACATGATCCGTCTCCGGTGATTCTACGTTTTCGAATCCGACGCAAAACTCATAGTTAATTGTAACGTTCAGGGCCTCCTATTGGCGATGGATGCAATTTGAGAGTTCCATCGTCATTAGGAAGCCTTGAACGTTACAATTAACAATCAGTCTCGCGTCGGATTCGAAAATCTAGACTCACATGAGAGCGAACATAAGAGGCCGGAGGCAGCAATATCCCCTTGTAGACAAGTCGGCTGGAGGAAGATGTATTGTCTCTCGACGCATTTGAGTGTTCCATCGTCATTAAGAGGCAGTGAGCATTACATTTAACTATCAGTTTTTCGTCGGATTCTAAAATGTTGACTCACAGGGGAACGACCATACGGTGCCCGAGGCAGCAACAGACCCTTGGAGACAAGTCGGCTGGAGGCCGATGTATTGAATCTCGACGCTATTTGAGTGTTCCATCGTCATTACAAGGCCCTAAACGTTACAATTAACTATCATTTTTGCGTCGGATTCGAAAATCTAGACTCACAGGAGAAGGATCATATGGTACCCGAGACAGCAATATCCCCTTTGAGACAAGTCCGTTGGAGGCCGATGTATTGAATCTCGACGCAATTTGAGTGTTCCATCGTCATTAGGAGGCCCTGAACCGTACAATTAACTATGTTTCGCGTCGGATTCGAAAATCTAGACACACAGGAGACGGACCACATGAGCCCGAGGCAGCAATATCCCCTTGTAGACAAGTCTTTGGAGGCCGATGTATTGAATCTCGACGCAATTTGAGTGTCCCATCGTCATTAGGAGGCCCTAAACGTTACAATTAACTATCATTTTTGCGTCGGATTCGATAATCTAAACTCACAGCAGAACGACCATAAGTTGCCCGAGGCAGCAACAGACCCTTGGAGACAACTCGGCTGGAGGCCGATGTATTGAATCTCGACGCAATTTGAGTGTTCCATCGTCATTACAAGGCCCTGAACGATACAATTAACTATCATTTTTGCGTCGGATTCGAAAATCTAGACTCAGAGGAGAACGACCATAAGGTGCCCGAGGCAGCAATAGACCCTTAGAGACAAGTCGGCTGGAGGCCGATGTATTGAATCTCGACGCAATTTGAGTGTTCCATCGGCATTAGGAGGCCCTGAACGTTACAGTTAACTATCATTTTAGCGTCGGATTCGAAAATCTACTAACAGGAGAAGGATCATATGGTGCACGAGACTGCAATATCCCCTTGGAGACAAGTCGGCTGGAAGCCGATCTATTGAATCTCGACGCAATTTGAGACTTCTATCGTCATTAGGAGGCGCTGAACGTCACAATTCACTATCATTTTTGCGTCGGATTCGAAAATCTTGACTCACAGAAGAAGGATCATATTGTGCCCGAGACAGCAATATCCCCTTGGAGACAAGTCGGCTGGAAGCCGATGTATTGATTCTTGACGCAATTTCAGTGTTCCATCGTCATGAGGAGGCCCTTAACCTTACAATTAACTATCAGTTTCGCGTCGGATTCGAAAATCTAAACCTACAGTAAAACGACCATAAGGTGCCCGAGGCAGCAACAGACCCTTGGAGACAAGTCGGCTGGAGGCCGATGTATTGAATCTCGACGCAATTTGAGTGTTCCATCGTCATTAGGAGGCCCTGAACCTTACAATTAACTATCAGTTTCGCGTCGGATTCGAAAATCTAAACTCACAGGAGAACGACCATAAGGTGCCCGAGGCAGCAATGGACCCTTGGGGACAAGTCGGCTGGAGGAAGATGTATTGACTCTCGACGCAATTTGAGTGTTCCATCGTCATTAAGAGGCCCTGAGCATTACATTTAACTATCAGTTTTGCGTCGGATTCTAAAATGTTGACTCACAGGGGAACGACCATACGGTGCCCGAGGCCGATGTATTGAATCTCGAGGCAATTTGAGTGTTCCATCGTCATTAGAAAGCCCTGAACGTTACAATTAACAATCAGTTTCGCGTCGGATTCGAAAATCTAGACTCACATGAGAGCGAACATAAGAGGCCGGAGGCAGTAATATCCCCATGGCAACAAATCGGCTGGAGGACGATGTATTGAATCTCGACGCAATTTGAGTGTCCCATCGTCATTAGGAGGCGCTGAACGTTACTATTCACTATCACGTTTGCGTTGGATTCGAAAATGTAGACTTACAAGAGACCGACCATAAGGTGCCCGAGGCAGCAATAGACCCTTGGAGACAAGTCGGCTGGAGGCCGATGTATTGAATCTCGACGCAATTTGAGTGTTCCATCGGCATTAGGAGGTCCTGAACGTTACAGTTAACTATCAGTTTCACGTCGGATTCGAAAATCTAGACTCACAGGAGAACGACCATAAGGTGCCCGAGACAGCACAAGACCCTTGGAGAGAAGTCGGCTGGAGGACGATGTATTGAATCTCGACGCAATTTGAGAGTTCCATCGTCATTAGGAGGCCCTGAACGTTACAATTAACTATCAGTTTCGCGTCGGATTCGAAAATCTAGACTCACAGGAGAAGGATCATATGGTGCTCCTTGGAGACAAGTCCGCTGGAGGCCGATGTATTGAATCTCGACGCAATTTGAGGCTTCTGTCGTCATTAGGAGGCCCTGAACGTTACAATTAACTATCATTTTTGCGTCGGATTCGATAATCTAAACTCACAGGAGAACGACCATAAGGTGCCCGAGGCAGCAATGGACCCTTGGAGACAAGTCGGCTGGAGGCCGATGTATTGATTCTCGACGCAATTTGAGTGTTCCATCGTGATTACAAGGCCCTGAACGTTACAATTAACTATCATTTTTGCGTCGGATTCGATAATCTAGACTCACAGGAGAACGACCATAAGGTGCCCGAGGCACCAATAGACCCTTGGAGACAAGTCGGCTGGAGGCCGATGTATTGAATCTCGACGCAATTAGAGTGTTCCATCGTCTTTAGGAGTCCCTGAACGTTACAATTAACTATCATTTATGCATCGGATTCGAAAATCAACTCACAGGAGAAGTTCATACGGTGCTCGAGGCAGCAATAGACCCTTGGAGACAAGTCGGCTGGAAACCGATGTATTGATTCTTGACGCAATTTGAGTGTCCCATCGTCATTAGGAGGCCCTGAGCGTTACAATTAACAATCATATTAGCGTCGGATTCGAAAATCTACTCACAGGAGAAGTTCATACGGTGCTCGAGACAGCAATATCCCCTTGGAGACAAGTCCGCTGCAGGCAGATGTATTGAATCTCGATGCAATTTGAGTGTTCCATCGTCATTAGGAGGCCCTGAACCTTACAATTAACTATCAGTTTCGCGTCGGATTCGAAAATCTAGACTCACAGGAGACGGACCACATGGAGCTCGAGGCAGTAATATCCCCTTGAAGACAAGTCGGCTGGAGGAAGATGTATTGACCCTCGACGCATTTTGAGTGTTCCATCGTCATAAAGAGGCCCGGAGCATCACATTTAACTATCAGTTTTGCATCGGATTCTAAAATGTTGACTCACAGGGGAACGACCATACGGTGCCCGAGGCAGCAACAGACCCTTGGAGACAAGTCGGCTGGAGGCCGATGTATTGAATCTCGACGCAATTTGAGTGTTCCATCGTCATTACAAGGCCCTAAACGTTACAATTAACTATCATTTTTGCGTCGGATTCGAAAATCTAGACTCACAGGAGAAGGATCATGTGGTACCCGAGGCAGCAATATCCCCTTTGAGACAAGTCCGTTGGAGGCCGATGTATTGAATCTCGACGCAATTTGAGTGTTCCATCGTAATTAGGCAGCCCTGAACTTTACAATTAACTATGTTTCGCGTCCGATTCGAAAATCTAGACTCACAGGAGACGGACCACATGAGCCCGAGGCAGCAATATCCCCTTGTAGACAAGTCGGCTGGAGGCCGATGTATTGAATCTCGACGCTATTTGAGTGTCCCATCGTCATTAGGAGGCCCTAAACGTTACAATTAACTATCATTTTTGCGTCGGATTCGAAAATCTAGACTCAGAGGAGAACGACCATAAGGTGCCCGAGGCAGCAATAGACCCTTAGAGACAAGTCGGCTGGAGGCCGATGTATTGAATCTCGACGCAATTTGAGTGTTCCATCGGCATTAGGAGGCCCTGAACGTTACAATTAACTATCATTTTAGCGTCGGATTCGAAAATCTACTAACAGGAGAAGGATCATATGGTGCACGAGACTGCAATATCCCCTTGGATACAAGTCGACTGGAGGTCGATGTATTGAATCTCGACTCAATTTGACTGTTCCGTCGTCATTAGGTGGATCTGAACGTTACAATAAACAATCAGTTTTGCGTCGGGTTCGAAAATCTAGACTCACAGCAGAACGATCACAAGGTGCCCGTGGAAGCATTAGACCCTTGGAGACAAGTCGGATGGAGGCCGATGTATTGAATCTCGAGGCAATTTGAGTGTTCCATCGTCATTAGGAAGCCCTGAACGTTTTAATTGACAATCAGTTTCGCGTCGGATTCGAAAATCTAGACTCACATGAGAGCGAACTTAAGAGGCCGGAGGCAGTAATATCCCCATGGAGACAAGTCGGCTGGAGGACGATGTATTAAATCTCGACGCAATTTGAGTGTCCCATCGTCATTAGGAGGCCCTAAACGTTACAATTAACTATCATTTTTCCGTCGGATTCGATTATATAACTCTCAGGAGAACGACCATAAGGTGCCCGAGGCAGCAACAGACCCTTGGAGACAAGTCGGCTGGAGGCCGATGTATTGAATCTCGACGCAATTTGAGTGTTCCATCGTCATTAGGAGGCCCTAAACGTTACAATTAACTATCATTTTTGCGTCGAATTCGATAATCTAGACTCACAGGAGAACGACCATACGATGCCCGTGGCAGCAATACACCCTTGAAGACAAATCGGCTGAATGCCGATGTATTGAATCTCGAGGCAATTTGAGTGTTCCATCGTCATTAGGCAGCCCTGAACGTTACAATTAACAATCAGTTTCGCGTCGGATTGGAAAATCTAGACTCACATGAGTGCGAACATAAGAGGCCGGAGGCATCCCCATGGAGACAAGTCAGCTGGAGGCCGATGTATTGAATCTCGACGCAATTTGAGTCCTCTATCGTCATTAGGAGGCCCTAAACGTTACAATTAACTATCATTTTTGCGTCGGATTCGATAATCTATACTCACAGGAGAACGACCATAAGGTCACCGAGGCAGCAACAGGCCCTTGGAGACAAGTCGGCTGGAGGCCGATGTATTGAATCTCGACGCAATTAGAGTGTTCCATCGTCATTACAAGGTCCTGAATGTTACAATTAACTATCACTTTTGCGTCGGATTCAAAAATCTAGACTCACAGGAGAACGACCATAAAGTGCCCGAGGCAGCAAAAGACCCTTGGAGACAAGTCGGCTGGAGGCCGATGTATTGAATCTCGACGCAATTTGAGTGTTCCATCGTCATTAGGAGGCCCTGAACGTTACAATTAACTATCATTTTTGCGTCGGGTTCGAAAATCTAGACTCACAGCAGAACGTTCACAAGGTGCCCGTGGCAGCATTGGACCCTAGGAGACAAGTCGGCTGGAGGACGATGTATTGAATCTCGACGCAATTTGAGAGTTCTATCGTCATCAGGAGGCGCTGAACGTTACTATTCACTATCATTTTTGCGTCGGTTCCAAAATCTAGACTCACAGGAGAAGGATCATATGGTGCCCGAGACAGCAATATCCCCTTGGAGACAAGTCCGCTGGAGGCCGATGAATTGAATCTCGACGCAATTTGAGTGTTCCATCGTCATTAGGAGGCCCTGAACCTTACAATTAACTATCAGTTTCGCGTCGGATTCGAAAATCTAGACTCACAGGAGACGGACCACATGGAGCCCGAGGCAGCAATATCCCCTTGTAGACAAGTCGGCTGGAGGAAGATGTATTGACCCTCGACGCATTTTGAGTGTTCCATCGCCATTAAGAGGCCCTGAGCATTACATTTAACTATCAGTTTTGCATCGGATTCTACAATCTAGACTCACAGGAGAACGACCATACGGTGCCCGAGGCACCAATAGACCCTTGGAGACAAGTCGGCTGGAGGCCGATGTATTGAATCTCGACGCAATTTGAGTGTTCCATCGCCAATAGGAGGCCCTGAACGTTACAATTAACTATCAGTTTTACGTCGGATGCGAAAATCTAGACTCACAGCAGATGGACCATTTGGTGCCCGAGGCAGCAATATCCCCTTGGAGACAAATCGGCTGGAGGACGATGTATTGAATCTCGACGCAATTTGAGGCTTCTATCGTCATTAGGAGGCCCTGATCGTTACAATTAACTATCATTTTTGCGTCGGATTCGATAATCTTAACTCACAGGAGAACGACCATAAGGTGCCCGAGGCAACAATAGACCCTTGGAGACAAGTCGGCTGGAGGCCGATGTATTGAATCTCGACGCAATTTGAGTGTTCCATCGTCATTAGGAGGCCCTGAACCTTGCAATTAACTATCAGTTTAACGTCGGATTCGAAAATCTAAACTCACAGGAGAACGACCATAAGGTGCCCGACGCAGCATTAGACCCTTGGGGACAAGTCGGCTGGAGGAAGATGTATTGACTCTCGACGCAATTTGAGTGGTCCATCGTCATTCAGAGGCCCTGAGCATTACATTTAACTATCAGTTTTGCGTCGAATTCTAATATGTAGACTTACAAGAGAACGACTATAAGGTGACCGAGGAAGCATTAGACCCTTGGAGACAAGTCGGCTGGTGGACGATGTATTGAATCTCGACGCAATTTGAGTGTCCCATCGTCATTAGGAGGCCCTAAACGTTACAATTAATTATCATTTTTGCGTCGGATTCGATAATCTAAACTTACAGGAGAACGACCATAAGGTGCCCGAGGCAGCAACAGACCCTTGGAGACAAGTCGGCTGGAGGCCGATGTATTGAATCGCGACGCAATTTGAGTGTTCCATCGTGATTACAAGGCCCTGAACGTTACAATTAACTATCATTTTTGCGTCGGATTCGAAAATCTGGACTCACAGGAGAACGACCATAAGGTGCCCGAGGCACCAATAGACCCTTGGAGACAAGTCCGCTGGAGGCCGATGTATTGAATCTCGACGCAATTTGAGTGTTCCATCGTCATTAGGAGGCCCTGAACCTTACAATTAACTATCAGTTTCGCGTCGGATTCGAAAATCTAGACTCACAGGAGACAGACCACATGGAGCCCGAGGCAGCAATATCCCCTTGTAGACAAGTCGGCTGGAGGAAGATGTATTGACCCTCGACGCAATTTGAGTGTTCCATCGCCATTAAGAGGCCCTGAGCATTACATTTAACTATCAGTTTTGCGTCGGATTCTAAAATCTAGACTCACAGGAGAACGACCATACGGTGCCCGAGTCAGCAATAGACCCTTGGAGACAAGTCGGCTGGAGGACGATGTATTGAATCTCGATGCAATTTGAGAGTTCCATCGTCATTAGGAGGCCCTGAACGTTACAATTAACTATCATTTTTGCGTCGGATTCGAAAATCTGGACTTACAAGAGAACGACCATAAGGTGCCGGAGGCAGCATTAGACCCTTGGAGACAAGTCGGCTGGAGTACGATGTATTGGATCGCGACGCAATTTGAGTGTTCCATCGTCAATAGGAGGCCCTGAACGTTACAATTAACTATCAGTTTTGCGTCGAATTCTAAAATCTAGACTTACAAGAGAACGACCATAAGGTGACCGAGGTAGCATTAGACCCTTGGAGACAAGTCGGCTGGAGGACGATGTATTGAATCTCGACGCAATTTGAGAGTTCCATCGTCATGACGAGGCCCTGAACGTTACAATTAACTATCAGTTTTGCGTCGAATTCTAAAATGTAGACTTACAAGAGAACGACCATAAGGTGACCGAGGAAGCATTTGACCCTTGGAGACAAGTCGGCTGGTGGACGATGTATTGAATCTCGACGCAATTTGAGTGTCCCATCGTCATTAGGAGGCCCTAAACGTTACAATTAACTATCATTTTTGCGTCGGATTCGATAATCTAAACTTACAGGACAACGACCATAAGGTGCCCGAGGCAGCAACAGACCCTTGGAGACAAGTCGGCTGGAGGCCGATGTATTGAATCTCGACGCAATTTGAGTGTTCCATCGTGATTACAAGGCCCTGAACGTTACAATTAACTATCATTTTTGCGTCGGATTCGATAATCTAAACTCACAGGAGAACGACCATAAGGTGCCCGAGGCAGCAATAGACCCTTGGAGACAAGTCGGCTGGAGGTCGATGTATTGACTCTCGATGCAATTTGAGTGTCCCATCGTCATTAGGAGGCCCTGAACCTTACAATTAACTATCAGTTTCGCGTCGGATTCGAAAATCTAAACTCACAGGAGAACGACCATAAGGTGCCCGAGGCAGCAACAGACCCTTGGAGACAAATCAGCTGGACGTCGATGTTTTGAATCTCGACGCAATTTGAGAGTTCTATCGTCATCAGGAGGCGCTGAACGTTACTATTCACTTCCATTTTTGCGTCGGATTCGAAAATCTAGACTCACAGGAGAAGGATCATATGGTGCCCGAGACAGCAATATCCCCTTGGAGACAAGTCCGCTGGAGGCCGATGTATTGAATCTCGACGCAATTTGAGTGTTCCATCGTCATTAGGAGGCCCTGAACCTTACAAATAACTATCAGTTTCGCGTCGGATTCGAAAATCTAGACTCACAGGAGACAGACCACATGGAGCCCGAGGCAGCAATATCCCCTTGTAGACAAGTCGGCTGGAGGAAGATGTATTGACCCTCGACGCAATTTGAGTGTTCCATCGCCATTAAGAGGCCCTGAGCATTACATTTAACTATCAGTTTTGCGTCGGATTCTAAAATGTAGACTCACAGGAGAACGACCATAAGGTGCCCTAGGCAGCATTAGACCCTTGGAGACAAGTCGGCTGGAGGACGATGTATTGGATCGCGACGCAATTTGAGTGTTCCATCGTCAATAGGAGGCCCTGAACGTTACAATTAACTATCAGTTTTGCGTCGAATTCTAAAATCTAGGCTTACAAGAGAACGACCATAATTTGACCGAGGAAGCATTAGACCCTTGGAGACAAGTCGGCTGGAGGACGATGTATTGAATCTCGACGCAATTTGAGAGTTCCATCGTCATGAGGAGGCCCTGAACGTTACAATTAACTATCAGTTTTACGTCGGATTCGAAAATCTAGACTCACAGCAGACGGACCATTTGGTGCCCGAGGCAGCAATATCCCCTTGGAGACAAATCGGCTGGAGGACGATGTATTGAATCTCGACGCAATTTGAGGCTTCTATCGTCATTAGGAGGCCCTGATCGTTACAATTAACTATCATTTTTGCGTCGGATTCGATAATCTAAACTCACAGGAGAACGACCATAAGGTGCCCGAGGCAACAATAGACCCTTGGAGACAAGTCGGCTGGAGGCCGATGTATTGAATCTCGACGCAATTTGAGTGTTCCATCGTCATTAGGAGGCCCTGAACCTTGCAATTAACTATCAGTTTAACGTCGGATTCGAAAATCTAAACTCACAGGAGAACGACCATAAGGTGCCCGACGCAGCATTAGACCCTTGGGGACAAGTCGGCTGGAGGAAGATGTATTGACTCTCGACGCAATTTGAGTGGTCCATCGTCATTCAGAGGCCCTGAGCATTACATTTAACTATCAGTTTTGCGTCGAATTCTAATATGTAGACTTACAAGAGAACGACTATAAGGTGACCGAGGAAGCATTAGACCCTTGGAGACAAGTCGGCTGGTGGACGATGTATTGAATCTCGACGCAATTTGAGTGTCCCATCGTCATTAGGAGGCCCTAAACGTTACAATTAATTATCATTTTTGCGTCGGATTCGATAATCTAAACTTACAGGAGAACGACCATAAGGTGCCCGAGGCAGCAACAGACCCTTGGAGACAAGTCGGCTGGAGGCCGATGTATTGAATCGCGACGCAATTTGAGTGTTCCATCGTGATTACAAGGCCCTGAACGTTACAATTAACTATCATTTTTGCGTCGGATTCGAAAATCTGGACTCACAGGAGAACGACCATAAGGTGCCCAAGGCACCAATAGACCCTTGGAGACAAGTCCGCTGGAGGCCGATGTACTGAATCTCGACGCAATTTGAGTGTTCCATCGTCATTAGGAGGCCCTGAACCTTACAATTAACTATCAGTTTCGCGTCGGATTCGAAAATCTAGACTCACAGGAGACAGACCACATGGAGCCCGAGGCAGCAATATCCCCTTGTAGACAAGTCGGCTGGAGGAAGATGTATTGACCCTCGACGCAATTTGAGTGTTCCATCGCCATTAAGAGGCCCTTGAGCATTACATTTAACTATCAGTTTTGCGTCGGATTCTAAAATCTAGACTCACAGGAGAACGACCATACGGTGCCCGAGTCAGCAATAGACCCTTGGAGACAAGTCGGCTGGAGGACGATGTATTGAATCTCGACGCAATTTGAGAGTTCCATCGTCATTAGGAGGCCCTGAACGTTACAATTAACTATCATTTTTGCGTCGGATTCGAAAATCTGGACTTACAAGAGAACGACCATAAGGTGCCGGAGGCAGCATTAGACCCTTGGAGACAAGTCGGCTGGAGTACGATGTATTGGATCGCGACGCAATTTGAGTGTTCCATCGTCAATAGGAGGACCTGAACGTTACAATTAACTATCAGTTTTGCGTCGAATTCTAAAATCTAGACTTACAAGAGAACGACCATAAGGTGACCGAGGAAGCATTAGACCCTTGGAGACAAGTCGGCTGGAGGACGATGTATTGAATCTCGACGCAATTTGAGAGTTCCATCGTCATGACGAGGCCCTGAACGTTACAATTAACTATCAGTTTTGCGTCGGATTCGATAATCTAAACTTACAGGAGAACGACCATAAGGTGCCCGAGGCAGCAACAGACCCTTGGAGACAAGTCGGCTGGAGGCCGATGTATTGAATCTCGACGCAATTTGAGTGTTCCATCGTGATTACAGGGCCCTGAACGTTACAATTAACTATCATTTTTGCGTCGGATTCGATAATCTAAACTCACAGGAGAACGACCATAAGGTGCCCGAGGCAGCAATAGACCCTTGGAGACAAGTCGGCTGGAGGTAGATGTATTGACTCTCGATGCAATTTGAGTGTCCCATCGTCATTAGGAGGCCCTGAACGTTACAATTAACAATCATTTTAGCGTCGGATTAGAAAATCTACTCACAGGAGAAGTTCATACGGTGCTCGAGACAGCAATATCCCCTTGGAGACAAGTCCGTTGGAGGCTGATATATTGAATCTCGACGCAATTTGAGTGTTCCATCGTCATTAGGAGGCCCTGAACCTTACAATTAACTATCAGTTTCGCGTCGGATTCGAAAATCTAAACTCCCAGGAGAACGACCATAAGGTGCCCGAGGCAGCAACAGACCCTTGGAGACAAATCAGCTGGACGTCGATGTATTGAGTCTCGACGCAATTTGAGAGTTCTATCGTCATCAGGAGGCGCTGAACGTTTCTATTCACTTCCATTTTTGCGTCGGATTCGAAAATCTAGACTCACAGGAGAAGGATCATATGGTGCCCGAGACAGCAATATCCCCTTGGAGACAAGTCCGCTGGAGGCCGATGTATTGAATCTCGACGCAATTTGAGTGTTCCATCGTCATTAGGAGGCCCTGAACCTTACAAATAACTATCAGTTTCGCGTCGGATTCGAAAATCTAGACTCACAGGAGACAGACCACATGGAGCCCGAGGCAGCAATATCCCCTTGTAGACAAGTCGGCTGGAGGAAGATGTATTGACCCTCGACGCAATTTGAGTGTTCCATCGCCATTCAGAGGCCCTGAGCATTACATTTAACTATCAGTTTTGCGTCGGATTCTAAAATCTAGACTCACAGGAGAACGACCATAAGGTGCCGGAGGCATCATTAGACCCTTTTAGACAAGTCGGCTGGAGGACGATGTATTGGATCGCGACGCAATTTGAGTGTTCCATCGTCAATAGGAGGCCCTGAACGTTACAATTAACTATCAGTTTTGCGTCGAATTCTAAAATCTAGGCTTACAAGAGAACGACCATAAGGTGACCGAGGAAGCATTAGACCCTTGGAGACAAGTCGGCTGGAGGACGATGTATTGAATCTCGACGCAATTTGAGAGTTCCATCGTCATGAGGAGGCCCTGAACGTTACAATTAACTATCAGTTTTACGTCGGATTCGAAAATCTAGACTCACAGCAGACGGACCATTTGGTGCCCGAGGCAGCAATATCCCCTTGGAGACAAATCGGCTGGAGGACGATGTATTGAATCTCGACGCAATTTGAGGCTTCTATCGTCATTAGGAGGCCCTGATCGTTACAATTAACTATCATTTTTGCGTCGGATTCGAAAATCTAGACCCACAGGAGAAGGATCATATGGTGCCCGAGACAGCAATATCCCCTTGGAGACAAGTCCGCTGGAGGCCGATGTATTGAATCTCGACGCAATTTGAGTGTTCCATCGTCATTAGGAGGCCCTAAACGTTACAACTAACTATCATTTTTGCGTCGGATTCGATAATCTAAACTCACAGGAGAACGACCATAAGGTGCCCGAGGCAGCAACAGACCCTTGGAGACAAGTCGGCTGGAGAACGATGTATTGAATCTCGACGCAATTTGAGTGTTCCATCGTCTTTAGGAGTCCCTGAACGTTACAATTAACTATCATTTATGCGTCGGATTCGAAAATCTACTCACAGGAGAAGTTCATACGGTGCTCGAGGCAGCAATAGACCCTTGGAGACAAGTCGGCTGGAGGAAGATGTATTGACCCTCGACGCAATTTGAGTGTATCATCGCCATTAAGAGGCCCTGAGCATTACATTTAACTATCAGTTTCGCGTCGGATTCTAAAATCTGGACTCACAGGAGAACGACCATACGGTGCCCGAGGCAGCAATAGACCCTTGGAGACAAGTCGGCTGGAGGAGGATGTATTGAATCTCGACGCAATTTGAGAGTTCCATCGTCATTAGGAGGCCCTGAACGTTACAATTAACTATCATTTTTGCGTCGGATTCGAAAATCTGGACTTTCAAGAGAACGACCATAAGGTGCCGGAGGCAGCATTAGACCCTTGGAGACAAGTCGGCTGGAGGACGATGTATTGGATCGCGACGCAATTTGAGTGTTCCATCGTCATTACAACGCCCTAAACGTTACATTTAACTATCATTTTTGCGTCGGATTCGAAAATCTACTCACAGGAGAAGTTCATACGGTGCCCGAGGCAGCAACAGACCCTTGGAGACAAGTCGGCTGGAGGCCGATGTATTGAATCTCGACGCAATTTGAGTGTTCCATCGTCATTAGGAGGCCCTAAACGTTACAAATAACTATCATTTTTGCGTCGGATTCGATAATCTAAACTCACAGGAGAACGTCCATAAGGTGCCCGAGGCAGCAACAGACCCTTGTGACAAGTCGGCTGGAGGCCGATGTATTGAATCTCGACGCAATTTGAGTGTTCCATCGTCATTACAAGGCCCTGAACGTTACAATTAACTATCATTTTTGCGTCGGATTCGAAAATCTAGACTCACAGGAGAACGACCATAAGGTGCAAGAGGCAGCAATCGACCCTTGGAGACAAGTCGTCTGGAGGCCGATGTATTGAATCTCGACGCAATTTGAGTGTTCCATCGCCAATAGGAGGCCCTGAACGTTACAATTAACTATGAGTTTTGCGTCGGATTCGAAAACGTAGAATCACCGGAGACGGACCATGTGGTGCCCGAGGCAGCGATATCCCCTTGGAGACAAGTCGGCTGGAGGCCGATGTATTGAATCTCGACGCAATTTGAGTGCTCCATCGTCATCAGGAGGCGCTGAACGTTACTATTAACTATCATTTTTGCGTCGTATTCGAAAATCTAGACTTACAAGAGAACGACCATAAGGTGCCCGAGGCAGCAGTAGACCCTTAGAGACAAGTCGGCTGGAGGCCGATGTATAGAATCTCGACGCAATTTGAGTGTGCCATCGGCATTAGGAGGCCCTGAACGTTACAGTTAACTATCAGTTTCGCGTCGGATTCGAAAATCTAGACTCACAGAAGAACGACCATAAGGTGCCCGAGGCAGCAATAGACCCTTGGAGACAAGTCGGCTGGAGGACGATGTATTGAATCTCGACGCTATTTGAGTGTTCCATCGTCATTAGGAGGCCCTGAACGTTACAATTAACTATCATTTTTGCGTCGGGTTCGAAAATCTAGACTCACAGCAGAAGGTTCACAAGGTGCCCGTGGCAGCATTGGACCCTAGGAGACAAGTCGGCTGGAGGACGATGTATTGAATCTCGACGCAATTTGAGAGTTCTATCGTCATCAGGAGGCGCTGAACGTTACTATTCACTATCATTTTTGCGTCGGTTCCAAAATCTAGACTCACAGGAGAAGGATCATATGGTGCCCGAGACAGCAATATCCCCTTGGAGACAAGTCCGCTGGAGGCCGATGAATTGAATCTCGACGCAATTTGAGTGTTCCATCGTCATTAGGAGGCCCTGGACCTTACAATTAACTATCAGTTTCGCGTCGGATTCGAAAATCTAGACTCACAGTAGACGGACCACATGGAGCCCGAGGCAGCAATATCCCCTTGTAGACAAGTCGGCTGGAGGAAGATGTATTGACCCTCGACGCATTTTGAGTGTTCCATCGCCATTAAGAGGCCCTGAGCATTACATTTAACTATCAGTTTTGCATCGGATTCTACAATCTAGACTCACAGGAGAACGACCATACGGTGCCCGAGGCAGCAATAGACCCTAGGAGACAAGTCGGCTGGAGGACGATGTATTGAATCTCGACGCAATTTGAGTGTTCCATCGTGATTACAAGGCCCTGAACGTTACAATTAACTATCATTTTTGCGTCGGATTCGATAATCTAAACTCACAGGAGAACGACCATAAGGTGCCCGAGGCAGCAATAGACCCTAGGAGACAAGTCGGCTGGAGGTCGATGTATTGACTCTCGATGCAATTTGAGTGTCCCATCGTCATTAGGAGGCCCTGAACCTTACAATTAACTATCAGTTTCGCGTCGGATTCGAAAATCTAAACTCACAGGAGAACGACCATAAGGTGCCCGAGGCAGCAACAGACCCTTGGAGACAAATCAGCTGGACGTCGATGTATTGAATCTCGACGCAATTTGAGAGTTCTATCGTCATCAGGAGGCGCTGAACGTTACTATTCACTTCCATTTTTGCGTCGGATTCGAAAATCTAGACTCACAGGAGAAGGATCATATGGTGCCCGAGACAGCAATATCCCCTTGGAGACAAGTCCGCTGGAGGCCGATGTATTGAATCTCGACGCAATTTGAGTGTTCCATCGTCATTAGGAGGCCCTGAACCTTACAAATAACTATCAGTTTCGCGTCGGATTCGAAAATCTAGACTCACAGGAGACAGATCACATGGAGCCCGAGGCAGCAATATCCCCTTGTAGACAAGTCGGCTGGAGGAAGATGTATTGACCCTCGACGCAATTTGAGTGTTCCATCGCCATTAAGAGGCCCTGAGCATTACATTTAACTATCAGTTTTGCGTCGGATTCTAAAATCTAGACTCACAGGAGAACGACCATAAGGTGCCGGAGGCAGCATTAGACCCTTGGAGACAAGTCGGCTGGAGGACGATGTATTGGATCGCGACGCAATTTGAGTGTTCCATCGTCAATAGGAGGCCCTGAACGTTACAATTAACTATCAGTTTTGCGTCGAATTCTAAAATCTAGGCTTACAAGAGAACGACCATAATTTGACCGAGGAAGCATTAGACCCTTGGAGACAAGTCGGCTGGAGGACGATGTATTGAATCTCGACGCAATTTGAGAGTTCCATCGTCATGAGGAGGCCCTGAACGTTACAATTAACTATCAGTTTTACGTCGGATTCGAAAATCTAGACTCACAGCAGACGGACCATTTGGTGCCCGAGGCAGCAATATCCCCTTGGAGACAAATCGGCTGGAGGACGATGTATTGAATCTCGACGCAATTTGAGGCTTCTATCGTCATTAGGAGGCCCTGATCGTTACAATTAACTATCATTTTTGCGTCGGATTCGATAATCTAAACTCACAGGAGAACGACCATAAGGTGCCCGAGGCAACAATAGACCCTTGGAGACAAGTCGGCTGGAGGCCGATGTATTGAATCTCGACGCAATTTGAGTGTTCCATCGTCATTAGGAGGCCCTGAACCTTGCAATTAACTATCAGTTTAACGTCGGATTCGAAAATCTAAACTCACAGGAGAACGACCATAAGGTGCCCGACGCAGCATTAGACCCTTGGGGACAAGTTGGCTGGAGGAAGATGTATTGACTCTCGACGCAATTTGAGTGGTCCATCGTCATTCAGAGGCCCTGAGCATTACATTTAACTATCAGTTTTGCGTCGAATTCTAATATGTAGACTTACAAGAGAACGACTATAAGGTGACCGAGGAAGCATTAGACCCTTGGAGACAAGTCGGCTGGTGGACGATGTATTGAATCTCGACGCAATTTGAGTGTCCCATCGTCATTAGGAGGCCCTAAACGTTACAATTAATTATCATTTTTGCGTCGGATTCGATAATCTAAACTTACAGGAGAACGACCATAAGGTGCCCGAGGCAGCAACAGACCCTTGGAGACAAGTCGGCTGGAGGCCGATGTATTGAATCGCGACGCAATTTGAGTGTTCCATCGTGATTACAAGGCCCTGAACGTTACAATTAACTATCATTTTTGCGTCGGATTCGAAAATCTGGACTCACAGGAGAACGACCATAAGGTGCCCAAGGCACCAATAGACCCTTGGAGACAAGTCCGCTGGAGGCCGATGTACTGAATCTCGACGCAATTTGAGTGTTCCATCGTCATTAGGAGGCCCTGAACCTTACAATTAACTATCAGTTTCGCGTCGGATTCGAAAATCTAGACTCACAGGAGACAGACCACATGGAGCCGGAGGCAGCAATAACCCCTTGTAGACAAGTCGGCTGGAGGAAGATGTATTGACCCTCGACGCAATTTGAGTGTTCCATCGCCATTAAGAGGCCCTGAGCATTACATTTAACTATCAGTTTTGCGTCGGATTCTAAAATCTAGACTCACAGGAGAACGACCATACGGTGCCCGAGTCAGCAATAGACCCTTGGAGACAAGTCGGCTGGAGGACGATGTATTGAATCTCGACGCAATTTGAGAGTTCCATCGTCATTAGGAGGCCCTGAACGTTACAATTAACTATCATTTTTGCGTCGGATTCGAAAATCTGGACTTACAAGAGAACGACCATAAGGTGCCGGAGGCAGCATTAGACCCTTGGAGACAAGTCGGCTGGAGTACGATGTATTGGATCGCGACGCAATTTGAGTGTTCCATCGTCAATAGGAGGACCTGAACGTTACAATTAACTATCAGTTTTGCGTCGAATTCTAAAATCTAGACTTACAAGAGAACGACCATAAGGTGACCGAGGAAGCATTAGACCCTTGGAGACAAGTCGGCTGGAGGACGATGTATTGAATCTCGACGCAATTTGAGAGTTCCATCGTCATGACGAGGCCCTGAACGTTACAATTAACTATCAGTTTTGCGTCGGATTCGATAATCTAAACTTACAGGAGAACGACCATAAGGTGCCCGAGGCAGCAACAGACCCTTGGAGACAAGTCGGCTGGAGGCCGATGTATTGAATCTCGACGCAATTTGAGTGTTCCATCGTGATTACAGGGCCCTGAACGTTACAATTAACTATCATTTTTGCGTCGGATTCGATAATCTAAACTCACAGGAGAACGACCATAAGGTGCCCGAGGCAGCAATAGACCCTTGGAGACAAGTCGGCTGGAGGTAGATGTATTGACTCTCGATGCAATTTGAGTGTCCCATCGTCATTAGGAGGCCCTGAACGTTACAATTAACAATCATTTTAGCGTCGGATTAGAAAATCTACTCACAGGAGAAGTTCATACGGTGCTCGAGACAGCAATATCCCCTTGGAGACAAGTCCGTTGGAGGCTGATATATTGAATCTCGAAGCAATTTGAGTGTTCCATCGTCATTAGGAGGCCCTGAACCTTACAATTAACTATCAGTTTCGCGTCGGATTCGAAAATCTAAACTCACAGGAGAACGACCATAAGGTGCCCGAGGCAGCAACAGACCCTTGGAGACAAATCAGCTGGACGTCGATGTATTGAATCTCGACGCAATTTGAGAGTTCTATCGTCATCAGGAGGCGCTGAACGTTACTATTCACTTCCATTTTTGCGTCGGATTCGAAAATCTAGACTCACAGGAGAAGGATCATATGGTGCCCGAGACAGCAATATCCCCTTGGAGACAAGTCCGCTGGAGGCCGATGTATTGAATCTCGACGCAATTTGAGTGTTCCATCGTCATTAGGAGGCCCTGAACCTTACAAATAACTATCAGTTTCGCGTCGGATTCGAAAATCTAGACTCACAGGAGACAGACCACATGGAGCCCGAGGCAGCAATATCCCCTTGTAGACAAGTCGGCTGGAGGAAGATGTATTGACCCTCGACGCAATTTGAGTGTTCCATCGCCATTCAGAGGCCCTGAGCATTACATTTAACTATCAGTTTTGCGTCGGATTCTAAAATCTAGACTCACAGGAGAACGACCATAAGGTGCCGGAGGCATCATTAGACCCTTTTAGACAAGTCGGCTGGAGGACGATGTATTGGATCGCGACGCAATTTGAGTGTTCCATCGTCAATAGGAGGCCCTGAACGTTACAATTAACTATCAGTTTTGCGTCGAATTCTAAAATCTAGGCTTACAAGAGAACGACCATAAGGTGACCGAGGAAGCATTAGACCCTTGGAGACAAGTCGGCTGGAGGACGATGTATTGAATCTCGACGCAATTTGAGAGTTCCATCGTCATGAGGAGGCCCTGAACGTTACAATTAACTATCAGTTTTACGTCGGATTCGAAAATCTAGACTCACAGCAGACGGACCATTTGGTGCCCGAGGCAGCAATATCCCCTTGGAGACAAATCGGCTGGAGGCCGATGTATTGAATCTCGACGCAATTTGAGGCTTCTATCGTCATTAGGAGGCCCTAAACGTTACAACTAACTATCATTTTTGCGTCGGATTCGATAATCTAAACTCACAGGAGAACGACCATAAGGTGCCCGAGGCAGCAACAGACCCTTGGAGACAAGTCGGCTGGAGAACGATGTATTGAATCTCGACGCAATTTGAGTGTTCCATCGTCTTTAGGAGTCCCTGAACGTTACAATTAACTATCATTTATGCGTCGGATTCGAAAATCTACTCACAGGAGAAGTTCATACGGTGCTCGAGGCAGCAATAGACCCTTGGAGACAAGTCGGCTGGAGGAAGATGTATTGACCCTCGACGCAATTTGAGTGTATCATCGCCATTAAGAGGCCCTGAGCATTACATTTAACTATCAGTTTCGCGTCGGATTCTAAAATCTGGACTCACAGGAGAACGACCATACGGTGCCCGAGGCAGCAATAGACCCTTGGAGACAAGTCGGCTGGAGGAGGATGTATTGAATCTCGACGCAATTTGAGAGTTCCATCGTCATTAGGAGGCCCTGAACGTTACAATTAACTATCATTTTTGCGTCGGATTCGAAAATCTGGACTTTCAAGAGAACGACCATAAGGTGCCGGAGGCAGCATTAGACCCTTGGAGACAAGTCGGCTGGAGGACGATGTATTGGATCGCGACGCAATTTGAGTGTTCCATCGTCATTACAACGCCCTAAACGTTACATTTAACTATCATTTTTGCGTCGGATTCGAAAATCTACTCACAGGAGAAGTTCATACGGTGCCCGAGGCAGCAACAGACCCTTGGAGACAAGTCGGCTGGAGGCCGATGTATTGAATCTCGACGCAATTTGAGTGTTCCATCGTCATTAGGAGGCCCTAAACGTTACAAATAACTATCATTTTTGCGTCGGATTCGATAATCTAAACTCACAGGAGAACGTCCATAAGGTGCCCGAGGCAGCAACAGACCCTTGTGACAAGTCGGCTGGAGGCCGATGTATTGAATCTCGACGCAATTTGAGTGTTTCATCGTCATTACAAGGCCCTGAACGTTACAATTAACTATCATTTTTGCGTCGGATTCGAAAATCTAGACTCACAGGAGAACGACCATAAGGTGCAAGAGGCAGCAATCGACCCTTGGAGACAAGTCGTCTGGAGGCCGATGTATTGAATCTCGACGCAATTTGAGTGTTCCATCGCCAATAGGAGGCCCTGAACGTTACAATTAACTATGAGTTTTGCGTCGGATTCGAAAACGTAGAATCACCGGAGACGGACCATGTGGTGCCCGAGGCAGCGATATCCCCTTGGAGACAAGTCGGCTGGAGGCCGATGTATTGAATCTCGACGCAATTTGAGTGCTCCATCGTCATCAGGAGGCGCTGAACGTTACTATTAACTATCATTTTTGCGTCGTATTCGAAAATCTAGACTTACAAGAGAACGACCATAAGGTGCCCGAGGCAGCAGTAGACCCTTAGAGACAAGTCGGCTGGAGGCCGATGTATTGAATCTCGACGCAATTTGAGTGTGCCATCGGCATTAGGAGGCCCTGAACGTTACAGTTAACTATCGGTTTCGCGTCGGATTCGAAAATCTAGACTCACAGAAGAACGACCATAAGGTGCCCGAGGCAGCAATAGACCCTTGGAGACAAGTCGGCTGGAGGACGATGTATTGAATCTCGACGCTATTTGAGTGTTCCATCGTCATTAGGAGGCCCTGAACGTTACAATTAACTATCATTTTTGCGTCGGGTTCGAAAATCTAGACTCACAGCAGAACGTTCACAAGGTGCCCGTGGCAGCATTGGACCCTAGGAGACAAGTCGGCTGGAGGACGATGTATTGAATCTCGACGCAATTTGAGAGTTCTATCGTCATCAGGAGGCGCTGAACGTTACTATTCACTATCATTTTTGCGTCGGTTCCAAAATCTAGACTCACAGGAGAAGGATCATATGGTGCCCGAGACAGCAATATCCCCTTGGAGACAAGTCCGCTGGAGGCCGATGAATTGAATCTCGACGCAATTTGAGTGTTCCATCGTCATTAGGAGGCCCTGGACCTTACAATTAACTATCAGTTTCGCGTCGGATTCGAAAATCTAGACTCACAGTAGACGGACCACATGGAGCCCGAGGCAGCAATATCCCCTTGTAGACAAGTCGGCTGGAGGAAGATGTATTGACCCTCGACGCATTTTGAGTGTTCCATCGCCATTAAGAGGCCCTGAGCATTACATTTAACTATCAGTTTTGCATCGGATTCTACAATCTAGACTCACAGGAGAACGACCATACGGTGCCCGAGGCAGCAATAGACCCTAGGAGACAAGTCGGCTGGAGGACGATGTATTGAATCTCGACGCAATTTGAGAGTTCCATCGTCATGAGGAGGCCCTGAACGTTACAATTAACTATCAGTTTCGCGTCGGATTCGAAAATCTAAACCTACACGAAAACGACCATAAGGTGCCCGAGGCAGCAACAGACCCTTGGAGACAAGTCGGCTGGAGGCCGATGTATTGAATCTCGACGCAATTTGAGTGTTCCATCGCCAATAGGAGGCCCTGAACGTTACAATTAACTATCAGTTTTACGTCGGATGCGAAAATCTAGACTCACAGCAGATGGACCATTTGGTGCCCGAGGAAGCAATATCCCCTTGGAGACAAATCGGCTGGAGGACGATGTATTGAATCTCGACGCAATTTGAGGCTTCTATCGTCATTAGGAGGCCCTGATCGTTACAATTAACTATCATTTTTGCGTCGGATTCGATAATCTAAACTCACAGGAGAACGACCATAAGGTGCCCGAGGCAACAATAGACCCTTGGCGACAAGTCGGCTGGAGGCCGATGTATTGAATCTCGACGCAATTTGAGTGTTCCATCGTCATTACTAGGCCCTGAACCTTGCAATTAACTATCAGTTTAACGTCGGATTCGAAAATCTAAACTCACAGGAGAACGACCATAAGGTGCCCGACGCAGCATTAGACCCTTGGGGTCAAGTCGGCTGGAGGATGATGTATTGACTCTCGACGCAATTTGAGTGGTCCATCGTCATTCAGAGGCCCTGAGCATTACATTTAACTATCAGTTTTGCGTCGAATTCTAATATGTAGACTTACAAGAGAACGACTATAAGGTGACCGAGGAAGCATTAGACCCTTGGAGACAAGTCGGCTGGTGGACGATGTATTGAATCTCGACGCAATTTGAGTGTCCCATCGTCATTAGGAGGCCCTAAACGTTACAATTAATTATCATTTTTGCGTCGGATTCGATAATCTAAACTTACAGGAGAACGACCATAAGGTGCCCGAGGCAGCAACAGACCCTTGGAGACAAGTCGGCTGGAGGCCGATGTATTGAATCGCGACGCAATTTGAGTGTTCCATCGTGATTACAAGGCCCTGAACGTTACAATTAACTATCATTTTTGCGTCGGATTCGAAAATCTGGACTCACAGGAGAACGACCATAAGGTGCCCGAGGCACCAATAGACCCTTGGAGACAAGTCCGCTGGAGGCCGATGTATTGAATCTCGACGCAATTTGAGTGTTAAATCGTCATTAGGAGGCCCTGAACCTTACAATTAACTATCAGTTTCGCGTCGGATTCGAAAATCTAGACTCACAGGAGACAGACCACATGGAGCCCGAGGCAGCAATATCCCCTTGTAGACAAGTCGGCTGGAGGAAGATGTATTGACCCTCGACGCAATTTGAGTGTTCCATCGCCATTAAGAGGCCCTGAGCATTACATTTAACTATCAGTTTTGCGTCGGATTCTAAAATCTAGACTCACAGGAGAACGACCATACGGTGCCCGAGTCAGCAATAGACCCTTGGAGACAAGTCGGCTGGAGGACGATGTATTGAATCTCGACGCAATTTGAGAGTTCCATCGTCATGACGAGGCCCTGAACGTTACAATTAACTATCAGTTTTGCGTCGAATTCTAAAATGTAGACTTACAAGAGAACGACCATAAGGTGACCGAGGAAGCATTAGACCCTTGGAGACAAGTCGGCTGGTGGACGATGTATTGAATCTCGACGCAATTTGAGTGTCCCATCGTCATTAGGAGGCCCTAAACGTTACAATTAACTATCATTTTTGCGTCGGATTCGATAATCTAAACTTACAGGAGAACGACCATAAGGTGCACGAGGCAGCAACAGACCCTTGGAGACAAGTCGGCTGGAGGCCGATGTATTGAATCTCGACGCAATTTGAGTGTTCCATCGTGATTACAAGGCCCTGAACGTTACAATTAACTATCATTTTTGGGTCGGATTCGATAATCTAAACTCACAGGAGAACGACCATAAGGTGCCCGAGGCAGCAATAGACCCTTGGAGACAAGTCGGCTGGAGGTCGATGTATTGACTCTCGATACAATTTGAGTGTCCCATCGTCATTAGGAGGCCCTGAACGTTACAATTAACAATCATTTTAGCGTCGGATTAGAAAATCTACTCACAGGAGAGGTTCATACGGTGCTCGAGACAGCAATATCCCCTTGGAGACAAGTCCGTTGGAGGCTGATATATTGAATCTCGACGCAATTTGAGTGTTCCATCGTCATTAGGAGGCCCTGAACCTTACAATTAACTATCAGTTTCGCGTCGGATTCGAAAATCTAAACTCACAGGAGAACGACCATAAGGTGCCCGAGGCAGCAACAGACCCTTGGAGACAAATCAGCTGGACGTCGATGTATTGAATCTCGACGCAATTTGAGAGTTCTATCGTCATCAGGAGGCGCTGAACGTTACTATTCACTTCCATTTTTGCGTCGGATTCGAAAATCTAGACTCACAGGAGAAGGATCATATGGTGCCCGAGACAGCAATATCCCCTTGGAGACAAGTCCGCTGGAGGCCGATGTATTGAATCTCGACGCAATTTGAGTGTTCCATCGTCATTAGGAGGCCCTGAACCTTACAAATAACTATCAGTTTCGCGTCGGATTCGAAAATCTAGACTCACAGGAGACAGACCACATGGAGCCCGAGGCAGCAATATCCCCTTGTAGACAAGTCGGCTGGAGGAAGATGTATTGACCCTCGACGCAATTTGAGTGTTCCATCGCCATTAAGAGGCCCTGAGCATTACATTTAACTATCAGTTTTGCGTCGGATTCTAAAATCTAGACTCACAGGAGAACGACCATAAGGTGCCGGAGGCAGCATTAGACCCTTGGAGACAAGTCGGCTGGAGGACGATGTATTGGATCGCGACGCAATTTGAGTGTTCCATCGTCAATAGGAGGCCCTGAACGTTACAATTAACTATCAGTTTTGCGTTGAATTCTAAAATCTAGGCTTACAAGAGAACGACCATAAGGTGACCGAGGAAGCATTAGACCCTTGGAGACAAGTCGGCTGGAGGACGATGTATTGAATCTCGACGCAATTTGAGAGTTCCATCGTCATGAGGAGGCCCTGAACGTTACAATTAACTATCAGTTTTACGTCGGATTCGAAAATCTAGACTCACAGCAGACGGACCATTTGGTGCCCGAGGCAGCAATATCCCCTTGGAGACAAATCGGCTGGAGGACGATGTATTGAATCTCGACGCAATTTGAGGCTTCTATCGTCATTAGGAGGCCCTGATCGTTACAATTAACTATCATTTTTGCGTCGGATTCGAAAATCTAGACCCACAGGAGAAGGATCATATGGTGCCCGAGACAGCAATATCCCCTTGGAGACAAGTCCGCTGGAGGCCGATGTATTGAATCTCGACGCAATTTGAGTGTTCCATCGTCATTAGGAGGCCCTAAACGTTACAATTAACTATCATTTTTGCGTCGGATTCGATAATCTAAACTCACAGGAGAACGACCATAAGGTGCCCGAGGCAGCAACAGACCCTTGGAGACAAGTCGGCTGGAGAACGATGTATTGAATCTCGACGCAATTTGAGTGTTCCACCGTCAATAGGAGGCCCTGAACGTTACACTTAACTTCAGTTTTGCGTCGAATTCTAAAATCTAGACTTACAAGAGAACGACCATAAGGTGCCCGAGGCAGCAACAGACCCTTGGAGACAAGTCGGCTGGAGGCCGATGTATTGAATCTCGACGCAATTTGAGTGTTCCATCGTGATTACAAGGCCCTGAACGTTACAATTAACTATCATTTTTGCGACGGATTCGAAAATCTAGACTCACAGGAGAACGACCATAAGGTGCCCGAGGCACCAATAGACCCTTGGAGACAAGTCGGCTGGAGGCCGATGTATTGAATCTCGACGCAATTTGAGTGTTCCACCGGCATTAGGAGGCCCTGAACGTTACAATTAACTATCATTTTTGCGTCGGATTCGATAATCAAAACTCACAGGAGAACGACCATAAGGTGCCCGAGGCAGCAATAGACCCTTGGAGACAAGTCGGCTGGAGGTCGATGTATTGACTCTCGACGCAATTTGAGTGTTCCATCGTCTTTAGGAGTCCCTGAACGTTACAATTAACTATCATTTATGCGTCGGATTCGAAAATCTACTCACAGGAGAAGTTCATACGGTGCTCGAGGCAGCAATAGACCCTTGGAAACAAGTCGGCTGGAGGAAGATGTATTGACCCTCGACGCAATTTGAGTGTATCATCGCCATTAAGAGGCCCTGAGCATTACATTTAACTATCAGTTTCGCGTCGGATTCTAAAATCTGGACTCACAGGAGAACGACCATACGGTGCCCGAGGCAGCAATAGACCCTTGGAGACAAGTCGGCTGGAGGACGATGTATTGAATCTCGACGCAATTTGAGAGTTCCATCGTCATTAGGAGGCCCTGAACGTTACAATTAACTATCATTTTTGCGTCGGATTCGAAAATCTGGACTTTCAAGAGAACGACCACAAGGTGCCGGAGGCAGCATTAGACCCTTGGAGACAAGTCGGCTGGAGGACGATGTATTGGATCGCGACGCAATTTGAGTGTTCCATCGTCATTACAACGCCCTAAACGTTACATTTAACTATCATTTTTGCGTCGGATTCGAAAATCTACTCACAGGAGAAGTTCATACGGTGCCCGAGGCAGCAACAGACCCTTGGAGACAAGTCGGCTGGAGGCCGATGTATTGAATCTCGACGCAATTTGAGTGTTCCATCGTCATTAGGAGGCCCTAAACGTTACAAAAAACTATCATTTTTGCGTCGGATTCGATAATCTAAAATCACAGGAGAACGTCCATAAGGTGCCCGAGGCAGCAACAGACCCTTGTGACAAGTCGGCTGGAGGCCGATGTATTGAATCTCGACGCAATTTGAGTGTTCCATCGTCATTACAAGGCCCTGAACGTTACAATTAACTATCATTTTTGCGTCGGATTCGAAAATCTAGACTCACAGGAGAACGACCATAAGGTGCCCGAGGCAGCAATCGACCCTTGGAGACAAGTCGTCTGGAGGCCGATGTATTGAATCTCGACGCAATTTGAGTGTTCCATCGCCAATAGGAGGCCCTGAACGTTACAATTAACTATGAGTTTTGCGTCGGATTCGAAAACGTAGAATCACCGGAGACGGACCATGTGGTGCCCGAGGCAGCGATATCCCCTTGGAGACAAGTCGGCTGGAGGCCGATGTATTGAATCTCGACGCAATTTGAGTGCTCCATCGTCATCAGGAGGCGCTGAACGTTACTATTAACTATCATTTTTGCGTCGTATTCGAAAATCTAGACTTACAAGAGAACGACCATAAGGTGCCCGAGGCAGCAATAGACCCTTAGAGACAAGTCGGCTGGAGGCCGATGTATTGAATCTCGACGCAATTTGAGTGTGCCATCGGCATTAGGAGGCCCTGAACGTTACAGTTAACTATCAGTTTCGCGTCGGATTCGAAAATCTAGACTCACAGAAGAACGACCATAAGGTGCCCGAGGCAGCAATAGACCCTTGGAGACAAGTCGGCTGGAGGACGATGTATTGAATCTCGACGCAATTTGAGAGTTCCATCGTCATTAAGAGGCCCTGAGCATTACATTTAACTATCAGTTTTGCGTCGGATTCGAAAATCTAGACTCACATGAGAGCGAACATAAGAGGCCGGAGGCAGTAGTATGAAATGCTCAGGGCCTTTTAATGACGATGGAACTCTCAAATTGCGTCGAGATTCAATACATCGTCCTCCAGCCGACTTGTCTCCAAGGGTCTATCTAGGCTTACAAGAGAACGACCATAAGGTGCCCGAGGCGGCATTAGACCCTTGGAGACAAGTCGGCTGGAGGCCGATGTATTGAATCTCGACGCAATTTGAGTGTTCCATCGCCAATAGGAGGCCCTGAACGTTACCATTAACTATCAGTTTTTCGTCGGCTTCGAAAATCTAGACTCACAGCAGAGGGACCATTTGGTGCCCGAGGCAGCAATATCCCCTTGGAGACAAATCGGCTGGAGGACGATGTATTGAATCTCGACGCAATTTGAGGCTTCTATCGTCATTAGGAGCGCTGGACGTTACAATTCACTATCATTTTTGCGTCGGATTCGAAAATCTAGACTCACAGGAGAATGATCATATTGTGCCCGAGGCAGCAATATCCCCTTGGAGACAAATCGGTTGGAGGACGATGTATTGAATCTCGACGCAATTTGTGACTTCTATCGTCATTAGGAGGCGCTGAACCTTACAATTCACTATCATTTTTGCGTCGGATTCGAAAATCTAGACTCACAGGAGAAGGATCATATTGTGCCCGAGACAGCAATATCCCCTTGGAGACAAGTCGGCTGGAGGCCGATGTATTGAATCTCGACGCAATTTGAGTGTTCCATCGGCATTAGGAGGCCCTGAACGTTACAGTTAACTATCATTTTAGCGTCGCACTCGAAAATCTACTAACAGGAGAAGGAACATATGGTGCACGAGACTGCAATATCCCCTTGGAGACAAGTCCGCTGGAGGCCGATGTCTTGAATCTCGACGCAATTTGAGTGTTCCATCGTCATTAGGAGGTCCTGAACGTTACAATTAACTATCATTTTTGCGTCGGATTCGAAAATCTAGACTTACTAAAGAACGATCATAAGGTTACTGAGGAAGCATTAGACCCTTGGAGACAAGTCGGCTGGAGGACGGTGTACTGAATCTCGATGCAATTTGAGTGTCCCATCGTCATTAGGAGGCCCTAAACGTTACAATTTACTATCATTTTTGCGTCGGATTCGATAATCTAAACTCACAGGAGAACGACCATAAGGTGCCCGAGGCAGCAACAGACCCTTGGAGACAAGTCGGCTGGAGGCCGATGTATTGAATCTCGACGCAATTTGAGTGTTCCATCGTCATTACAAGGCCCTGAACGTTACAATTAACTATCATATTTGCGTCGGATTCGAAAATCTAGACTCACAGGAGAACGACCATAAGATGCCCGAGGCACCAATAGACCCTTGGAGACAAGTCGGCTGGAGGCCGATGTATTGAATCTCGACGCAATTTGAGTGTTCCATCGGCAATAGGAGGCCCTGAACGTTACAATTAACTATCATATTTTCGTCGGATTCGATAATCTAAACTCACAGGAGAACGGCCATAAGGTGCCCGAGGCAGCTATAGACCCTTGGAGACAAGTCGGCTGGAGGCCGATGTATTGAATCTCGACGCAATTTGAGTGTTCCATTGGCATTAGGAGGCCCTGAACGTTACAGTTAACTATCATTTTAGCGTCGGATTCGAAAATCTACTAACAGGAGAACGACCATACGGTGCCCGAGGCAGCAATAGACCCTTGGAGACAAGTCGGCTGGAGGACGATGTATTGAATCTCGACGCAATTTGAGAGTTCCATCGTCATTAGGAGGCCCTGAACGTTACAATTAACTATCATTTTTGCGTCGGATTCGAAAATCTGGACTTACAAGAGAACGACCATAAGGTGCCCGAGGCACCAATAGACCCTTGGAGACAAGTCGGCTGGAGGACGATGTATTGGATCGCGACGCAATTTGAGTGTTCCATCGTCATTACAACGCACTAAACGTTACACTGAACTATCATTTTTACGTCGGATTCGTAAATCTACTCACAGAAGAAGTTCATACGGTGCCCGAGGCAGCAACAGACTCTTGGAGACAAGTCGGCTGGAGGCCGATGTATTGAATCTCGACGCAATTTGTGTGTTCCATCGTCATTAGGAGGCCCTAAACGTTACAAATAACTATCATTTTTGCGTCGGATTCGATAATCTAAACTCACAGGAGAACGTCCATAAGGTGCTTGAGGCAGCAACAGACCCTTGGAGACAAGTCGGCTGGAGGCCGATGTATTGGATCTCGACGCAATTTGAGTGTTCCATCGTCATTACAAGGCCCTGAACGTTACAATTAACTATCATTTTTGCGTCGGATTCGAAAATCTAGACTCACAGGAGAACGACCATAAGGTGCCCGAGGCACCAATAGACCCTTGGAGACAAGTCGGCTGGAGGCCGATGTATTGAATCTCGACGCAATTTGAGTGTTCCATCGGCATTAGGATGCCCTGAACGTTACAATTAACTACCATTTTTGCGTCGGATTCGATAATCTAAACTCACAGGAGAACGGCCATAAGGTGCCCGAGGCAGCTATAGACCCTTGGAGACAAGTCGGCTGGAGGCCGATGTGTTGAATCTCGACGCAATTTGAGTGTTCCATTGGCATTAGGAGGCCCTGAACGTTACAGTTAACTATCATTTTAGCGTCGGATTCGAAAATCTACTAACAGGAGAACGACCATACGGTGCCCGAGGCAGCAATAAACCCTTGGAGACAAGTCGGCTGGAGGACGATGTATTGAATCTCGACGCAATTTGAGAGTTCCATCGTCATTAGGAGGCCCTGAACGTTACAATTAACTATCATTTTTGCGTCGGATTCGAAAATCTGGACTTACAAGAGAACGACCATAAGGTGCCGGAGGCAGCATTAGACCCTTGGAGACAAGTCGGCTGGAGGACGATGTATTGGATCGCGACGCAATTTGAGTGTTCCATCGTCATTACAACGCCCTAAACGTTACACCGAACTATCATTTTTGCGTCGGATTCGAAAATCTACTCACAGGAGAAGTTCATACGGTGCCCGATGCAGCAACAGACCCTTGGAGACAAGTCGGCTGGAGGCCGATGTATTGAATCTCGACGCAATTTGTGTGTTCCATCGTCATTAGGAGGCCCTAAACGTTACAAATAACTATCATTTTTGCGTCGGATTCGATAATCTAAACTCAAAGGAGAACGTCCATAAGGTGCCCGAGGCAGCAATCGACCCTTGGAGACAAGTCGTCTGGAGGCCGATATATTGAATCTCGACGCAATTTGAGTGTTCCATCGCCAATAGGAGGCCCTGAACGTTACAATTAACTATGAGTTTTGCGTCGGATTCGAAAACGTAGAATCACCGGAGACGGACCATGTGGTGCCCGAGGCAGCAATATCCCGTTGGAGACAAATCGGTTGGAGGACGATGTATTGAATCTCGACGCAATTTGAGACTTCTATCGTCATTAGGAGGCGCTGAACCTTACAATTCACTATCATTTTTGCGTCGGATTCGAAAATCTAGACTCACAGGAGAAGGATCATATTGTGCCCGAGACAGCAATATCCCCTTGGAGACAAGTCGGCTGGAGGCCGATGTATTGAATCTCGACGCAATTTGAGTGTTCCATCGGCATTAGGAGGCCCTGAACGTTACAGTTAACTATCATTTTAGCGTCGCACTCGAAAATCTACTAACAGGAGAGGGAACATATGGTGCACGAGACTGCAATATCCCCTTGGAGACAAGTCCGCTGGAAGCCGATGTATTGAATCTCGACGCAATTTGAGTGTTCCATCGTCATTAGGAGGTCCTGAACGTTACAATTAACTATCATTTTTGCGTCGGATTCGAAAATCTAGACTTACTAAAGAACGATCATAAGGTTACTGAGGAAGCATTAGACCCTTGGAGACAAGTCGGCTGGAGGACGGTGTACTGAATCTCGATGCAATTTGAGTGTCCCATCGTCATTAGGAGGCCCTAAACGTTACAATTTACTATCATTTTTGCGTCGGATTCGATAATCTAAACTCACAGGAGAACGACCATAAGGTGCCCGAGGCAGCAACAGACCCTTGGAGACAAGTCGGCTGGAGGCCGATGTATTGAATCTCGACGCAATTTGAGTGTTCCATCGTCATTACAAGGCCCTGAACGTTACAATTAACTATCATTTTTGCGTCGGATTCGAAAATCTAGACTCACAGGAGAACGACCATAAGGTGCCCGAGGCACCAATAGACCCTTGGAGACAAGTCGGCTGGAGGCCGATGTATTGAATCTCGACGCAATTTGAGAGTTCCATCGTCATTAGGAGGCCCTGAACGTTACAATTAACTATCATTTTTGCGTCGGATTCGAAAATCTGGACTTACAAGAGAACGACCATAAGGTGCCCGAGGCACCAATAGACCCTTGGAGACAAGTCGGCTGAAGGACGATGTATTGGATCGCGACGCAATTTGAGTGTTCCATCGTCATTACAACGCACTAAACGTTACACTGAACTATCATTTTTGCGTCGGATTCGTAAATCTACTCACAGAAGAAGTTCATACGGTGCCCGAGGCAGCAACAGACCCTTGGAGACAAGTCGGCTGGAGGCCGATGTATTGAATCTCGACGCAATTTGTGTGTTCCATCGTCATTAGGAGGCCCTAAACGTTACAAATAACTATCATTTTTGCGTCGGATTCGATAATCTAAACTCACAGGAGAACGTCCATAAGGTGCTTGAGACAGCAACAGACCCTTGGAGACAAGTCGGCTGGAGGCCGATGTACTGAATCTCGACGCAATTTGAGTGTTCCATCGTCATTACAAGGCCCTGAACGTTACAATTAACTATCATTTTTGCGTCGGATTCGAAAATCTAGACTCACAGGAGAACGACTATAAGGTGCCCGAGGCACCAATAGACCCTTGGAGACAAGTCGGCTGGAGGCCGATGTATTGAATCTCGACGCAATTTGAGTGTTCCATCGGCATTAGGAGGCCCTGAACGTTACAATTAACTACCATTTTTGCGTCGGATTCGATAATCTAAACTCACAGGAGAACGGCCATAAGGTGCCCGAGGCAGCTATAGACCCTTGGAGACAAGTCGGCTGGAGGCCGATGTGTTGAATCTCGACGCAATTTGAGTGTTCCATTGGCATTAGGAGGCCCTGAACGTTACAGTTAACTATCATTTTAGCGTCGGATTCGAAAATCTACTAACAGGAGAACGACCATACGGTGCCCGAGGCAGCAATAAACCCTTGGAGACAAGTCGGCTGGAGGACGATGTATTGAATCTCGACGCAATTTGAGAGTTCCATCGTCATTAGGAGGCCCTGAACGTTACAATTAACTATCATTTTTGCGTCGGATTCGAAAATCTGGACTTACAAGAGAACGACCATAAGGTGCCGGAGGCAGCATTAGACCCTTGGAGACAAGTCGGCTGGAGGACGATGTATTGGATCGCGACGCAATTTGAGTGTTCCATCGTCATTACAACGCCCTAAACGTTACACCGAACTATCATTTTTGCGTCGGATTCGAAAATCTACTCACAGGAGAAGTTCATACGGTGCCCGATGCAGCAACAGACCCTTGGAGACAAGTCGGCTGGAGGCCGATGTATTGAATCTCGACGCAATTTGTGTGTTCCATCGTCATTAGGAGGCCCTAAACGTTACAAATAACTATCATTTTTGCGTCGGATTCGATAATCTAAACTCAAAGGAGAACGTCCATAAGGTGCCCGAGGCAGCAATCAACCCTTGGAGACAAGTCGTCTGGAGGCCGATATATTGAATCTCGACGCAATTTGAGTGTTCCATCGCCAATAGGAGGCCCTGAACGTTACAATTAACTATGAGTTTTGCGTCGGATTCGAAAACGTAGAATCACCGGAGACGGACCATGTGGTGCCCGAGGCAGCGATATCCCCTTGGAGACAAGTCGGCTGGAGGCCGATGTATTGAATCTCGACGCAATTTGAGTGCTCCATCGTCATCAGGAGGCGCTGAACGTTACTATTAACTATCATTTTTTGCGTCGGATTCGAAAATCTAGACTTACAAGAGAACGACCATAAGGTGCCCGAGGCAGCAATAGACCCTTAGAGACAAGTCGGCTGGAGGCCGATGTATTGAATCTCGACGCATTTTGAGTGTTCCATCGGCATTAGGAGGACCTGAACGTTACAGTTAACTATCAGTTTCGCGTCGGATTCGAAAATCTAGACTAACAGAAGAACGACCATAAGGTGCCCGAGGCAGCAATAGACCCTTGGAGACAAGTCGGCTGGAGGACGATGTATTGAATCTCGACGCAATTTGAGAGTTCCATCGTCATTAAGAGGCCCTGAGCATTACATTTAACTATCAGTTTTGCGTCGGATTCGTAAATCTAGACTCACATGAGAGCGAACATAAGAGGCCGGAGGCAGTAGTAAGAAATGCTCAGGGCCTTTTAATGACGATGGAACTCTCAAATTGCGTCGAGATTCAATACATCGTCCTCCAGCCGACTTGTCTCCAAGGGTCTATCTCGACTTACAAGAGAACGACCATAATGTGCCCGAGGCAGCATTAGACCCTTGGAGACAAGTCGGCTGGTGGCCGATATATTTAATCTCGACGCAATTTGAGTGTCCCATCGTCATTAGGAAGCCCTGAACGTTACAATTAACAATCAGTTTCGCGTCGGATTCGAAAATCTATACTCACATGAGAGCGAACATAAGAGGCCGGAGGCAGTAATATCCCCATGGAGACAAGTCGGCTGGAGGACGATGTATTGAATCTCGACGCAATTTGAGTGTCCCATCGTCATTAGGAGCCCCTAAACGTTACAATTAACTATCATTTTTCCGTCGGAGTCGATAATCTAAACTCACAGGAGAACGACCATAAGGTGCCCGAGGCAGCAACAGACCCTCGGAGACAAGTCGGCTGGAGGCCGATATATTGAATCTCGACGCAATTTGAGTGTTCCATCGCCAATAGGAGGCCCTGAACGTTACAATTAACTATCAGTTTCTCGTCGGATTCGAATATCTAGACTCACAGCAGAGGGACCATTTGGTGCCCGAGGCAGCAATTTCCCCTTGGAGACAAATCGGCTGAAGGACGATGTATTGAATCTCGACGCAATTTGAGGCTTCTATCGTCATTAGGAGGCGCTGGACGTTACAATTCACTATCATTTTTGCGTCGGATTCGAAAATCTAGACTCACAGGAGAAGGATCATATTGTGCCCGAGACAGCAATATCCCCTTGGAGACAAGTCGGCTGGAGGCCGATGTATTGAATCTCGACGCAATTAGAGTGTTCCATCGTCATTAGGAGGCCCTGAACGTTACAATTAACTATCAGTTTCGCGTTGGATTCGAGAATCTAGACTCACAGGAGACGGACCACATGGAGCCCGAGGCAGCAATATCCCCTTGGAGACAAGTCGGCTGGAGGTCGATGTATTGAATCTCGACGCAATTTGAGTGTTCCATCGGCATTAGGAGACCCTGAACGATACAATTAACTATCATTTTTGCGTCGGATTCGATAATCTAAACTCACAGGAGAACGACCATAAGGTGCCCGAGGCAGCAACAGACCCTTGGGGACAAGTCGGCTGGAGGCCGATGTATTGAATCTCGACGCAATTTGAGTGTTTCATCGTGATTACAAGGCCCTGAACGTTACAATTAATTATCATTTTTGCGTCGGATTCGAAAATCTAGACTCACAGGAGAACGACCATAAGGTGCCCGAGGCACTAACAGACCCTTGGAGACAAGTCGGCTGGAGGGCGATGTATTGAATCTCGACGCAATTTGAGTGTTCCATCGTCATTACAAGGCCCTGAACATTGCAATTAACTATCATTTTTGCGTCGGATTCGAAAATCTAGACTCACAGGAGAACGACCATAAGGTGCCCGAGGCAGGAATCGACCCTTGGAGACAAGTCGTCTGGAGGCCGATGTATTGAATCTCGACGCAATTTGAGTGTTCCATCGCCAATAGGAGGAACTGAACGTTACAATTAACTGTGAGTTTTGCGTCGCATTCCAAAACGTAGAATCACCGGAGACGGACCATGTGGTGCCCGAGGCAGCGATATCCCCTTGGAGACAAGTCGGCTGGAGGCTGGAGGCAATTTGAGTGCTCCATCGTCATCAGGAGGCGCTGAACGTTACTATTCACTATCATTTTTGAGTCGGATTCGAAAATCTAGACTTACAAGAGAACGACCATAAGGTGCCCGAGGCAGCAATAGACCCTAGGAGACAAGTCGGCTGGAGGACGATGTATTGAATCTCGACGCAATTTGAGAGTTCCATCGTCATTAGGTGGCCCTGAACGTTACAATTAACTATCATTTTTGCGTCGGATTCGATAATGTAAACTCACAGGAGAGCGACCATAAGGTGCCCGTGGCAGCAACAGACCCTTGGAGACAAGTCGGCTGGAGGCCGATGTATTGAATCTCGACGCAATTTGAGAGTTCCATCGTCATTAGGAGGCCCTGAACGTTACAATTAACTATCATTTTAGCGTCGGATTCGAGAATGTAGACTTACAAGAGAACGACCATAAGGTGCCCGAGGCAGCAATAGACACTTGGAGACAAGTCGGCTGGAGGACGATGTACTGGATCGCGACGCAATTTGAGTGTTCCATCGTCATTACAAGGCCCTAAACGTTACAATTAACTATCATTTTTGCGTCGGATTCGATAATCTATACTCACAGGAGAACGACCATACGGTGCCCGAGGCAGCAACAGACCCTTGGAGACAACTCGGCTGGAGGCCGATGTATTGAATCTCGACGCAATTTGAGTGTTCCATCGTCATTAGGAGGCCCTAAACCTTACAATTAACTATCAGTTTCGCGTCGGATTCGATAATCTACTGACAGGAGAACGACCATACGGTGCCCGAGGCAGCAATAGACCCATGGAGACAAGTCGGCTGGAGGACGATGTATTGAATCTCGACGCAATTTGAGTGTTCCATCGATATTAGGAGGCCCTAAACGTTACAATTAACTATCATTTTTGCGTCGGATTCGATAATCTAGACTCACAGGAGACGGACCACATGGAGCCCTAGGCAGCAATATCCCCTTGTAGACAAGTCCGCTGGAGGAAGATGTATTGACTCTCGACGCAATTTGCGTGTTCCATCGTCATTAAGAGGCCCTGAGCATTACATTTAACTATCAGTTTTGCGTCGGAATCTAAAATGTTGACTCACAGGGGAACGACCATACGGTCCCCGAGGCAGCAATAGACCCTTGGAGACAAATCGGCTGAATGCCGATGTATTGAATCTCGAGGCAATTTGAGTGTTCCATCGTCATTAGGAAGCCCTGAACGTTACAATTAACAATCAATATCGCGTCGGATTCGAAAATCTATACTCACATGAGAACGACCATAAGGTGCCCGAGGCAGCAACAGACCCTTGGAGACAAGTCGGCTGGAAGCCGATATATTGTATCTCGACGCAATTTGAGTGTTCCATCGTCATTACAAGGCCCTGAACGTTACAATTAACTATCATTTTTGCGTCGGATTCGAAAATCTAGACTCACAGAAGAACGACCATAAGGTGAGCAAGGCAGCAATAGGCCCTTGGAGACAAGTCGGCTGGAGGCCGATATATTGAATCTTGACGCAATTTGAGTGTTCCATCGCCAATAGGAGGCCCTGAACGTTACAATTAACTATGAGTTTTGCGTCGGATTCGAAAACGTAGAATCGCCGGAGAAGGACCATGTGGTGCCCGAGGCAGCGATATCCCCTTGGAGACAAGTCGGCTGGAGGCCGATGTATTGAATCTCGACGCAATTTGAGTGCTCCATCGTCATCAGGAGGCGCTGAACGCTACTATTCACTATCATTTTTGCGTCGGATTCGAAAATCTAGACTTACAAGAGAACGACCATAAGGTGCCCGAGGCAGCAATAGACCCTTGGAGACAAGTCGGCTGGAGGCCGATGTATTGATTCTCGACGCAATTTGAGTGTTCCATCGGCATTAGGAGGCCCTGAACGTTACAGTTAACTATCAGTTTCGCGTCGGATTCGATAATCTAGACTCACAGAAGAACGACCATAAGGTGCCCGAGGCAGCAACAGACCCTTGGAGACAAGTCGGCTGGAGGCCGATATATTGAATCTCGACGCAATTTGAGTGTTCCATCGTCATTACAAGGCCCTGAACGGTGCAATTAACTATCATTTTTGTGTCGGATTCGAAAATCTAGACTCACAGGAGAACGACCATAAGGTGAGCAAGGCAGCAATAGACCCTTGGAGACAAGTCGGCTGGAGGCCGATACATTGAATCTTGACGCAATTTGAGTGTTCCATCGCCAATAGGAGGCCCTGAACGTTACAATTAAGTATGAGTTTTGCGTCGGATTCGTAAACGTAGAATCACCGGAGACGGACCATGTGGTGCCCGAGGCAGCGATATCCCCATGGAGACAAGTCGGCTGGAGGCCGATGTATTGAATCTCGACACAATTTGAGTGTTCCACGGTCATTAGGAGGTCCTAAACGTTACAATTAACTATCATTTTTGCGTCGGTTTCGATAATCTAAACTCACAGGAGAACGACCATAAGGTGCCCGAGGCAGCAACAGACCCTTGGAGACAAGTCGGCTGGAGGCCGATGTATTGAATCTCGACACAATTTGAGTGTTCCATCGTCATTACAAGGCCCTGAACGTTACAATTAACTATCATTTTTGCGTCGGATTCGAAAATCTAGACTCACAGGAGAACGACCATAAGGTGCCCGAGGCAGCAATAGACCCTTGGAGACAAATCGGCTGAATGCCGATGCATTGAATCTCGAGGCAATTTGAGTGTTCCATCGTCATTAGGAAGCCCTGAACGTTACAATTAACAATCAGTTTTGCGTCGGATTCGAAAATCTAGACTAACTTGAGAGTGAACATAAGAGGCCGGAGGCAGTAATATCCCCATGGAGACAAGTCGGCTGGAGGCCGATGTATTGAATCTCGACGCAATTTGAGTGTTCCATCGTCATTACACGGCCCTGAACGTTACAATTAACTATCATTTTTGCGTCGGATTCGAAAATCTAGACTCACAGGAGAACGACCATAAGGTGCCCGAGGCAGCAACAGACCCTTGGAGAGAAGTCGGCTGGAGGACGATGTATTGAATCTCGACGCAATTTGAGAGTTCCATCGTCATTAAGAGGCCCTGAGCATTATTACATTTAACTATCAGTCTTGCGTCGGATTCTAAAATGTTGACTCACAGGGGAACGACCATAAGGTGCCCGAGGCAGCAATAGACCCTTGGAGACATGTCGGCTGGAGGACGATATATTGAATCTCGACGCAATTTGAGTGTTCCATCGTCATTAGAAGGCCCTGAACGTTACAATTAACTATCATTTTTGCGTCGGATTCGAAAATCTAGACTCACAGGAGAACGACCGTATGGTGCCCGAGGCAGCAATAGACCCTTGGAGTTAAGTCGGCTGGAGGCCGATGTATTGAATCTTGACGCAAAATGAGTGTTCCATCGTCATTAGGAGGCCCTGAATGTTACAATTAACTATCAGTTTTTCGTCGGATTCGAAAATCTAGACTCACTGGAGACGGACCACAAGGTGCCCGATGCAGCAATATCTCCTTGGATACAAGTAGGCTGGAGGCCGATGTATTGAATCTCAACGCAATTGGAGTGTTCCATCGTCATTAGGAGGCCCTGAATGTTATAATTAACTATCAGTTTTTCGTCGGATTCGAAAATCTACACTCACAGCAGACGGACCATTTGGTGCCCGAGGCAGCAATATCCCCTTGCAGACAAATCGGCTGGAGGACGATGTATTGAATCTCGACGCAATTTGAGTCTTCAATCGCCATTAGGAGGCGCAGAACGTTACAATTCACCATCATTTTTGCGTCGGATTCGAAAATCTAGACTCACAGGAGAAGGATCACATTGTGCGCGAGACTGCAATATCCCCTTGGATACAAGTCGACTGGAGGTCGATGTATTGACTCTCGACGCAATTTGAGTGTTCGATCGTCATTAGGAGGCCCTGAATGTTACAATTAACTATCAGTTTTTCGTCGGATTCGAAAATCTACACTCACAGCAGACGGACCATTTGGTGCCCGAGGCAGCAATATCCCCTTGGAGACAAATCGGCTGGAGGACGATGTATTGAATCTCGACGCAATTTGAGTCTTCTATCTCCATTCGGAGGCGCAGAACGTTACAATTCACTATCATTTTTGCGTCGGATTCGAAAATCTAGACTCACAGGAGAAGGATCATATTGTGCCCGATACTGCAATATCCCCTTGGAGACAAGTCCGCTGGAGGCCGATGTATTGAATCTCGACGCAATTTGAGTGTTCCATCGTCATTAGGAGGCCCTGAACCTTACAATTGACTATCAGTTTCGCGTCGGATTCGAAAATCTAGACTCAAAGGAAACGGACCACATGGAGCCCATGGCAGCAATATCCCCTTGTAGACAAGTCCGCTGGAGGCCGATGTATTGAAACTGGACGCAATTTGAGAATTCCATCGGCATTAGGACGCCCTGAACGTTACAATTAACTATCATTTTTGCGTCGGATTCGAAAATCTAGACTCACAGGAGAACGACCATAAGGTGCCCGAGGCAGCAATAGACCCTTGGAAACAAGTCGGCTGGAGGCCGATGTATTGAATCTCGACGCAATTTGAGTGTTCCATCGGCATTAGGAGGCCCCGAACGTTACAATTAACTATCAATTTTGCTTCGGATTCGATAATCTAAACTCACAGGAGAACGACCATAAGGTGCCCGAGGCATCAACAGACATTTGGAGACAAGTCGGCTGGAGGCCGATGTATTGAATCTCGACGCAATTTGAGTTTTCCATCGCCCTGAACGTTACAATTAACTATCATATTTGCGTCGGATTCGAAAATCTACACTCACATGAGAGTGAACATAAGAGGCCGGAGGCATTAATATCCCCACGGAGACAAGTCGGCTGGAGGCCGATGTATTGAATCTCGACGCAATTTGAGTGTTCCATCGTCATCAGGCGGCGCTGAACGTTACTATTCACTATCATTTTTGCGTCAGATTCGAAAATCTAGACTTACAAGAGAACGACCATAAGGTGCCCGAGGCAGCAATAGACCCTCGGAGACAAGTCGGCTGGAGGCCGATGTTCTGAATCTGGACGCAATTTGAGTGTTCCATCGGCATTAGGAGGCCCTGAACGTTACAGTTAACTATCAGTTTCGCGTCGGATTCGATAATCTAGACTCACAGGAGAACGACCATAAGGTGCCCGAGGCAGCAATAGACCCTTGGAGACAACTCGGCTGGAGGACGATGTATTGAATCTCGACGCAATTTGAAAGTTCCATCGTCATTAAGAGGCCCTAGCATTATTACATTTAACTATCAGTCTTGCGTCGGATTCTAAAATGTTGACTCACAGGGGAACGACCAAACGGTGCCCGAGGCAGCAATAGACCCTTGGAGACAAATCGGCTGAATGCTAATGTATTGAATCTCGACGCAGTTTGAGTGTTCCATCGTCATTAGGAGGCCCTGACCCTTACAATTAACTATCAGTTTCGCGTCGGATTCGAAAATCTAGACTCACAGGAGACGGACCACATGGAACCCAAGGCAGCAATATCCCGTTGTAGACAAGTCGGCTGGAGGAAGATGTATTGACTCTCGACGCAATTTGAGTGTTAAATCGTCATTAAGAGGCCCTGAGCATTACATTTAACTATCAGTTTTGCGTCGGATTCTAAAATGTTGACTCACAGGAGAACGACCATAAGGTGCCCGAGGCAGCAACAGACCCTTGGAGACAAGTCGGCTGGAGGCCGATGTATTGAATCTCGACGCAATTTGAGTGTTCCATCGTCATTACAAGGCCCTGAACGTTACAATTAACTATCATTTTTGCGTCAAATTCGAAAATCTAGACTCACAGGAGAACGACCATAAGGTGCCCGAGGCAGCAATAGACCCTTGGAGACAAGTCGGCTGGAGGCCGATGTATTGAATCTCGACGCAATTTGAGTGTTCCATCGGCATTAGGAGGCCCTGAACGTTAGAATTAACTATCATTTTTGCGTCGGATTCGATAATCTAAACTCACAGGAGAACGACCATAAGGTGGACGATGCAGCAACAGATATTTGGAGACAAGTCGGCTGGGGGCCGATGTATTGAATCTCGACGCAATTTGAGTGTTCCATCGCCCTGAACGTTACAATTAACTATCATTTTTGCGTCGGATTCGAAAACCTAGACTTACAAGAGAACGACCATAAGGTGCCCGAGGCAGCATTAGACTCTTTGAGACAAGTCGGCTGGAGGCAGATGTATTGAATCTCGACGCAGTTTGAGTGTTCCATCGGCATTAGGAGGTCCTGAACGTTACAGTTAACTATCATTTTTGCGTCGGATTCGATAATCTAAACTCACAGGAGAACGACCACAAGGTGCCCGAGGCAGCAATAGACCCTTGGAGACAAGTCGGCTGGAGGCCGATGTATTGAGTCTCGACGCAATTTGAGTGTCCCATCGTCATTAGAAGGCCCTGAACGTTACAAGTAACTATCATTTATGCGTCGGATTCGGAAATCTACTCACAGAAGAAGTTCATACGGTGCTCGAGACAGCAATATCCCCTTGGAGACAAGTCCGCTGGAGGCCGATGTATTGAATCTCGACGCAATTTGAGAGTTCCATCGGCATTAGGAGGCCCTGAACGTTACAATTAACTATCATTTTTGCGTCGGATTCGAAAATCTAGACTCACATGAGAACGACCATAAGGTCCCCGAGGCAGCAATAGACCCTCGGAGACAAGTCGGCTGGAGGCCGATGTATTGAATCTCGACGCAATTTGAGTGTTCCATCGGCATTAGGAGGCCCTGAACGTTACAATTAACTATCATTTTTGCGTCGGATTCGATAATCTAAACTCACAGGAGAACGACCATAAGGTGCCCGAGGCAGCAACAGAACCTTATAATCAAGTCGGCTGGAGGCCGATGTATTGAATCTCGACGCAATTTGAGTGTCCCATCGTCATTAGGAGGCCCTGAACGTTACAATTAACTATCATTTTTGCGTCGGATTCGAAAATCTAGACTTACAAGGGAACGACCATAAGGTGCCTGAGGCAGCAATATCCCCTTGGAGACAAATCAGCTGGAGGACGATGTATTGAATCTCGACGCAATTTGAGACTTCTAACGTCATCAGGAGGCGCTGAACGTTACTATTCACTATCATTTTTGCGTCGGATTCGAAAATCTAGACAAACAGGAGAAGGATCATATGGTGCCCGAGACAGCACTATCCCCTTGGAGACAAGTCCGCTGGAGGCCGATGTATTGGATCTCGACGCAATTTGAGTGTTCCATCGTCATTAGGAGGCCCTGAACCTTACAATTAACTATCAGTTTCGCGTCGGATTCGAAAATCTAAACTCACAGGAGAACGACCATAAGGTGCCCGAGGCAGCAATAGACCCTTGGAGACAAGTCGGCTGGAGGCCGATGTATTGAATCTCGACGCAATTTGAGTGTTCCATCGGCATTAGGAGGCCCTGAACGTTACAGTTAACTATCATTTTAGCGTCGGATTCGAAAATCTACTAACAGGAGATGGATCATATGGTGCACGAGACTGCAATATCCCCTTGGAGACAAGTCGGCTGGAGGCCGATGTATTGAATCTCGACGCAATTTGAGTGTTCCATCGGCATTAGGAGGCCCTGAACATTACAATTAACTATCATTTTTGCGTCGGATTCGATAATCTAAACTCACAGGAGCACGACCATAAGGTGCCCGAGGCAGCAACAGACCCTTATAGACAAGTCGGCTGGAGGCCGATGTATTGAATCTCGACGCAATTTGAGTGTTCCATCGTCATCACAAGGCCCTGAACGTTACAATTAACTATCACTTTTGCGTCGGATTCGAAAATCTAGAATCACAGGAGAACGACCATAAGGTGGCCGAGGCAGCAATAGACCCTTGGAGACAAGTCGGCTGGAGGCCGATGTATTGAATCTCGACGCACTTTGAGTGTTCCATCGGCATTAGGAGGCCCTGAACGTTACAATTAAGTATCATTTTTGTGTCGGATTCGAAAATCTAGACTTACAAGAGAACGACCATAAGGTGCCCGAGGCAGCATTAGACCCTTGGAGACTAGTCGGCTGGAGGCCGATGTATTGAATCTCGACGCAATTTGAGTGTTCCATCGGCATTAGGAGGCCCTGAACATTACAATTAACTATCATTTTTGCGTCGGATTCGATAATCTAAAGTCACAGGAGCACGACCATTAGGTGCCCGAGGCAGCAACAGACCCTTGGAGACAAGTCGGCTGGAGGCCGATGTATTGAATCTCGACGCAATTTGAGTGTTCCATCGTCATTATTAGGCCCCGAACGTTACAATTAACTATCGTTTTTGCGTCGGATTCTAAAAAGTTGACTCACAGGGGAACGACCATACGGTGCCCGAGGCAGCTATTGACCCTTGAAGACAAGTCGGTTGGAGGACGATGTATTGGATCGCGACGCAAAATGAGTATTACATCGTCATTAGGAGGCCCTGAATGTTACAATTAACTATCAGTTTTTCGTCGGATTCGAAAATCTACTCAGAGGAGAAGTTCATATGGTGCTCGAGACAGCAATATCCACTTGGAGACAAGACCGCTGGAGGCCGAGGTATTGAATCTCGACGCAATTTGAGTGTTCCATCGGCATTAGGAGGCCCTGAACGTTACAATTAACTATCATTTTTGCGTCGGATTCGATAATCTAAACTCACAGGAGAACGACCATAAGGTGCCCGAGACAGCAATATCCCCTTGGAGACAAGTCGGCTGGAGGCCGATGTATTGAATCTCGACGCAATTTGAGTGTTCCATCGGCATTAGGAAGCGTTGAACGTTACAGTTAACTATCATTTTAGCGTCGGATTCGAAAATCTGCTAACAGGAGAAGGATCATATGGTGCACGAGACTGCAATATCCCCTTGGATACAAGTCGGCTGGAGGCCGATGTATTGAATCTCGACGCAATTTGAGTGTTCCATCGTCATTAGGAGGCCCTAAAGCTTACAATGAACTATCCGTTTCGCGTCGGATTCGAAAATCTACTCACAGGGGAAGTTCATACGGTCCTCGAGACAGCAATATACCCTTGGAGACAAGTCGGCTGGGGGCCGATGTATTGAAACTCGACGCAATTTGAGTGCTCCATCGTCATTACAAGGCAATGAACGTTACAATTAACTATCATTTTTGCGTCGGATTCGATAATCTAAACTCACAGGAGAACGAGCATAAGGTGCACGAGGCAGCAATAGACCCTTGGAGACAAGTCGGCTGGAGGACGATGTATTGAATCTCGACGCAATTTGAGAGTTCCATCGTCATTAGGAAGCCCTGATCGTTACAATTAACAATCAGTTTCGCTTCGGATTCGAAAATCTAGACTCACATGAGAGCGAACATAAGAGGCCGGAGGCAGTAATATCCCCATGGAGACAAGTCGGCTGGAGGACGATGTATTGAATCTCGACGCAATTTGAGTGTCCCATCGTCATTAGGAGGCCCTAAACGTTACAATTAACTATCATTTTTGCGTCGGATTCGATAATCTAAACTCACAGGAGAATGACCATAACGTGCCCGAGGCAGCAACAGACCCTTGGAGACAAGTCGGCTGGAGGCCGATGTATTGAATCTCGACGCAATTTGAGTGTTCCATCGGCATTAGGAGGCCCTGAACATTACAGTTAACTATCATTTTAGCGTCGGATTCGAAAATCTACTAACAGGAGAAGGATTATATGGTGCACGAGACTGTAATTACCCCTTGGATACAAGTCGGCTGGAGGCCGATGTATTGAATCTCGACGCAATTTGAGTGTTCCATCGTCATTAGGAGGCCCTGAACGTTACAATTAACTATCATTTTTGCGTCGGATTCGAAAATCTAGACTTACAAGGGAACGACCATAAGGTGCCTGTGGCAGCAATATCCCCTTGGAGACAAATCAGCTGGACGACGATGTATTGAATCTCGACGCAATTTGAGAGTTCTATCGTCATCAGGAGGCGCTGAACGTTACTATTCACTATCATTTTTGCGTCGGATTCGAAAATCTAGACTCACAGGTGAAGGATCATATTGTGCCCGAGACACCAATATCCCCTTGGAGACAAGTCCGCTGGAGGCCGATGTATTGAATCTCGAAGCAATTTGAGTGTTCCATCGTCATTAGGAGGCCCTGAAACTTACAATTAACTGTCAGTTTCGCGTCGGATTCGAAAATCTAGACTCACAGGAGACGGACCACATGGAAATCGAGGCAGCAACATCCCCTCATAGACGAGTCGGCTGGAGGAAGATGTATTGACTCTCGACGCAATTTGAGTGTTCCATCGTCATTAGGAGGCCCTGAACCTTACAATTAACTATCAGTTTCGCGTCGGATTCGAAAATCTAATCTCACAGGAGAACAACCACAAGGTGCCCGAGGCAGCAATAGACCCTTGGAGACAAGTCGGCTGGAGGCCGATGTATTGAATCTCGACGCAATTTGAGTGTTCCATCGGCATTAGGAGGCCCTGAACGTTACAGTTAACTATCATTTTAGCGTCGGATACGAAAATCTACTAACAGGAGAAGGATCGTATGGTGCACGAGACTGCAATATCCCCTTGGATACAAGTCGGCTGGAGGCCGATGTATTGAATCTCGACGCAATTTGAGTGTTCCATCGTCATTAGGGGGCCCTGAACGTTACAATTAACTATCATTTTTGCGTCGGATTCGATAATCTAAACTCACAGGAGAACGACCATAAGGTGCCCGAGGAAGCAACAGACCCTTGGAGACAAGTCGGCTGGAGGCCGATGTATTGAATCTCGACGCAATTTGAGTGTTCCATCGTCATTAGAAGGAACTGAATGTTACAATTAACTATCATTTTTGCGTCGGATTCGAAAATCTAGACTCACAGGAGAACGACCATAAGGTGCCCGAGGCAGCAATAGACCCTTGGAGACAAGTCGGCTGGAGGCCGATGTATTGAATCTCGACGCAATTTGAGTGTTCCATCGGCATTAGGAGGCCCTGAACATTACAATTAACTATCATTTTTGCGTCGGATTCGATAATCTAAACTCACAGGAGCACGACCATAAGGTGCCCGAGGCAGCGACAGACCCTTGGAAACAAGTCGGCTGGAGGCCGATGTATTGAATCTCGACGCAATTTGAGTGTTTCATCGTCATCACAAGGCCCTGAACATTACAATTAACTATCATTTTTGCGTCGGATTCGATAATCTAAAGTCACAGGAGCACGACCATTAGGTGCCCGAGGCAGCAACAGACCCTTGGAGACAAGTCGGCTGGAGGCCGATGTATTGAATCTCGACGCAATTTGAGTGTTCCATCGTCATTATTAGGCCCCGAACGTTACAATTAACTATCGTTTTTGCGTCGGATTCTAAAATGTTGACTCACAGGGGAACGACCATACGGTGCCCGAGGCAGCTATTGACCCTTGAAGACAAGTCGGTTGGAGGACGATGTATTGGATCGCGACGCAAAATGAGTATTACATCGTCATTAGGAGGCCCTGAATGTTACAATTAACTATCAGTTTTTCGTCGGATTCGAAAATCTACTCAGAGGAGAAGTTCATATGGTGCTCGAGACAGCAATATCCACTTGGAGACAAGTCCGCTGGAGGCCGAGGTATTGAATCTCGACGCAATTTGAGTGTTCCATCGGCATTAGGAGGCCCTGAACGTTACAATTAACTATCATTTTTGCGTCGGATTCGATAATCTAAACTCACAGGAGAACGACCATAAGGTGCCCGAGACAGCAATATCCCCTTGGAGACAAGTCGGCTGGAGGCCGATGTATTGAATCTCGACGCAATTTGAGTGTTCCATCGGCATTAGGAAGCGTTGAACGTTACAGTTAACTATCATTTTAGCGTCGGATTCGAAAATCTGCTAACAGGAGAAGGATCATATGGTGCACGAGACTGCAATATCCCCTTGGATACAAGTCGGCTGGAGGCCGATGTATTGAATCTCGACGCAATTTGAGTGTTCCATCGTCATTAGGAGGCCCTAAAGCTTACAATGAACTATCCGTTTCGCGTCGGATTCGAAAATCTACTCACAGGGGAAGTTCATACGGTCCTCGAGACAGCAATATACCCTTGGAGACAAGTCGGCTGGGGGCCGATGTATTGAAACTCGACGCAATTTGAGTGCTCCATCGTCATTACAAGGCAATGAACGTTACAATTAACTATCATTTTTGCGTCGGATTCGATAATCTAAACTCACAGGAGAACGAGCATAAGGTGCACGAGGCAGCAATAGACCCTTGGAGACAAGTCGGCTGGAGGACGATGTATTGAATCTCGACGCAATTTGAGAGTTCCATCGTCATTAGGAAGCCCTGAACGTTACAATTAACAATCAGTTTCGCTTCGGATTCGAAAATCTAGACTCACATGAGAGCGAACATAAGAGGCCGGAGGCAGTAATATCCCCATGGAGACAAGTCGGCTGGAGGACGATGTATTGAATCTCGACGCAATTTGAGTGTCCCATCGTCATTAGGAGGCCCTAAACGTTACAATTAACTATCATTTTTGCGTCGGATTCGATAATCTAAACTCACAGGAGAATGACCATAACGTGCCCGAGGCAGCAACAGACCCTTGGAGACAAGTCGGCTGGAGGCCGATGTATTGAATCTCGACGCAATTTGAGTGTTCCATCGGCATTAGGAGGCCCTGAACATTACAGTTAACTATCATTTTAGCGTCGGATTCGAAAATCTACTAACAGGAGAAGGATTATATGGTGCACGAGACTGTAATTACCCCTTGGATACAAGTCGGCTGGAGGCCGATGTATTGAATCTCGACGCAATTTGAGTGTTCCATCGTCATTAGGAGGCCCTGAACGTTACAATTAACTATCATTTTTGCGTCGGATTCGAAAATCTAGACTTACAAGGGAACGACCATAAGGTGCCTGTGGCAGCAATATCCCCTTGGAGACAAATCAGCTGGACGACGATGTATTGAATCTCGACGCAATTTGAGAGTTCTATCGTCATCAGGAGGCGCTGAACGTTACTATTCACTATCATTTTTGCGTCGGATTCGAAAATCTAGACTCACAGGTGAAGGATCATATTGTGCCCGAGACAGCAATATCCCCTTGGAGACAAGTCCGCTGGAGGCCGATGTATTGAATCTCGAAGCAATTTGAGTGTTCCATCGTCATTAGGAGGCCCTGAAACTTACAATTAACTGTCAGTTTCGCGTCGGATTCGAAAATCTAGACTCACAGGAGACGGACCACATGGAAATCGAGGCAGCAACATCCCCTCATAGACGAGTCGGCTGGAGGAAGATGTATTGACTCTCGACGCAATTTGAGTGTTCCATCGTCATTAGGAGGCCCTGAACCTTACAATTAACTATCAGTTTCGCGTCGGATTCGAAAATCTAATCTCACAGGAGAACAACCACAAGGTGCCCGAGGCAGCAATAGACCCTTGGAGACAAGTCGGCTGGAGGCCGATGTATTGAATCTCGACGCAATTTGAGTGTTCCATCGGCATTAGGAGGCCCTGAACGTTACAGTTAACTATCATTTTAGCGTCGGATACGAAAATCTACTAACAGGAGAAGGATCGTATGGTGCACGAGACTGCAATATCCCCTTGGATACAAGTCGGCTGGAGGCCGATGTATTGAATCTCGACGCAATTTGAGTGTTCCATCGTCATTAGGGGGCCCTGAACGTTACAATTAACTATCATTTTTGCGTCGGATTCGATAATCTAAACTCACAGGAGAACGACCATAAGGTGCCCGAGGAAGCAACAGACCCTTGGAGACAAGTCGGCTGGAGGCCGATGTATTGAATCTCGACGCAATTTGAGTGTTCCATCGTCATTAGAAGGAACTGAATGTTACAATTAACTATCATTTTTGCGTCGGATTCGAAAATCTAGACTCACAGGAGAACGACCATAAGGTGCCCGAGGCAGCAATAGACCCTTGGAGACAAGTCGGCTGGAGGCCGATGTATTGAATCTCGACGCAATTTGAGTGTTCCATCGGCATTAGGAGGCCCTGAACATTACAATTAACTATCATTTTTGCGTCGGATTCGATAATCTAAACTCACAGGAGCACGACCATAAGGTGCCCGAGGCAGCGACAGACCCTTGGAAACAAGTCGGCTGGAGGCCGATGTATTGAATCTCGACGCAATTTGAGTGTTTCATCGTCATCACAAGGCCCTGAACATTACAATTAACTATCATTTTTGCGTCGGATTCGATAATCTAAAGTCACAGGAGCACGACCATTAGGTGCCCGAGGCAGCAACAGACCCTTGGAGACAAGTCGGCTGGAGGCCGATGTATTGAATCTCGACGCAATTTGAGTGTTCCATCGTCATTATTAGGCCCCGAACGTTACAATTAACTATCGTTTTTGCGTCGGATTCTAAAATGTTGACTCACAGGGGAACGACCATACGGTGCCCGAGGCAGCTATTGACCCTTGAAGACAAGTCGGTTGGAGGACGATGTATTGGATCGCGACGCAAAATGAGTATTACATCGTCATTAGGAGGCCCTGAATGTTACAATTAACTATCAGTTTTTCGTCGGATTCGAAAATCTACTCAGAGGAGAAGTTCATATGGTGCTCGAGACAGCAATATCCACTTGGAGACAAGTCCGCTGGAGGCCGAGGTATTGAATCTCGACGCAATTTGAGTGTTCCATCGGCATTAGGAGGCCCTGAACGTTACAATTAACTATCATTTTTGCGTCGGATTCGATAATCTAAACTCACGGGAGAACGACCATAAGGTGCCCGAGACAGCAATATCCCCTTGGAGACAAGTCGGCTGGAGGCCGATGTATTGAATCTCGACGCAATTTGTGTGTTCCATCGGCATTAGGAAGCGTTGAACGTTACAGTTAACTATCATTTTAGCGTCGGATTCGAAAATCTGCTAACAGGAGAAGGATCATATGGTGCACGAGACTGCAATATCCCCTTGGATACAAGTCGGCTGGAGGCCGATGTATTGAATCTCGACGCAATTTGAGTGTTCCATCGTCATTAGGAGGCCCTAAAGCTTACAATGAACTATCCGTTTCGCGTCGGATTCGAAAATCTACTCACAGGGGAAGTTCATACGGTCCTCGAGACAGCAATATACCCTTGGAGACAAGTCGGCTGGGGGCCGATGTATTGAAACTCGACGCAATTTGAGTGCTCCATCGTCATTACAAGGCAATGAACGTTACAATTAACTATCATTTTTGCGTCGGATTCGATAATCTAAACTCACAGGAGAACGAGCATAAGGTGCACGAGGCAGCAATAGACCCTTGGAGACAAGTCGGCTGGAGGACGATGTATTGAATCTCGACGCAATTTGAGAGTTCCATCGTCATTAGGAAGCCCTGAACGTTACAATTAACAATCAGTTTCGCTTCGGATTCGAAAATCTAGACTCACATGAGAGCGAACATAAGAGGCCGGAGGCAGTAATATCCCCATGGAGACAAGTCGGCTGGAGGACGATGTATTGAATCTCGACGCAATTTGAGTGTCCCATCGTCATTAGGAGGCCCTAAACGTTACAATTAACTATCATTTTTGCGTCGGATTCGATAATGTAAACTCACAGGAGAATGACCATAACGTGCCCGAGGCAGCAACAGACCCTTGGAGACAAGTCGGCTGGAGGCCGATGTATTGAATCTCGACGCAATTTGAGTGTTCCATCGGCATTAGGAGGCCCTGAACATTACAGTTAACTATCATTTTAGCGTCGGATTCGAAAATCTACTAACAGGAGAAGGATTATATGGTGCACGAGACTGTAATTACCCCTTGGATACAAGTCGGCTGGAGGCCGATGTATTGAATCTCGACGCAATTTGAGTGTTCCATCGTCATTAGGAGGCCCTGAACGTTACAATTAACTATCATTTTTGCGTCGGATTCGAAAATCTAGACTTACAAGGGAACGACCATAAGGTGCCTGTGGCAGCAATATCCCCTTGGAGACAAATCAGCTGGACGACGATGTATTGAATCTCGACGCAATTTGAGAGTTCTATCGTCATCAGGAGGCGCTGAACGTTACTATTCACTATCATTTTTGCGTCGGATTCGAAAATCTAGACTCACAGGTGAAGGATCATATTGTGCCCGAGACAGCAATATCCCCTTTTAGACAAGTCCGCTGGAGGCCGATGTATTGAATCTCGAAGCAATTTGAGTGTTCCATCGTCATTAGGAGGCCCTGAAACTTACTATTAACTGTCAGTTTCGCGTCGGATTCGAAAATCTAGACTCACAGGAGACGGACCACATGGAAATCGAGGCAGCAACATCCCCTCATAGACGAGTCGGCTGGAGGAAGATGTATTGACTCTCGACGCAATTTGAGTGTTCCATCGTCATTAGGAGGCCCTGAACCTTACAATTAACTATCAGTTTCGCGTCGGATTCGAAAATCTAATCTCACAGGAGAACAACCACAAGGTGCCCGAGGCAGCAATAGACCCTTGGAGACAAGTCGGCTGGAGGCCGATGTATTGAATCTCGACGCAATTTGAGTGTTCCATCGGCATTAGGAGGCCCTGAACGTTACAGTTAACTATCATTTTAGCGTCGGATACGAAAATCTACTAACAGGAGAAGGATCGTATGGTGCACGAGACTGCAATATCCCCTTGGATACAAGTCGGCTGGAGGCCGATGTATTGAATCTCGACGCAATTTGAGTGTTCCATCGTCATTAGGGGGCCCTGAACGTTACAATTAACTATCATTTTTGCGTCGGATTCGATAATCTAAACTCACAGGAGAACGACCATAAGGTGCCCGAGGAAGCAACAGACCCTTGGAGACAAGTCGGCTGGAGGACGATGTATTGAATCTCGACGCAATTTGAGTGTTCCATCGTCATTAGAAGGAACTGAATGTTACAATTAACTATCATTTTTGCGTCGGATTCGAAAATCTAGACTCACAGGAGAACGACCATAAGGTGCCCGAGGCAGCAATAGACCCTTGGAGACAAGTCGGCTGGAGGCCGATGTATTGAATCTCGACGCAATTTGAGTGTTCCATCGGCATTAGGAGGCCCTGAACATTACAATTAACTATCATTTTTGCGTCGGATTCGATAATCTAAACTCACAGGAGCACGACCATAAGGTGCCCGAGGCAGCGACAGACCCTTGGAAACAAGTCGGCTGGAGGCCGATGTATTGAATCTCGACGCAATTTGAGTGTTTCATCGTCATCACAAGGCCCTGAACGTTACAATTAACTATCACTTTTGCGTCGGATTCGAAAATCTAGACTCACAGGAGAACGACCATAAGGTGCCCGAGGCAGCAATAGACCCTTGGAGACAAGTCGGCTGGAGGCCGATGTATTGAATCTCGACGCAATTTGAGTGTTCCATCGGCATTAGGAGGCCCTGAACGTTACAATTAACTATCATTTTTGCGTCGGATTCGAAAATCTAGACTAACAAGAGAACGACCATAAGGTGCCCGAGGCAGCATTAGACCCTTGGAGACTAGTCGGCTGGAGGACGATGTATTGAATCTCGACGCAATTTGAGTGTTCCATCGTCATTATTAGGTCCCGAACGTTACAATTAACTATCATTTTTGCGTCGGATTCTAAAATGTTGGCTCACAGGGGAACGACCATACGGTGCCCGAGGCAGCTATTGACCCTTGGAGACAAGTCGGTTGGAGGACGATGTATTGGATCGCGACGCAATGTGAGTATTACATCGTCATTAGGAGGCCCTGAATGTTACAATTAACTATCAGTTTTTCGTCGGATTCGAAAACCTAAACTCACAGGAGAACGACCATAAGTTGCCCGAGGCAGCAATAGACCCTTGGAGACAAGTCGGCTGGAGGCCGATGTATTGAATCTCGACGCAATTTGAGTGTTCCATCGGAATTAGGAGGCCCTGAACGTTACAGTTAACTATCATTTTTGCGTCGGATTCGAAAATCTACTAACAGGAGAAGGATCATATGGTGCACGAGACTGTAATTACCCCTTGGATACAAGTCGGCTGGAGGCCGATGTATTGAATCTCGACGCAATTTGAGTGTTCCATCGTCATTTGGAGGCCCTAAACCTTACAATTAACTATCAGTTTCGCGTCGGATTCGCAAATCTACTAACAGGAGAATTTCATACGGTGCTCGAGACAGCAATATACCCCTTGGAGTCAAATCGACTGGAGGCCGATGTATTGAATATCGACGCAATTTGAGTGTTCCATCGTCATTAGGTCGCGCTGAACGTTACAATTAACTATCATTTTTGCGTCGGATTCAATAATCTAAACTCACAGGAGAACGACCATAAGGTGCACGAGGCAGCCTTAGACCCTTGGAGACAAGTCGGCTGGAGGCCGATGTGTTGAATCTCGACGCAATTTGAGTGTTCCATCGTCATTACAAGGCCCTGAACGTTACAATTAACTATCATTTTTGCGTCGGATTCGAAAATCTAGACTCACAGGAGAACGACCATAAGGTGCCCGGGCAGCAACAGACCCTTGGAGACAAGTCGGCTGGAGGCCGATGTATTGAATCTCGACGCAATTTGAGTGTCCCATCGTCATTAGGAGGCCCTGAACGTTACAATTAACTATCATTTTTGCGTCGGATTCGAAAATCTAGACTTACAAGGGAACGACCATAAGGTGCCTGAGGCAGCAATATCCCCTTGGAGAAAAATCAGCTGGAAGACGATGTATTGAATCTCCACGCAATTTGAGAGTTCTATCGTCATCAGGAGGCGCTGAACGATACTATTCACTATCATTTTTGCGTCGGATTCGAAAATCTAGACTCACAGGAGAAGGATCATATGGTGCCCGAGACAGCAATATCCCCTTGGAGACAAGTCCGCTGGAGGCCGATGTATTGAATCTGACGCAATTTGAGTGTTCCATCGTCATTAGGAGGCCCTGAACCTTACAATTAACTGTCAGTTTCGCGTCGGATTCGAAAATCTAAACTCACAGGAGAACGACCATAAGGTGCCCGAGGCAGCAATAGACCCTTGGAGACAAGTCGGCTGGAGGCCGATGTATTGAATCTCGACGCAATTTGAGTGTTCCATCGGCATTAGGAGGCCCTGAACGTTACAGTTATCTATCATTTTAGCGTCGGATTCGAAAATCTACTAACAGGAGAAAGATCATATGGTGCACGTGACTGCAATATTCCCTTGGATACAAGTCGGCTGGAGCCCGATGTATTGAATCTCGACGCAATTTGAGTGTTCCATCGTCATTAGGAGGCCCTAAACCTTATAATTAACTATCAGTTTCGCGTCGGATTCGAAAATCTACTCACAGGAGAAGTTCATACGGTGCTCGAGACAGCAATAACCCCTTGGAGACAAATCGACTGGAGGCCGATGTATTGAATATGGACGCAATTTGAGTGTTCCATCGTCATTAGGAGGCCCTAAACGTTACAATTAACTATCATTTTTGCGTCGGATTCGTTAATCTAAACTCACAGGAGAACGACCATAAGGTGCCCGAGGCAGCAACAGACCCTTGGAGACAAGTCGGCTGGAGGCCGATGTATTGAATATCGACGGAATTTGAGTGTTCTATCGTCATTACAAGGCCCTGAACGTTACAATTAACTATCATTATTGCGTCGGATTCGAAAATCTAGACTCACAGGAGAACGACCATAAGGTGCCCGGGGCAGCAATATTACCTTGGAGACAAGTCGGCTGGAGGCCGATGTATTGAATCTCGACGCAATTTGAGTGTTCCATCGTATTTAGGAGGCCCTAAAGCTTACAATGAACTATCAGTTTCGCGTCGGATTCGAAAATCTACTCACAGGGGAAGTTCATACGGTCCTCGAGACAGCAATATACCCTTGGAGACAAGTCGGCTGGGGGCCGATGTATTGAATCTTGACGCAATTTGAGTGTTCTATCGTCATTACAAGGCCCTGAACGTTACAATTAACTATCATTTTTGCGTCGGATTCGATAATCTAAACTCACAGGAGAACGACCATAAGGTGCACGAGGCAGCAATAGACCCTCGGAGACAAGTCGGCTGGAGGACGATGTATTGAATCTCGACGCAATTTGAGAGTTCCATCGTCATTAGGAAGCCCTGAACGTTACAATTAACAATCAGTTTCGCATCGGATTCGAAAATCTAGACTTACAAGAGAACGACCATAAGGTGCCCGAGGCAGCATTAGACCCTTGGAGACTAGTCGGCTGGAGGACGATGTATTGAATCTCGACGCAATTTGAGTGTTCCATCGTCATTATTAGGTCCCGAAAGTTACAATTAACTATCATTTTTGCGTCGGATTCTAAAATGTTGGCTCACAGGGGAACGACCATACGGTGCCCGAGGCAGCTATTGACCCTTGGAGACAAGTCGGCTGGAGGCCGATGTATTGAATCTCGACGCAATTTCAGTGTTCCATCGTCATTTGGAGGCCCTAAACCTTACAATTAACTATCAGTTTCGCGTCGGATTCGCAAATCTACTCACAGGAGAATTTCATACAGTGCTCGAGACAGCAATATACCCCTTGGAGTCAAATCGACTGGAGGCCGATGTATTGAATATCGACGCAATTTGAGTGTTCCATCGTCATTAGGTCGCGCTGAACGTTAGAATTAACTATCATTTTTGCGTCGGATTCAATAATCTAAACTCACAGGAGAACGACCATAAGGTGCCCGAGGCAGCCTTAGACCCTTGGAGACAAGTCGGCTGGAGGCCGATGTGTTGAATCTCGACGCAATTTGAGTGTTCCATCGTCATTACAAGGCCCTGAACGGTACAATTAACTATCATTTTTGCGTCGGATTCGAAAATCTAGACTCACAGGAGAACGACCATAAGGTGCCCGAGGCAGCAACAGACCCTTGGAGACAAGTCGGCTGGAGGCCGATGTATTGAATCTCGACGCAATTTGAGTGTCCCATCGTCATTAGGAGGCCCTGAACATTACAATTAACTATCATTTTTGCGTCGGATTCGAAAATCTAGACTTACAAGGGAACGACCATAAGGTGCCTGAGGCAGCAATATCCCCTTGGAGACAAATCAGCTGGAAGACGATGTATTGAATCTCGACGCAATTTGAGAGTTCTATCGTCATCAGGATGCGCTGAACGTTACTATTCACTATCATTTTTGCGTCGGATTCGAAAATCTAGACTCACAGAGGAAGGATCATATGGTGCCCGAGACAGCAATATCCCCTTGGAGACAAGTCCGCTGGAGGCCGATGTATTGAATCTCGACGCAATTTGAGTGTTCCATCGTCATTAGGAGGCCCTGAACCTTACAATTAACTGTCAGTTTCGCGTCGGATTTGAAAATCTAAACTCACAGGAGAACGACCATAAGGTCCCCGAGGCAGCAATAGACCCTTGGAGACAAGTCGGCTGGAGGCCGATGTATTGAATCTCGACGCAATTTGAGTGTTCCATCGGCATTAGGAGGCCCTGAACGTTACAGTTAACTATCATTTTAGCGTCGGATTCGAAAATCTACTAACAGGAGAAGGATCATATGATGCACGAGACTGCAATATCCCCTTGGATACAAGTCGGCTGGAGGTCGATGTATTGAATCTCGACGCAATTTGAGTGTGCCATCGTCATTAGGAGGCCCTAAAGCTTACAATGAACTATCAGTTTCGCGTCGGATTCGAAAATCTACTCACAGGGGAAGTTCATACGGTCCTCGAGACAGCAATATACCCTTGGAGACAAGTTGGCTGGGGGCCGATGTATTGAATCTTGACGCAATTTGAGTGTTCTATCGTCATTACAAGGCCCTGAACGTTACAATTAACTATCATTTTTGCGTCGGATTCGATAATCTAAACTCACAGGAGAACGACCATAAGGTGCACGAGGCAGCAATAGACCCTCGGAGACAAGTCGGCTGGAGGACGATGTATTGAATCTCGACGCAATTTGAGAGTTCCATCGTCATTAGGAAGCCCTGAACGTTACAATTAACAATCAGTTTCGCATCGGATTCGAAAATCTAGACTCACATGGGAGCGAACATAAGAGGCCGGAGGCAGTAATATCCCCATGGAGACAAGTCGGCTGGAGGACGATGTATTGAATCTCGACGCAATTTGAGTGTTCCATCGGCATTAGGAGGCCCTGAACGTTACAATTAACTATCATTTTTGCGTCGGATTCGAAAATCTAGACTTACAAGAGAACGACCATAAGGTGCCCGAGGCAGCATTAGACCCTTGGAGACAAGTCGGCTGGAGGCCGATGTATTGAATCTCGACGCAATTTGAGTGTTCCATCGGAATTAGGAGGCCCTGAACGTTACAGTTAACTATCATTTTTGCGTCGGATTCGAAAATCTACTAACAGGAGAAGGATCATATGGTGCACGAGACTGTAATTACCCCTTGGATACAAGTCGGCTGGAGGCCGATGTATTAAATCTCGACGCAATTTGAGTGTTCCATCGTCATTTGGAGGCCCTAAACCTTACAATTAACTATCAGTTTCGCGTCGGATTCGCAAATCTACTCACAGGAGAATTTCATACAGTGCTCGAGACAGCAATATACCCCTTGGAGTCAAATCGACTGGAGGCCGATGTATTGAATATCGACGCAATTTGAGTGTTCCATCGTCATTAGGTCGCGCTGAACGTTAGAATTAACTATCATTTTTGCGTCGGATTCAATAATCTAAACTCACAGGAGAACGACCATAAGGTGCCCGAGGCAGCCTTAGACCCTTGGAGACAAGTCGGCTGGAGGCCGATGTGTTGAATCTCGACGCAATTTGAGTGTTCCATCGTCATTACAAGGCCCTGAACGGTACAATTAACTATCATTTTTGCGTCGGATTCGAAAATCTAGACTCACAGGAGAACGACCACAAGGTGCCCGAGGCAGCAACAGACCCTTGGAGACAAGTCGGCTGGAGGCCGATGTATTGAATCTCGACGCAATTTGAGTGTCCCATCGTCATTAGGAGGCCCTGAACATTACAATTAACTATCATTTTTGCGTCGGATTCGAAAATCTAGACTTACAAGGGAACGACCATAAGGTGCCTGAGGCAGCAATATCCCCTTGGAGACAAATCAGCTGGAAGACGATGTATTGAATCTCGACGCAATTTGAGAGTTCTATCGTCATCAGGAGGCGCTGAACGTTACTATTCACTATCATTTTTGCGTCGGATTCGAAAATCTAGACTCACAGGAGAAGGATCATATGGTGCCCGAGAAAGCAATATCCCCTTGGAGACAAGTCCGCTGGAGGCCGATGTATTGAATCTCGACGCAATTTGAGTGTTCCATCGTCATTAGGAGGGCCTGAACCTTACAATTAACTGTCAGTTTCGCGTCGGATTCGAAAATCTAAACTCACAGGAGAACGACCATAAGGTCCCCGAGGCAGCAATAGACCCTTGGAGACAAGTCGGCTGGAGGCCGATGTATTGAATCTCGACGCAATTTGAGTGTTCCATCGGCATTAGGAGGCCCTGAACGTTACAGTTAACTATCATTTTAGCGTCGGATTCGAAAATCTACTAACAGGAGAAGGATCATATGATGCACGAGACTGCAATATCCCCTTGGATACAAGTCGGCTGGAGGCCGATGTATTGAATCTCGACGCAATTTGAGTGTGCCATCGTCATTAGGAGGCCCTGAACGTTACAATTAACTATCATTTTTGCGTCGGATTCGATAATCTAAACTCACAGGAGAACGACCATAAGGTGCCCGAGGAAGCTACAGACCCTTGGAGACAAGTCGGCTGGAGGCCGATGTATTGAATCTCGACGCAATTTGAGTGTCCCATCGGCATTAGGAGGCCCTGAACATTACAATTAACTATCATTTTTGCGTCTGATTCGATAATCTAAACTCACAGGAGCACGACCATAAGGTGCCCGAGGCAGCAATAGACCCTTGGAGACAAGTCGGCTGGAGGCCGATGTATTGAATCTCGACGCAATTTGAGTGTTCCATCGGCTTTAGGAGGCCCTGAACGTTACAGTTAACTATCATTTTAGCGTCGGATTCGAAAATCTACTAACAGGAGAAGGATCATATGGTGCACGTGACTGCAATATTCCCTTGGATACAAGTCGGCAGGAGGCCGATGTATTGAATCTCGACGCAATTTGAGTGTTCCATCGTCATTACAAGGCCCTAAACGTTACAATTAACTATCATTTTTGCGTCGGATTCGATAATCTAAACTCACAGGAGAACGACCATAAGGTGCCCGAGGCAGCAACAGACCCTTGGAGACAAGTCGGCTGGAGGCCGATGTATTGAATATCGACAGAATTTGAGTGTTCCATCGTCATTACATGGCCCTGAACGTTACAATTAACTATCATTATTGCGTCGGATTCGAAAATCTAGACTCACAGGAGAACGACCATAAGGTGCCCGAGGCAGCAATATCCCCTTGGAGACAAGTCGGCTGGAGGCCGATGTATTGAATCTCGACGCAATTTGAGTGTTCCATCGTATTTAGGAGGCCCTAAAGCTTACAATGAACTATCAGTTTCGCGTCGGATTCGAAAATCTACTCACAGGGGAAGTTCATACGCTCCTCGAGACAGCAATATACCCTTGGAGACAAGTCGGCTGGGGGCCGATGTATTGAATCTCGACGCAATTTGAGTGTTCCATCGTCATTACAAGGCCCTGAACGTTAAATTAACTTTCATTTTTGCGTCGGATTCGATAATCTAAACTCACAGGAGAACGACCATAAGGTGCAAGAGGCAGCAATAGACCCTCGGAGACAAGTCGGCTGGAGGACGATGTATTGAATCTCGACGCAATTTGAGAGTTCCATCGTCATTAGGAAGCCCTGAACGTTACAATTAACAATCGGTTTCGCATCGGATTCGAAAATCTAGACTCACATGGGAGCGAACATAAGAGGCCGGAGACAGTAATATCCCCATGGAGACAAGTCGGCTGGAGGACGATGTATTGAATCTCGACGCAATTTGAGTGTTTCATCGTCATTAGAAGGAACTGAACGTTACAATTAACTATCATTTTTGCGTCGGATTCGAAAATCTAGACTCACAGGAGAACGACCATAAGGTGCCCGAGGCAGCAATAGACCCTTGGAGACAAGTCGGCTGGAGGCCGATGTATTGAATCTCGACACAATTTGAGTGTTCCATCGGCATTAGGAGGCCCTGAATATTACTATTAACTATCATTTTTGCGTCGGAATCGATAATCTAAACTCACAGGAGCACGACCATAAAGTGCCCGAGGCAGCAACAGAACCTTGGAGACAAGTCGGCTGGAGGCCGATGTATTGAATATCGACGCAATTTGAGTGTTCCATCGTCATCACAAGGCCCTGAACGTTACAATTAACTATCACTATTGCGTCGGATTCGAAAATCTAGACTCACAGGAGAACGACCACAAGGTCCCCGAGGCAGCAATTAGACCCTTGGAGACAAGTCGGCTGGAAGCCGATGTATTGAATCTCGACGCAATTTGAGTGTCCCATCGGCATTAGGAGGCCCTGAACGTTACTATTAACTATCATTTTTGCGTCGGATTCGAAAATCTAGCCTTACAAGAGAACGACCATAAGGTGCCCGAGGCAGCATTAGACCCTTGGAGACTAGTCGGCTGGAGGACGATGTATTGAATCTCGACGCAATTTGAGAGTTCTATCGTCATCAGGAGCCGCTGAACGTTAATATTCACTATCATTTTTGCGTCGAATTCGAAAATCTAGACTCACAGGAGAAGGATCATATGGTGCCCGAGACAGCAATATCCCCTTGGAGACAAGTCCGCTGGAGGCCGATGTATTGAATCTCGACGCAATTTGAGTGTTCCATCGTCATTATTAGGCCCCGAACGTTACAATTAACTATCACTTTTGCGTCGGATTCGAAAATCTAGACTCACAGGAGAACGACCATAGGGTGCCCGAGACAGCAATAGACCCTTGGAGACAAGTCGGCTGGAGGCCGATGTATTGAATCTCGACGCAATTTGAGTGTTCCATCGACATTAGGAGGCCCTGAACGTTACAATTAACTATCATTTTTGCGTCGGATTCGAGAATCTAGACTTTCAAGACAACGACCATAAGGTGCCCGTGTCAGCTTTAGACCCTTTGAGACTAGTCGGCTGGAGGACGATGTATTGAATCTCGACGCAATTTGAGTGTTCCATCGTCATTATTAGGCCCCGAACGTTACAATTAACTATCATTTTTGCGTCGGATTCTAAAATGTTGACTCACAGGGAAACGACCATACGGTGCCCGAGGCAGCTATTGACCCTTGGAGACAAGTCGGCTGGAGGCCGATGTATTGAATCTCGACGCAATTTGAGTGTTCCATCGGCATTAGGAGGCCGTGAACGTTACAATTCACTATCATTTTTGCGTCGGATTCGAAAATCTAGACTTACAAGAGAACGACCATAAGGTGCCCGAGGCAGCATTAGACCCTTGGAGACTAGTCGGCTGGAGGACGATGTATTGAATCTCGACGCAATTTGAGAGTTCTATCGTCATCAGGAGGCGCTGAACGTTAATATTCACTATCATTTTTGCGTCGGATTCGAAAATCTAGACTCACAGGAGAAGGATCATATGGTGCCCGAGACAGCAATATCCCCTTGGAGACAAGTCCGCTGGAGGCCGATGTATTGAATCTCGACGCAATTTGAGTGTTCCATCGTCATTATTAGGCCCCGAACGTTACAATTAACTATCACTTTTGCGTCGGATTCGAAAATCTAGACTCACAGGAGAACGACCATAAGGTGCCCGAGGCAGCAACAGACCCTTGGAGACAAGTCGGCTGGAGGCCGATGTATTGAATCTCGACGCAATTTGAGTGTTCCATCGTCATTAGGAGGCCCTAAACCTTATAATTAACTATCAGTTTCGCGTCGGATTCGACAATCTACTCACAGGAGAAGTTCATACGGTGCTCGAGACAGCAATATACCCCTTGGAGACAAATCGACTGGAGGCCGATGTATTGAATATGGACGCAATTTGAGTGTTCCATCGTCATTAGGAGGCCCTAAACGTTACAATTAACTATCATTTTTGCGTCGGATTCGATAATCTAAACTCACAGGAGAACGACCATAAGGTGCCCGAGGCAGCAACAGACCCTTGGAGACAAGTCGGCTGAAGGCCGATGTATTGAAGATCGACGGAATTTGAGTGTTCCATCGTCATTACAAGGCCCTGATCGTTACAATTAACTATCATTATTGCGTCGGATTCGAAAATCTAGACTCACAGGAGAACGACCATAAGGTGCCCGAGGCAGCAATATCCCCTTGGAGACAAGTCGGCTGGAGGCCGATGTATTGAATCTCGACGCAATTTGAGTGTTCCATCGTATTTAGGAGGCCCTAAAGCTTACAATGAACTATCAGTTTCGCGTCGGATTCGAAAATCTACTCACAGGGGAAGTTCATACGGTCCTCGAGACAGCAATATACCCTTGGAGACAAGTCGGCTGGGGGCCGATGTATTGAATCTCGACGCAAGTTGAGTGTTCCATCGTCATTACAAGGCCCTGAACGTTACAATTAACTATCATTTTTGCGTCGGATTCGATAATCTAAACTCACAGGAGCACGACCATAAAGTGCCCGAGGCAGCAACAGAACCTTGGAGACAAGTCGGCTGGAGGCCGATGTATTGAATATCGACGCAATTTGAGTGTTCCATCGTCATCACAAGGCCCTGAACGTTACAATTAACTATCACTATTGCGTCGGATTCGAAAATCTAGACTCACAGGAGAACGACCACAAGGTGCCCGAGGCAGCAATTAGACCCTTGGAGACAAGTCGGCTGGAGGCCGATGTATTGAATCTCGACGCAATATGAGTGTTCCATCGGCATTAGGAGGCCCTGAACGTTACTATTAACTATCATTTTTGCGTCGGATTCGAAAATCTAGGCTTACAAGAGAACGACCATAAGGTGCCCGAGGCAGCATTAGACCCTTGGAGACTAGTCGGCTGGAGGACGATGTATTGAATCTCGACGCAATTTGAGAGTTCTATCGTCATCAGGAGCCGCTGAACGTTAATATTCACTATCATTTTTGCGTCGAATTCGAAAATCTAGACTCACAGGAGAAGGATCATATGGTGCCCGAGACAGCAATATCCCCTTGGAGACAAGTCCGCTGGAGGCCGATGTATTGAATCTCGACGCAATTTGAGTGTTCCATCGTCATTATTAGGCCCCGAACGTTACAATTAACTATCACTTTTGCGTCGGATTCGAAAATCTAGACTCACAGGAGAACGACCATAAGGTGCCCGAGACAGCAATAGACCCTTGGAGACAAGTCGGCTGGAGGCCGATGTATTGAATCTCGACGCAATTTGAGTGTTCCATCGACATTAGGAGGCCCTGAACGTTACAATTAACTATCATTTTTGCGTCGGATTCGAGAATCTAGACTTTCAAGACAACGACCATAAGGTGCCCGTGTCAGCATTAGACCCTTTGAGACTAGTCGGCTGGAGGACGATGTATTGAATCTCCACGCAATTTGAGAGTTCTATCGTCATCAGGAGGCGCTGAAAGTTACAATTAACTATCAGTTTTTCGTCGGATTCGAAAATCTAAACTCACATGAGAACGACCATAAGGTGCCCGAGGCAGCAATAGACCCTTGGAGACAAGTCCGCTGGAGGCCGATGTATTGAATCTCGACGCAATTTGAGTGTTCCATCGTCATTATTAGGCCCCGAACGTTACAATTAACTATCATTTTTGCGTCGGATTCTAAAATGTTGACTCACAGGGAAACGACCATACGGTGCCCGAGGCAGCTATTGACCCTTGGAGACAAGTCGGCTGGAGGCCGATGTATTGAATCTCGACGCAATTTGAGTGTCGCATCGTCGTTAGAAGGCCCTGAACGTTACAATTAACTATCATTTATGCGTCGGATTCGATAATCTACTCAGAGGAGAAGTTCATACGATGCTCGAGACAGCAATATCCACTTGGAGACAAGTCCGCTGGAGGCCGATGTATTGAATCTCGACGCAATTTGAGTGTTCCATCGTCATTATTAGGCCCCGAACGTTACAATTTACTATCACTTTTGCGTCGGATTCGAAAATCTAGACTCACAGGAGAACGACCGTAAGGTGCCCGAGGCAGCAACAGACCCTTGGAGACAAGTCGGCTGGAGGCCGATGTATTGAATCTCGACGCAATTTGAGTGATCCATCGGCATTAGGAGGCCCTGAACGTTACAATTCACTATCATTTTTGCGTCGGATTCGAAAATCTAGACTTACAAGAGAACGACCATAAGGTGCCCGAGGCAGCATTAGACCCTTGGAGACTAGTCGGCTGGAGGACGATGTATTGAATCTCGACGCAATTTGAGAGTTCTATCGTCATCAGGAGGCGCTGAACGTTAATATTCACTATCATTTTTGCGTCGGATTCGAAAATCTAGACTCACAGGAGAAGGATCATATGGTGCCCGAGACAGCAATATCCCCTTGGAGACAAGTCCGCTGGAGGCCGATGTATTGAATCTCGACGCAATTTGAGTGTTCCATCGTCATTATTAGGCCCCGAACGTTACAATTAACTATCACTTTTGCGTCGGATTCGAAAATCTAGACTCACAGGAGAACGACCATAAGGTGCCCGAAGCAGCAACAGACCCTTGGAGACAAGTCGGCTGGAGGCCGATGTATTGAATCTCGACGCAATTTGAGTGTTCCATCGTCATTACAAGGCCCTGAACGTTACAATTAACTTTCATTTTTGCGTCGGATTCGATAATCTAAACTCACAGGAGAACGACCATAAGGTGCAAGAGGCAGCAATAGACCCTCGGAGACAAGTCGGCTGGAGGACGATGTATTGAATCTCGACGCAATTTGAGAGTTCCATCGTCATTAGGAAGCCCTGAACGTTACAATTAACAATCGGTTTCGCATCGGATTCGAAAATCTAGACTCACATGGGAGCGAACATAAGAGGCCGGAGACAGTAATATCCCCATGGAGACAAGTCGGCTGGAGGACGATGTATTGAATCTCGACGCAATTTGAGTGTTTCATCGTCATTAGAAGGAACTGAACGTTACAATTAACTATCATTTTTGCGTCGGATTCGAAAATCTAGACTCACAGGAGAACGACCATAAGGTGCCCGAGGCAGCAATAGACCCTTGGAGACAAGTCGGCTGGAGGCCGATGTATTGAATCTCGACACAATTTGAGTGTTCCATCGGCATTAGGAGGCCCTGAATATTACTATTAACTATCATTTTTGCGTCGGAATCGATAATCTAAACTCACAGGAGCACGACCATAAAGTGCCCGAGGCAGCAACAGAACCTTGGAGACAAGTCGGCTGGAGGCCGATGTATTGAATATCGACGCAATTTGAGTGTTCCATCGTCATCACAAGGCCCTGAACGTTACAATTAACTATCACTATTGCGTCGGATTCGAAAATCTAGACTCACAGGAGAACGACCACAAGGTCCCCGAGGCAGCAATTAGACCCTTGGAGACAAGTCGGCTGGAGGCCGATGTATTGAATCTCGACGCAATTTGAGTGTCCCATCGGCATTAGGAGGCCCTGAACGTTACTATTAACTATCATTTTTGCGTCGGATTCGAAAATCTAGCCTTACAAGAGAACGACCATAAGGTGCCCGAGGCAGCATTAGACCCTTGGAGACTAGTCGGCTGGAGGACGATGTATTGAATCTCGACGCAATTTGAGAGTTCTATCGTCATCAGGAGCCGCTGAACGTTAATATTCACTATCATTTTTGCGTCGAATTCGAAAATCTAGACTCACAGGAGAAGGATCATATGGTGCCCGAGACAGCAATATCCCCTTGGAGACAAGTCCGCTGGAGGCCGATGTATTGAATCTCGACGCAATTTGAGTGTTCCATCGTCATTATTAGGCCCCGAACGTTACAATTAACTATCACTTTTGCGTCGGATTCGAAAATCTAGACTCACAGGAGAACGACCATAGGGTGCCCGAGACAGCAATAGACCCTTGGAGACAAGTCGGCTGGAGGCCGATGTATTGAATCTCGACGCAATTTGAGTGTTCCATCGACATTAGGAGGCCCTGAACGTTACAATTAACTATCATTTTTGCGTCGGATTCGAGAATCTAGACTTTCAAGACAACGACCATAAGGTGCCCGTGTCAGCATTAGACCCTTTGAGACTAGTCGGCTGGAGGACGATGTATTGAATCTCGACGCAATTTGAGTGTTCCATCGTCATTATTAGGCCCCGAACGTTACAATTAACTATCATTTTTGCGTCGGATTCTAAAATGTTGACTCACAGGGAAACGACCATACGGTGCCCGAGGCAGCTATTGACCCTTGGAGACAAGTCGGCTGGAGGCCGATGTATTGAATCTCGACGCAATTTGAGTGTCGCATCGTCGTTAGAAGGCCCTGAACGTTACAATTAACTATCATTTATGCGTCGGATTCGATAATCTACTCAGAGGAGAAGTTCATACGATGCTCGAGACAGCAATATCCACTTGGAGACAAGTCCGCTGGAGGCCGATGTATTGAATCTCGACGCAATTTGAGTGTTCCATCGTCATTATTAGGCCCCGAACGTTACAATTAACTATCACTTTTGCGTCGGATTCGAAAATCTAGACTCACAGGAGAACGACCATAAGGTGCCCGAGGCAGCAACTGACCCTTGGAGACAAATCGGCTGGAGGCCGATGTATTGAATCTCGACGCAATTTGAGTGTTCCATCGGCATTAGGAGGCCGTGAACGTTACAATTCACTATCATTTTTGCGTCGGATTCGAAAATCTAGACTTACAAGAGAACGACCATAAGGTGCCCGAGGCAGCATTAGACCCTTGGAGACTAGTCGGCTGGAGGACGATGTATTGAATCTCGACGCAATTTGAGAGTTCTATCGTCATCAGGAGGCGCTGAACGTTAATATTCACTATCATTTTTGCGTCGGATTCGAAAATCTAGACTCACAGGAGAAGGATCATATGGTGCCCGAGACAGCAATATCCCCTTGGAGACAAGTCCGCTGGAGGCCGATGTATTGAATCTCGACGCAATTTGAGTGTTCCATCGTCATTATTAGGCCCCGAACGTTACAATTAACTATCACTTTTGCGTCGGATTCGAAAATCTAGACTCACAGGAGAACGACCATAAGGTGCCCGAGGCAGCAACAGACCCTTGGAGACAAGTCGGCTGGAGGCCGATGTATTGAATCTCGACGCAATTTGAGTGTTCCATCGTCATTAGGAGGCCCTAAACCTTATAATTAACTATCAGTTTCGCGTCGGATTCGACAATCTACTCACAGGAGAAGTTCATACGGTGCTCGAGACAGCAATATACCCCTTGGAGACAAATCGACTGGAGGCCGATGTATTGAATATGGACGCAATTTGAGTGTTCCATCGTCATTAGGAGGCCCTAAACGTTACAATTAACTATCATTTTTGCGTCGGATTCGATAATCTAAACTCACAGGAGAACGACCATAAGGTGCCCGAGGCAGCAACAGACCCTTGGAGACAAGTCGGCTGAAGGCCGATGTATTGAAGATCGACGGAATTTGAGTGTTCCATCGTCATTACAAGGCCCTGATCGTTACAATTAACTATCATTATTGCGTCGGATTCGAAAATCTAGACTCACAGGAGAACGACCATAAGGTGCCCGAGGCAGCAATATCCCCTTGGAGACAAGTCGGCTGGAGGCCGATGTATTGAATCTCGACGCAATTTGAGTGTTCCATCGTATTTAGGAGGCCCTAAAGCTTACAATGAACTATCAGTTTCGCGTCGGATTCGAAAATCTACTCACAGGGGAAGTTCATACGGTCCTCGAGACAGCAATATACCCTTGGAGACAAGTCGGCTGGGGGCCGATGTATTGAATCTCGACGCAAGTTGAGTGTTCCATCGTCATTACAAGGCCCTGAACGTTACAATTAACTATCATTTTTGCGTCGGATTCGATAATCTAAACTCACAGGAGCACGACCATAAAGTGCCCGAGGCAGCAACAGAACCTTGGAGACAAGTCGGCTGGAGGCCGATGTATTGAATATCGACGCAATTTGAGTGTTCCATCGTCATCACAAGGCCCTGAACGTTACAATTAACTATCACTATTGCGTCGGATTCGAAAATCTAGACTCACAGGAGAACGACCACAAGGTGCCCGAGGCAGCAATTAGACCCTTGGAGACAAGTCGGCTGGAGGCCGATGTATTGAATCTCGACGCAATTTGAGTGTTCCATCGGCATTAGGAGGCCCTGAACGTTACTATTAACTATCATTTTTGCGTCGGATTCGAAAATCTAGGCTTACAAGAGAACGACCATAAGGTGCCCGAGGCAGCATTAGACCCTTGGAGACTAGTCGGCTGGAGGACGATGTATTGAATCTCGACGCAATTTGAGAGTTCTATCGTCATCAGGAGCCGCTGAACGTTAATATTCACTATCATTTTTGCGTCGAATTCGAAAATCTAGACTCACAGGAGAAGGATCATATGGTGCCCGAGACAGCAATATCCCCTTGGAGACAAGTCCGCTGGAGGCCGATGTATTGAATCTCGACGCAATTTGAGTGTTCCATCGTCATTATTAGGCCCCGAACGTTACAATTAACTATCACTTTTGCGTCGGATTCGAAAATCTAGACTCACAGGAGAACGACCATAAGGTGCCCGAGACAGCAATAGACCCTTGGAGACAAGTCGGCTGGAGGCCGATGTATTGAATCTCGACGCAATTTGAGTGTTCCATCGACATTAGGAGGCCCTGAACGTTACAATTAACTATCATTTTTGCGTCGGATTCGAGAATCTAGACTTTCAAGACAACGACCATAAGGTGCCCGTGTCAGCATTAGACCCTTTGAGACTAGTCGGCTGGAGGACGATGTATTGAATCTCCACGCAATTTGAGAGTTCTATCGTCATCAGGAGGCGCTGAAAGTTACAATTAACTATCAGTTTTTCGTCGGATTCGAAAATCTAAACTCACATGAGAACGACCATAAGGTGCCCGAGGCAGCAATAGACCCTTGGAGACAAGTCCGCTGGAGGCCGATGTATTGAATCTCGACGCAATTTGAGTGTTCCATCGTCATTATTAGGCCCCGAACGTTACAATTAACTATCATTTTTGCGTCGGATTCTAAAATGTTGACTCACAGGGAAACGACCATACGGTGCCCGAGGCAGCTATTGACCCTTGGAGAGAAGTCGGCTGGAGGCCGATGTATTGAATCTCGACGCAATTTGAGTGTCGCATCGTCGTTAGAAGGCCCTGAACGTTACAATTAACTATCATTTATGCGTCGGATTCGATAATCTACTCAGAGGAGAAGTTCATACGATGCTCGAGACAGCAATATCCACTTGGAGACAAGTCCGCTGGAGGCCGATGTATTGAATCTCGACGCAATTTGAGTGTTCCATCGTCATTATTAGGCCCCGAACGTTACAATTTACTATCACTTTTGCGTCGGATTCGAAAATCTAGACTCACAGGAGAACGACCGTAAGGTGCCCGAGGCAGCAACAGACCCTTGGAGACAAGTCGGCTGGAGGCCGATGTATTGAATCTCGACGCAATTTGAGTGATCCATCGGCATTAGGAGGCCCTGAACGTTACAATTCACTATCATTTTTGCGTCGGATTCGAAAATCTAGACTTACAAGAGAACGACCATAAGGTGCCCGAGGCAGCATTAGACCCTTGGAGACTAGTCGGCTGGAGGACGATGTATTGAATCTCGACGCAATTTGAGAGTTCTATCGTCATCAGGAGGCGCTGAACGTTAATATTCACTATCATTTTTGCGTCGGATTCGAAAATCTAGACTCACAGGAGAAGGATCATATGGTGCCCGAGACAGCAATATCCCCTTGGAGACAAGTCCGCTGGAGGCCGATGTATTGAATCTCGACGCAATTTGAGTGTTCCATCGTCATTATTAGGCCCCGAACGTTACAATTAACTATCACTTTTGCGTCGGATTCGAAAATCTAGACTCACAGGAGAACGACCATAAGGTGCCCGAAGCAGCAACAGACCCTTGGAGACAAGTCGGCTGGAGGCCGATGTATTGAATCTCGACGCAATTTGAGTGTTCCATCGGCATTAGGAGGCCCTGAACGTTACAGTTAACTATCATTTTAGCGTCGGATTCGAAAATCTACTAACAGGAGAAGGATCATATGGTGCACGTGACTGCAATATTCCCTTGGATACAAGTCGGCTGGAGGCCGATGTATTGAATCTCGACGCAATTTGAGTGTTCCATCGTCATTAGGAGGCCCTAAACCTTATAATTAACTATTAGTTTCGCGTCGGATTCGAAAATCTACTCACAGGAGAAGTTCATACGGTGCTCGAGACAGCAATATACCCCTTGGAGACAAATCGACTGGAGGCCGATGTATTGAATATGGACGCAATTTGAGTGTTCCATCGTCATTAGGAGGCCCTAAACGTTACAATTAACTATCATTTTTGCGTCGGATTCGATAATCTAAACTCACAGGAGAACGACCATAAGGTGCCCGAGGTAGCAACAGACCCTTGGAGACAAGTCGGCTGAAGGCCGATGTATTGAATATCGACGGAATTTGAGTGTTCCATCGTCATTACAAGGCCCTGAACGTTACAATTAACTATCATTATTGCGTCGGATTCGAAAATCTAGACTCACAGGAGAACGACCATAAGGTGCCCGAGGCAGCAATATCCCCTTGGAGACAAGTCGGCTGGAGGCCGATGTATTGAATCTCGACGCAATTTGAGTGTCCCATCGTATTTAGGAGGCCCTAAAGCTTACAATGAACTATCAGTTTCGCGTCGGATTCGAAAATCTACTCACAGGGGAAGTTCATACGGTCCTCGAGACAGCAATATACCCTTGGAGACAAGTCGGCTGGGGGCCGATGTATTGAATCTCGACGCAATTTGAGTGTTCCATCGTCATTACAAGGCCCTGAACGTTACAATTAACTATCATTTTTGCGTCGGATTCGATAATCTAAACTCACAGGAGAACGACCATAAGGTGCACGAGGCAGCAATAGACCCTCGGAGACAAGTCGGCTGGAGGACGATGTATTGAATCTCGACGCAATTTGATAGTTCCATCGTCATTAGGAAGCCCTGAACGTTACAATTAACAATCAGTTTCGCATCGGATTCGAAAATCTAGACTCACATGGGAGCGAACATAAGAGGCCGGAGGCAGTAATATCCCCATGGAGACAAGTCGGCTGGAGGACGATGTATTAAATCTCGACGCAATTTGAGTGTTCCATCGTCATTAGAAGGAACTGAACGTTACAATTAACTATCATTTTTGCGTCGGATTCGAAAATCTAGACTCACAGGAGAAGGATCATATGGTGCCCGAGACAGCAATATCCCCTTGGAGACAAGTCCGCTGGTGGCCGATGTATTGAATCTCGACGCAATTTGAGTGTTCCATCGTCATTATTAGGCCCCGAACGTTACAATTAACTATCACTTTTGCGTCGGATTCGAAAATCTAGACTCACAGGAGAACGACCATAAGGTGCCCGAGACAGCAAGTCGGCTGGAGGCCGATGTATTGAATCTCGACGCAATTTGAGTGTTCCATCGACATTAGGAGGCGCTGAAAGTTACAATTAACTATCAGTTTTTCGTCGGATTCGAAAATCTAAACTCACATGAGAACGACCATAAGGTGCCCGAGGCAGCAATAGACCCTTGGAGACAAGTCGGCTGGAGGCCGATGTATTGAATCTCGACGCAATTTGAGTGTTCCATCGTCATTATTAGGCCCCGAACGTTACAATTAACTATCATTTTTGCGTCGGATTCTAAAATGTTGACTCACAGGGAAACGACCATACGGTACCCGAGGCAGCTATTGACCCTTGGAGACAAGTCGGTTGGAGGACGATGTATTGGATCGCGACGCAAAATGAGTATTACATCGTCATTAGGAGGCCCTGAATGTTGCAATTAACTATCAGTTTTTCGTCGGATTCGAAAATCTAAACTCACATGAGAACGACCATAAGGTGCCCGAGGCAGCAATAGACCCTTGGAGACAAGTCGGCTGGAGGCCGATGTATTGAATCTCGACGCAATTTGAGTGTCCCATCGTCGTTAGAAGGCCCTGAACGTTACAATTAACTATCATTTATGCGTCGGATTCGAAAATCTACTCAGAGGAGAAGTTCATACGATGCTCGAGACAGCAATATCCACTTGGAGACAAGTCCGCTGGAGGCCGAGGTATTGAATCTCGACGCAATTTGAGTGTTCCATCGTCATTAGGAGGCCTTGAACCTTACAATTAACTATCAGTTTCGCGTCGGATTCGAAAATCTAAACTCACAGGAGAACGACCATAAGGTGCCCGAGGCAGCAATAGACCCTTGGAGACAAGTCGGCTGGAGGCCGATGTATTGAATCTCGACGCAATTTGAGTGTTCCATCGGCATTAGGAGGCCCTGAACGTTACAATTAACTATCATTTTTGCGTCGGATTCGATAATCTAAACTCACAGGAGAACGACCATAAGGTGCCCGAGACAGCAATATCCCCTTGGAGACAAGTCGGCTGGAGGCCGATGTAATGAATCTCGACGCAATTTGAGTGTTCCATCGGCATTAGGAGGCTCTGAACGTTACAGTTAACTATCATTTTAGCGTCGGATTCGAAAATCTACTAACAGGAGAAGGATCATATGGTGCACGAGACTGCAATATCCCCTTGGATACAAGTCGGCTGGAGGCCGATGTATTGAATCTCGACGCAATTTGAGTGTTCCATCGTCATTAGGAGGCCCTAAAGCTTACAATGAACTATCAGTTTCGCGTCCGATTCGAAAATCTACTCACAGGGGAAGTTCATACGGTCCTCGAGACACCAATATACCCTTGGAGACAAGTCGGCTGGGGGCCGATGTATTGAATCTCGACGCAATTTGAGTGTTCCATCGTCATTACAAGGCCCTGAACGTTACAATTAACTATCATTTTTGCGTCGGATTCGATAATCTAAACTCACAGGAGAACGACCATAAGGTGCACGAGGCAGCAATAGACCCTAGGAGACAAGTCGGCTGGAGGACGATGTATTGAATCTCGACGCAATTTGAGAGTTCCATCGTCATTAGGAAGCCCTGAACGTTACAATTAACAATCAGTTTCGCATCGGATTCGAAGATCTAGACTCACATGAGAGCGAACATAATAGGCCGGAGGCAGTAATATCCCCATGGAGACAAGTCGGCTGGAGGGCGATGTATTGAATCTCTACGCAATTTGAGTGTCCCATCGTCATTAGGAGGCCCTAAACGTTACAATTAACTATCATTTTTGCGTCGGATTCGATAATCTAAGCTCACAGGAGAACGACCATAACGTGCCCGAGGCAGCAGCAGACCCTTGGAGACAAGTCGGCTGGAGGCCGATGTATTGAATCTCGACGCAATTTGAGTGTTCCATCGGCATTAGGAGGCCCTGAACGTTACAGTTAACTATCATTTTAGCGTCGGATTCGAAAATCTATTAACAGGAGAGGGATCATATGGTGCACGAGACTGTAATTACCCCTTGGATACAAGTCGGCTGGAGGCCGATGTATTGAATCTCGACGCAATTTGAGTGTTCCATCGTCATTTGGAGGCCCTAAACCTTACAATTAACTATCATTTTTGCGTCGGATTCGATAATCTAAACTCACATGAGAACAACCATAAGGTGCCCGAGGCAGCAATAGACCCTTGGAGACAAGTCACCTGGAGGCCGATGTATTGAATCTCGACGCAATTTGAGTGTTCCATCGGCATTAGGAGGCTCTGAACGTTACAGTTAACTATCATTTTAGCGTCGGATTCGAAAATCTACTAACAGGAGAAGGATCGTATGGTGCACGAGACTGCAATATCCCCTTGGATACAAGTCGGCTGGAGGCCGATGTATTGAATCTCGACGCAATTTGAGTGATCCATCGTCATTAGGAGGCCCTAAAGCTTACAGTGAACTATCAGTTTCGCGTCGGATTCGAAAATCTACTCACAGGGGAAGTTCATACGGTTTTCGAGACAGCAATATACCCTTGGAGACAAGTCGGCTGGGGGCCGATGTATTGAATCTTGACGCAATTTGAGTGTTCTATCGTCATTACAAGGCCCTGAACGTTACAATTAACTATCATTTTTGCGTCGGATTCGATAATCTAAACTCACAGGAGAACGACAATAAGGTGCCCGAGACAGCAATATCCCCTTGGAGACAAGTCGGCTGGAGGCCGATGTATTGAATCTCGACGCAATTTGAGTGTTCCATCGTCATTACAAGGCCCTGAACGTTACAATTAACTATCATTTTTGCGTCGGATTCGATAATCTAAACTCACAGGAGAACGACCATAAGGTGCACGAGGCAGCAATAGACCCTAGGAGACAAGTCGGCTGGAGGACGATGTATTGAATCTCGACGCAATTTGAGAGTTCCATCGTCATTAGGAAGCCCTGAACGTTACAATTAACAATCAGTTTCGCATCGGATTCGAAGATCTAGACTCACATGAGAGCGAACATAATAGGCCGGAGGCAGTAATATCCCCATGGAGACAAGTCGGCTGGAGGGCGATGTATTGAATCTCTACGCAATTTGAGTGTCCCATCGTCATTAGGAGGCCCTAAACGTTACAATTAACTATCATTTTTGCGTCGGATTCGATAATCTAAGCTCACAGGAGAACGACCATAACGTGCCCGAGGCAGCAGCAGACCCTTGGAGACAAGTCGGCTGGAGGCCGATGTATTGAATCTCGACGCAATTTGAGTGTTCCATCGGCATTAGGAGGCCCTGAACGTTACAGTTAACTATCATTTTAGCGTCGGATTCGAAAATCTATTAACAGGAGAGGGATCATATGGTGCACGAGACTGTAATTACCCCTTGGATACAAGTCGGCTGGAGGCCGATGTATTGAATCTCGACGCAATTTGAGTGTTCCATCGTCATTTGGAGGCCCTAAACCTTACAATTAACTATCATTTTTGCGTCGGATTCGATAATCTAAACTCACAGGAGAACGACCATAAGGTGCTCGAGGAAGCAACAGACCCTTGGAGACAAGTCGGCTGGAGGCCTATGTATTGAATCTCGACGCAATTTGATTGTTCCATCGGCATTAGGAGGCCCTGAACATTACAATTAGCTATCATTTTTGCGTCGGAATCGATAATCTAAACTCACAGGAGCAAGACCATAAGGTGCCCGAGGCAGCAACAGAACCTTGGAGACAAGTCGGCTGGAGGCCGATGTACTGAATCTCGACTCAATTTGAGTGTTCCATCGTCATCACAAGGCCCTGAGCGTTACAATTAACTATCACTATTGCGTCGGATTCAAAAATCTAGACTCACAGGAGAACGACCATAAGGTGCCCGAGGCAGCAATTAGACCCTTGGAGACAAGTCGGCTGGAGGCCGATGTATTGAATCTCGACGCAATTTGAGTGTTCCATCGGCATTAGGAGGCCCTGAACGTTACAATTCACTATCATTTTTGCGTCGGATTCGAAAATCTAGACTTACAAGAGAACGACCATAAGGTGCCCGAGGCAGCATTAGACCCTTGGAGAATAGTCGGCTGGAGGACGATGTATTGAATCTCGACGCAATTTGAGAGTTCTATCGTCATCAGGAGGCGCTGAACGTTAATATTCACTATCATTTTTGCGTCGGATTCGAAAATCTAGACTCACAGGAGAAGGATCATATGGTGCCCGAGACAGCAATATCCCCTTGGAGACAAGTCCGCTGGAGGCCGATGTATTGAATCTCGACGCAATTTGAGTGTTCCATCGTCATTACTAGGACCAGAACGTTACAATTAACTATCACTTTTGCGTCGGATTCGAAAATCTAGACTCACAGGAGAGCGACCATAAGGTGCCCGAGGCAGCAATAGACCCTTGGAAACAAGTCGGCTGGAGGCTGATGTATTGAATCTCGACGCAATTTGAGTGTTCCATCGTCATTATTAGGCCCCGAACGTTACAATTAACTATCATTTTTGCGTCGGATTCTAAAATGTTGACTCACAGGGGAACGACCATATGGTGCCCGAGGCAGCTATTGACCCTTGGAGACAAGTCGGTTGGAGGACGATGTATTGGATCGCGACGCAAAATGAGTATTACATCGTCATTAGGAGGCCCTGAATGTTACAATTAACTATCATTTTTGCGTCGGATTCGAAAATCTAAACTCACATGAGAACAACCATAAGGTGCCCGAGGCAGCAATAGACCCTTGGAGACAAGTCACCTGGAGGCCGATGTATTGAATCTCGACGCAATTTGAGTGTTCCATCGGCATTAGGAGGCTCTGAACGTTACAGTTAACTATCATTTTAGCGTCGGATTCGAAAATCTACTAACAGGAGAAGGATCGTATGGTGCACGAGACTGCAATATCCCCTTGGATACAAGTCGGCTGGAGGCCGATGTATTGAATCTCGACGCAATTTGAGTGATCCATCGTCATTAGGAGGCCCTAAAGCTTACAGTGAACTATCAGTTTCGCGTCGGATTCGAAAATCTACTCACAGGGGAAGTTCATACGGTTTTCGAGACAGCAATATACCCTTGGAGACAAGTCTGCTGGGGGCCGATGTATTGAATCTTGACGCAATTTGAGTGTTCTATCGTCATTACAAGGCCCTGAACGTTACAATTAACTATCATTTTTGCGTCGGATTCGATAATCTAAACTCACAGGAGAACGACAATAAGGTGCCCGAGACAGCAATATCCCCTTGGAGACAAGTCGGCTGGAGGCCGATGTATTGAATCTCGACGCAATTTGAGTGTTCCATCGTCATTACAAGACCCTGAACGTTACAATTAACTATCATTTTTGCGTCGGATTCGATAATCTAAACTGACAGGAGAACGACCATAAGGTGCACGAGGAAGCAATAGACCCTCGGAGACAAGTCGGCTGGAGGACGATGTATTGAATCTCGACGCAATTTGACAGTTCCATCGTCATTAGGAAGCCCTGAACGTTACAATTAACAATCAGTTTCGCATCGGATTCGAAAATCTAGACTCACATGAGAGCGAACATAATAGGCCGGAGGCAGTAATATCCCCATGGAGACAAGTCGGCTGGAGGACGATGTATTGAATCTCTACGCAATTTGAGTGTCCCATCGTCATTAGGAGGCCCTAAACGTTACAATTAACTATCATTTTTGCGTCGGATTCGATAATCTAAACTCACAGGAGAACGACCATAACGTGCCCGAGGCAGCAACAGACCCTTGGAGACAAGTCGGCTGGAGGCCGATGTATTGAATCTCGACGCAATTTGAGTGTTCCATCGTCATTTGGAGGCCCTAAACCTTACAATTAACTATCATTTTTGCGTCGGATTCGATAATCTAAACTCACAGGAGAACGTCCATAAGGTGCCCGAGGAAGCAACAGACCCTTGGAGACAAGTCGGCTGGAGGCCGATGTATTGAATCTCGACGCAATTTGAGTGTTCCATCGTCATTAGAAGGAAAGGAACGTTACAATTAACTATCATTTTTGAATCGGATTCGAAAATCTAGACTCACAGGAGAACGACCATAAGGTGCCCGAAGAAGCAATAGACCCTTGGAGACAAGTCGGCTGGAGGACGATGTATTGGATCGCGACGCAATTTGAGTCTTCTATCGTCATTAGGAGGCGCTGAACGTTACAATTCACTATCATTTTTGCGTCGGATTCGAAAATCTAGACTCACAAGAGATCGACCATAAGGTGCCCGAGGCAGCATTAGACCCTTGGAGACTAGTCAGCTGGAGGACGATGTATTGAATCTCGACGCAATTTGAGAGTTCTATCGTCATCAGGAGGCGCTGAACGTTAATATTCACTATCATTTTTGCGTCGGATTAAAAAATCTAGACTCACAGGAGAAGGATCATATGGTGCCCGAGACAGCAATATCCCCTTGGAGACAAGTCCGCTGGAGGCCGATGTATTGAATCTCGACGCAATTTGAGTGTTCCATCGTCATTATTAGGAACCGAACGTTACAATTAACTATCATTTTTGCGTCGGATTCTAAAATGTTGACTCACAGGGGAACGACCATACGGTGCCCGAGGCAGCTATTGACCCTTGGAGACAAGTCGGCTGGAGGCCGATGTATTGAATCTCGACGCAATTTGAGAGTTCCATCGTCATTAGGAGGCCTTGAACCTTACAATTAACTATCAGTTTAGCGTCGGATTCGAAAATCTAAACTCACAGTAGAACGACCTTAAGGTGCCCGAGGCAGCAATAGACCCTTGGAGACAAGTCGGCTGGAGGCCGATGTATTGAATCTCGACGCAATTTGAGTGTTCCATCGTCATTAGGAGGCCCTAAAACTTACAATTAACTATCAGTTTCGCGTCGGATTCGAAAATCTACTCACAGGAGAAGTTCATACGGTGCTCCAGACAGCAATATACCCCTTGGATACAAATCGACTGGAGGCCGATGTATTGAATATGGACGCAATTTGAGTGTTCCATCGTCATTAGGAGGCCCTAAACGTTACAATTAACTATCATTTTTGCGTCGGATGCGATAATCTAAACTCACAGGAGAACGACCATAAGGTGCCCGAGGCAGCAACAGACCCTTGGAGACAAGTCGGCTGGAGGCCGATTTATTGAATATCGACGGAATTTGAGTGTTCCATCATCATTACAAGGCCCTGAATGTTACAATTAACTATCATTTTTGCGTCGGATTCGAAAATCTAGACTCACAGGAGAACGACCATCAGGTGCCCGAGGCAGCAATATCCCTTTGGAGACAAGTCGGCTGGAGGCCGATGTATTGATTCTCGACGCAATTTGAGTGATCCATCGTCATTAGGAGGCCCTAAACGTTACAATTAACTATCAGTTTCGCGTCGGATTCGAAAATCTACTCACAGGAGAAGTTCATACGGTGCTCGAGACAGCAATATACCCCTTGGATACAAATCGACTGGAGGCCGATGTATTGAATATGGACGCAATTTGAGTGTTCCATCGTCATTAGGAGGCCCTAAACGTTACAATTAACTATCATTTTTGCGTCGGATGCGATAATCTAAACTCACAGGAGAACGACCATAACGTGCCCGAGGCAGCAACAGACCCTTGGAGACAAGTCGGCTGGAGGCCGATGTATTGAATCTCGACGCAATTTGCGTGTTCCATCGGCATTAGGAGACCCTGAACGTTACAGTTAACGTTACAGTTTTAGCGTTGGATTCGAAAATCTACTAACAGGAGAAGGATCATATGGTGCACGAGACTGTAATTACCCCTTGGATACAAGTCGGCTGGAGGCCGATGTATTGAATCTCGACGCAATTTGAGTGTTCCATCGTCATTTGGAGGCCCTAAACCTTACAATTAACTATCATTTTTGCGTCGGATTCGATAATCTAAACTCACAGGAGAACGACCATAAGGTGCCCGAGGAAGCAACAGACCCTTGGAGACAAGTCGGCTGGAGGCCGATGTATTGAATCTCGACGCAATTTGAGTGTTCCATCGTCATTAGAAGGAACTGAACGTTACAATTAACTATCATTTTTGCGTCGGATTCGAAAACCTAGACTCACAGGAGAACGACCATAAGGTGCCCGAGGCAGCAATAGACCCTTGGAGACAAGTCGGCTGGAGGCCGATGTATTGAATCTCGACGCAATTTGAGTGTTCCATCTTCATTAGGAGGCCCTGAACATTACAATTAACTATCATTTTTGCGTCGGATTCGATAATCTAAACTCACAGGAGCACGACCATAAGGTGCCCGAGGCAGCAACAGACCCTTGGAGACAAGTCGGTTGGAGGCCGATGTATTGAATCTCGACGCAATTTGAGTGTCCCATCGTCATTAGAAAGGCCCTGAACGTTACAATTAACTATCATTTATGCGTCGGATTCGAAAATCTACTCAGAGGAGAAGTTCATACGGTGCTCGAGACAGCAATATCCACTTGGAGACAAGTCCGCTGGAGGCCCAGGTATTGAATCTCGACGCAATTTGAGTGTTCCATCGTCATTAGGAGGCCTTGAACCTTACAATTAACTATCAGTTTCGCGTCGGATTCGAAAATCTAAACTCACAGGAGAACGACCTTAAGGTGCCCGAGCCAGCAATAGACCCTTGGAGACAAGTCGGCTGGAGGCCGATGTATTGAATCTCGACGCAATTTGAGTGTTCCATCGTCATTAGGAGGCCCTAAACGTTACAATTAACTATCATTTTTGCGTCGGATTCGATAATGTAAACTCACAGGAGAACGACCATAAGGTGCCCGAGGCAGCAACAGACCCTTGGAGACAAGTCGGCTGGAGACCAATGTATTGAATATCGACGGAATTTGAGTGTTCCATCGTCATTACAAGGCCCTGAACATTACAATTAACTATCATTTTTGCGTCGGATTCGAAAATCTAGACTCACAGGAGAACGACCATAAGGTGCCCGAGGCAGCAATATCCCCTTGGAGACAAGTCGGCTGGAGGCCGATGTATTGAATCTCCAGGCAATTTGAGTGTTCCATCGGCATTAGGAGGCCCTGACCGTTACAGTTAACTATCATTTTAGCGTCGGATTCGAAAATCTAGACTCACAGGAGAACGAACATAAGGTGCCCGAGGCAGCAAAAGACCATTGGAGACAAGTCTGCTGGAAACCGATGTAATGATTCTTGACGCAATTTGAGTGTTCCATCGTCATTAGGAGGCCCTGAACGTTACAATTCACTAACATATTTGCGTCGGATTCGAAAATCTAGACTCACAGGAGAACGACCATAAAGTGCCCGAGGCAGCAAAGACCCTTGGAGACAAGTCGGCTGGAGGCCGATGTATTGAATCTCGACGCAATTTGAGTGTTCCATCGTCATTAGGACGCCCTAAACGTTACAATTAACTATCACTTTTGCGTCGGATTCGATAATCAAAACTCACAGGAGAAGGATCATATGGTGCCCGAGACAGCAATATCCCCTTGGAGACAAGTCCGCTGGACGCCGATGTATTGAATCTCGACGCAATTTGAGTGTTCCATCGCCAATAGGAGGCCCTGAACGTTACAATTAACTATGAGTTTTGCGTCGGATTCGAAAACGTAGAATCACCGGAGACGGACCATGTGGTGCCCGAATCAACGATATCCTCTTGGAGACAAGTCGGCTGGAGGCCGATGTATTGAATCTCGACGCAATTTGAGTGTTCCATCGTCATTACAAGGCCCTGAACGTTACAATTAACTATGAGTTTTGCGTCGGATTCGAAAATCTAGACTCACAGGAGAACGACCATAAGGTGCCCGAGGCAGATATAGACCCTTGGAGACAAGTCGGCTGGAGGCCGATGTATTGAATCTCGACGCAATTTGAGTGTTCCATCGGCATTAGGAGGCCCTGAACGTTACAATTAACTATCATTTTTTGCGTCGGATTCGATAATCTAAACTCACAGGAGAACGATCATAAGGTGCCCGAGGAAGCAACAGACCCTTGGAGACAAGTCGGTTGGAGGCCGATGTATTGAATCTCGACACAATTTGAGTGTTCCATCGTCATTACAAGGCCCTGAACGTTACAATTAACTATCATTTTTGCGTCGGATTCGAAAATCTAGACTCACAGGAGAACGACCATAAGGTGCCCGAGGCAGCAATAGACCCTTGGAGACAAGTCGGCTGGAGGCCGATGTATTGAATCTCGACGCACTTTGAGTGTTCCATCGGCATTAGGAGGCCCTGAACGTTACAGTTAACTATCAGTTTCGCGTCGGATTCGAAAATCTAGACTCACAGGAGACGGACCCCATGGAACCCGAGGCAGCAATATCCCGTTGTAGACAAGTCGGCTGCAGGAAGATGTATTGACTCTCGACGCAATTTGAGTGTTCCATCTTCATTAAGAGGCCCTGAGCATTACATTTAACTACCAGTTTCGCGTCGGATTCGGAAATCTATTCATGGGATAAGTTCATACGGTGCTCGAGACAGCAATATACCCCTTGGAGACAAATCGACTGGAGGCCGATGTATTGAATATCGACGCAATTTGAGTGTTCCATCGTCATTAGGTTGCCCTGAACGTTACAATTAACTATCATTTTTTTGTCGGATTCGAAAATCTAGACTCACAGCAGACGGACCACATGGAGCCCGAGGCAGCAATATCCGCTTGTAGACAAGTCGGCTGGAGGAAGATGTATTGACTCTCGACGCAATTTGAGTGTTCCATCTTCATTAGGAGGCCCTGAACATTACAATTAACTATCATTTTTTCGTCGGATTCGATAATTCAAACTCACAGGAGCACGACCATAAGGTGCCCGAGGCAGCAACAGACCCTTGGAGACAAGTCGGCTGGAGGCCGATGTATTGAATCTCGACGCAATTTGAGTGTTCCATCGTCATCACAAGGCCCTGAACGTTACAATTAACTATCACTATTGCGTCGGATTCGAAAATCTAGACTCACAGGAGAACGACCATAAGGTGCCCGAGGCAGCAATTAGACCCTTGGAGACAAGTCGGCTGGAGGCCGATGTATTGAATCTCGACGCAATTTGAGTGTTCCATCGGCATTAGGAGGCCCTGAACGTTACAATTAACTATCATTTTTGCGTCGGATTCTAAAATGTTGACTCACAGGGGAACGACCATACGGTGCATGAGGCAGCTATTGACCCTTGGAGACAAGTCGGCTGGAGGCCGATGTATTAAATCTCGACGCAATTTGAGTGTCCCATCGTCATTAGAAGGCCCTGAACGTTACAATTAACTATCATTTATGCGTCGGATTCGAAAATCTAGACTCACAGGAGAACGACCATAAGGTGCCCGACGCAGCAAAGACCCATGGAGACAAGTGGGCTGGAGGCCGATGTATTGAATCTCGACGCAATTTGAGTGTTCCATCGTCATTAGGATGCCCTAAACGTTACAATTAACTATCACTTTTGCGTCGGATTCGATAATCTAAACTCACAGGAGAAGGAACATATGGTGCCCGAGACAGCAATATCCCCTTGGAGACAAGTCCGCTGGACGCCGATGTATTGAATCTCGACGCAATTTGAGTCTTCCAACGTCATTAGGAGGCCCTGAACCTTACAATTAACTAACAATTTCGCGTCGGATTCGAAAATCTAGACTCATTGGAGACGGACCACATGGAGCCCGAGGCAGCAATATCCCTTTGTAGACAAGTCGGCTGGAGGAAGATGTATTGACTCTCGACGCAATTTGAGTGTTCCATCGTCATTAAGAGGCCCTGAGCATTACATTTAACTATCAGTTTTGCGTCGGAATCTAAAATGTTGACTCACACGGGAACGACCATACGGTGCCCGAGGCAGCAATAGACCCTTGGAGACAAATCGGCTGAATGCCGATGTATTGAATCTCGAGGCAATTTGAGTGTTCCATCGTCATTAGGAAGCCCTGAACGTTACAATTAACAATCAGTTTCGCGTCGGATTCGAAAATCTATACTCACATGAGAGCGAACATGAGAGGCCGGAGGCAGTAATATCCCCATGGAGACAAGTCGGCTGGAGGACGATGTATTGAATCTAGGCGCAATTTGAGTGTTCCATCGCCAATAGGAGGCCCTGAACGTTACAATTAACTATGAGTTTTGCGTCGGAATCGAAAACGTAGAATCACCGGAGGCGTACCATGTGGTGCACGAGGCAGCGATATCCCCTTGGAGACAAATCGGCTGGAGGCCGATGTAATGAATCTCGACGCAATTTGAGTGTTCCATCGTCATTACAAGGCCCTGAACGTTACGATTAACTATGAGTTTTGCGTCGGATTCGATAATCTAAACCCACAGGAGAACGACCATAAGGTGCCCGAGGCACTAACAGACCCTTGGAGGCAAGTCGGCTGGGATCCGATATATTGAATCTCGACGCAATTTGAGTGTTCCATCGTCATTACAAGGCCCTGAACGTTGAATTAACTATCATTTTTGCGTCGGATTCGAAAATCTAGACTCACAGGAGAACGACCATAAGGTGAGCAAGGCAGCAATAGACCTTTGAAGACAAGTCGGCTGGAGGCCGATGTATTGAATCTTGACGCAATTTGAGTGTTCCATCGCCAATAGGAGGCCCTGAACGTTACAATTAACTATGAGTTTTGCGTCGGATTCGAAAACGTAGAATCACCGGAGACGGCCCATGTGGTGCCCGAGGCAGCGATATCCCCTTGGAGACAAGTCGGCTGGAGGCCGATGTATTGAATCTCGACGCAATTTGAGTGTTCCATCGTCATTACAAGGCCCTGAACGTTACAATTAATTATGAGTTTTGCGTCGGATTCGAAAATCTAGATTCACAGGAGAACGACCATAAGGTGCCCGAGGCAGCAATAGACCCTTGGAGCCAAGTCGGCTGGAGGCCGATGTATTGAATCTCGACGCAATTTGAGTGTTCCATCGGCATTAGGAGGCCCTGAACGTTACAATTAACTATCATTTTTTGCGTCGGATTCGACAATCTAAACTCACAGGAGAACGACCATAAGGTGCCCGAGGCAGCAACAGACCCTTGGAGACAAGTCGGCTGGAGGCCGATGTATTGAATCTCGACGCATTTTGAGTGTTCCATCGTCATTAGGAGGTCTTAAACGTTACAATTAACTATCATTTTTGCGTCGGATTCGATAATCTAAACTCACAGGAGAACGACCATAAGGTGCCCGAGGAAGCAACAGACCGTTGGAGACAAGTCGGCTGGAGGCCGATGTATTGAATCTCGACACAATTTGAGTGTTCCATCGTCATTACAAGGCCCTGAACGTTACAATTAACTATCATTTTTGCGTCGGATTCGAAAATCTAGACTCACAGGAGAACGACCATAAGGTGCCCGAGGCAGCAATAGACCCTTGGAGACAAATCGGCTGAATGCCGATGCATTGAATCTCGAGGCAATTTGAGTGTTCCATCGTCATTAGGAAGCCCTGAACGTTGCAATTAACAATCAGTTTTGCGTCGGATTCGAAAATCTAGACTCACATGAGAGTGAACATAAGAGGCCGGAGGCAGTAAAATCCCCATGGAGACAAGTCGGCTGGAGGCCGATGTATTGAATCTCGACGCAATTTGAGTGTTCCATCGTCATCAGGAGGCGGTGAACGTTACTATTCACTACCATTTCTGCGTCGGATTCGAAAATCTAGACTTACAAGAGAACGACCATAAGGTGCCCGAGGCAGCAATAGACCCTTGGAGCCAAGTCGGCTGGAGGCCGATGTATTGAGTCTCGACGCAATTTGAGTGTTCCATCGGCATTAGGAGGCCCTGAACGTTACAATTAACTATCATTTTTTGCGTCGGATTCGACAATCTAAACTCACAGGAGAACGACCATAAGGTGCCCGGGGCAGCAACAGACCCTTGGAGACAAGTCGGCTGGAGGAAGATGTATTGACTCTCGACGCAATTTGAGTGTTCCATCGTCATTACAAGGCCCTGAACGTTACAATTAACTATCATTTTTGCGTCGGATTCGAAAATCTAGACTCACAGGAGAACGACCATAAGGTGCCCGAGGCAGCAATAGACCCTTGGAGACAAGTCGGCTGGAGGCCGATGTATTGAATCTCGACGCAAAATGAGTGTTCCATCGTCATTAGGAAGCCCTGAATGTTACAATTAACTATCAGTTTTTCGTCGGATTCGAAAATCTAGACTCACTGGAGACGGACCACAAGGTGCCCGATGCAGCAATATCTCCTTGGATACAAGTAGGCTGGAGGCCGATGTATTGAATCTCAACGCAATTTGAGTGTTCCATCGTCACTAGGAGGCCCAAAGCCATACAATTAACTATCAGTTTCGCGTCGGATTCGAAAATCTACTCATGGGAGAAGTTCATACGGTGCTCGAGACAGCAATATACCCCTTGGAGACAAATCGACTGGAGGCCGATGTATTGAATATCGACGCAATTTGAGTGTTCCATCGTCATTAGGTCGCCCTGAACGTTACAATTAACTATCATTTTTTTGTCGGATTCGATAATCTAAACTCACAGGAGAACGACCATAAGGTGCCCGAGGCAGCATTAGACCCTTGGAGACAAGTTGGCTGGAGGACGATGTATTGGATCGCAACGCAATTTGAGTGTTCCATCGTCATTAGGAGGCCCTGAATGTTACAAGTAACTATCAGTTTTTCGTCGGATTCGAAAATCTAAACTCACAGCAGACGGACCACATGGAGCCCGAGGCAGCAATATCCCCTTGTAGACAAGTCGGCTGGAGGAAGATGTATTGACTCTCGACGCAATTTGAGTGTTCCATCGTCATTAAGAGGCCCTGAGCATTACATTTAACTATCAGTATTGCGTCGGATTCTAAAATGTTGACTCACAGGGGAACGACCATACGGTGCCCGAGGCAGCTATTGACCCTTGGAGACAAGTCGGCTGGAGGACGATGTATTGAATCTCGACGCAATTTGAGAGTTCTATCGTCATCACGAGGCGCTGAACGTTACTATTCACTATCATTTTTGCGTCGGATTCGAAAATTTAGACTCACAGGAGAAGGATCAAATTGTGCCCGAGACTGCAATATCCCCTTGGAGACAAGTCCGCTGGAGGTCGATGTATTGAATCTCGACGCAATTTGAGTGTTCCATCGTCATTAGGAGGCGCTGAACCTTACAATTAACTATCAGTTTCGCGTCGGCTTCGAAAATCTAGACTCACAGGAGACGGACCACATGGAGCCCGAGGCAGCAATATCCCCTTGTAGACAAGTCCGCTGGAGGCCGATGTATTGAATCTCGACGCAATTTGAGAATTCCATCGGCATTAGGACGCCCTGAACGTTACAGTTAACTATCATTTTTGCGTCGGATTCGAAAATCTAGACTCACAGGAGAACGACCATAAGGTGCCCGAGAAAGCAATAGACCCTTGGAGACAAGTCGGCTGGAGGCCGATCTATTGAATCTCGACGCAATTTGAGTGTTCCCTCGTCATTAGGAGGCCCTGAACGTTACAATTAACTATCAATTTTTTGTCGGATTCGAAAATCTAGACTTACTAGAGAGCGACCATAAGGTGCCCGAGGCAGCATTAGACCCTTGGAGACAAGTCGGCTGGAGGACGATGTATTGAATCTCGACGCAATTTGAGAGTTCTATCGTCATCACGAGGCGCTGAACGTTACTATTCACTATCATTTTTGCGTCGGATTCGAAAACCTAGACTCACAGGAGAAGGATCATATGGTGATCGAGACAGCAATTTCCCCTTGGAGACAAGTCCGCTGGAGGCCGATGTATTGAATCTCGACGCAGTTTGAGTGTTCCATCGTCATTAGGAGGCCCTGAACCTTACAATTAACTATCAGTTTCGCGTCGGATTCGAAAATCTAGACTCACAGGAGACGGACCACATGGAGCCCGAGGCAGCAATATCCTCTTGGAGGCAAGTCGGCTGGAGGCCGATGTATTGAATCTCGACGCAATTTGAGTGTTCCATCGTCATTACAAGGCCCTGAACGTTACAATTAACTATCATTTTTGCGTCGGATTCAAAAATCCAGACTCACAGGAGACGGACCATTTGGTGCCCGAGGCAGCAATATCCGCTTGTAGACAAGTCGGCTGGAGGAAGATGTATTGACTCTCGACGCAATTTGAGTGTTCCATCTTCATTAGGAGGCCCTGAACATTACAATTAACTATCATTTTTTCGTCGGATTCGATAATCTAAACTCACAGGAGCACGACCATAAGGTGCCCGAGGCAGCAACAGACCCTTGGAGACAAGTCGGCTGGAGGCCGATGTATTGAATCTCGACGCAATTTGAGTGTTCCATCGTCATCACAAGGCCCTGAACGTTACAATTAACTATCACTATTGCGTCGGATTCGAAAATCTAGACTCACAGGAGAACGACCATAAGGTGCCCGAGGCAGCAATTAGACCCTTGGAGACAAGTCGGCTGGAGGCCGATGTATTGAATCTCGACGCAATTTGAGTGTTCCATCGGCATTAGGAGGCCCTGAACGTTACAATTAACTATCATTTTTGCGTCGGATTCTAAAATGTTGACTCACAGGGGAACGACCATACGGTGCATGAGGCAGCTATTGACCCTTGGAGACAAGTCGGCTGGAGGCCGATGTATTAAATCTCGACGCAATTTGAGTGTCCCATCGTCATTAGAAGGCCCTGAACGTTACAATTAACTATCATTTATGCGTCGGATTCGAAAATCTAGACTCACAGGAGAACGACCATAAGGTGCCCGACGCAGCAAAGACCCATGGAGACAAGTGGGCTGGAGGCCGATGTATTGAATCTCGACGCAATTTGAGTGTTCCATCGTCATTAGGATGCCCTAAACGTTACAATTAACTATCACTTTTGCGTCGGATTCGATAATCTAAACTCACAGGAGAAGGAACATATGGTGCCCGAGACAGCAATATCCCCTTGGAGACAAGTCCGCTGGACGCCGATGTATTGAATCTCGACGCAATTTGAGTCTTCCAACGTCATTAGGAGGCCCTGAACCTTACAATTAACTAACAATTTCGCGTCGGATTCGAAAATCTAGACTCATTGGAGACGGACCACATGGAGCCCGAGGCAGCAATATCCCTTTGTAGACAAGTCGGCTGGAGGAAGATGTATTGACTCTCGACGCAATTTGAGTGTTCCATCGTCATTAAGAGGCCCTGAGCATTACATTTAACTATCAGTTTTGCGTCGGAATCTAAAATGTTGACTCACACGGGAACGACCATACGGTGCCCGAGGCAGCAATAGACCCTTGGAGACAAATCGGCTGAATGCCGATGTATTGAATCTCGAGGCAATTTGAGTGTTCCATCGTCATTAGGAAGCCCTGAACGTTACAATTAACAATCAGTTTCGCGTCGGATTCGAAAATCTATACTCACATGAGAGCGAACATGAGAGGCCGGAGGCAGTAATATCCCCATGGAGACAAGTCGGCTGGAGGACGATGTATTGAATCTAGGCGCAATTTGAGTGTTCCATCGCCAATAGGAGGCCCTGAACGTTACAATTAACTATGAGTTTTGCGTCGGAATCGAAAACGTAGAATCACCGGAGGCGTACCATGTGGTGCACGAGGCAGCGATATCCCCTTGGAGACAAATCGGCTGGAGGCCCATGTAATGAATCTCGACGCAATTTGAGTGTTCCATCGTCATTACAAGGCCCTGAACGTTACGATTAACTATGAGTTTTGCGTCGGATTCGATAATCTAAACCCACAGGAGAACGACCATAAGGTGCCCGAGGCACTAACAGACCCTTGGAGGCAAGTCGGCTGGGATCCGATATATTGAATCTCGACGCAATTTGAGTGTTCCATCGTCATTACAAGGCCCTGAACGTTGAATTAACTATCATTTTTGCGTCGGATTCGAAAATCTAGACTCACAGGAGAACGACCATAAGGTGAGCAAGGCAGCAATAGACCTTTGAAGACAAGTCGGCTGGAGGCCGATGTATTGAATCTTGACGCAATTTGAGTGTTCCATCGCCAATAGGAGGCCCTGAACGTTACAATTAACTATGAGTTTTGCGTCGGATTCGAAAACGTAGAATCACCGGAGACGGCCCATGTGGTGCCCGAGGCAGCGATATCCCCTTGGAGACAAGTCGGCTGGAGGCCGATGTATTGAATCTCGACGCAATTTGAGTGTTCCATCGTCATTACAAGGCCCTGAACGTTACAATTAATTATGAGTTTTGCGTCGGATTCGAAAAACTAGATTCGCAGGAGAACGACCATAAGGTGCCCGAGGCAGCAATAGACCCTTGGAGCCAAGTCGGCTGGAGGCCGATGTATTGAATCTCGACGCAATTTGAGTGTTCCATCGGCATTAGGAGGCCCTGAACGTTACAATTAACTATCATTTTTTGCGTCGGATTCGACAATCTAAACTCACAGGAGAACGACCATAAGGTGCCCGAGGCAGCAACAGATCCTTGGAGACAAGTCGGCTGGAGGCCGATGTATTGAATCTCGACGCATTTTGAGTGTTCCATCGTCATTAGGAGGTCTTAAACGTTACAATTAACTATCATTTTTGCGTCGGATTCGATAATCTAAACTTACAGGAGAACGACCATAAGGTGCCCGAGGAAGCAACAGACCGTTGGAGACAAGTCGGCTGGAGGCCGATGTATTGAATCTCGACACAATTTGAGTGTTCCATCGTCATTACAAGGCCCTGAACGTTACAATTAACTATCATTTTTGCGTCGGATTCGAAAATCTAGACTCACAGGAGAACGACCATAAGGTGCCCGAGGCAGCAATAGACCCTTGGAGACAAATCGGCTGAATGCCGATGCATTGAATCTCGAGGCAATTTGAGTGTTCCATCGTCATTAGGAAGCCCTGAACGTTGCAATTAACAATCAGTTTTGCGTCGGATTCGAAAATCTAGACTCACATGAGAGTGAACATAAGAGGCCGGAGGCAGTAAAATCCCCATGGAGACAAGTCGGCTGGAGGCCGATGTATTGAATCTCGACGCAATTTGAGTGTTCCATCGTCATCAGGAGGCGGTGAACGTTACTATTCACTACCATTTCTGCGTCGGATTCGAAAATCTAGACTTACAAGAGAACGACCATAAGGTGCCCGAGGCAGCAATAGACCCTTGGAGCCAAGTCGGCTGGAGGCCGATGTATTGAGTCTCGACGCAATTTGAGTGTTCCATCGGCATTAGGAGGCCCTGAACGTTACAATTAACTATCATTTTTTGCGTCGGATTCGACAATCTAAACTCACAGGAGAACGACCATAAGGTGCCCGGGGCAGCAACAGACCCTTGGAGACAAGTCGGCTGGAGGAAGATGTATTGACTCTCGACGCAATTTGAGTGTTCCATCGTCATTACAAGGCCCTGAACGTTACAATTAACTATCATTTTTGCGTCGGATTCGAAAATCTAGACTCACAGGAGAACGACCATAAGGTGCCCGAGGCAGCAATAGACCCTTGGAGACAAGTCGGCTGGAGGCCGATGTATTGAATCTCGACGCAAAATGAGTGTTCCATCGTCATTAGGAAGCCCTGAATGTTACAATTAACTATCAGTTTTTCGTCGGATTCGAAAATCTAGACTCACTGGAGACGGACCACAAGGTGCCCGATGCAGCAATATCTCCTTGGATACAAGTAGGCTGGAGGCCGATGTATTGAATCTCAACGCAATTTGAGTGTTCCATCGTCACTAGGAGGCCCAAAGCCATACAATTAACTATCAGTTTCGCGTCGGATTCGAAAATCTACTCATGGGAGAAGTTCATACGGTGCTCGAGACAGCAATATACCCCTTGGAGACAAATCGACTGGAGGCCGATGTATTGAATATCGACGCAATTTGAGTGTTCCATCGTCATTAGGTCGCCCTGAACGTTACAATTAACTATCATTTTTTTGTCGGATTCGATAATCTAAACTCACAGGAGAACGACCATAAGGTGCCCGAGGCAGCATTAGACCCTTGGAGACAAGTTGGCTGGAGGACGATGTATTGGATCGCAACGCAATTTGAGTGTTCCATCGTCATTAGGAGGCCCTGAATGTTACAAGTAACTATCAGTTTTTCGTCGGATTCGAAAATCTAAACTCACAGCAGACGGACCACATGGAGCCCGAGGCAGCAATATCCCCTTGTAGACAAGTCGGCTGGAGGAAGATGTATTGACTCTCGACGCAATTTGAGTGTTCCATCGTCATTAAGAGGCCCTGAGCATTACATTTAACTATCAGTATTGCGTCGGATTCTAAAATGTTGACTCACAGGGGAACGACCATACGGTGCCCGAGGCAGCTATTGACCCTTGGAGACAAGTCGGTTGGAGGACGATGTATTGGATCGCGACGCAAAATGAGTGTTCCATCGTCATTAGGAGGCCCTGAATGTTACAATTCACTATCATTTTTGCGTCGGATTCGAAAATTTAGACTCACAGGAGAAGGATCAAATTGTGCCCGAGACTGCAATATCCCCTTGGAGACAAGTCCGCTGGAGGTCGATGTATTGAATCTCGACGCAATTTGAGTGTTCCATCGTCATTAGGAGGCGCTGAACCTTACAATTAACTATCAGTTTCGCGTCGGCTTCGAAAATCTAGACTCACAGGAGACGGACCACATGGAGCCCGAGGCAGCAATATCCCCTTGTAGACAAGTCCGCTGGAGGCCGATGTATTGAATCTCGACGCAATTTGAGAATTCCATCGGCATTAGGACGCCCTGAACGTTACAGTTAACTATCATTTTTGCGTCGGATTCGAAAATCTAGACTCACAGGAGAACGACCATAAGGTGCCCGAGAAAGCAATAGACCCTTGGAGACAAGTCGGCTGGAGGCCGATCTATTGAATCTCGACGCAATTTGAGTGTTCCCTCGTCATTAGGAGGCCCTGAACGTTACAATTAACTATCAATTTTTTGTCGGATTCGAAAATCTAGACTTACTAGAGAGCGACCATAAGGTGCCCGAGGCAGCATTAGACCCTTGGAGACAAGTCGGCTGGAGGACGATGTATTGAATCTCGACGCAATTTGAGAGTTCTATCGTCATCACGAGGCGCTGAACGTTACTATTCATTATCATTTTTGCGTCGGATTCGAAAACCTAGACTCACAGGAGAAGGATCATATGGTGATCGAGACAGCAATTTCCCCTTGGAGACAAGTCCGCTGGAGGCCGATGTATTGAATCTCGACGCAGTTTGAGTGTTCCATCGTCATTAGGAGGCCCTGAACCTTACAATTAACTATCAGTTTCGCGTCGGATTCGAAAATCTAGACTCACAGGAGACGGACCACATGGAGCCCGAGGCAGCAATATCCCCTTGGAGGCAAGTCGGCTGGAGGCCGATGTATTGAATCTCGACGCAATTTGAGTGTTCCATCGTCATTACAAGGCCCTGAACGTTACAATTAACTATCATTTTTGCGTCGGATTCAAAAATCCAGACTCACAGGAGACGGACCATTTGGTGCCCGAGGCAGCAATATCCCCTTGGAGACAAATCAGCTGGATTACGATGTATTGAATCTCGACGCAATTTGAGTGTCCCGTCGTCATTAGGAGGCCCTTAACGTTACAATTAACTATCATTTTTGCGTCGGATTCGATAATCTAAACTCCCTGGAGAACGACCATAAGGTGCCCGAGGCAGCAATAGACCCTTGGAGACAAGTCGGCTGGAGGCCGATGTATTGAATCTCGACGCAATTTGAGTGTTCCATCGGCATTAGGAGGCCCTGAACGTTACAGTTAACTACCATTTATGCGTCGGATTCGATAATCTAAACTCACAGGAGAACGACCATAAGGTGCCCGAGGGAGCAATAGACCCTTGGAGACAAGTCGGCTGGAGGCCGATGTATTGAATCTCGACGCAATTTGAGTGTCCCATCGTCATTAGAAGGCCCTGAACGTTACAATTAACTATCATTTATGCGTCGGATTCGAAAATCTACTCACAGAAGAAGTTCATACGGTACTCGAGACAGCAATATCCCCTTGGAGACAAGTCCGCTGGAGGCCGATGTATTGAATCTCGACGCAATTTGAGTGTTCCATCGTCATTAGGAGGCCCTGAACCTTACATTTAACTGTCAGTTTCGCGTCGGATTCGAAAATCTAGACTCACAGGAGACCGACCACATGGAAATCGAGGCGGCAACATCCCCTTGTAGACAAGTCGGCTGGAGGAAGATGTATTGACTCTCGACGCAATTTGAGTGTTCCATCGTCATTAGGAGGCCCTGAACCTTACAATTAACTATCAGTTTCGCGTCGGATTCGAAAATCTAAACTCACAGGAGAACGACCGTAAGGTGCCCGAGGCAGCAATATCCCCTTGGAGACAAGTCGGCTGGAGGACGATGTATTGAATCTCGACGCAATTTGAGTCTTCTATCGCCATTAGGAGGCGCTGAAAGTTACAATTCACTATCATTTTTGAGTCGGATTCGAAAATCTAGACTCACAGGAGAAGGATCATATTGTGCGCGAGACTGCAATATCCCCTTGGATACAAGTCGACTGGAGGTCGATGTATTGACTCTCGACGCAATTTGAGTGTTCCATCGCCATTAGGAGGCCCTGAATGTTACAATTAACTATCAGTTTTTCGTCGGATTCGAAAATCTACACTCACAGCAGACGGACCATTTGGTGCCCGAGGCAGCAATATCCCCCAGGAGGCAAATCGGCTGGAGGACGATGTATTGAATCTCGACGCAAGTTGAGTCTTCTATCGCCATTAGTAGGCGCTGAATGTTACAATTCACTATCATTTTTGCGTCGGATTCGACAATCTAAACTCACAGGAGAACGACCATAAGGTGCCCGAGGCAGCAACAGACATTTGGAGACAAGTCGGCTGGAGGCCGATGTATTGAATCTCGACGCAATTTGAGTGTTCCATCGGCATTAGGAGGCCCTGAACGTTACAGTTAACTACCATATTTGCGTCGGATTCGATAATCTAAACTCACAGGAGAACGACCATAAGGTGCCCGAGGCAGCAATAGACCCTTGGAGACAAGTCGGCTGGAGGCCGATGTATTGAATCTCGACGCAATTTGAGTGTCCCATCGTCATTAGAAGGCCCTGAACGTTACAATTAACTATCATTTATGCTTCGGATTCGAAAATCTACTCACAGAAGAAGTTCATACGGTGCTCGAGACAGCAATATCCCCTTGGAGACAAGTCCGCTGGAGGCCGATGTATTGAATCTCGACACAATTTGAGTGTTCCATCGTCATCACAAGGCCCTGAACGTTACAATTAACTATCACTTTTGCGTCGGAATCGAAAATCTAGACTCACAGGAGAAGGATCATATGGTGCCCGAGACAGCAATATCCCCTTGGAGACAAGTCGGCTGGAGGCCGATGTATTGAATCTCGACGCAATTTGAGTGTTCCGTCGGCATTAGGAGGCCCTGAACGTTACAGTTAACTATCACTTTAGAGTCGGATTCGAAAATCTACTAACAGGAGAAGGATCATATGGTGCACGACACTGCAATATCCCCTTGGATACAAGTCGGCTGGAGGCCGATGTATTGAATCTCGACGCAATTTGAGTGTTCCATCGTCATTAGGAGGCCCTAAACCTTACAATTAACTATCAGTTTCGCGTCGGATTCGAATATTTACTCACAGGAGAAGTTCATACGGTGCTCGAGACAGCAATATACACCTTGGAGACAAATCGACTGGAGGCCGATGTATTGAATATGGACGCCATTTGAGTGTTCCATCGTTATTAGGAGGCCCTAAACGTTACAATTAACTATCATTTTTGCGTCGGATTCGATAATCTAAACTCACAGGAGAACGACCATAAGGTGCCCGAGGCAGCAACAGACCCTTGGAGACAAGTCGGCTGGAGGCCGATGTATTGAATATCGACGGAATTTGAGTGTTCAATCGTCATTACAAGGCCCTGAACGTTACTATTCACTATCATTTTTGCGTCGGATTCGAAAATCTAGACTTACAAGAGAACGACCATAAGGTGCCCGAGGCAGCAAAGACCCTTGGAGACAAGTCGGCTGGAGGCCGATGTATTGAATCTCGACGCAATTTGAGTGTTCCATCGGCATTAGGAGGACCTGAACGTTACAGTTAACTATCAGTTTCGCGTCGGATTCGAAAATTTAGACTCACAGGAGAACGACCATAAGGTGCCCGAAGTAGCAATAGACCCTTGGAGACAAGTCGGCTGGAGGCCGATGTATTGAATCTCGACGCAATTTGAGTGTTCCAGCGGCATTAGGAGGCCCTAAACGTTACAATTAACTTTCATTTTTGCGTCGGATTCAATAATCTAAACTCACAGGAGAACGACCATAAGGTGCCCGAGGCAGCAACAGACACTTATAGACAAGTCGGCTGGAGGCCAATGTATTGAATCTCGACGCTATTTGAGTGTTCCATCGTCATTACAACGCCCTGAACTTTACAATTAACTATGAGTTTTGCGTCGGATTCGAAAATCTAGACTCACAGGAGAACGACCATAGGGTGCCCGAGGCAGCAACAGACCCTTTGAGACAAGTCGGCTGGAGGCCGATGTATTGAATCTCGACGCAATTTGAGTGGTCCATCGTCATTAGGAGGCCCTAAGCGTTACAATTAACTATCATTTTTGCGTCGGATTCGATAATCTAAACTCACAGGAGAACGACCATAAGGTGCCCGAGGCAGCAACAGACCCTTGGAGACAAATGGGCTGAATGCCGATGTATTGAATCTCGACGCAATTTGAGTGTTCCATCGTCATTAGGAAGCCCTGAACGTTACAATTAACAATCAGTTTTGCGTCGGATTCGAAAATCTAGACTCACATGAGAGCGAACATAAGAGGCCTGAGGCAGTAATATCCCCATGGTGACAAGTCGGCTGGAGGACGATGTATTGACTCTCGACGCAATTTGAGTGTTCCATCGTCATTAAGAGGCCCTGAGCATTACATTTAACTATCAGTTTTGCGTCGGATTCTAAAATGTTGACTCACAGGGGAACGACCATACGGTGCCCGAGGCAGCAATAGACCCTTGGAGACAAATCGGCTGAATGCCGAAGTATTGAATCTCGAGGCAATTTGAGTGTTCCATCGTCATTAGGAAGCCCTGAACGTTACAATTAACTATCAGTTTCGCGTCGGATTCGAAAATCTAGACTCACAGGAGAACGACCATACGGTGTCCGAGGCAGCAATAGACCCTTGGAGACAAGTCGGCAGGAGGCCGATGTATTGAATCTCGACGCAATTTGAGTGTTCCAGCGGCATTAGGAGGATCTGAACGTTACAATTAACTATCATTTTAGCGTCGGATTCGAAAATCTACTAACAGGAGAAGGATCATATGGTGCACGAGACTGCAATATCCCCTTCGAAACAAGTTGGCTGGAGGCCGATGTATTGAATCTCGACGCAATTTGAGTGTTCCATCGTCATTACAAGGCTCTGAACGTTACAATTAACTATGAGTTTTGCGTCGGATTCGAAAACGTAGAATCACCGGAGACGGACCATGTGGTGCCCGAGGCAGCGATATCCCCTTGGAGACAAGTCGGCTGGAGGCCGATGTATTGAATCTCGACGCAATTTGAGTGTTCCATCGTCATTACAAGGCCCTGAACGTTACAATTAACTATCATTTTTGCGTCGGATTCGAAAATCTAGACTCAGAGGAGAACGACCATAAGGTGTCCGAGGCAGCAATAGACCCTTTGAGACAAGTCGGCTGGAGGCCGATGTATTGAATCTCGGCGCAATTTGAGTGTTCCATCGGCATTAGGAGGCCCTGAACGTTGCAGATAACGATCATTTTAGCGTCGGATTCGAAAATCTACTAACAGGAGAAGGATCATATGGTGCACGAGACTGCAATATCCCCTTGGAGACAAGTCCGCTGGAGGCCGATGTAATGAATCTCGACGCAATTTGAGTGTTCCATCGTCATTACAAGGCCCTGAACGTTACAATTAACTATGAGTTTTGCGTCGGATTCGAAAACGTAGAATCACCGGAGACGGACCATGTGGTGCCCGAGGCAGCGATATCCCCTTGGAGACAAGTCGGCTGGAGGCCGATGTATTGAATCTCGACGCAATTTGAGTGTTCCATCGGCATTTGGAGGCCCTGAACGTTACAATTAACTATCATTTTTGCGTCGGATTCGACAATCTAAACTCACAGGAGAACGACCATAAGGTGCCCGAGGCAGCAACAGACCCTTGGAGACAAGTCGGCTGGAAGACGATGTATTGAATCTCGACGCAATTTGAGTGTTCCATCGTCATTACAAGGCTCTGAACGTTACAATTAACTATGAGTTTTGCGTCGGATTCGAAAACGTAGAATCACCGGAGACGGACCATGTGGTGCCCGAGGCAGCGATATCCCCTTGGAGACAAGTCGGCTGGAGGCCGATGTATTGAATCTCGACGCAATTTGAGTGTTCCATCGTCATTAGGAGGCCCTGAACGTTACAATTAACTATCATTTTTGCGTTGGATTCGAAAATCTAGACTCACAGGAGAACGACCATAAGGTGCCCGAGGCAGCAATAGACCCTTGGAGACATGTCGGCTGGAGGCCGATGTAATGAATCTCGACGCAATTTGAGTGTTCCATCGGCATTAGGAGGCCCTGAACGTTACAATTAACTATCATTTTTGCGTCGGATTCGATAATCTAAACTCACAGGAGAACGACCATAAGGTGCCCGAGGCAGCAATAGACCCTTGGAGACAAGTCGGCTGGAGGCCGATGTATTGAATCTCGACGCAATTTGAGTGTTCCATCGTCATTACAAGGCCCTGAACGTTACAATTAACTATCATTTTTGCGTCGGATTCGAAAATGTAGACTCACAGGAGAACCACCATAAGGTGCCCGAGGCAGCAATAGACCCTTGGAGACAAGTCGGCTGGAGGACGATGTATTGGATCGCGGCGCAATTTGAGTGTTCCATCGTCATTACAAGGCCCTAAACGTTACAATTAACTATCATTTCCATAATATCATTCGATAATCTAAAATCACAGGAGAACGACCATAAGGTGCCCGAGGCAGCAATAGACCCTTGGAGACAAGTCGGCTGGAGGCCGATGTATGGAAACTCGACGCAATTTGAGTGTTCCATCGTCATTACAAGGCCCTGAACGTTACAATTAACTATCATTTTAGCGTCGGATTCGAAAATCTACTCCCAGGAGAAGTTCATACGGTGCTGGAGACAGCAATATACCCCTTGGAGACAAGTCGGCTGGAGGCCGAAGTATTGAATCTCGACGCAATTTGAGTGTTCCATCGGCATTAGGAGGCCCTGAACGTTACAATTAACTAACATTTTTGAGTCGGATTCGATAATCTAACCTCACAGGAGAACGATCATAAGGTGCCCGAGGCAGCAACAGACCCTTGGAGACAAGTCGGCTGGAGGACGATGTATTGAATCTCGACGCAATTTGAGTGTTCCATCGTCATTAGAAGGCCCTGAACGTTACAATTAACTATCATTTTTGCGTTGGATTCGAAAACCTAGACTCACAGGAGAACGACCATAAGGTGCCCGAGGCAGCAATAGACCCTTGGAGACAAGTCGGCTGGAGGCCGATGTATGGAAACTCGACGCAATTTGAGTGTTCCATCGTCATTACAAGGCCCTGAACGTTACAATTAACTATCATTTTTGCGTCGGATTCGAAAACTAGACTCACAGGAGAACGACCATAAGGTGTCCGAGCGTGCAGTAGACCCTTGGAGACAAGTTGGCTGGAGGCCGATGTATTGAATCTCGACGCAATTTGAGTGTTACATCGGCATTAGGAGGCCCTGAACGTTACAATTAACTATTATTTTTGCGTCGGATTCGATAATCTAAACTCACAGGAGAACGACCATAAGGTGCCCGAGGCAGCAACAGACCCTTGGAGACAAATCGGCTGAATGCCGATGTATTGAATCTCGACGCAATTTGAGTGTTCCATCGTCATGAGGAAGCCCTGAACGTTACAATTAACAATCAGTTTTGCGTCGGATTCGAAAATCTAGACTCACATGAGAGCAAACATAAGAGGCCGGAGGCAGTAATATCCCCATGGAGACAAGTCGGCTGGAGGACGATGTATTGACTCTCGACGCAATTTGAGTGTTCGATCGTCATTAAGAGGCCCTGATCATTACATTTAACTCTCAGTTTTGCGTCGGATTCTAAAATGTTGACTCACAGGGGAACGACCATACGGTGCCCGAGGCAGCAATAGACCCTTGGAGACAAGTCGGCTGGAGGCCGATGTATTGAATCTCGACGCAATTTGAGTGTTCCATCGGCATTAGGAGGCCCTGAACGTTTCAGATAACTATCATTTTAGCGTCGGATTCGAAAATCTACTAACAGGGGAAGGATCATATGGTGCACGAGACTGCAATATCCCCTTGGATACAAGTCGGCTGGAGGCCGATGTATTGAATCTCGACGGAATTTGAGTGCTCCATCGTCATTACAAGGCCCTGAACGATACAATTAACTATGAGTTTTGCGTCGGATTCGAAAACGTAGAATCACCGGAGACGGACCATGTGGTGCCCGAGGCAGCGATATCCCCTTGGAGACAAGTCGGCTGGAGGCCGATGTATTGAATCTCGACGCAATTTGAGTCTTCCATCGGCATTAGGAGGCCCTGAACGTTACAATTAACTATCATTTTTGCGTCGGATTCGAAAATCTAGACTCACAGGAGAACGACCATAAGGTGTCCGAGGCAGCAATAGACCCTTGGAGACAAGTCGGCTGGAGGCCGATGTATTGAATCTCGACGCAATTTGAGTGTTCCATCGGCATTAGGAGGCCCTGAACGTTACAATTAACTATCATTTTTGCGTCGGATTCGATAATCGAAACTCACAGGAAAACGACCATAAGGTGCCCAAGGCAGCAATAGACCCTTGGAGACAAGTCGGCTGGAGGCCGATGTATTGAATCTCGACGCAATTTGAAGTTCCATCGTCATTAGAAGGCCCTTAACGTTACAATTAACTATCATTTTTTCGTCGGATTCGAAAATCTAGACTCACAGGAGAACGACCAAAAGGTGCCCGAGGCAGCAATAGACCCTTGGAGACAAGTCGGCTGGAGGCCGATGTATTGAATCTCGACGCAATTTCAGTGTTCCATCGGCATTAGGAGGCCCTGAACGTTACAGATAACTATCATTTTAGCGTCGGATTCGAAAATCTACTAACAGGAAAAGGGTCATATGGTGCACGAGACTGCAATATCCCCTTGGATACAAGTCGGCTGGACGCCGATGTATTGAATCTCGACGCAATTTGAGTGTTCCATCGTCATTACAAGGCCCTGAACGTTACAAGTAACTATGAGTTTTGCGTCGGATTCGAAAACGTAGAATCACCGGAGACGGACCATGTGGAGCCCGAGGCAGAGATATCCCCTTGGAGACAAGTCGGCTGGAGGCCGATGTATTGAATCTCGACGCAATTTGAGTGTTCCATCGTCATTAGAAGGCCCTGAACGTTACAATTAACTATCATTTTTGCGTCGGATTCGAAAATGTAGACTCACAGGAGAACCACCATAAGGTGCCCGAGGCAGCAACAGACCCTTGGAGACAAGTCGGCTGGAGGACGATATATTGGATCGCGGCGCAATTTGAGTGTTCCATCGTCATTACAAGGCCCTAAACGTTACAATTAACTATCATTTCGATAATATCATTCGATAATCTAAAATCACAGGAGAACGACCATAAGGTGCCCGAGGCAGCAATAGACCCTTGGGGACAAGTCGGCTGGAGGCCGATGTATTGAATGTCGACGCAATTTGAGTGTTCCATCGGCATTAGGAGGCCCTGAACGTTACAATTAACTATCATTTTTGCGTCGGATTCGATAATCTAAACTCACAGGAGAACGACCATAAGGTGCCCGAGGCAGCAACAGACCCTTGGAGACAAGTCGGCTGGAAGACGATGTATTGAATCTCGACGCAATTTGAGTGTTCCATCGTCATTACAAGGCCCTGAACGTTACAATTAACTATCATTTTAGCGTCGGATTCGGAAATCTACTCCCAGGAGAAGTTCATACGGTGCTGGAGACAGCAATATACCCATTGGAGACAAGTCGGCTGGAGGACGATGTAATGGATCGAGACGCAGTTTGAGTGTTCCATCGTCATTACAAGGCCCTAAACGTTACAATTAACTATCATTTTTGCGTCCGATTCGAAAACTAGACTCACAGGAGAACGACCATAAGGTGTCCGAGGCAGCAGTAGACCCTTGGAGACAAGTCGGCTGGAGGCCGATGTATTGAATCTCGACGCAATTTGAGTGTTACATCGGCATTAGGAGGCCCTGAACGTTACAATTAACTATTATTTTTGCGTCGGATTCGATAAACTAAACTCACAGGAGAACGACCATAAGGTGCCCGAGGCAGCAACAGACCCTTGGAGACAAATCGGCTGAATGCCGATGTATTGAATCTCGACGCAATTTGAGTGTTCCATCGTCATTAGGAAGCCCTGAACGTTACAATTAACAATCAGTTTTGCGTCGGATTCGAAAATCTAGAGTCACATGAGAGCAAACATAAGAGGCCGGAGGCAGTAATATCCCCATGGAGACAAGTCGGCTGGAGGACGATGTATTGACTCTCGACGCAATTTGAGTGTTCCATCGTCATTAAGAGGCCCTGAGCATTACATTTAACTATCAGTTTTGCGTCGGATTCTAAAATGTTGACTCACAGGGGAACGACCATACAGTGCCCGAGGCAGCAATAGTCCCTTGGAGACAAATCAGCTGATTGCCGATGTATTGAATCTCGAGGCAATTTGAGTGTTCCCTCGGCATCAGGAGGCCCTGAACGTTACAATTAACTATCATTTTTGCGTCGGATTCGATAATCGAAACTCACAGGAAAACGACCATAAGGTGCCCAAGGCAGCAATAGACCCTTGGAGACAAGTCGGCTGGAGGCCGATGTATTGAATCTCGACGCAATTTGAAGTTCCATCGTCATTAGAAGGCCCTTAACGTTACAATTAACTATCATTTTTTCGTCGGATTCGAAAATCTAGACTCACAGGAGAACGACCAAAAGGTGCCCGAGGCAGCAATAGACCCTTGGAGACAAGTCGGCTGGAGGCCGATGTATTGAATCTCGACGCAATTTCAGTGTTCCATCGGCATTAGGAGGCCCTGAACGTTACAGATAACTATCATTTTAGCGTCGGATTCGAAAATCTACTAACAGGAAAAGGGTCATATGGTGCACGAGACTGCAATATCCCCTTGGATACAAGTCGGCTGGACGCCGATGTATTGAATCTCGACGCAATTTGAGTGTTCCATCGTCATTACAAGGCCCTGAACGTTACAAGTAACTATGAGTTTTGCGTCGGATTCGAAAACGTAGAATCACCGGAGACGGACCATGTGGAGCCCGAGGCAGAGATATCCCCTTGGAGACAAGTCGGCTGGAGGCCGATGTATTGAATCTCGACGCAATTTGAGTGTTCCATCGTCATTAGAAGGCCCTGAACGTTACAATTAACTATCATTTTTGCGTCGGATTCGAAAATGTAGACTCACAGGAGAACCACCATAAGGTGCCCGAGGCAGCAACAGACCCTTGGAGACAAGTCGGCTGGAGGACGATATATTGGATCGCGGCGCAATTTGAGTGTTCCATCGTCATTACAAGGCCCTAAACGTTACAATTAACTATCATTTCGATAATATCATTCGATAATCTAAAATCACAGGAGAACGACCATAAGGTGCCCGAGGCAGCAATAGACCCTTGGGGACAAGTCGGCTGGAGGCCGATGTATTGAATGTCGACGCAATTTGAGTGTTCCATCGGCATTAGGAGGCCCTGAACGTTACAATTAACTATCATTTTTGCGTCGGATTCGATAATCTAAACTCACAGGAGAACGACCATAAGGTGCCCGAGGCAGCAACAGACCCTTGGAGACAAGTCGGCTGGAAGACGATGTATTGAATCTCGACGCAATTTGAGTGTTCCATCGTCATTACAAGGCCCTGAACGTTACAATTAACTATCATTTTAGCGTCGGATTCGGAAATCTACTCCCAGGAGAAGTTCATACGGTGCTGGAGACAGCAATATACCCATTGGAGACAAGTCGGCTGGAGGACGATGTAATGGATCGAGACGCAGTTTGAGTGTTCCATCGTCATTACAAGGCCCTAAACGTTACAATTAACTATCATTTTTGCGTCCGATTCGAAAACTAGACTCACAGGAGAACGACCATAAGGTGTCCGAGGCAGCAGTAGACCCTTGGAGACAAGTCGGCTGGAGGCCGATGTATTGAATCTCGACGCAATTTGAGTGTTACATCGGCATTAGGAGGCCCTGAACGTTACAATTAACTATTATTTTTGCGTCGGATTCGATAATCTAAACTCACAGGAGAACGACCATAAGGTGCCCGAGGCAGCAACAGACCCTTGGAGACAAATCGGCTGAATGCCGATGTATTGAATCTCGACGCAATTTGAGTGTTCCATCGTCATTAGGAAGCCCTGAACGTTACAATTAACAATCAGTTTTGCGTCGGATTCGAAAATCTAGAGTCACATGAGAGCAAACATAAGAGGCCGGAGGCAGTAATATCCCCATGGAGACAAGTCGGCTGGAGGACGATGTATTGACTCTCGACGCAATTTGAGTGTTCCATCGTCATTAAGAGGCCCTGAGCATTACATTTAACTATCAGTTTTGCGTCGGATTCTAAAATGTTGACTCACAGGGGAACGACCATACAGTGCCCGAGGCAGCAATAGTCCCTTGGAGACAAATCAGCTGATTGCCGATGTATTGAATCTCGAGGCAATTTGAGTGTTCCCTCGGCATCAGGAGGCCCTGAACGTTACAATTAACTATCATTTTTGCGTCGGATTCGATAATCTAAACTCACAGGAGAACGACCATAAGGTGCCCGAGGCAGCAATAGACCCTTGGAGACAAGTCGGCTGGAGGCCGATGTATTGAATCTCGACGCAATTTGAGTGTTCCCTCGGCATCAGGAGGCCCTGAACGTTACTATTAACTATCATTTTTGCGTCGGATTCGATAATCTAAACTCACAGGAGAACGACCATAAGGTGCCCGAGGCAGCAACAGACCCTTGGAGGCAAGTCGGCTGGAGGCCGATGTATTGAATCTCGACGCAATTTGAGTGTTCCATCGGCATTAGGAGGCCCTGAACGTTACAATTAACCATCATTTTTGCGTCGGATTCGATAATCTAAACTCACAGGAGAACGACCATAAGGTGCCCGAGGCAGCAATGGACCATTGGAGAAAAGTCGGCTGGAGGCCGATGTATTGACTCTCGACGCAATTTGAGTGTTCCATCGTCATTAGAAGGCCCTGAACGTTACAATTAACTATCATTTTTGCGTCGGATTCGAAAATGTAGACTCACAGGAGAACCACGATAAGGTGCCCGAGGCAGCAATAGACCCTTGGAGACAAGTCGGCTGGAGGACGATGTATTGGATCGCGACGCAATTTGAGTGTTCCATCGTCATTACAAGGCCCTAAACGTTACAATTAACTATCATTTTAGCGTCGGATTCGAAAATCTACTCCCAGGAGAAGTTCATACGGTGCTGGAGACAGCAATATACCCCTTGGAGACTAATCGGCTGGAGGCCGATGTATTGAATCTCGACGCAATTTGAGTGTTCCATCGTCATTAGAAGGCCCTGAACGTTACAATTAACTATCATTTTTGCGTTGGATTCGAAAATCTAGACTCACAGGAGAACGACCATAAGGTGCCCGAGGCAGCAATAGACTCTTGGAGACAAGTCGGCTGGAGGCCGATGTATGGAATCTCGACGCAATTTGAGTGTTCCATCGTCATTACAAGGCCCTGAACGTTACAATTAACTATCATTTTTGCGTCGGATTCGAAAACTAGACTCACAGGAGAACGACCATAAGGTGTCCGAGGCAGCAGTAGACCCTTGGAGACAAGTCGGCTGGAGGCCGATGTATTGAATCTCGACGCAATTTGAGTCTTCCATCGGCATTAGGAGGCCCTGAACGTTACAATTAACTATCATTTTTGCGTCGGATTCGAAAATCTAGACTCACAGGAGAACGACCATAAGGTGTCCGAGGCAGCAATAGACCCTTGGAGACAAGTCGGCTGGAGGCCGATGTATTGAATCTCGACGCAATTTGAGTGTTCCATCGGCATTAGGAGGCCCTGAACGTTACAATTAACTATCATTTTTGCGTCGGATTCGATAATCGAAACTCACAGGAAAACGACCATAAGGTGCCCAAGGCAGCAATAGACCCTTGGAGACAAGTCGGCTGGAGGCCGATGTATTGAATCTCGACGCAATTTGAAGTTCCATCGTCATTAGAAGGCCCTTAACGTTACAATTAACTATCATTTTTTCGTCGGATTCGAAAATCTAGACTCACAGGAGAACGACCAAAAGGTGCCCGAGGCAGCAATAGACCCTTGGAGACAAGTCGGCTGGAGGCCGATGTATTGAATCTCGACGCAATTTCAGTGTTCCATCGGCATTAGGAGGCCCTGAACGTTACAGATAACTATCATTTTAGCGTCGGATTCGAAAATCTACTAACAGGAAAAGGGTCATATGGTGCACGAGACTGCAATATCCCCTTGGATACAAGTCGGCTGGACGCCGATGTATTGAATCTCGACGCAATTTGAGTGTTCCATCGTCATTACAAGGCCCTGAACGTTACAAGTAACTATGAGTTTTGCGTCGGATTCGAAAACGTAGAATCACCGGAGACGGACCATGTGGAGCCCGAGGCAGAGATATCCCCTTGGAGACAAGTCGGCTGGAGGCCGATGTATTGAATCTCGACGCAATTTGAGTGTTCCATCGTCATTAGAAGGCCCTGAACGTTACAATTAACTATCATTTTTGCGTCGGATTCGAAAATGTAGACTCACAGGAGAACCACCATAAGGTGCCCGAGGCAGCAACAGACCCTTGGAGACAAGTCGGCTGGAGGACGATATATTGGATCGCGGCGCAATTTGAGTGTTCCATCGTCATTACAAGGCCCTAAACGTTACAATTAACTATCATTTCGATAATATCATTCGATAATCTAAAATCACAGGAGAACGACCATAAGGTGCCCGAGGCAGCAATAGACCCTTGGGGACAAGTCGGCTGGAGGCCGATGTATTGAATGTCGACGCAATTTGAGTGTTCCATCGGCATTAGGAGGCCCTGAACGTTACAATTAACTATCATTTTTGCGTCGGATTCGATAATCTAAACTCACAGGAGAACGACCATAAGGTGCCCGAGGCAGCAACAGACCCTTGGAGACAAGTCGGCTGGAAGACGATGTATTGAATCTCGACGCAATTTGAGTGTTCCATCGTCATTACAAGGCCCTGAACGTTACAATTAACTATCATTTTAGCGTCGGATTCGGAAATCTACTCCCAGGAGAAGTTCATACGGTGCTGGAGACAGCAATATACCCATTGGAGACAAGTCGGCTGGAGGACGATGTAATGGATCGAGACGCAGTTTGAGTGTTCCATCGTCATTACAAGGCCCTAAACGTTACAATTAACTATCATTTTTGCGTCCGATTCGAAAACTAGACTCACAGGAGAACGACCATAAGGTGTCCGAGGCAGCAGTAGACCCTTGGAGACAAGTCGGCTGGAGGCCGATGTATTGAATCTCGACGCAATTTGAGTGTTACATCGGCATTAGGAGGCCCTGAACGTTACAATTAACTATTATTTTTGCGTCGGATTCGATAATCTAAACTCACAGGAGAACGACCATAAGGTGCCCGAGGCAGCAACAGACCCTTGGAGACAAATCGGCTGAATGCCGATGTATTGAATCTCGACGCAATTTGAGTGTTCCATCGTCATTAGGAAGCCCTGAACGTTACAATTAACAATCAGTTTTGCGTCGGATTCGAAAATCTAGAGTCACATGAGAGCAAACATAAGAGGCCGGAGGCAGTAATATCCCCATGGAGACAAGTCGGCTGGAGGACGATGTATTGACTCTCGACGCAATTTGAGTGTTCCATCGTCATTAAGAGGCCCTGAGCATTACATTTAACTATCAGTTTTGCGTCGGATTCTAAAATGTTGACTCACAGGGGAACGACCATACAGTGCCCGAGGCAGCAATAGTCCCTTGGAGACAAATCAGCTGATTGCCGATGTATTGAATCTCGAGGCAATTTGAGTGTTCCCTCGGCATCAGGAGGCCCTGAACGTTACAATTAACTATCATTTTTGCGTCGGATTCGATAATCTAAACTCACAGGAGAACGACCATAAGGTGCCCGAGGCAGCAATAGACCCTTGGAGACAAGTCGGCTGGAGGCCGATGTATTGAATCTCGACGCAATTTGAGTGTTCCCTCGGCATCAGGAGGCCCTGAACGTTACTATTAACTATCATTTTTGCGTCGGATTCGATAATCTAAACTCACAGGAGAACGACCATAAGGTGCCCGAGGCAGCAACAGACCCTTGGAGGCAAGTCGGCTGGAGGCCGATGTATTGAATCTCGACGCAATTTGAGTGTTCCATCGGCATTAGGAGGCCCTGAACGTTACAATTAACCATCATTTTTGCGTCGGATTCGATAATCTAAACTCACAGGAGAACGACCATAAGGTGCCCGAGGCAGCAATGGACCATTGGAGAAAAGTCGGCTGGAGGCCGATGTATTGACTCTCGACGCAATTTGAGTGTTCCATCGTCATTAGAAGGCCCTGAACGTTACAATTAACTATCATTTTTGCGTCGGATTCGAAAATGTAGACTCACAGGAGAACCACGATAAGGTGCCCGAGGCAGCAATAGACCCTTGGAGACAAGTCGGCTGGAGGACGATGTATTGGATCGCGACGCAATTTGAGTGTTCCATCGTCATTACAAGGCCCTAAACGTTACAATTAACTATCATTTTAGCGTCGGATTCGAAAATCTACTCCCAGGAGAAGTTCATACGGTGCTGGAGACAGCAATATACCCCTTGGAGACTAATCGGCTGGAGGCCGATGTATTGAATCTCGACGCAATTTGAGTGTTCCATCGTCATTAGAAGGCCCTGAACGTTACAATTAACTATCATTTTTGCGTTGGATTCGAAAATCTAGACTCACAGGAGAACGACCATAAGGTGCCCGAGGCAGCAATAGACTCTTGGAGACAAGTCGGCTGGAGGCCGATGTATGGAATCTCGACGCAATTTGAGTGTTCCATCGTCATTACAAGGCCCTGAACGTTACAATTAACTATCATTTTTGCGTCGGATTCGAAAACTAGACTCACAGGAGAACGACCATAAGGTGTCCGAGGCAGCAGTAGACCCTTGGAGACAAGTCGGCTGGAGGCCGATGTATTGAATCTCGACGCAATTTGAGTGTTCCATCGGCATTAGGAGGCCCTGAACGTTACAATTAACTATTATTTTTGCGTCGGATTCGATAATCTAAACTCACAGGAGAACGACCATAAGGTGCCCGAGGCAGCAACAGACCCTTGGAGACAAATCGGCTGAATGCCGATGTATTGAATCTCGACGCAATTTGAGTGTTCTATCGTCATCAGGAGGCGCTGAACGTTACTATTCACAATCATTTTTACGTCGGATTCGATAATCTAAACTCACAGGAGAACGACCATAAGGTGCCCGAGGCAGCAACAGACCCTTGGAGACAAATCGGCTGAATGCCGATGTATTGAATCTCGACGCAATTTGAGTGTTCCATCGTCATTAGGAAGCCCTGAACGTTACAATTAACAATCAGTTTTGCGTCGGATTCGAAAATCTAGAGTCACATGAGAGCAAACATAAGAGGCCGGAGGCAGTAATATCCCCATGGAGACAATTCGGCTGGAGGACGATGTATTGACTCTCGACGCAATTTGAGTGTTCCATCGTCATTAAGAGGCCCTGAGCATTACATTTAACTATCATTTTTGCGTCGGATTCTAAAATGTTGACTCACAGGGGAACGACCATACGGTGCCCGAGGCAGCAATAGACCCTTGGAGACAAATCGGCTGAATGCCGATGTATTGAATCTCGAGGCAATTTGAGTGTTCCATCGTCATTAGAAAGCCCTGAACGTTACAATTAACTATGATTTTTGCGTCGGATTCGAAAACGTAGAATCACCGGAGACGGACCATGTGGTGCCAGAGGCAGCGATATCCAATTGGAGACAAGTCGGCTGGAGGGCGATGTATTGAATCTCGACGCAATTTGAGAGTTCTATCGTCATCAGGAGGCGCTGAACGTTACTATTCACAATCATTTTTGCGTCGGATTCGATAATCTAAACTCACTGGAGAACGACCATAAGGTGCCCGAGGCAGCAACAGACCCTTGGAGACAAATCGGCTGAAGGCCGATGTATTGAATCTCGACGCAATTTGAGTGTTCCATCATCATTAGAAGGCCCTGAACGTTACAATTAACTATCATTTTTGCGTCGGATTCGAAAATCTAGATTCACAGGAGAACGACCAAAAGGTGCCCGAGGCAGCAATAGACCCTTGGAGACAAGTCGGCTGGAGGCCGATGTATTGAATCTCGACGCAATTTGAGTGTTCCATCGGCATTAGGAGGCCCTGAACGTTACAGATAACTATCATTTAAGCGTCGGATTCGAAAATCTACTAACAGGAGAAGGATCATATGGTGCACGAGACTGCAATATCCCCTTGGATACAAGTCGGCTGGAGGCCGATGTATTGAATCTCGACGCAATTTGAGTGCTCCATCGTCATTACAAGGCCCTGAACGATACAATTAACTATGAGTTTTGCGTCGGATTCGAAAACGTAGAATCACCGGAGACGGACCATGTGGTGCGCGAGGCAGCGATATCCCCATGGAGACAAGTCGGCTGGAAGCCGATGTATTGAATCTCGACGCAATTTCAGTGTTCCATCGTCATTAGAAGGCCCTGAACGTTACAATTAACTATCATTTTTGCGTCGGATTCGAAAATCTAGACTCACAGGAGAACCACCATAAGGTGCGCGAGGCAGCAATAGACCCTTAAAGCCAAGTCGGCTGGAGGACGATGTATTGGATCGCGACGCAATTTGAGTGTTCCATCGTCATTACAAGGCCCTAAACGTTACAATTAACTATCATTTTTGCGTCGGCTTCGATAATCTAAACTCACCGGAGAACGACCATAAGGTGCCCGAGGCAGCAATAGACCCTTGGAGACAAGTCGGCTGGAGGCCGATGTATTGAATCTCGACGCAATTTGAGTGTTCCATCGGCATTAGGAGGCCCTGAACGTTACAATTAACTATAATTTTTGCGTCGGATTCGATAATCTAAACTCACAGGAGAACGACCATAAGGTGCCCGAGGCAGCAACAGACCCTTGGAGACAAGTCGGCTGGAGGCCGATGTATTGAATCTCGACGCAATTTGAGTGTTCCATCGGCATTAGGAGGCCCTGAACGTTACAATTAACTATAATTTTTGCGTCGGATTCGATAATCTAAACTCACAGGCGAACGACCATAAGGTGCCCGAGGCAGCAACAGACCATTGGAGACAAGTCGGCTGGAGGCCGATGTATTGAATCTCGACGCAATTTGAGTGTTCCATCGGCATTAGGAGGCCCTGAACGTTACAATTAACTATCATTTGTGCGTCGGATACGATAATCTAAACTCACAGGAGAACGACCATAAGGTGCCCGAGGCAGCAACAGACCCTTGGAGACAAGTCGGCTGGAGGCCGATGTATTGAATCTCGATGCAATTTGAGTGTTCCATCGGCATTAGGAGGCCCTGAACGTTACAATTAACTATCATTTTTGCGTCGGATTCGAAAATGTAGACTCACAGGAGAACCACCATAAGGTGCCCGAGGCAGCAATAGACCCTTGGAGACAAGTCGGCTGGAGGACGATGTATTGAATCTCGACGCAATTTGAGTGTTCCATCGTCATTAAAAGGCCCTGAACGTTACAATTAACTATCATTTTAGCGTCGGATTCGAAAATCTACTCCCAGGAGAAGTTCATACGGTGCTGGAGACAGCAATATACCCCTTGGAGACTAATCGGCTGGAGGCCGATGTATTGAATCTCGACGCAATTTGAGTGTTCCATCGTCATTAGGAAGCCCTGAACGTTACAATTAACTATGATTTTTGCGTCGGATTCGAAAACGTAGAATCACCGGAGACGGACCATGTGGTGCCAGAGGCAGCGATATCCCCTTGGAGACAAGTCGGCTGGAGGGCGATGTATTGAATCTCGACGCAATTTGAGAGTTCTATCGTCATCAGGAGGCGCTGAACGTTACTATTCACAATCATTTTTGCGTCGGATTCGATAATCTAAACTCACTGGAGAACGACCATAAGGTGCCCGAGGCAGCAACAGACCCTTGGAGACAAATCGGCTGAAGGCCGATGTATTGAATCTCGACGCAATTTGAGTGTTCCATCATCATTAGAAGGCCCTGAAAGTTACAATTAACTATCATTTTTGCGTCGGATTCGAAAATCTAGATTCACAGGAGAACGACCAAAAGGTGCCCGAGGCAGCAATAGACCCTTGGAGACAAGTCGGCTGGAGGCCGATGTATTGAATCTCGACGCAATTTGAGTGTTCCATCGGCATTAGGAGGCCCTGAACGTTACAGATAACTATCATTTAAGCGTCGGATTCGAAAATCTACTAACAGGAGAAGGATCATATGGTGCACGAGACTGCAATATCCCCTTGGATACAAGTCGGCTGGAGGCCGATGTATTGAATCTCGACGCAATTTGAGTGCTCCATCGTCATTACAAGGCCCTGAACGATACAATTAACTATGAGTTTTGCGTCGGATTCGAAAACGTAGAATCACCGGAGACGGACCATGTGGTGCGCGAGGCAGCGATATCCCCATGGAGACAAGTCGGCTGGAGGCCGATGTATTGAATCTCGACGCAATTTGAGTGTTCCATCGTCATTAGAAGGCCCTGAACGTTACAATTAACTATCATTTTTGCGTCGGATTCGAAAATCTAGACTCACAGGAGAACCACCATAAGGTGCGCGAGGCAGCAATAGACCCTTGAAGCCAAGTCGGCTGGAGGACGATGTATTGGATCGCGACGCAATTTGAGTGTTCCATCGTCATTACAAGGCCCTAAACGTTACAATTAACTATCATTTTTGCGTCGGCTTCGATAATCTAAACTCACCGGAGAACGACCATAAGGTGCCCGAGGCAGCAATAGACCCTTGGAGACAAGTCGGCTGGAGGCCGATGTATTGAATCTCGACGCAATTTGAGTGTTCCATCGGCATTAGGAGGCCCTGAACGTTACAATTAACTATAATTTTTGCGTCGGATTCGATAATCTAAACTCACAGGAGAACGACCATAAGGTGCCCGAGGCAGCAACAGACCCTTGGAGACAAGTCGGCTGGAGGCCGATGTATTGAATCTCGACGCAATTTGAGTGTTCCATCGGCATTAGGAGGCCCTGAACGTTACAATTAACTATCATTTGTGCGTCGGATACGATAATCTAAACTCACAGGAGAACGACCATAAGGTGCCCGAGGCAGCAATGGACCCTTGGAGAAAAGTCGGCTGGAGGCCGATGTATTGAATCTCGACGCAATTTGAGTGTTCCATCGGCATTAGGAGGCCCTGAACGTTACAATTAACTATAATTTTTGCGTCGGATTCGATAATCTAAACTCACAGGCGAACGACCATAAGGTGCCCGAGGCAGCAACAGACCCTTGTAGACAAGTCGGCTGGAGGCCGATGTATTGAATCTCGACGCAATTTGAGTGTTCCATCGGCATTATCAGGCCCTGAACGTTACAATTAACTATCAATTGTGCGTCGGATACGATAATCTAAACTCACAGGAGAACGACCATAAGGTGCCCGAGGCAGCAATGGACCCTTGGAGAAAAGTCGGCTGGAGGCCGATGTATTGAATCTCGACGCAATTTGAGTGTTCCATCGTCATTAGAAGGCCCTGAACGTTACAATTAACTATCATTTTTGCGTCGGATTCGAAAATGTAGACTCACAGGAGAACCACCATAAGGTGCCCGAAGCAGCAATAGACCCTTGGAGACCAGTCGGCTGGAGGACGATGTATTGGATCGCGACGCAATTTGAGTGTTCCATCGTCATTACAACGCCCTAAACGTTACAATTAACTATCATTTCGATAATATCATTCGATAATCTAAACTCACAGGAGAACGACCATAAGGTGCCCGAGGCAGCAATAGACCCTTGGAGACAAGTCGGCTGGAGGCCGATGTATTGAATCTCGACGCAATTTGAGTGTTCCATCGGCATTAGGAGGCCCTGAACGTTACAATTAAATATCATTTTTGCGTCGGATTCGATAATCTAAACTCACAGGAGGTGCCCGGGGTAGCAATAGACCCTTGGAGACATGTCGGCTGGAGGCCGATGTATTGAATCTCGACGCAATTGGAGTGTTCCATCATCATTAGAAGGCCCTGAACGTTACAATTAACTATCATTTTTGCGTCGGATTCGAAAATCTAGATTCACAGGAGAACGACCAAAAGGTGCCCGAGGCAGCAATAGACCCTTGGAGACAAGTCGGCTATAGGCCGATGTATTGAATCTCGACGCAATTTGAGTGTTCCATCGGCATTTGGAGGCCCTGAACGTTACAGATAACTATCATTTTAGCGTCGGATTCGAAAATCAACTAACAGGAGAAGGATCATATGGTGCACGAGACTGCAATATCCCCTTGGATACAAGTCGGCTGAAGGCCGATGTATTGAATCTCGACGCAATTTGAGTGCTCCATCGTCATTACAAGGCCCTGAACGATACAATTAACTATGAGTTTTGCGTCGGATTCGGAAACGTAGAATCACCGGAGACGGACCATGTGGTGCCCGAGGCAGCGATATCCCCTTGGAGACAAGTCGGCTGGAGGCCGATGTATTGAATCTCGACGCAATTTGAGTGTTCCATCGTCATTAGAAGGCCCTGAACGTTACAATTAACTATCATTTTTGCGTCGGATTCGAAAATCTAGACTCACAGGAGAACCACCATAAGGTGCCCGAGGCAGCAATAGACCCTTGGAGCCAAGTCGGCTGGAGGACAATGTATTGGATCGCGACGCAATTTGAGTGTTCCATCGTCATTACAAGGCCCTAAACGTTACAATTAACTATCATTTTTGCGTCGGATTCGATAATCTAAACTCACAGGAGAACGACCATAAGGTGCCCGAGGCAGCAATAGACCCTTGGAGACAAGTCGGCTGGAGGCCGATGTATTGAATCTCGACACAATTTGAGTGTTCCATCGGCATTAGGAGGCCCTGAACGTTACAATTAACTATCATTTTTGCGTCGGATTCGATAATCTAAACTCACAGGAGAACGACCATAAGGTGCCCGAGGCAGCAACAGACCCTTGGAGGCAAGTCGGCTGGAGGCCGATGTATTGAATCTCGACGCAATTTGAGTGTTCCATCGGCATTAGGAGGCCCTGAACGTTACAATTAACTATCATTTTTGCGTCGGATTCGAAAATGTAGACTCACAGGAGAACCACCATAAGGTGCCCGAGGCAGCAATAGACCCTTGGAGACAAGTCGGCTGGAGGACGATGTATTGGATCGCGCCGCAATTTGAGTGTTCCATCGTCATTACAAGGCCCTAAACGTTACAATTAACTATCATTTCGATAATATCATTCGATAATCTAAACTCACAGGAGAACGACAATAAGGTGCCCGAGGCAGCAATTGACCCTTGGAGACAAGTCGGCTGGAGGCCGATGTATTGAATCTCGACGCAATTTGAGTGTTCCATCGTCATTAAAAGGCCCTGAACGTTACAATTAACTATCATTTTAGCGTCGGATTCGAAAATCTACTCCCAGGAGATGTTCATACGGTGCTGGAGACAGCAATATACCCCTTGGAGACTAATCGGCTGGAGGCCGATGTATTGAATCTCGACGCAATTTGAGTGTGCCATCGTCATTAGAAGGCCCTGAACGTTACAATTAACTATCATTTTTGCGTTGGATTCGAAAATCTAGACTCACAGGAGAACGACCATAAGGTGCCCGAGGCAGCAATAGACCCTTGGAGACAAGTCGGCTGGAGGCCGATGTATGGAATCTCGACGCAATTTGAGTGTTCCATCGTCATTACAAGGCCCTGAACGTTACAATTAACTATCATTTTTGCGTCGGATTCGAAAACTAGACTCACAGGAGAACGACCATAAGGTGTCCGAGGCAGCAGTAGACCCTTGGAGACAAGTCGGCTGGAGGCCGATGTATTGATTCTCGACGCAATTTGAGTGTTCCATCGGCATTAGGAGGCGCTGAACGTTACAATTAACTATTATTTTTGCGTCGGATTCGATAATCTAAACTCACAGGAGAACGACCATAAGGTGCCAGAGGCAGCAACAGACCCTTGGAGACAAATCGGCTGAATGCCGATGTATTGAATCTCGACGCAATTTGAGTGTTCCATCGTCATTAGGAAGCCCTGAACGTTACAATTAACTATGATTTTTGCGTCGGATTCGAAAACGTAGAATCACCGGAGACGGACCATGTGGTGCCCGAGGCAGCGATATCCCCTTGGAGACAAGTCGGCTGGAGGACGATGTATTGAATCTCGACGCAATTTGAGAGTTCTGTCGTCATCAGGAGGCGCTGAACGTTACTATTCACAATCATTTTTACGTCGGATTCGATAATCTAAACTCACAGGAGAACGACCATAAGGTGCCAGAGGCAGCAACAGACCCTTGGAGACAAATCGGCTGAATGCCGATGTATTGAATCTCGACGCAATTTGAGTGTTCCATCGTCATTAGGAAGCCCTGAACGTTACAATTAAAAATCAGTTTTGCGTCGGATTCGAAAATCTAGAGTCACATGAGAGCAAACATAAGAGGCCGGAGGCAGTAATATCCCCATGGAGACAAGTCGGCTGGAGGACGATGTATTGACTCTCAACGCAATTTGAGTGTTCCATCGTCATTAAGAGGCCCTGAGAATTACATTTAACTATCAGTTTTGCGTCGGATTCTAAAATGTTGACTCACAGGGGAACGACCATACGGTGCCCGAGGCAGCAATAGACCCTTGGAGACAAATCGGCTGAATGCCGATGTATTGAATCTCGAGGCAATTTGAGTGTTCCATCGTCATTAGGAAGCCCTGAACGTTACAATTAACTATGATTTTTGCGTCGGATTCGAAAACGTAGAATCACCGGAGACGGACCATGTGGTGCCCGAGGCAGCGATATCCCCTTGGAGACAAGTCGGCTGGAGGACGATGTATTGAATCTCGACGCAATTTGAGAGTTCTATCGTCATCAGGAGGCGCTGAACGTTACTATTCACAATCATTTTTGCGTCGGATTCGATAATCTAAACTCACAGGAGAACGACCATAAGGTGCCCGAGGCAGCAACAGACCCTTGGAGACAAATCGGCTGAAGGCCGATGTATTGAATCTCGACGCAGTTTGAGTGCTCCATCGTCATTACAAGGCCCTGAACGATACAATAAACTATGAGTTTTGCGTCGGATTCGAAAACGTAGAATCACCGGAGACGGACCATGTGGTGCCCGAGGCAGCGATATGCCCTTGGAGGCAAGTCGGCTGGATGCCGATGTATTGAATCTCGACGCAATTTGAGTGTTCCATCGTCATTAGAAGGCCCTGAACGTTACAATTAACTATCATTTTTGCGTCGGATTCGAAAATCTAGACTCACAGGAGAACCACCATAAGGTGCCCGAGGCAGCAATAGACCCTTGAAGCCAAGTCGGCTGGAGGACGATGTATTGGATCGCGACGCAATTTGAGTGTTCCATCGTCATTACAAGGCCCTAAACGTTACAATTAACTATCATATTTGCGTCGGATTCGATAATCTAATCTCACAGGAGAACGACCATAAGGTGCCCGAGGCAGCAATAGACCCTTGGAGACAAGTCGGCTGGAGGCCGATGTATTGAATCTCGACGCAATTTGAGTGTTCCATCGGCATTAGGAGGCCCTGAACGTTACAATTAACTATCATTTGTGCGTCGGATACGATAATCTAAACTCACAGGAGAACGACCATAAAGTGCCCGAGGCAGCAATGGACCCTTGGAGAAAAGTCGGCTGGAGGCCGATGTATTGAATCTCGACGCAATTTGAGTGTTCCATCGTCATTAGAAGGACCTGAACGTTACAATTAACTATCATTTTTGCGTCGGATTCGAAAATGTAGACTCACAGGAGAACCACCATAAGGTGCCCGAGGCAGCAATAGACCCTTGGAGACAAGTCGGCAGGAGGACGATGTATTGGATCGCGACGCAATTTGAGTGTTCCATCGTCATTAGAAGGCCCTGAACGTTACAATGAACTATCATTTTTGCGTCGGATTCGAAAATCTAGACTCACAGGAGAACCACCATAAGGTGCCCGATGCAGCAATAGACCCTTGAAGCCAAGTCGGCTGGAGGACGATGTATTGGATCGCGACGCAATTTGAGTGTTCCATCGTCATTACAAGGCCCTGAACGTTACAATTAACTATCATTTTTGCGTCGGATTCGATAATCTAAACTCACAGGAGAACGACCATAAGGTGCCCGAGGCAGCAACAGACACTTGGAGACAAGTCGGCTGGAAGACGATGTATTGAATCTCGACGCAATTTGAGTGTTCCATCGTCATTACAAGGCCCTGAACGTTACAATTAACTATCATTTTAGCGTCGGATTCGAAAATCTACTCCCAGGAGAAGTTCATACGGTGCTGGAGACAGCAATATACCCCTTGGAGACTAATCGGCTGGAGGACGATGTATTGAATCTCGACGCAATTTGAGTGTTCCATCGTCATTAGAAGGCCCTGAACGTTACAATTAACTATCATTTTTGCGTTGGATTCGAAAATCTACACTCACAGGAGAACGACCATAAGGTGCCCGAGGCAGCAATAGACCCTTGGAGACAAGTCGGCTGGAGGCCGATGTATGGAATCTCGACGCAATTTGAGTGTTCCATCGTCATTACAAGGCCCTGAACGTTACAATTAACTATCATTTTTGCGTCGGATTCGAAAACTAGACTCACAGGAGAACGACCATAAGGTGCCCGAGGCAGCAACAGACCCTTGGAGACAAATCGGCTGAATGCCGATGTATTGAACCTCGACGCAATTTGAGTGGTCCATCGTCATTAGGAAGCCCTGAACGTTACAATTAACTATGATTTTGGCGTCGGATTCGAAAACGTAGAATCACCGGAGACGGACCATGTGGTGCCCGAGGCAGCGATATCCCCTTGGAGACAAGTCGGCTGGAGGACGATGTATTGAATCTCGACGCAATTTGAGAGTTCTATCGTCATCAGGAGGCGCTGAACGTTACTATTCACAATCATTTTTACGTCGGATTCGATAATCTAAACTCACAGGAGAACGACCATAAGGTGCCCGAAGCAGCAACAGACCCTTGGAGACAAATCGGCTGGAGGCCGATGTATTGAATCTCGACGCAATTTGAGTGTTCAATCGTCATTAGGAGGCCCTAAACGTTACAATTAACTATCATTTTTGCGTCGGATTCGAAAATCTAGACTCACAGGAGAACGACCATAAGGTGCCCGAGGCAGCAATAGACCCTTGGAGACAAGTCGGCTGGAGGCCGATGTATTGAATCTCGACGCAATTAGAGTGTTCCATCGGCATTAGGAGGCCCTGAACGTTACAGATAACTATCATTTTAGCGTCGGATTCAAAATCTACTAACAGGAGAAGGATCATATGGTACACGAGACTGCAATATCCCCTTGGATACAAGTCGGCTGGAGGCCGATGTATTGAATCTCGACGCAATTTGAGTGCTCCATCGTCATTACAAGGCTTTGAACGTTACAATTAACTATGAGATTTGCGTCGGATTCGAAAACGTAGAATCACCGGAGACGGACCATGTGGTGCCCGAGGCAGCGATATCCCCTTGGAGACAAGTCGGCTGGAGGCCGATGTATTGAATCTCGACGCAATTTGAGTGTTCCATCGTCATTACAAGACCCTGAACGTTACAATTAACTATGATTTTAGCGTCGGATTCGAAAATCTACTCCCAGGAGAAGTTCATACGGTGCCCGAGGCAGTAATAGACCCTTGGAGACAAGTCGGCTGGAGGACGATGTATTGGATCGCGACGCAGTTTGAGTGTTCCTTCGTCATTACAAGGCCCTGAACGTTACAATTAACTATCATTTTTGCGTCGGATTCGAAAATCTAGACTCACAGGAGAACGACCATAAGGTGTCCGAGGCAGCAATAGACCCTTGGAGGCAAGTCGGCTGGAGGCCGATGTATTGAATCTCGACGCAATTTGAGTGTTCCATCGGCATTAGGAGGCCCTGAACGTTACAATTAACTATCATTTTTGCGTCGGATTCGATAATCTAAACTCACAGGAGAACGACCATAAGGTGCCCGAGGCAGCAATAGACCCTTGGAGACATGTCGGCTGGAGGCCGATGTATTGAATCTCGACGCAATTTGAGTGTTCCATCATCATTAGAAGGCCCTGAACGTTACAATTAACTATCATTTTTGCGTCGGATTCGAAAATCTAGATTCACAGGAGAACGACCAAAAGGTGCCCGAGGCAGCAATAGACCCTTGGAGACAAGTCGGCTGGAGGCCGATGTATTGTATCTCGACGCAATTTGAGTGTTTCATCGGCATTAGGAGGCCCTGAACGTTACAGATAACTATCATTTTAGCGTCGGATTCGAAAATCTACTAACAGGAGAAGGATCATATGGTGCACGAGACTGCAATATCCCCTTGGATACAAGTCGGCTGGAGGCCGATGTATTGAATCTCGACGCAGTTTGAGTGCTCCATCGTCATTACAAGGCCCTGAACGATACAATAAACTATGAGTTTTGCGTCGGATTCGAAAACGTAGAATCACCGGAGACGGACCATGTGGTGCCCGAGGCAGCGATATCCCCTTGGAGACAAGTCAGCTGGAGGCCGATGTATTGAATCTCGACGCAATTTGAGTGTTCCATCGTCATTACAAGGCCCTAAACGTTACAATTAACTATCATTTTTGCATCGGATTCGATAATCTAAACTCACAGGACAACGACCATAAGGTGCCCGAGGCAGCAATAGACCCTTGGAGACAAGTCGGCTGGAGGCCGATGTATTGAATCTCGACGCAATTTGAGTGTTCCATCGGCATTAGGAGGCCCTGAACGTTACAATTAACTATAATTTTTGCGTCGGATTCGATAATCTAAACTCACAGGAGAACGACCATAAGGTGCCCGAGGCAGCAACAGACCCTTGGAGACAAGTCGGCTGGAGGCCAATGTATTGAATCTCGACGCAATTTGAGTGTTCCATCGGCATTAGGAGGCCCTGAACGTTACAATTAACTATCATTTGTGCGTCGGATACGATAATCTAAACTCACAGGAGAACGACCATAAAGTGCCCGAGGCAGCAATGGACCCTTGGAGAAAAGTCGGCTGGAGGCCGATGTATTGAATCTCAACGCAATTTGAGTGTTCCATCGTCATTAGAAGGACCTGAACGTTACAATTAACTATCATTTTTGCGTCGGATTCGAAAATGTAGACTCACAGGAGAACCACCATAAGGTGCCCGAGGCAGCAATAGACCCTTGGAGACAAGTCGGCAGGAGGACGATGTATTGGATCGCGAATCAATTTGAGTGTTCCATCGTCATTAGAAGGCCCTGAACGTTACAATTAACTATCATTTTTGCGTCGGATTCGAAAATCTAGACTCACAGGAGAACCACCATAAGGTGCCCGATGCAGCAATAGACCCTTGAAGCCAAGTCGGCTGGAGGACGATGTATTGGATCGCGACGCAATTTGAGTGTTCCATCGTCATTACAATGCCCTCAACGTTACAATTAACTATCATTTTTGCGTCGGATTCGATAATCTAAACTCACAGGAGAACGACCATAAGGTGCCCGAGGCAGCAACAGACACTTGGAGACAAGTCGGCTGGAAGACGATGTATTGAATCTCGACGCAATTTGAGTGTTCCATCGTCATTACAAGGCCCTGAACGTTACAATTAACTATCATTTTAGCGTCGGATTCGAAAATCTACTCCCAGGAGAAGTTCATACGGTGCTGGAGACAGCAATATACCCCTTGGAGACTAATCGGCTGGAGGACGATGTATTGAATCTCGACGCAATTTGAGTGTTCCATCGTCATTAGAAGGCCCAGAACGTTACAATTAACTATCATTTTTGCGTTGGATTCGAAAATCTAGACTCACAGGAGAACGACCATAAGGTGCCCGAGGCAGCAATAGACCCTTGGAGACTAGTCGGCTGGAGGCCGATGTATGGAATCTCGACGCAATTTGAGTGTTCCATCGTCATTACAAGGCCCTGAACGTTACAATTAACTATCATTTTTGCGTCGGATTCGAAAACTAGACTCACAGGAGAACGACCATAAGGTGTCCGAGGCAGCAGTAGACCCTTGGAGACAAGTCGGCTGGTGGCCGATGTATTGAATCTCGACGCAATTTGAGTGTTCCATCGGCATTAGGAAGCCCTGAACGTTACAATTAACTATTATTTTTGCGTCGGATTCGATAATCTAAACTCACAGGAGAACGACCATAAGGTGCCCGAGGCAGCAACAGACCCTTGGAGACAAATCGGCTGAATGCCGATGTATTGAACCTCGACGCAATTTGAGTGTTCCATCGTCATTAGGAAGCCCTGAACGTTACAATTAACTATGATTTTGGCGTCGGATTCGAAAACGTAGAATCACCGGAGACGGACCATGTGGTGCCCGAGGCAGCGATATCCCCTTGGAGACAAGTCGGCTGGAGGACGATGTATTGAATCTCGACGCAATTTGAGAGTTCTATCGTCATCAGGAGGCGCTGCACGTTACTATTCACAATCATTTTTACGTCGGATTCGATAATCTAAACTCACAGGAGAACGACCATAAGGTGCCCGAGGCAGCAACAGACCCCTGGAGACAAATCGGGTGGAGGCCGATGTATTGAATCTCGACGCAATTTGAGTGTTCAATCGTCATTAGGAGGCCCTAAACGTTACAATTAACTATCATTTTTGCGTCGGATTCGAAAATCTAGACTCACAGGAGAACGACCATAAGGTGCCCGGGGCAGCAATGGACCCTTGGAGACAAGTCGGTTGGAGGCCGATGTATTGAATCTCGACGCAATTTGAGTGCTCCATCGTCATTACAAGGCTTTGAACGTTACAATTAACTATCATTTTTGCGTCGGATTCGAAAACTAGACTCACAGGAGAACGACCATAAGGTGTCCGAGGCAGCAGTAGACCCTTGGAGACAAGTCGGCTGGAGGCCGATGTATTGATTCTCGAAGCAATTTGAGTGTTCCATCGGCATTAGGAGGCCCTGAACGTTACAATTAACTATTATTTTTGCGTCGGATTCGATAATCTAAACTCACAGGAGAACGACCATAAGGTGCCCGAGGCAGCAACAGACCCTTGGAGACAAATCGGCTGAATGCCGATGTATTGAACCTCGACGCAATTTGAGTGTTCCATCGTCATTAGGAAGCCCTGAACGTTACAATTAACAATGATTTTGGCGTCGGATTCGAAAACGTAGAATCACCGGAGACGGACCATGTGGTGCCCGAGGCAGCGATATCCCCTTGGAGACAAGTCGGCTGGAGGACGATGTATTGAATCTCGACGCAATTTGAGACTTCTATCGTCATCAGGAGGCGCTGAACGTTACTATTCACAATCATTTTTACGTCGGATTCGATAATCTAAACTCACAGGAGAACGACCATAAGGTGCCCGAGGCAGCAACAGACCCTTGGAGACAAATCGGCTGGAGGCCGATGTATTGAATCTCGACGCAATTTGAGTGTTCAATCGTCATTAGGAGGCCCTAAACGTTACAATTAACTATCATTTTTGCGTCGGATTCGAAAATCTAGACTCACAGGAGAACGACCATAAGGTGCCCGAGGCAGCAATAGACCCTTGGAGACAAGTCGGCTGGAGGCCGATGTATTGAATCTCGACGCAATTTGAGTGTTCCATCGTCATTACAAGGCCCTGAACGTTACAATTAACTATGATTTATGAGTCGGATTCGAAAATCTAGACTCACAGGAGAACGACCATAAGGTGCCCGAGGCAGCAATAGACCCTTGGAGACAAGTCGGCTGGAGGCCGTTGTATTGAATCTCGACGCAATTTGAGTGTTCCATCCTCATTAGGAGGCCCTGAACGTTACAATTAACTATCATTTTAGCGTCGGATTCGATAATCTAAACTCACAGGAGAACGACCATAAGGTGCCCGAGGCAGCAATAGCCCCTTGGAGACATGTCGGCTGGAGGCCGATGTATTGAATCTCGACGCAATTTGAGTGTTCCATCTTCATTAGAAGACCCTGAACGTTACAATTAACTATCATTTTTGCGTCGGATTCGAAAATCTAGACTCACAGGAGAACGACCAAAAGGTGCCCGAGGCAGCAATAGACCCTTGGACACAAGTCGGCTGGAGGCCGATGTATTGAATCTCGACGCAATTAGAGTGTTCCATCGGCATTAGGAGGCCCTGAAGGTTACAGATAACTATCATTTTAGCGTCGGAATCGAAAATCTACTAACAGGAGAAGGATCATATGGTACACGAGACTGCAATATCCCCTTGGATACAAGTCGGCTGGAGGCCGATGTATTGAATCTCGACGCAATTTGAGTGCTCCATCGTCATTACAAGGCTTTGAACGTTACAATTAACTATGAGTTTTGCGTCGGATTCGAAAACGTAGAATCACCGGAGACGGACCATGTGGTGCCCGAGGCAGCGATATCCCCTTGGAGCTATCATTTTTGCGTCGGATTCGAAAATCTAGACTCACAGGAGAAGGATCATATTGTGCCAGAGACAGCAATATCCCCTTGGAGACAAGTCGGCTGGAGGACGATGTATTGAATCTCGACGCAATTTGAGTGTCCTATCGTCATTAGGAGGCCCTAAACGTTACAATTAACTATCATTTTTGCGTCGGATTCGATAATCTAAACTCACAGGGGAACGACCATACGTTGCCCGAGGCAGCTATTGACCCTTGGAGACGAGTCGGTTGGAGGACGATGTATTGGATCGCGACGCAAAATGAGTGTTCCATCGTCATTAGGAGGCCCTGAATGTTACAATTAACTATCAGTTTTTCGTCGGATTCGAAAATCTAAACTCACAGGAGAACGACCATAAGGTGCCCGAGGCAGCAACAGACCCTTGGAGACAAGTCGGCTGGATGCCGATGTATTGAATAACGACGCAATTTGAGTGTTCCATCGTCATTAGGAGGCCCTAAACGTTACAATTAACTATCATTTTTGGGTCGGATTCGATAATCTAAACTCACAGGAGAACGACCATAAGGTGCCCGAGGCAGCATTAGACCCTTGGAGACAAGTCGGCTGGAGGACGATGTATTGAATCTCGACGCAATTTGAGTGTTCCATCGGCATTAGGAGGCCCTGAACGTTGCAATTAACTATCATTTTTGCGTCGGATTCGATAATCTAAACTCACAGGAGAACGACCATAAGGTGCCCGAGGCAGCAATAGACCCATGGAAACAAGTCGGCTGGAGGCCGATGTATTGAATCTCGACGCAATTTGAGTGTTCCATCGGCATTAGGAGGCCCTGAACGTTGCAATTAACTATCATTTTTGCGTCGGATTCGATAATCTAAACTCACAGGAGAACGACCATAAGGTGCCCGAGGCAGCAATAGACCCATGGAAACAAGTCGGCTGGAGGCCGATGTATTGACTCTCGACGCAATTTGAGTGTTCCATCGTCGTTACAGGGCCCTGAACGTTACAATTAACTATCATTTTTGCGTCGGATTCGAAAATCTAGACTCACAGGAGAACGATCATAAGGTACCCGAGGCAGCAATATACCCTTGAAGACAAGTCGGCTGGAGGCCGATGTATTGAATCTCGACGCAATATGAGTGTTCCATCGGCATTAGGAGGCCCTGAACGTTACAATTAACTATCATTTTTGCGTCGGATTCGATAATCTAAACTCACAGGAGAACGACCATAAGCTGCCCGAGGCAGCAACAGACCCTTGGAGACAAGTCGGCTGGAGGACGATGTATTGAATCTCGACGCAATTTGAGTGTTCCATCGCCATTACAAGGCCCTGAATGTTACAATTAACTATCATTTTTGCGTCGGATTCGAAAATCTAGACTCACAGGAGAACGACCATAAGGTGCCCGAGGCAGCAATAGACCCTTGGAGACAAGTCGGCTGGAGGACGATATATTGGATCGCGAAGCAATTTGAGTCTTCTATCGTCATTAGGAGGCGCTGAACGTTACAATTCACTATCATTTTTGCGTCGGATTCGAAAATCTAGACTCACAGGAGAAGGACCAAGTGGTGCCCGAGGCAGCGATATCCCCTTGGAGACAAGTCGGCTGGAGGCCGATGTATTGAATCTCGACGCAATTTGAGTGTTCCATCGTCGTTACAAGGCCCTGAACGTTACAATTAACTATCATTTTTGCGTCGGATTCGAAAGTCTAGAATGACAGGAGAACGACCATAAGGTGCCCGAGGCAATAATAGACCCTTGGAGACAAGTCGGCTGGAGGACGATATATTGGATCGCGACGCAATTTGAGTCTTCTATCGTCATTAGGAGGCGCTGAACGTTACAATTCACTATCATTTTTGCGTCGGATTCGAAAATCTAGACTCACAGGAGAAGGACCATGTGGTGTCCGAGGCAGCGATATCCCCTTGGAGACAAGTCTGCTGGAGGCCGATGTATTGAATCTCGACGCAATTTGAGTGTTCCATCGACATTACAGGGCCCTGAACGTTACAATTAACTATCATTTTTGCGTCGGGTTCGAAAATCTAGACTCACAGGAGAACGACCATAAGGTGCCCGAGGCAGCAATAGAGCCTTGGAGACAAGTCGGCTGGAGGCCGATGTATTGAATCTCGACGCAATTTTAGTTTTCCATCTTCATTAGGAGGCCCTGAACGTTACAATTAACTATCATTTTTGCGTCGGGTTCGAAAATCTAGACTCACAGGAGAACGACCATAAGGTGCCCGAGGCAGCAATAGACCCTTGGAGACAAGTCGGCTGGAGGACGATGTATTGAATCTCGACGCAATTTGAGTGTCCCATCGTCATTAGGCGGCCCTGAACGTTACAATTAACTATCATTTTTGCGTCGGATTCGAAAATCTAGACTTACAAGAGAACGACCATAAAGTGCCCGAGGCAGCATTTGATCCTTGGAGACAAGTCGGCTGGAGGACGATGTATTGGATCGCGACGCATTTTGAGTGTTCCATCGTCATTAGGAGGCATTCAATGTTACAATTAACTATCAGTTTTTCGTCGGATTCGAAAATCTAGACTCACAGCAGACGAACCATTTGGTTCCCGAGGCAGCAATATCCCTTTGGAGACAAATCGGCTGGAGAACGATGTATTGAATCCCGACGCAATTTGAGTCTTCTATCGTCATTAGGAGGCGCTGAACGTTACAATTCACTATCATTTTTGCGTCGGATTCGAAAATCTAGACTCACAGGAGAAGGATCATATTGTGCCAGAGACAGCAATATCCCCTTGGAGACAAGTCGGCTGGAGGACGATGTATTGAATCTCGACGCAATTTGAGTGTCCTATCGTCATTAGGAGGCCCTAAACGTTACAATTAACTATCATTTTTGCGTCGGATTCGATAATCTAAACTCACAGGGGAACGACCATACGGTGCCCGAGGCAGCTATTGACCCTTGGAGACAAGTCGGTTGGAGGACGATGTATTGGATCGCGACGCAAAATGAGTGTTCCATCGTCATTAGGAGGCCCTGAATTATACAATTAACTATCAGTTTAGCGTCGGATTCGAAAATCTAAACTCACAGGAGAACGACCATAAGGTGCCCGAGGCAGCAACAGACCCTTGGAGACAAGTCGGCTGGAGGCCGATGTATTGAATAACGACGCTATTTGAGTGTTCCATCGTCATTAGGAGGCCCTAAACGTTACAATTAACTATCATTTTTGGGTCGGATTCGATAATCTAAACTCACAGGAGAACGACCATAAGGTGCCCGAGGCAGCATTAGACCCTTGGAGACAAGTCGGCTGGAGGACGATGTATTGAATCTCGACGCAATTTGAGTGTTCCATCGGCATTAGGAGGCCCTGAACGTTGCAATTAACTATCATTTTTGCGTCGGATTCGATAATCTAAACTCACAGGAGAACGACCATAAGGTGCCCGAGGCAGCAATAGAACCATGGAAACAAGTCGGCTGGAGGCCGATGTATTGAATCTCGACGCAATTTGAGTGTTCCATCGTCATTACAGGGCCCTGAACGTTACAATTAACTATCATTTTTGCGTCGGATTTGAAAATCTAGACTCACAGGAGAACGATCATAAGGTACCCGAGGCAGCAATATACCCTTGAAGACAAGTCGGCTGGAGGCCGATGTATTGAATCTCGACGCAATTTGAGTGTTCCATCGGCATTAGGAGGCCCTGAACGTTACAATTAACTATCATTTTTGCGTCGGATTCGATAATCTAAACTCACAGGAGAACGACCATAAGCTGCCCGAGGCAGCAACAGACCCTTGGAGACAAGTCGGCTGGAGGACGATGTATTGAATCTCGACGCAATTTGAGTGTTCCATCGCCATTACAAGGCCCTGAATGTTACAATTAACTATCATTTTTGCGTCGGATTCGAAAATCTAGACTCACAGGAGAACGACCATAAGGTGCCCGAGGCAGCAATAGACCCTTGGAGACAAGTCGGCTGGAGGCCGATGTATTGAATCTCGACGCAATTTGAGTGTTCCATCGTCATTACAAGGCTCTGAACGTTACAATTAACTATCATTTTTGCGTCGGATTCGAAAATCTAGAATCACAGGAGAACGACCATAAGGTGCCCGAGGCAATAATAGACCCTTGGAGACAAGTCGGCTGGAGGACGATATATTGGATCGCGACGCAATTTGAGTCTTCTATCGTCATTAGGAGGCGCTGAACGTTACAATTCACTATCATTTTTGCGTCGGATTCGAAAATCTAGACTCACAGGAGAAGGACCATGTGGTGTCCGAGGCAGCGATATCCCCTTGGAGACAAGTCGGCTGGAGGCCGATGTATTGAATCTCGACGCAATTTGAGTGTTCCATCGTCATTACAGGGCCCTGAACGTTACAATTAACTATCATTTTTGCGTCGGGTTCGAAAATCTAGACTCACAGGAGAACGACCATAAGGTGCCCGAGGCAGCAATAGAGCCTTGGAGACAAGTCGGCTGGAGGACGATGTATTGAATCTCGACGCAATTATAGTTTTCCATCTTCATTAGGAGGCCCTGAACGTTACAATTAACTATCATTTTTGCGTCGGGTTCGAAAATCTAGACTCACAGGAGAACGACCATAAGGTGCCCGAGGCAGCAATAGACCCTTGGAGACAAGTCGGCTGGAGGACGATGTATTGAATCTCGACGCAATTTGAGTGTCCCATCGTCATTAGGCGGCCCTGAACGTTACAATTAACTATCATTTTTGCGTCGGATTCGAAAATCTAGACTCACAGGAGAACGACCATAAGGTGCCCGAGGCAGCAATAGACCCTTGGAGACAAGTCGGCTGGAGGACGATGTATTGAATCTCGACGCAATTTGAGTGTCCCATCGTCATTAGGCGGCCCTGAACGTTACAATTAACTATCATTTTTGCGTCGGATTCGAAAATCTAGACTCACAGGAGAACGACCAAAAGGTGCCCGAGGCAGCAATAGACCCTTGGACACAAGTCGGCTGGAGGCCGATGTATTGAATCTCGACGCAATTAGAGTGTTCCATCGGCATTAGGAGGCCCTGAAGGTTACAGATAACTATCATTTTAGCGTCGGAATCGAAAATCTACTAACAGGAGAAGGATCATATGGTACACGAGACTGCAATATCCCCTTGGATACAAGTCGGCTGGAGGCCGATGTATTGAATCTCGACGCAATTTGAGTGCTCCATCGTCATTACAAGGCTTTGAACGTTACAATTAACTATGAGTTTTGCGTCGGATTCGAAAACGTAGAATCACCGGAGACGGACCATGTGGTGCCCGAGGCAGCGATATCCCCTTGGAGCTATCATTTTTGCGTCGGATTCGAAAATCTAGACTCACAGGAGAAGGATCATATTGTGCCAGAGACAGCAATATCCCCTTGGAGACAAGTCGGCTGGAGGACGATGTATTGAATCTCGACGCAATTTGAGTGTCCTATCGTCATTAGGAGGCCCTAAACGTTACAATTAACTATCATTTTTGCGTCGGATTCGATAATCTAAACTCACAGGGGAACGACCATACGTTGCCCGAGGCAGCTATTGACCCTTGGAGACGAGTCGGTTGGAGGACGATGTATTGGATCGCGACGCAAAATGAGTGTTCCATCGTCATTAGGAGGCCCTGAATGTTACAATTAACTATCAGTTTTTCGTCGGATTCGAAAATCTAAACTCACAGGAGAACGACCATAAGGTGCCCGAGGCAGCAACAGACCCTTGGAGACAAGTCGGCTGGAGGCCGATGTATTGAATAACGACGCAATTTGAGTGTTCCATCGTCATTAGGAGGCCCTAAACGTTACAATTAACTATCATTTTTGGGTCGGATTCGATAATCTAAACTCACAGGAGAACGACCATAAGGTGCCCGAGGCAGCATTAGACCCTTGGAGACAAGTCGGCTGGAGGACGATGTATTGAATCTCGACGCAATTTGAGTGTTCCATCGGCATTAGGAGGCCCTGAACGTTGCAATTAACTATCATTTTTGCGTCGGATTCGATAATCTAAACTCACAGGAGAACGACCATAACGTGCCCGAGGCAGCAATAGACCCATGGAAACAAGTCGGCTGGAGGCCGATGTATTGAATCTCGACGCAATTTGAGTGTTCCATCGTCATTACAGGGCCCTGAACGTTACAATTAACTATCATTTTTGCGTCGGATTCGAAAATCTAGACTCACAGGAGAACGATCATAAGGTACCCGAGGCAGCAATATGCCCTTGAAGACAAGTCGGCTGGAGGCCGATGTATTGAATCTCGACGCAATATGAGTGTTCCATCGGCATTAGGAGGCCCTGAACGTTACAATTAACTATCATTTTTGCGTCGGATTCGATAATCTAAACTCACAGGAGAACGACCATAAGCTGCCCGAGGCAGCAACAGACCCTTGGAGACAAGTCGGCTGGAGGACGATGTATTGAATCTCGACGCAATTTGAGTGTTCCATCGCCATTACAAGGCCCTGAATGTTACAATTAACTATCATTTTTGCGTCGGATTCGAAAATCTAGACTCACAGGAGAACGACCATAAGGTGCCCGAGGCAGCAATAGACCCTTGGAGACAAGTCGGCTGGAGGACGATATATTGGATCGCGAAGCAATTTGAGTCTTCTATCGTCATTAGGAGGCGCTGAACGTTACAATTCACTATCATTTTTGCGTCGGATTCGAAAATCTAGACTCACAGGAGAAGTACCAAGTGGTGCCCGAGGCAGCGATATCCCCTTGGAGACAAGTCGGCTGGAGGCCGATGTATTGAATCTCGACGCAATTTGAGTGATCCATCGTCGTTACAAGGCCCTGAACGTTACAATTAACTATCATTTTTGCGTCGGATTCGAAAATCTAGAATCACAGGAGAACGACCATAAGGTGCCCGAGGCAATAATAGACCCTTGGAGACAAGTCGGCTGGAGGACGATATATTGGATCGCGACGCAATTTGAGTCTTCTATCGTCATTAGGAGGCGCTGAACGTTACAATTCACTATCATTTTTGCGTCGGATTCGAAAATCTAGACTCACAGGAGAAGGACCATGTGGTGTCCGAGGCAGCGATATCCCCTTGGAGACAAGTCGGCTGGAGGCCGATGTATTGAATCTCGACGCAATTTGAGTGTTCCATCGTCATTACAGGGCCCTGAACGTTACAATTAACTATCATTTTTGCGTCGGGTTCGAAAATCTAGACTCACAGGAGAACGACCATAAGGTGCCCGATTCAGCAATAGAGCCTTGGAGACAAGTCGGCTGGAGGCCGATGTATTGAATCTCGACGCAATTTTAGTTTTCCATCTTCATTAGGAGGCCCTGAACGTTACAATTAACTATCATTTTTGCGTCGGGTTCGAAAATCTAGACTCACAGGAGAACGACCATAAGGTGCCCGAGGCAGCAATAGACCCTTGGAGACAAGTCGGCTGGAGGACGATGTATTGAATCTCGACGCAATTTGAGTGTCCCATCGTCATTAGGCGGCCCTGAACGTTACAATTAACTATCATTTTTGCGTCGGATTCGAAAATCTAGACTTACAAGAGAACGACCATAAAGTGCCCGAGGCAGCATTAGACCCTTGGAGACAAGTCTGCTGGAGGATGATGTATTGGATCGCGACGCAATTTGAGTGTTCCATCGTCATTAGGAGGCCCTGAATGTTACAATTAACTATCAGTTTTTCGTCGGATTCGAGAATCTAGACTCACAGCAGACGAACCATTTGGTGGCCGAGGCAGCAATATCCCCTTGGAGACAAATCGGCTGGAGGACGATGTATTGAATCTCGACGCAATTTGAGTCTTCTATCGTCATTAGGAGGCGCTGAACGTTACAATTCACTATCATTTTTGCGTCGGATTCGAAAATCTAGACTCACAGGAGAAGGATCATATTGTGCCAGAGACAGCAATATCCCCTTGGAGACAAGTCGGCTGGAGGACGATGTATTGAATCTCGACGCAATTTGAGTGTCCTATCGTCATTAGGAGGCCCTAAACGTTACAATTAACTATCATTTTTGCGTCGGATTCGATAATCTAAACTCACAGGGGAACGACCATACGGTGCCCGAGGCAGCTATTGACCCTTGGAGACAAGTCGGTTGGAGGACGATGTATTGGATCGCGACGCAAAATGAGTGTTCCATCGTCATTCGGAGGCCCTGTATTATACAATTAACTATCAGTTTTTCGTCGGATTCGAAAATCTAAACTCACAGGAGAACGACCATAAGGTGCCCGAGGCAGCAACAGACCCTTGGAGACAAGTCGGCTGGAGGCCGATGTATTGAATAACGACGCTATTTGAGTGTTCCATCGTCATTAGGAGGCCCTAAACGTTACAATTAACTATCATTTTTGGGTCGGATTCGATAATCTAAACTCACAGGAGAACGACCATAAGGTGCCCGAGGCAGCATTAGACCCTTGGAGACAAGTCGGCTGGAGGACGATGTATTGAATCTCGACGGAATTTGAATGTTCCATCGGCATTAGGAGGCCCTGAACGTTGCAATTAACTATCATTTTTGCGTCGGATTCGATAATCTAAACTCACAGGAGAACGACCATAAGGTGCCCGAGGCAGCAATAGACCCATGGAAACAAGTCGGCTGGAGGCCGATGTATTGAATCTCGACGCAATTTGAGTGTTCCATCGTCATTACAGGGCCCTGAACGTTACAATTAACTATCATTTTTGCGTCGGATTTGAAAATTTAGACTCACAGGAGAACGATCATAAGGTACCCGAGGCAGCAATATACCCTTGAAGACAAGTCGGCTGGAGGCCGATGTATTGAATCTCGACGCAATTTGAGTGTTCCATCGGCATTAGGAGGCCCTGAACGTTACAATTAACTATCATTTTTGCGTCGGATTCGATAATCTAAACTCACAGGAGAACGACCATAAGCTGCCCGAGGCAGCAACAGACCCTTGGAGACAAGTCGGCTGGAGGACGATGTATTGAATCTCGACGCAATTTGAGTGTTCCATCGCCATTACAAGGCCCTGAATGTTACAATTAACTATCATTTTTGCGTCGGATTTGAAAATCTAGACTCACAGGAGAACGACCATAAGGTGCCCGAGGCAGCAATAGACCCTTGGAGACAAGTCGGCTGGAGGCCGATGTATTGAATCTCGACGCAATTTGAGTGTTCCATCGTCATTACAAGGCCCTGAACGTTACAATTAACTATCATTTTTGCGTCGGATTCGAAAATCTAGAATCACAGGAGAACGACCATAAGGTGCCCGAGGCAATAATTGACCCTTGGAGACAAGTCGGCTGGAGGACGATATATTGGATCGCGACGCAATTTGAGTCTTCTATCGTCATTAGGAGGCGCTGAACGTTACAATTCACTATCATTTTTGCGTCGGATTCGAAAATCTAAACTCACAGGAGAAGGACCATGTGGTGTCCGAGGCAGCGATATCCCCTTGGAGACAAGTCGGCTGGAGGCCGATGTATTGAATCTCGACGCAATTTGAGTGTTCCATCGTCATTACAGGGCCCTGAACGTTACAATTAACTATCATTTTTGCGTCGGGTTCGAAAATCTAGACTCACAGGAGAACGACCATAAGGTGCCCGAGGCAGCAATAGACCCTTGGAGACAAGTCGGCTGGAGGACGATGTATTGAATCTCGACGCAATTTGAGTGTCCCATCGTCATTAGGCGGCCCTGAACGTTACAATTAAATATCATTTTTGCGTCGGATTCGAAAATCTAGACTTACAAGAGAACGACCATAAAGTGCCCGAGGCAGCATTTGATCCTTGGAGACAAGTCGGCTGGAGGACGATGTATTGGATCGCGACGCATTTTGAGTGTTCCATCGTCATTAGGAGGCATTCAATGTTACAATTAACTATCAGTTTTTCGTCGGATTCGAAAATCTAAACTCACAGGAGAACGACCATAAGGTGCCCGAGGCAGCAACAGACCCTTGGAGACAAGTCGGCTGGAGGCCGATGTATTGAATAACGACGCTATTTGAGTGTTCCATCGTCATTAGGAGGCCCTAAACGTTACAATTAACTATCATTTTTGGGTCGGATTCGATAATCTAAACTCACAGGAGAACGACCATAAGGTGCCCGAGGCAGCATTAGACCCTTGGAGACAAGTCGGCTGGAGGACGATGTATTGAATCTCGACGCAATTTGAGTGTTCCATCGGCATTAGGAGGCCCTGAACGTTGCAATTAACTATCATTTTTGCGTCGGATTCGATAATCTAAACTCACAGGAGAACGACCATAAGGTGCCCGAGGCAGCAATAGACCCATGGAAACAAGTCGGCTGGTGGCCGATGTATTGAATCTCGACGTAATTTGAGTGTTCCATCGTCATTACAGGGCCCTGAACGTTACAATTAACTATCATTTTTGCGTCGGATTTGAAAATCTAGACTCACAGGAGAACGATCATAAGGTACCCGAGGCAGCAATATACCCTTGAAGACAAGTCGGCTGGAGGCCGATGTATTGAATCTCGACGCAATTTGAGTGTTCCATCGGCATTAGGAGGCCCTGAACGTTACAATTAACTATCATTTTAGCGTCGGATTCGATAATCTAAACTCACAGGAGAACGACCATAAGCTGCCCGAGGCAGCAACAGACCCTTGGAGACAAGTCGGCTGGAGGACGATGTATTGAATCTCGACGCAATTTGAGTGTTCCATCGCCATTACAAGGCCCTGAATGTTACAATTAACTATCATTTTTGCGTCGGATTCGAAAATCTAGACTCACAGGAGAACGACCATAAGGTGCCCGAGGCAGCAATAGACCCTTGGAGACAAGTCGGCTGGAGGACGATATATTGGATCGCGAAGCAATTTGAGTCTTCTATCGTCATTAGGAGGCGCTGAACGTTACAATTCACTATCATTTTTGCGTCGGATTCGAAAATCTAGACTCACAGGAGAAGGACCAAGTGGTGCCCGAGGCAGCGATATCCCCTTGGAGACAAGTCGGCTGGAGGCCGATGTATTGAATCTCGACGCAATTTGAGTGTTCCATCGTCATTACAAGGCCCTGAACGTTACAATTAACTATCATTTTTGCGTCGGATTCGAAAATCTAGAATCACAGGAGAACGACCATAAGGTGCCCGAGGCAGCAATAGACCCTTGGAGACAAGTCGGCTGGAGGACGATATATTGGATCGCGACGCAATTAGAGTCTTCTATCGTCATTAGGAGGCCCTGAACGTTACAATTCACTATCATTTTTGCGTCGGATTCGGAAATCTAGACTCACAGGAGAAGGATCATATTGTGCCCGAGACAGCAATATCCCCTTGGAGACAAGTCGGCTAAAGGACGATGTATTGAATCTCGACGCAATTTGAGTGTCCTATCGTCATTAGAAGGCCCTGAACGTTACAATTAACTATCATTTTTGCGTCGGATTCGAAAATCTAGACTCACAGGAGAACGACCATAAGGTGCCCGAGGCAGCATTAGACCCTTGGAGACAAGTTGGCTGGAGGACGATGTATTGAATCTCGACGCAATTTGAGAGTTCTATCGTCATCAGGAGGCCCTAAACGTTACAATTAACTATCATTTTTGCGTCGGATTAGATAATCGAAACTCACAGGAGAACGACCATAAGGTGCCCGAGGCAGCAATAGACCCATGGAAACAAGTCGGCTGGAGGCCGATGTATTGAATCTCGACGCAATTTGAGTGTTCCATCGTCATTACAGGGCCCTGAACGTTACAATTAACTATCATTTTTGCGTCGGATTCGAAAATCTAGACTCACAGGAGAACGACCATAAGGTGCCCGAGGCAGCAATATACCCTTGGAGACAAGTCGGCTGGAGGCCGATGTATTGAATCTCGACGCAATTTGAGTGTTCCATCGGCATTAGGAGGCCCTGAACGTTACAATTAACTATCATTTTTGCGTCGGATTCGATAATCTAAACTCACAGGAGAACGACCATAAGCTGCCCGAGGCAGCAACAGACCCTTGGAGACAAGTCGGCTGGAGGACGATGTATTGAATCTCGACGCAATTTGAGTGTTCCATCGCCATTACAAGGCCCTGAATGTTACAATTAACTATCATATTTGCGTCGGATTCGAAAATCTAGACTCATAGGAGAACGACCATAAGGTGCCCGAGGCAGCAATAGACCCTTGGAGACAAGTCGGCTGGAGTACGATATATTGGATCGCGACGCAATTTGAGTCTTCTATCGTCATTAGGAGGCGCTGAACGTTACAATTCACTATCATTTTTGCGTCGGATTCGAAAATCTAGACTCACAGGAGAACGACCATAAGGTACCCGAGGCAGCAATATACCCTTGGAGACAAGTCGGCTGGAGGCCGATGTATTGAATCTCGACGCAATTTGAGTGTTCCATCGGCATTAGGAGGCCCTGAACGTTACAATTAACTATCATTTTTGCGTCGGATTCGATAATCTAAACTCACAGGAGAACGACCATAAGCTGCCCGAGGCAGCAACAGACCCTTGGAGACAAGTCGGCTGGAGGACGATGTATTGAATCTCGACGCAATTTGAGTGTTCCATCGCCATTACAAGGCCCTGAATGTTACAATTAACTATCATTTTTGCGTCGGATTCGAAAATCTAGAATCACAGGAGAACGACCATAAGGTGTCCGAGGCAGCATTAGACCCTTGGAGACAAGTCTGCTGGAGGCCGATGTATTGAATCTCGACACAATTTGAGTGTTCCATCGGCATTAGGAGGCCCTGAACGTTATAATTAACTATCATTTTTGCGTCGGATTCGGAAATCTAGACTCACAGGAGAAGGATCATATTGTGCCCGAGACAGCAATATCCCCTTGGAGACAAGTCGGCTGGAGGACGATGTATTGAATCTCGACGCAATTTGAGTGTCCTATCGTCATTAGAAGAACCTGAACGTTACAATTAACTATCATTTATGCGTCGGATTCGAAAATCTACTCACAGGAGAAGTTCATAAGGTGCCCGAGGCAGCAATAGACCCTTGGAGACAAGTCGGCTGGAGGACGATGTATTGGATCGCGACGCAATTTGAGTCTTCTATCGTCATTAGGAGGCGCTGAACGTTACAATTAACTATCATTTTTGCGTCGGATTCGAAAATCTAGACTCACAGGAGAACGACCATAAGGTGCCCGAGGCAGCAATAGACCCTTGGAGACAAGTCGGCTGGAGGACGATGTATTGAATCTCGACGCAATATGAGAGTTCCATCGTCATTAGGCGGCCCTGAACGTTACACATAACTATCATTTTTGCGTCGGATTCGAAAATCTAGACTTACAAGAGAACGACCATAAAGTGCCCGAGGCAGCATTAGACCCTTGGAGAGAAGTCGGCTGGAGGACGATGTATTGGATCGCGACGCAATTTGAGTGTTCCATCGTCATTAGGAGGCCCTGAATGTTACAATTATTTATCAGTTTTTCGTCGGAATCGAAAATCTAGACTCACAGCAGACGAACCATTTCGTGCCCGAGGCAGCAATATCCCCTTGGAGACAAATCGGCTGGAGGACGTACTATTGAATCCCGACGAAATTTGAGTCTTCTATCGTCATTAGGAGGCGCTGAACGTTACAATTCACTATCATTTTTGCGTCGGATTCGAAAATGTAGACTCACAGGAGGAGGATCATATTGTGCCCCACACAGCAATATTCCCTTGGAGACAAGTCGGATGGAGGGCGATGTATTGAATCTCGACGCAATTTGAGTGTCCCATCGTCATTAGGCGGCCCTGAACGTTACAATTAAATATCATTTTTGCGTCGGATTCGAAAATCTAGACTTACAAGAGAACGACCATAAAGTGCCCGAGGCAGCATTTGATCCTTGGAGACAAGTCGGCTGGAGGACGATGTATTGGATCGCGACGCATTTTGAGTGTTCCATCGTCATTAGGAGGCATTCAATGTTACAATTAACTATCAGTTTTTCGTCGGATTCGAAAATCTAAACTCACAGGAGAACGACCATAAGGTGCCCGAGGCAGCAACAGACCCTTGGAGACAAGTCGGCTGGAGGCCGATGTATTGAATAACGACGCTATTTGAGTGTTCCATCGTCATTAGGAGGCCCTAAACGTTACAATTAACTATCATTTTTGGGTCGGATTCGATAATCTAAACTCACAGGAGAACGACCATAAGGTGCCCGAGGCAGCATTAGACCCTTGGAGACAAGTCGGCTGGAGGACGATGTATTGAATCTCGACGCAATTTGAGTGTTCCATCGGCATTAGGAGGCCCTGAACGTTGCAATTAACTATCATTTTTGCGTCGGATTCGATAATCTAAACTCACAGGAGAACGACCATAAGGTGCCCGAGGCAGCAATAGACCCATGGAAACAAGTCGGCTGGTGGCCGATGTATTGAATCTCGACGTAATTTGAGTGTTCCATCGTCATTACAGGGCCCTGAACGTTACAATTAACTATCATTTTTGCGTCGGATTTGAAAATCTAGACTCACAGGAGAACGATCATAAGGTACCCGAGGCAGCAATATACCCTTGAAGACAAGTCGGCTGGAGGCCGATGTATTGAATCTCGACGCAATTTGAGTGTTCCATCGGCATTAGGAGGCCCTGAACGTTACAATTAACTATCATTTTAGCGTCGGATTCGATAATCTAAACTCACAGGAGAACGACCATAAGCTGCCCGAGGCAGCAACAGACCCTTGGAGACAAGTCGGCTGGAGGACGATGTATTGAATCTCGACGCAATTTGAGTGTTCCATCGCCATTACAAGGCCCTGAATGTTACAATTAACTATCATTTTTGCGTCGGATTCGAAAATCTAGACTCACAGGAGAACGACCATAAGGTGCCCGAGGCAGCAATAGACCCTTGGAGACAAGTCGGCTGGAGGACGATATATTGGATCGCGAAGCAATTTGAGTCTTCTATCGTCATTAGGAGGCGCTGAACGTTACAATTCACTATCATTTTTGCGTCGGATTCGAAAATCTAGACTCACAGGAGAAGGACCAAGTGGTGCCCGAGGCAGCGATATCCCCTTGGAGACAAGTCGGCTGGAGGCCGATGTATTGAATCTCGACGCAATTTGAGTGTTCCATCGTCATTACAAGGCCCTGAACGTTACAATTAACTATCATTTTTGCGTCGGATTCGAAAATCTAGAATCACAGGAGAACGACCATAAGGTGCCCGAGGCAGCAATAGACCCTTGGAGACAAGTCGGCTGGAGGACGATATATTGGATCGCGACGCAATTAGAGTCTTCTATCGTCATTAGGAGGCCCTGAACGTTACAATTCACTATCATTTTTGCGTCGGATTCGGAAATCTAGACTCACAGGAGAAGGATCATATTGTGCCCGAGACAGCAATATCCCCTTGGAAACAAGTCGGCTAAAGGACGATGTATTGAATCTCGACGCAATTTGAGTGTCCTATCGTCATTAGAAGGCCCTGAACGTTACAATTAACTATCATTTTTGCGTCGGATTCGAAAATCTAGACTCACAGGAGAACGACCATAAGGTGCCCGAGGCAGCATTAGACCCTTGGAGACAAGTTGGCTGGAGGACGATGTATTGAATCTCGACGCAATTTGAGAGTTCTATCGTCATCAGGAGGCCCTAAACGTTACAATTAACTATCATTTTTGCGTCGGATTAGATAATCGAAACTCACAGGAGAACGACCATAAGGTGCCCGAGGCAGCAATAGACCCATGGAAACAAGTCGGCTGGAGGCCGATGTATTGAATCTCGACGCAATTTGAGTGTTCCATCGTCATTACAGGGCCCTGAACGTTACAATTAACTATCATTTTTGCGTCGGATTCGAAAATCTAGACTCACAGGAGAACGACCATAAGGTGCCCGAGGCAGCAATATACCCTTGGAGACAAGTCGGCTGGAGGCCGATGTATTGAATCTCGACGCAATTTGAGTGTTCCATCGGCATTAGGAGGCCCTGAACGTTACAATTAACTATCATTTTTGCGTCGGATTCGATAATCTAAACTCACAGGAGAACGACCATAAGCTGCCCGAGGCAGCAACAGACCCTTGGAGACAAGTCGGCTGGAGGACGATGTATTGAATCTCGACGCAATTTGAGTGTTCCATCGCCATTACAAGGCCCTGAATGTTACAATTAACTATCATATTTGCGTCGGATTCGAAAATCTAGACTCATAGGAGAACGACCATAAGGTGCCCGAGGCAGCAATAGACCCTTGGAGACAAGTCGGCTGGAGTACGATATATTGGATCGCGACGCAATTTGAGTCTTCTATCGTCATTAGGAGGCGCTGAACGTTACAATTCACTATCATTTTTGCGTCGGATTCGAAAATCTAGACTCACAGGAGAACGACCATAAGGTGCCCGAGGCAGCAATATACCCTTGGAGACAAGTCGGCTGGAGGCCGATGTATTGAATCTCGACGCAATTTGAGTGTTCCATCGGCATTAGGAGGCCCTGAACGTTACAATTAACTATCATTTTTGCGTCGGATTCGATAATCTAAACTCACAGGAGAACGACCATAAGCTGCCCGAGGCAGCAACAGACCCTTGGAGACAAGTCGGCTGGAGGACGATGTATTGAATCTCGACGCAATTTGAGTGTTCCATCGCCATTACAAGGCCCTGAATGTTACAATTAACTATCATTTTTGCGTCGGATTCGAAAATCTAGAATCACAGGAGAACGACCATAAGGTGTCCGAGGCAGCATTAGACCCTTGGAGACAAGTCTGCTGGAGGCCGATGTATTGAATCTCGACACAATTTGAGTGTTCCATCGGCATTAGGAGGCCCTGAACGTTATAATTAACTATCATTTTTGCGTCGGATTCGGAAATCTAGACTCACAGGAGAAGGATCATATTGTGCCCGAGACAGCAATATCCCCTTGGAGACAAGTCGGCTGGAGGACGATGTATTGAATCTCGACGCAATTTGAGTGTCCTATCGTCATTAGAAGAACCTGAACGTTACAATTAACTATCATTTATGCGTCGGATTCGAAAATCTACTCACAGGAGAAGTTCATAAGGTGCCCGAGGCAGCAATAGACCCTTGGAGACAAGTCGGCTGGAGGACGATGTATTGGATCGCGACGCAATTTGAGTCTTCTATCGTCATTAGGAGGCGCTGAACGTTACAATTAACTATCATTTTTGCGTCGGATTCGAAAATCTAGACTCACAGGAGAACGACCATAAGGTGCCCGAGGCAGCAATAGACCCTTGGAGACAAGTCGGCTGGAGGACGATGTATTGAATCTCGACGCAATATGAGAGTTCCATCGTCATTAGGCGGCCCTGAACGTTACACATAACTATCATTTTTGCGTCGGATTCGAAAATCTAGACTTACAAGAGAACGACCATAAAGTGCCCGAGGCAGCATTAGACCCTTGGAGAGAAGTCGGCTGGAGGACGATGTATTGGATCGCGACGCAATTTGAGTGTTCCATCGTCATTAGGAGGCCCTGAATGTTACAATTATTTATCAGTTTTTCGTCGGAATCGAAAATCTAGACTCACAGCAGACGAACCATTTCGTGCCCGAGGCAGCAATATCCCCTTGGAGACAAATCGGCTGGAGGACGTACTATTGAATCCCGACGAAATTTGAGTCTTCTATCGTCAATAGGAGGCGCTGAACGTTACAATTCACTATCATTTTTGCGTCGGATTCGAAAATGTAGACTCACAGGAGGAGGATCATATTGTGCCCCACACAGCAATATTCCCTTGGAGACAAGTCGGATGGAGGGCGATGTATTGAATCTCGACGCAATTTGAGTGTCCCATCGTCATTAGGAGGCCCTAAACGTTACAATTAACTATCATTTTTGCGTCGGATTCGATAATCTAAACTCACAGGGGAACGTGCATACGGTGCCGACCCTTGGAGACAAGTCGGTTGGAGGACGATGTATTGGATCGCGACGCAAAATGAGTGTTCCATCGTCGTTAGGAGGCCCTGAAAGTTACAATTAACTATCAGTTTTTCGTCGGATTCGAAAATCTAAACTCACAGGAGAACGACCATAAGGTGCCCGAGGCAGCAATAGACCGTTGGAGACAAGTCGGCTGGAGGCCGATGTATTGAATCTCGACGCAATTTGAGTTTTCCATCGGCATTAGAAGGCCCTGAACGTTACAATTAACTATCATTTTTGCGTCGGATTCAAAAATCTAGACTCACAGGAGAACGACCATAAGGTGCCCGAGGCAGCAATAGACCCTTGGAGACAAGTCGGCTGCAGGCCGATGTATTGAATCTCGACGCAATTTGAGTGTTCCATCGGCATTAGAAGGCCCTGAACGTTACAATTAACTATCATTTTTGCGTCGGATTCGAAAATCTAGACTCACAGGAGAACGACCATAAGGTGCCCGAGGCAGCAATAGACCCCTGGTGACAAGTCGGCTGGAGGACGATGTATTGAATCTCGACGCAATTTGAGAGTTCCATCATCATTAGGCGGCCCTGAACGTTACAATTAACTATCATTTTGGCGTCGGATTCGTAAATCTAGACTTACAAGAGAACGACCATAAAGTGCCCGAGGCAGGATTAGACCCTTGGAGACAAGTCGGCTGGAGGACGATGTATTGGATCGCGACGCAATTTGAGTCTTCTATCGTCATTAGGAGGCGCTGAACGTTACAATTCACTATCATTTTTGCGTCGGATTCGAAAATCTAGACTCACAGGAGAAGGACCATGTGGTCATTAGGTCATTAGGAGGCGCTGAATCTCGACGCAATTTGAGTGTTCCATCGGCATTAGGAGGCCCTGAACGTTACAATTAACTATCATTTTTGCGTCGGATTCGATAATCTAAACTCACAGGAGAACGACCATAAGCTGCCCGAGGCAGCAACAGACCCTTGGAGACAAGTCGGCTGGAGGACGATGTATTGAATCTCGACGCAATTTGAGTGTTCCATCGCCATTACAAGGCCCTGAATGTTACAATTAACTATCATTTTTGCGTCGGATTCGAAAATCTAGAATCACAGGAGAACGACCATAAGGTGTCCGAGGCAGCATTAGACCCTTGGAGACAAGTCTGCTGGAGGACGATATATTGGATCGCGACGCAATTAGAGTCTTCTATCGTCATTAGGAGGCCCTGAACGTTACAATTCACTATCATTTTTGCGTCGGATTCGGAAATCTAGACTCACAGGAGAAGGATCATATTGTGCCCGAGACAGCAATATCCCCTTGGAGACAAGTCGGCTAAAGGACGATGTATTGAATCTCGACGCAATTTGAGTGTCCTATCGTCATTAGAAGGCCCTGAACGTTACAATTAACTATCATTTTTGCGTCGGATTCGAAAATCTAGACTCACAGGAGAACGACCATAAGGTGCCCGAGGCAGCATTAGACCCTTGGAGACAAGTTGGCTGGAGGACGATGTATTGAATCTCGACGCAATTTGAGAGTTCTATCGTCATCAGGAGGCCCTAAACGTTACAATTAACTACCATTTTTGCGTCGGATTAGATAATCGAAACTCACAGGAGAACGACCATAAGGTGCCCGAGGCAGCAATAGACCCATGGAAACAAGTCGGCTGGAGGCCGATGTATTGAATCTCGACGCAATTTGAGTGTTCCATCGTCATTACAGGGCCCTGAACGTTACAATTAACTATCATTTTTGCGTCGGATTCGAAAATCTAGACTCACAGGAGAACGACCATAAGGTGCCCGAGGCAGCAATATACCCTTGGAGACAAGTCGGCTGGAGGCCGATGTATTGAATCTCGACGCAATTTGAGTGTTCCATCGGCATTAGGAGGCCCTGAACGTTACAATTAACTATCATTTTTGCGTCGGATTCGATAATCTAAACTCACAGGAGAACGACCATAAGCTGCCCGAGGCAGCAACAGACCCTTGGAGACAAGTCGGCTGGAGGACGATGTATTGAATCTCGACGCAATTTGAGTGTTCCATCGCCATTACAAGGCCCTGAATGTTACAATTAACTATCATATTTGCGTCGGATTCGAAAATCTAGACTCATAGGAGAACGACCATAAGGTGCCCGAGGCAGCAATAGACCCTTGGAGACAAGTCGGCTGGAGTACGATATATTGGATCGCGACGCAATTTGAGTCTTCTATCGTCATTAGGAGGCGCTGAACGTTACAATTCACTATCATTTTTGCGTCGGATTCGAAAATCTAGACTCACAGGAGAACGACCATAAGGTGCCCGAGGCAGCAATATACCCTTGGAGACAAGTCGGCTGGAGGCCGATGTATTGAATCTCGACGCAATTTGAGTGTTCCATCGGCATTAGGAGGCCCTGAACGTTACAATTAACTATCATTTTTGCGTCGGATTCGATAATCTAAACTCACAGGAGAACGACCATAAGCTGCCCGAGGCAGCAACAGACCCTTGGAGACAAGTCGGCTGGAGGACGATGTATTGAATCTCGACGCAATTTGAGTGTTCCATCGCCATTACAAGGCCCTGAATGTTACAATTAACTATCATTTTTGCGTCGGATTCGAAAATCTAGAATCACAGGAGAACGACCATAAGGTGTCCGAGGCAGCATTAGACCCTTGGAGACAAGTCTGCTGGAGGCCGATGTATTGAATCTCGACACAATTTGAGTGTTCCATCGGCATTAGGAGGCCCTGAACGTTATAATTAACTATCATTTTTGCGTCGGATTCGGAAATCTAGACTCACAGGAGAAGGATCATATTGTGCCCGAGACAGCAATATCCCCTTGGAGACAAGTCGGCTGGAGGACGATGTATTGAATCTCGACGCAATTTGAGTGTCCTATCGTCATTAGAAGAACCTGAACGTTACAATTAACTATCATTTATGCGTCGGATTCGAAAATCTACTCACAGGAGAAGTTCATAAGGTGCCCGAGGCAGCAATAGACCCTTGGAGACAAGTCGGCTGGAGGACGATGTATTGGATCGCGACGCAATTTGAGTCTTCTATCGTCATTAGGAGGCGCTGAACGTTACAATTAACTATCATTTTTGCGTCGGATTCGAAAATCTAGACTCACAGGAGAACGACCATAAGGTGCCCGAGGCAGCAATAGACCCTTGGAGACAAGTCGGCTGGAGGACGATGTATTGAATCTCGACGCAATATGAGAGTTCCATCGTCATTAGGCGGCCCTGAACGTTACACATAACTATCATTTTTGCGTCGGATTCGAAAATCTAGACTTACAAGAGAACGACCATAAAGTGCCCGAGGCAGCATTAGACCCTTGGAGAGAAGTCGGCTGGAGGACGATGTATTGGATCGCGACGCAATTTGAGTGTTCCATCGTCATTAGGAGGCCCTGAATGTTACAATTATTTATCAGTTTTTCGTCGGAATCGAAAATCTAGACTCACAGCAGACGAACCATTTCGTGCCCGAGGCAGCAATATCCCCTTGGAGACAAATCGGCTGGAGGACGTACTATTGAATCCCGACGAAATTTGAGTCTTCTATCGTCATTAGGAGGCGCTGAACGTTACAATTCACTATCATTTTTGCGTCGGATTCGAAAATGTAGACTCACAGGAGGAGGATCATATTGTGCCCCACACAGCAATATTCCCTTGGAGACAAGTCGGATGGAGGGCGATGTATTGAATCTCGACGCAATTTGAGTGTCCCATCGTCATTAGGAGGCCCTAAACGTTACAATTAACTATCATTTTTGCGTCGGATTCGATAATCTAAACTCACAGGGGAACGTGCATACGGTGCCGACCCTTGGAGACAAGTCGGTTGGAGGACGATGTATTGGATCGCGACGCAAAATGAGTGTTCCATCGTCGTTAGGAGGCCCTGAAAGTTACAATTAACTATCAGTTTTTCGTCGGATTCGAAAATCTAAACTCACAGGAGAACGACCATAAGGTGCCCGAGGCAGCAATAGACCGTTGGAGACAAGTCGGCTGGAGGCCGATGTATTGAATCTCGACGCAATTTGAGTTTTCCATCGGCATTAGAAGGCCCTGAACGTTACAATTAACTATCATTTTTGCGTCGGATTCAAAAATCTAGACTCACAGGAGAACGACCATAAGGTGCCCGAGGCAGCAATAGACCCTTGGAGACAAGTCGGCTGCAGGCCGATGTATTGAATCTCGACGCAATTTGAGTGTTCCATCGGCATTAGAAGGCCCTGAACGTTACAATTAACTATCATTTTTGCGTCGGATTCGAAAATCTAGACTCACAGGAGAACGACCATAAGGTGCCCGAGGCAGCAATAGACCCCTGGTGACAAGTCGGCTGGAGGACGATGTATTGAATCTCGACGCAATTTGAGAGTTCCATCATCATTAGGCGGCCCTGAACGTTACAATTAACTATCATTTTGGCGTCGGATTCGTAAATCTAGACTTACAAGAGAACGACCATAAAGTGCCCGAGGCAGGATTAGACCCTTGGAGACAAGTCGGCTGGAGGACGATGTATTGGATCGCGACGCAATTTGAGTCTTCTATCGTCATTAGGAGGCGCTGAACGTTACAATTCACTATCATTTTTGCGTCGGATTCGAAAATCTAGACTCACAGGAGAAGGACCATGTGGTCATTAGGTCATTAGGAGGCGCTGAATCTCGACGCAATTTGAGTGTTCCATCGGCATTAGGAGGCCCTGAACGTTACAATTAACTATCATTTTTGCGTCGGATTCGATAATCTAAACTCACAGGAGAACGACCATAAGCTGCACGAGGCAGCAACAGACCCTTGGAGACAATTCGGCTGGAGGACGATGTATTGAATCTCGACGCAATTTGAGAGTTCCATCGTCATTAGGCGGCCCTGAACGTTACAATTAACTATCATTTTTGCGTCGGATTCGAAAATCTAGACTTACAAGAGAACGACCATAAAGTGCCCGAGGCAGCATTAGACCCTTGGAGACAAGTCGGCTGGAGGACGATGTATTGAATCTCGACGCAATTTGAGTCCTCTGTCGTCATTAGGAGGCGCTGAACGTTACAATTCACTGTCATATTTGCGTCGGATTCAAAAATCTACTCACAGGAGAAGTTCATACGGTGCTCGAGACAGCAATATACCCCTTGGAGACAAATCGGCTGGAGGACGATGTATTGAATCTCGACGCAATTTGAGTGTCCCATCGTCATTAGGAGGCCCTAAACGTTACAATTAACTATCATTTTTGCGTCGGATTCGATAATCTAAACTCACAGGGGAACGACCATACGGTGACCGAGGCAGCTATTGACCCTTGGAGACAAGTCGGTTGGAACACGATGTATTGGATCGCGACGCAATTTGAGAGTTCCATCGGCATTAGGAGGCCATGAACGTTGCAATTAACTGTCAGTTTTTCGTCGGATTCGAAAATCTAAACTCACAGGAGAACGACCATAAGGTGCCCGAGGCAGCAATAGACCGTTGGAGACAAGTCGGCTGGAGGCCGATGTATTGAATCTCGACGCAATTTGAGTGTTCCATCGTCATTACAAGGCCCTGAACCTTACAATTAACTATCAGTTTCGCGTCGGATTCGAAAATCTACTCACAGGAGAAGTTCATACGGTGCTCGAGACAGCAATATACCCCTTGGAGACAAATCGGCTGGAGGACGATGTATTGAATCTCGACGCAATTAGAGTCTTCTATCGTCATTAGGAGGCGCTGAACGTTACAATTCACTATCATTTTTGCGTCGGATTCGAAAATCTAGACTTACAGGAGCAGGATCATATTGTGCCCGAGACAGCAATATCCCCTTGGAGACAAGTCGGCTGGAGGACGATGTATTGGATCGCGACGCAATTGGAGAGTTCCATCGGCATTAGGAGGCCATGAACGTTACAATTAACTATCATTTTTGCGTCGGATTCGAAAATCTAGACTTACAAGAGAACGACCATAAGGTGCCCGAGACAGCATTAGACCCTTGGAGACAAGTCGGCTGGAGGACGATGTATTGAATCTCGACGCAATTTGAGTGTCCCATCGTCATTACAAGGCCCTAAACGTTACAATTAACTATCATTTTTGCGTCGGATTCGATAATCTAAACTCACAGGAGAACGACCACAAGGGGCCCGAGGCAGCAACAGACCCTTGGAGACAAGTCGGCGGGAGGCCGATGTATTGAATCTCGACGCAATTTGAGTGTTCCATCGTTATTACAAGGCCCTGAACGTTACAATTAACTATCATTATTGCGTCGGATTCGAAAATCTAGACTCACAGGAGAACGACCATAAGGTGCCCGAGGCAGCAATACACCCTTGGAGACGAGTCGGCTGGAGGCCGATGTATTGAATCTCGACGCAATTTGAGTGTTCCATCGGCATTAGGAGGTCCTGAACGTTACAATTAACTATCGTTTTTGCGTCGGATTCGATAATCTAAACTCACAGGTGAACGACCATAAGGTGCGCGAGGCAGCAATACACCCGTGGAGGCAAGTCGGCTGGAGGCCGATGTATTGAATCTCGACGCAATTTGAGTGTTCCATCGTCATTACAAGGCCCTGAACGTTACAATTAACTATCATTTTTGCGTCGGATTCGAAAATCTAGACTCACAGGAGAACGACCATAAGGTGCCCGAGGCAGCATTAGACCCTTGGAGACAAGTCGGCTGGAGGATGATGTATTGGATCGCGACGCAATTTGAGTCTTCTATCGTCATTAGGAGGCGCTGAACGTTACAATTCACTATCATTTTTGCGTCGGATTCGAAAATCTAGACTCACAGGAGAAGGACCATGTGGTGCCCGAGGCAGCGATATCCCCTTGGAGACAAGTCGGCTAAAGGCCGATGTATTGAATCTCGACGCAATTTGAGTGTTCCATCGTCATTAGAAGGCCCTGAACGTTACAATTAACTATCATTTTTGCGTCGGATTCGAAAATCTAGACTCACAGGAGAACGACCATAAGGTGCCCGAGGCAGCAATATCCCCTTGGAGACAAATCGGCTGGAGGACGATGTATTGAATCTCGACGCAATTTGAGTCTTCTATCGTCATTAGGAGGCGCTGAACGTTACAGTTCACTATCATTTTTGCGTCGGATTCGAAAATCTAGAGTCACAGGAGAAGGATCATGTTGTGCCTGAGAGAGCAATATCCCCTTGGAGACAAGTCGGCTGGAGGACGATATATTGAATCTCGACGCAATTTGAGTGTCCCATCGTCATTAGGAGGCCCTAAACGTTACAATTAAGCTATCATTTTTGCGTCGGATTCAATAATCTAAACTCACAGGGGAACGACCATATGGTGCCCGAGGCAGCAATAGACCCGTGGAAACAAGTCGGCTGGAGGCCGATGTATTGAATCTCGACGCAATTTGAGTGTTCCATCGTCATTACAAGGCCCTGAACGTCACAATTAACTATCATTTTTGCGTCGGATTCGAAAATCTAGACTCACAGGAGAACGACCATAAGGTGCCCGAGGCAGCAATAGACCATTGGAGACAAGTCGGCTGGAGGACGATGTATTGGATCGCGACGCAATTTGAGTCTTCTATCGTCATTAGGAGGCGCTGAACGTTACAATTCACTATCATTTTTGCGTCGGATTCGAAAATCTAGACTCACAGGAGAAGGACCATGTGGTGCCCTAGGCAACGATATCCCCTTGGAGCCAAGTCGGCTGGAAGCCGATGTATTGAATCTCGACGCAATTTGAGTGTTCCATCGTCATTAGAAGGCCCCGAACGTTACAATTAACTATCATTTTTGCGTCGGATTCGAAAATCTAGACTCACAGGAGAACGACCATAAGGTGCCCGAGGCAGCAATAGACCCTTGGAGACAAGTCGGTTGGAGGACGATGTATTGAATCTCGACGCAATTTGAGAGTTCCATCGTCATTAGGCGGCCCTGAACGTTACAATTAACTATCATTTTTGCGTCGGATTCGAAAATCTAGACTTACAAGAGAACGACCATAAAGTGCCCGAGGCAGCATTAGACCCTTGGAGACAAGTCTGCTGGAGGATGATGTATTGGATCGCGACGCAATTTGAGTGTTCCATCGTCATTAGGAGGCCCTGAATGTTACAATTAACTATCAGTTTTTCGTCGGATTCGAGAATCTAGACTCACAGCAGACGAACCATTTGGTGGCCGAGGCAGCAATATCCCCTTGGAGACAAATCGGCTGGAGGACGATGTATTGAATCTCGACGCAATTTGAGTCTTCTATCGTCATTAGGAGGCGCTGAACGTTACAATTCACTATCATTTTTGCGTCGGATTCGAAAATCTAGACTCACAGGAGAAGAATCATATTGTGCCCGAGACAGCAATATCCCCTTGGAGACAAGTCGGCTGGAGGACGATGTATTGAATCTCGACGCAATTTGAGAATTCCATCGGCATAAGGAGGCCCTGAACGTTACAATTAACTATCATTTTTGCGTCGGATTCGAAAATCTAGACTTACAAGAGAACGACCATAAGGTGCCCGAGGCAGCATTAGACCCTTGGAGACAAGTCGGCTGGAGGACGATGTATTGAACCTCGACGCAATTGGAGAGTTCTATCGTCATCAGGAGGCGCTGAACGTCACTATTCACTATCATTTTTGCGTCGGATTCGAAAATCTAGACTCACAGGAGAATGATCATATGGTGCCCGAGGCAGCAACAGACCCTTGGAGACAAGTCGGCTGGAGGCCGATTTATTGAATATCGACGCAATTTGAGTGTTCCATCGTCATTAGGAGGCCCTAAACGTTACAATTAACTATCAGTTTTGCGTCGGATTCGATAATCTAAACTCACAGGAGAACGACCGTAAGGTGCCCGAGGCAGCATTAGAGCCTTGGAGACAAGTCTGCTGGAGGAGGATGTATTGAATCTCGACGCAATTTGAGTGTCCCATCGTCATTACAAGGCCCTAAACGTTACATTTAACTATCATTTTTGCGTCGGATTCGATAATCTAAACTCACAGGAGAACGACCATAAGGTGCCCGAGGCAGCAATAGACCCTTGGAGACAAGTCGGCTGGAGGCCAATGTATTGAATCTCGACGCAATTTGAGTGTTCCATCGGCATTAGGAGGCCCTGAACGTTACAATTAACTATCATTTTTGCGTCGGATTCGATAATCTAAACTCACAGGAGAACGACCATAAGGTGCCCGAGACAGCAATAGACCGACCCTTGGAGACAAGTCGGCTGGAGGCCGATGTATTGAATCTCGACGCAATTTGAGTGTTCCATCGTCATTACAAGGCCCTGAACGTTACAATTAAAATCATTTTTGCGTCGGATTCGATAATCTAAACTCACGGGAGAACGACCATAAGGTGCCCGAGGCAGCAACAGACCCTTGGAGACAAGTCGGCTGGAGGCCGATGTATTGAATCTCGACGCAATTTGAGGTTCCATTGTCATTACAAGGCCCTGAACGTTACAATTAACTATCATTGTTGCGTCGGATTCGAAAATCTAGACTCACAGGAGAACGACCATAAGGTGCCCGAGTCAGCAATAGACCCTTGGAGACAAGTCGGCTGGAGGCCGATGAGTTGAATCTCGACGCAATTTGAGTGTTCCATCGGCATTAGGAGGCCCTGTACGTTACAATTAACTATCATTTTTGCGTCGGATTCGATAATCTAAACTCACAGGAGAACGACCATAAGGTCCCAGAGGCAGCAACAGACCCTTGGAGACAAGTAGGCTGGAGGACGAAGTATTGAATCTCGACGCAATTTGAGTGTTCCATCGTCATTACAAGGACCTGAACGCTCCAATTAACTATCATTTTTGCGTCGGATTCGAAAATCCAGACTCACAGGAGAACGACCATAAGGTGCCCGAGGCAGCAATAGACCCTTGGAGACAAGTCGGCTGGAGGCCGATGTTCTGAATCTGGACGCAATCTGAGTGTTCCATCGTCATTACAAGGCCCTGAACGTTAAAATTCACTATAATTTTAGCGTCGGATTCGAAAATCTAGACTCACAGGAGAAGGATCATATTGTGCCCGAGACAGCAATATCCCCTTGGAGACAAGTCGGCTGGAGGACGATGTATTGAATCACGACGCAATTTGAGTGTCCCATCGTCATTAGGAGGCCCTAAACGTTACAATTAACTATCATTTTTGCGTCGGATTCGAAAATATAAACTCACAGGGGAACGACCATACGGTGCCCGAGGCAGCTATTGACACTTGGAGGCAAGTCGGCTGGAGGCCGATGTATTGAATCTCGACGCAATTTGAGTGTTCCATCGTCATTACAAGGCCCTGAACGTTATAATTAACTATCATTTTTGCGTCGGATTCGAAAATCTAGACTCACAGGAGAACGACCATAAGGTGCGCGAGGCAGCAACAGACCCTTGGAGACAAGTAGGCTGGAGGACGATGTATTGAATCTCGACGCAATTTGAGTGTTCCATCGTCATTACAAGGCCTTGAACGTTACAATTAAACTATCATTTTTGCGTCGGATTCGATAATCTAAACTCACAGGAGAACGACCATAAGGTGCCCGAGACAGCAATAGACCGACCCTTGGAGACAAGTCGGCTGGAGGCCGATGTATTGAATCTCGACGCAATTTGAGTGTTCCATCGTCATTACAAGGCCCTGAACGTTACAATTAAAATCATTTTTGCGTCGGATTCGATAATCTAAACTCACGGGAGAATTACCATAAGGTGCCCGAGGTAGCAACAGACCCTTGGAGACAAGTCGGCTGGAGGCCGATGTATTGAATCTCGACGCAATTTGAGTGTTCCATCGGCATTAGGAGGACCTGAACGTTACAATTAACTATCATTTTTGCGTCGGATTCGATAATCTAAACTCACAGGAAAACGACCATAAGGTGCCCGAGACAGCAATAGACCCTTGGAGACAAGTCGGCTGGAGGCCGATGTATTGAATCTCGACGCAATTTGAGTGTTCCATCGTCATTACAAGGCCCTGAACGTTACAATTAACTATCATTTTTGCGTCGGATTCGAAAATCTAGACTCACAGGAGAACGACCATAAGGTGCCCGAGGCAGCAATAGACCCTTGGAGACAAGTCGGCTGGAGGCCGATGTATTGAATCTCGACGCAATTTGAGTGTTCCATCGTCATTACAAGGCCCTAAACGTTACAATTAACTATCATTTTTGCGTCGGATTCGATAATATAAGCTCACAGGAGAACGACCATAAGGTGCCCGAGGCAGCAACAGACCCTTGGAGACAAGTCGGCTGGAGGCCGATGTATTGAATCTCGACGCAATTTGAGTGTTCCATCGTCATTACAAGGCGCTGAACGTTATAATTAACTATCATTTTTGCGTCGGATTCGAAAATCTAGACTCACAGGAGAACGACCATAAGGTGCCCGAGGCAGCAATAGACCCTTGGAGACAAGTCGGCTGGAGGCCGATGTGTTGAATCTCGACGCAATTTGAGTGTTCCCTCGGCATTACGAGGCCCTGAACGTTACAATTAACTATCATTTTTGCGTCGGATTCGATAATCTAAACTCACAGGAGAACGACCATAAGGTGCCCGAGGCAGCAACAGACCCTTGGAGACAAGTAGGCTGGAGGACGATGTATTGAATCTCGACGCAATTTGAGTGTTCCATCGTCATTACAAGGCCTTGAACGTTACAATTAAACTATCATTTTTGCGTCGGATTCGAAAATCTAGACTCACAGGAGAACGACCATAAGGTGCCCGAGGAAGCAATAGACCCTTGGAGACAAGTCGGCTGGAGGACAATGTATTGGATCGCGACGCGATTTGAGTCTCCTATCGTCATTAGGAGGCGCTGAACGTTACAATTCACTATCATTTTTGCGTCGGATTCGAAAATCTAGACTCACAGGAGAAGGACCATGTGGTGCCCGAGGCAGCGATATCCCCTTGGAGACAAGTCGGCTGGAGGCCGATGTATTGAATCTCGACGCAATTTGAGTGTTCCATCGTCATTAGAAGGCCCTGAACGTTACAATTCACTATCATTTTAGCGTCGGATTCGAAAATCTAGACTCACAGGAGAAGGATCATATTGTGCCCGAGACAGCAATTTCCCCCTGGAGACAAGTCGGCTGGAGGACGATGTATTGAATCTCGACGCAATTTGAGTGTCCCATCGTCATTAGGAGGCCCTAAACGTTACAATTAACTATCATTTTTGCGTCGGATTCGATAATCTAAACTCACAGGAGAACGACCATAAGGTCCCAGAGGCAGCAACAGACCCTTGGAGACAAGTAGGCTGGAGGACGAAGTATTGAATCTCGACGCAATTTGAGTGTTCCATCGTCATTACAAGGACCTGAACGCTCCAATTAACTATCATTTTTGCGTCGGATTCGAAAATCCAGACTCACAGGAGAACGACCATAAGGTGCCCGAGGCAGCAATAGACCCTTGGAGACAAGTCCGCTGGAGGCCGATGTATTGAATCCCGACGCAATCTGAGTGTTCCATCGTCATTACAAGGCCCTGAACGTTACAATTCACTATAATTTTAGCGTCGGATTCGAAAATCTAGACTCACAGGAGAAGGATCATATTGTGCCCGAGACAGCAATATCCCCTTGGAGACAAGTCGGCTGGAGGACGATGTATTGAATCTCGACGCAATTTGAGTGTCCCATCGTCATTAGGAGGCCCTAAACGTTACAATTAACTATCATTTTTGCGTCGGATTCGAAAATCTAAACTCACAGGAGAACGACCATAAGGTGCCCGAGGCAGCAATAGACCCTTGGAGACAAGTCGGCTGGACGCCGATGTATTGAATCTCGACGCAATTTGAGTGTTCCATCGGCATTAGGAGGACCTGAACGTTACAATTAACTATCATTTTTGCGTCGGATTCGATAATCTAAACTCACAGGAAAACGACCATAAGGTGCCCGAGACAGCAATAGACCCTTGGAGACAAGTCGGCTGGAGGCCGATGTATTGAATCTCGACGCAATTTGAGTGTTCCATCGTCATTACAAGGCCCTGAACGTTATAATTAACTATCATTTTTGCGTCGGATTCGAAAATCTAGACTCACAGGAGAACGACCATAAGGTGCCCGAGGCAGCAATAGACCCTTGGAGACAAGTCGGCTGGAGGCCGATGTGTTGAATCTCGACGCAATTTGAGTGTTCCCTCGGCATTACGAGGCCCTGAACGTTACAATTAACTATCATTTTTGCGTCGGATTCGATAATCTAAACTCACAGGAGAACGACCATAAGGTGCCCGAGGCAGCAACAGACCCTTGGAGACAAGTAGGCTGGAGGACGATGTATTGAATCTCGACGCAATTTGAGTGTTCCATCGTCATTACAAGGCATTGAACGTTACAATTAAACTATCATTTTTGCGTCGGATTCGAAAATCTAGACTCACAGGAGAACGACCATAAGGTGCCCGAGGCAGCAATAGACCCTTGGAGACAAGTCGGCTGGAGGACAATGTATTGGATCGCGACGCAATTTGAGTCTCCTATCGTCATTAGGAGGCGCTGAACGTTACAATTCACTATCATTTTTGCGTCGGATTCGAAAATCTAGACTCACAGGAGAAGGACCATGTGGTGGCCGAGGCAGCGATATCCCCTTGGAGACAAGTCGGCTGGAGGCCGATGTATTGAATCTCCACGCAATTTGAGTGTTCCATCGTCATTAGAAGGCCCTGAACGTTACAATTCACTATCATTTTAGCGTCGGATTCGAAAATCTAGACTCACAGGAGAAGGATCATATTGTGCCCGAGACAGCAATTTCCCCCTGGAGACAAGTCGGCTGGAGGCCGATGTATTGAATCTCGACGCAATTTGAGTGTCCCATCGTCATTAGGAGGCCCTAAACGTTACGATTAACTATCATTTTTGCGTCGGATTCGAAAATCTAAACTACAAGGGGAACGACCATACGCTGCCCGAACCAGCTATTGACACTGGGAGGCAAGTCGGCTGCAGGCCTATGTATTGAATCTCGACGCAATTTGAGTAATCCATCGTCATTACAAGGCCCTGAACGTTACAATTAACTATCATTTTTGCGTCGGATTCGAAAATCTAGACTCACAGGAGAACGACCATAAGGTGCCCGAGGCAGCAATAGACCCTTGGAGACAAGTCGGCTGGAGGCCGATGTATTGAATCTCGACGCAATTTGAGTGTTCCATCGGCATTAGGAGGCCCTGAACGTTACAATTAACTATCATTTTTGCGTCGGATTCGATAATCTAAACTCACAGGAGAACGACCATAAGGTGCCCGAAACAGCAATAGACCCTTGGAGACAAGTCGGCTGGAGGCCGATGTATTGAATCTCGACGCAATTTGAGTGTTCCATTGTCATTACAAGGCCCTAAACGTTACAATTAACTATCATTTTTGCGTCGGATTCGATAATCTAAACTCACAGGAGAACGACCACAAGGGGCCCGAGGCAGCAACAGACCCTTGGAGACAAGTCGGCGGGAGGCCGATGTATTGAATCTCGACGCAATTTGAGTGTTCCATCGTTATTACAAGGCCCTGAACGTTACAATTAACTATCATTTTTGCGTCGGATTCGAAAATCTAGACTCACAGGAGAACGACCATAAGGTGCCCGAGGCAGCAATAGACCCTTGGAGACGAGTCGGCTGGAGGCCGATGTATTGAATCTCGACGCAATTTGAGTGTTCCATCGGCATTAGGAGGCCCTGAACGTTACAATTAACTATCATTTTTGCGTCGGATTCGATAATCTAAACTCACAGGAGAACGACCATAAGGTGCCCGAGGCAGCAATAGACCCGTGGAGACAAGTCGGCTGGAGGCCGATGTATTGAATCTCGACGCAATTTGAGTGTTCCATCGTCATTACAAGGCCCTGAACGTTACAATTAACTATCATGTTTGCGTCGGATTCGAAAATCTTGACTTACAAGAGAACGACCATAAAGTGCCCGAGGCATCGTTAGACTCTTGGAGACAAGTCGGCTGGAGGATGATGTATTGGATCGCGACGCAATTTGAGTGTTCCATCGTCAATAGGAGGCCCTGAATGTTACAATTAACTATCAGTTTTTCGTCGGATTCGAAAATCTAGACTCACAGCAGACGAACCATATGTTGCCCGAGGCAGCAATATCCCCTTGGAGACAAATCGGCTGGAGGACGATGTATTGAATCTCGACGCAATTTGAGTCTTCTATCGTCATTAGGAGGCGCTGAACGTTACAATTCACTATCATTTTTGCGTCGGATTCGAAAATCTAGAGTCACAGGAGAAGGATCATGTTGTGCCTGAGACAGCGATATCCCCTTGGAGACAAGTCGGCTGGAGGACGATATATTGAATCACGACGCAATTTGAGTGTCCCATCGTCATTAGGAGGCCCTAAACGTTACAATTAAGCTATCATTTTTGCGTCGGATTCGAAAATCTAGACTCACAGGAGAAGGACCATGTGGTGCCCTAGGCAGCGATATCCCCTTGGAGCCAAGTCGGCTGGAGGCCGATGTATTGAATCTCGACGCAATTTGAGTGTTCCATCGTCATTAGGAGGCCCTAAACGTTACAATTAACTATCATTTTTGCGTCGGAATCGATAATCTAAACTCACAGGAGAACGACCGTAAGGTGCCCGACGCAGCATTAGACCCTTGGAGACAAGTCGGCTGGAGGAGGATGTATTGAATCTCGACGCAATTTGAGTGTCCCATCGTCATTACAAGGCCCTAAACGTTACAATTAACTATCATTTTTGCGTCGGATTCGATAATCTAATCTCACAGGAGTACGACCATAAGGTGCCCGAGGCAGCAACAGACCCTTGGAGACAAGTCGGCTGGAGGCCGATGTATTGAATCTCGACGCAATTTGAGTGTTCCATCGTCATTACAGGCCCTGAACGTTACAATTAACTATCATTTTTGCGTCGGATTCGATAATCTAGACTCACAGGAGAACGACCATAAGGTGCCCTAGGCAGCAATAGACCCTTGGAGACAAGTCGGCTGGAGGCCGATGTATTGAATCTCGACGCAATTTGAGTGTTCCATCGGCATTAGGAGGCCCTGAACGTTACAATTAACTATCATTTTTGCGTCGGATTCGATAATCTAAACTCACAGGAGAACGACCATAAGGTGCCCGAGGCAGCAACAGACCCTTGGAGACAAGTCGGCTGGAGGCCGATGTATTGAATCTCGACGCAATTTGAGTGTTCCATCGTCATTACAAGACCCTGAACGTTACAATTAACTATCATTTTTGCGTCGGATTCGAAAATCTAGACTCACAGGAGAACGACCATAAGGTGCCCGAGGCAGCAATAGACCCTCGGAGACAAGTCGGCTGGAGGCCGATGTATTGAATCTCGACGCAATTTGAGTGTTCCATCGTCATTACAAGGCCCTAAGCGTTACAATTAACTATCATTTTTGCGTCGGATTCGATAATCTAAACTCACAGGAGAACGACCATAAGGTGCCCGAGACAGCAATAGACCCTTGGAGACAAGTCGGCTGGAGGCCGATGTATTGAATCTCGACGCAATTTGAGTGTTCCATCGTCATTACAAGACCCTGAACGTTACAATTAACTATCATTTTTGCGTCGGATTCGAAAATCTAGACTCACAGGAGAACGACCATAAGGTGCCCGAGGCAGCAATAGACCCTTGGAGACAAGTCGGCTGGAGGCCGATGTATTGAATCTCGACGCAATTTGAGTGTTCCATCGTCATTACAAGGCCCTAAACGTTACAATTAACTATCATTTTTGCGTCGGATTCGATAATCTAAACTCACAGGAGGACGACCACAAGGGGCCCGAGGCAGCAACAGACCCTGGGAGACAAGTCGGCGGGAGGCCGATGTATTGAATCTCGACGCAATTTGAGTGTTCCATCGTTATTACAAGGCCCTGAACGTTACAATTAACTATCATTTTTGCGTCGGATTCGAAAATCTAGACTCACAGGAGAACGACCATAAGGTGCCCCAGGCAGAAATAGACCCTTGGAGACGAGTCGGCTGGAGGCCGATGTATTGAATCTCGACGCAATTTGAGTGTTCCATCGGCATTAGGAGGCCCTGAACGTTACAATTAACTATCATTTTTGCGTCGGATTCGATAATCTAAACTCACAGGAGAACGACCATAAGGTGCCCGAGGCAGCAATAGACCCGTGGAGACAAGTCGGCTGGAGGCCGATGTATTGAATCTCGACGCAATTTGAGTGTTCCATCGTCATTACAAGGCCCTGAACGTTACAATTAACTATCATTTTTGCGTCGGATTCGAAAATCTAGACTCACAGGAGAAAGACCATAAGGTGCCCGAGGCAGCAATAGACCCTTGGAGACAAGTCGGCTGGAGGACGATTTATTGGATCGCGACAAAATTTGAGTCTTCTATCGTCATTAGGAGGCGCTGAACGTTACAATTCACTATCATTTTTGCGTCGGATTCGAAAATCTAGACTCACAGGAGAAGGACCATGTGGTGCCCGAGGCAGCGATATCCCCTTGGAGACAAGTCGGCTGGAGGGCGATGTATTGAATCTCGACGCAATTTGAGTGTTCCATCGTCATTAGAAGGCCCTGAACGTTACAATTAACTATCATTTTTGCGTCGGATTCGAAAATCTAGACTCGCAGGAGAACGACCATAAGGTGCCCGAGGCAGCAATAGACCCTTGGAGACAAGTCGGCTGGAGGACGATGTATTGAATCTCGACGCAATTTGAGAGTTCCTTCGTCATTAGACGGCCCTGAACGTTACAATTAACTATCATTTTTGCGTCGGATTCGAAAATCTAGACTTACAAGAGAACGACCATAAAGTGCCCGAGGCATCATTAGACTCTTGGAGACAAGTCGGCTGGAGGATGATGTATTGGATCGCGACGCAATTTGAGTGTTCCATCGTCAATAGGAGGCCCTGAATGTTACAATTAACTATCAGTTTTTCGTCGGATTCGAAAATCTAGACTCACAGCAGACGAACCATATGGTGCCCGAGGCAGCAATATCCCCTTGGAGACAAATCGGCTGGAGGACGATGTATTGAATCTCGACGCAATTTGAGTCTTCTATCGTCATTAGGAGGCGCTGAACGTTACAATTCACTATCATTTTTGCGTCGGATTCGAAAATCTAGAGTCACAGGAGAAGGATCATGTTGTGCCTGAGACAGCGATATCCCCTTGGAGAAAAGTCGGCTGGAGGACGATATATTGAATCTCGACGCAATTTGAGTGTCCCATCGTCATTAGGAGGCCCTAAACGTTACAATTAAGCTATCATTTTTGCGTCGGATTCGATAATCTAAACTCACAGGAGAACGACCATATGGTGCCCGAGGCAGCAATAGACCCGTGGAGACAAGTCGGCTGGAGGCCGATGTATTGAATCTCGACGCAATTTGAGTGTTCCATCGTCATTACAAGGCCCTGAACGTCACAATTAACTATCATTTTTGCGTCGGATTCGAAAATCTAGACTCACAGGAGAACGACCATAAGGTGCCCGAAGAAGCAATAGACCCTTGGAGACAAGTCGGCTGGAGGACGATGTATTGGATCGCGACGCAATTTGAGTCTTCTATCGTCATTAGGAGGCGCTGAACGTTACAATTCACTATCATTTTTGCGTCGGATTCGAAAATCTAGACTCACAGGAGAAGGACCATGTGGTGCCCTAGGCAGCGATATCCCCTTGGAGCCAAGTCGGCTGGAGGCCGATGTATTGAATCTCGACGCAATTTGAGTGTTCCATCGTCATTAGAAGTCCCTGAACGTTACAATTAACTATCATTTTTGCGTCGGATTCGAAAATCTAGACTCACAGGAGAACGACCATAAGGTGCCCGAGGCAGCAATAGACCCTTGGAGACTAGTCGGTTGGAGGACGATGTATTGAATCTCGACGCAATTTGAGAGTTCCATCGTCATTAGGCGGCCTTGAACGTTACAATTAACTATCATTTTTGCGTCGGATTCGAAAATCTAGACTCACAGGAGAATGATCATATGGTGCCCGAGGCAGCAACAGACCTTTGGAGACAAGTCGGCTGGAGGCCGATGTATTGAATATCGACGCAATTTGAGTGTTCCATCGTCATTAGGAGGCCCTAAACGTTACAATTAACTATCATTTTTGCGTCGGAATCGATAATCTAAACTCACAGGAGAACGACCGTAAGGTGCCCGAGGCAGCATTAGACCCTTGGAGACAAGTCGGCTGGAGGAGGATGTATTGAATCTCGACGCAATTTGAGTGTCCCATCGTCATTACAAGGCCCTAAACGTTACAATTAACTATCATTTTTGCGTCGGATTCGATAATCTAATCTCACAGGAGAACGACCATAAGGTGCCCGAGGCAGCAATAGACCCTTGGAGACAAGTCGGCTGGAGGCCGATGTATTGAATCTCGACGCAATTTGAGTGTTCCATCGTCATTACAGGCCCTGAACGTTACAATTAACTATCATTTTTGCGTCGGATTCGATAATCTAAACTCACAGGAGAACGACCATAAGGTGCCCGAGACAGCAATAGACCCTTGGAGACAAGTCGGCTGGAGGCCGATGTATTGAATCTCGACGCAATTTGAGTGTTCCATCGTCATTACAAGGCCCTGAACGTTACAATTAAAATCATTTTTGCGTCGGATTCGAAAATCTAGACTCACAGGAGAATGACCATAAGGTGCCCGAGGCAGCAACAGACCCTTGGAGACAAGTCGGCTGGAGGCCGATGTATTGAATCTCGACGCAATTTGAGTGTTCCATCGTCATTACAAGACCCGGAACGTTACAATTAACTGTCATTTTTGCGTCGGATTCGAAAATCTAGACTCACAGAAGAACGACCATAAGGTGCCCGAGGCAGCAATAGACCCTTGGAGACAAGTCGGCTGGAGGCCGATGAGTTGAATCTCGACGCAATTTGAGTGTTCCATCGGCATTACGAGGCCCTGTACGTTACAATTAACTATCATTTTTGCGTCGGATTCGATAATCTAAACTCACAGGAGAACGACCATAAGGTCCCCGAGGCAGCAACAGACCCTTGGAGACAAGTAGGCTGGAGGACGAAGTATTGAATCTCGACGCAATTTGAGTGTTCCATCGTCATTACAAGAACCTGAACGCTCCAAGTAACTATCATTTTTGCGTCGGATTCGAAAATCCAGACTCACAGGAGAACGACCATAAGGTGCCCGAGGCAGCAATAGACCCTTGGAGACAAGTCCGCTGGAGGCCTATGTATTGAATCCCGACGCAATCTGAGTGTTCCATCGTCATTACAAGGCCCTGAACGTTACAATTCACTATCATTTTTGCGTCGGATTCGAAAATCTAGACTCACAGGAGAACGACCATAAGGTGCCCGAGGCAGCAATAGACCCTTGGAGACAAGTCGGTTGGAGGACGATGTATTGAATCTCGACGCAATTTGAGAGTTCCATCGTCATTAGGCGGCCTTGAACGTTACAATTAACTATCATTTTTGCGTCGGATTCGAAAATCTAGACTCACAGGAGAATGATCATATGGTGCCCGAGGCAGCAACAGACCCTTGGAGACAAGTCGGCTGGAGGCCGATGTATTGAATATCGACGCAATTTGAGTGTTCCATCGTCATTAGGAGGCCCTAAACGTCACAATTAACTATCAATTTTGCGTCGGATTCGATAATCTAAACTCACAGGAGAACGACCGTAAGGTGCCCGAGGCAGCAATAGACCCTTGGAGACAAGTCGGCTGGAGGAGGATGTATTGAATCTCGACGCAATTTGAGTGTCCCATCGTCATTACAAGGCCCTAAACGTTACAATTAACTATCATTTTTGCGTCGGATTCGATAATCTAATCTCACAGGAGAACGACCATAAGGTGCCCGAGGCAGCAACAGACCCTTGGAGACAAGTCGGCTGGAGGCCGATGTATTGAATCTCGACGCAATTTGAGTGTTCCATCGTCATTACAGGCCCTGAACGTTACAATTAACTATCATTTTTGCGTCGGATTCGATAATCTAGACTCACAGGAGAACGACCATAAGGTGCCCGAGGCAGCAATAGACCCTTGGAGACAAGTCGGCTGGAGGCCGATGTATTGAATCTCGACGCAATTTGAGTGTTCCATCGGCATTAGGAGGCCCTGAACGTTACAATTAACTATCATTTTTGCGTCGGATTCGATAATCTAAACTCACAGGAGAACGACCATAACGTGCCCGAGACAGCAATAGACCCTTGGAGACAAGTCGGCTGGAGGCCGATGTATTGAATCTCGACGCAATTTGAGTGTTCCATCGTCATTACAAGGCCCTGAACGTTACAATTAAAATCATTTTTGCGTCGGATTCGAAAATCTAGACTCACAGGAGAATGACCATAAGAAGGCCGAGGCAGCAATAGACCCTTGGAGACAAGTCGGCAGGAGGCCGATGTATTGAATCTCGACGCAATTTGAGTGTTCCATCGTCATTACAAGGCCCTAAACGTTACAATTAACTATCATTTTTGCGTCGGATTCGATAATCTAAACTCACAGGAGAACGACCATAAGGTGCCCGAGGCAGCAATAGACCCTTGGAGACAAGTCGGCTGGAGGCCGATGTATTGAATCTCGACGCAATTTGAGTGTTCCATCGTCATTACAAGGCCCAAACCTTACAATTAACTATCATTTTTGCGTCGGATTCGAAAATCTAGACTCACAGGAGAACGACCATAAGGTGCCCGAGGCAGCAATAGACCCTTGGAGACAAGTCGGCTGGAGGCCGATGTATTGAATCTCGACGCAATTTGAGTGTTCCATCGTCATTACAAGGCCCTAAACGTTACAATTAACTATCATTTTTGCGTCGGATTCGAAAATCTAGACTCACAGGAGAACGACCATAAGGTGCCCGAGGCAGCAATAGACCCTTGGAGACTAGTCGGCTGGAGTACAATGTATTGGATCGCGACGCAATTTGAGTCATCTATCGTCATTAGGAGGCGCTGAACGTTACAATTCACTATCATTTTTGCGTCGGATTCGAAAATCTAGACTCACAGGAGAAGGACCATGTGGTGCCCGAGGCAGCGATATCCATTTGGAGACAAGTCGGCTGGAGGCCGATGTATTGAATCTCGACGCAATTTGAGTGTTCCATCGTCATTAGAAGGCCCTGAACGTAACAATTCACTATCATTTTAGCGTCGGATTCGAAAATCTAGACTCACAGGTGAAGGATCATATTGTGCCCGAGACAGCAATATCCCCCTGGAGACAAGTCGGCTGGAGGACGATGTATTGAATCTCGACGCAATTTGAGTGTCCCATCGTCATTAGAAGGCCCTAAACGTTACAATTAACTATCATTTTTGCGTCGGATCCGAAAATCTAAACTACAAGGGGAACGACCATACGGTGCCCGAGGCAGCTATTGACCCTTGGAGACAAGTCGGTTGGAGGACGATGAATTGGATCGCGACGCAAAATGAGTGTTCCATCGTCATTAGGAGGCCCTGAATGTTACAATTAACTATCAGTTTTTCGTCGGATTCAAAAATCTAAACTCACTGGAGAACGACCATAAGGTGCCCGAGGCAGCAATAGACCGTTGGAGACAAGTCGGCTGGACGCCGATGTATTGAATCTGGACGCATTTTGAGTGTTCCATCGTCATTACAACGCACTGAACCTTACAATTAACTATCAGTTTCGCGTCGGACTCGAAAATCTACTCACAGGAGAAGTTCATACGGTGCTCGAGACAGCAATATACCCCTTGGAGACAAATCGGCTGGAGGACGATGTATTGAATATCGACGCAATTTGAGTGTTCCATCAGCATTACAAGGCCCTGAACGTTACAATTAACTATCATTTTTGCGTCGGATTCGAAAATCTAGACTCACAGGAGAACGACCATAAGGTGCCCGAGGCAGCATTAGACCCTTCGAGACAAGTCGGCTGGAGGCCGATGTATTGAATCTCGACGCATTTTGAGTGTTCCATCGGCATTAGGAGGCCCTGAACGTTACAATTAACTATCGTTTTTGCGTCGGATTCGAAAATCTAGACTCACAGGAGAAGGATCATATGGTGCCCGAGGCAGCAACAGACCCTTGGAGACAAGTCGGCTGGAGGCCGATGTATTGAATCTCGACGCAATTTGAGTGTTCCATCGTCATTACAGGCCCTGAACGTTACAATTAACTATCATTTTTGCGTCGGATTCGATAATCTAGACTCACAGGAGAACGACCATAAGGTGCCCGAGGCAGCAATAGACCCTTGGAGACAAGTCGGCTGGAGGCCGATGTATTGAATCTCGACGCAATTTGAGTGTTCCATCGGCATTAGGAGGCCCTGAACGTTACAATTAACTATCATTTTTGCGTCGGATTCGATAATCTAAACTCACAGGAGAACGACCATAACGTGCCCGAGACAGCAATAGACCCTTGGAGACAAGTCGGCTGGAGGCCGATGTATTGAATCTCGACGCAATTTGAGTGTTCCATCGTCATTACAAGGCCCTGAACGTTACAATTAAAATCATTTTTGCGTCGGATTCGAAAATCTAGACTCACAGGAGAATGACCATAAGAAGGCCGAGGCAGCAATAGACCCTTGGAGACAAGTCGGCAGGAGGCCGATGTATTGAATCTCGACGCAATTTGAGTGTTCCATCGTCATTACAAGGCCCTAAACGTTACAATTAACTATCATTTTTGCGTCGGATTCGATAATCTAAACTCACAGGAGAACGACCATAAGGTGCCCGAGGCAGCAATAGACCCTTGGACACAAGTCGGCTGGAGGCCGATGTATTGAATCTCGACGCAATTTGAGTGTTCCATCGTCATTACAAGGCCCAAACCTTACAATTAACTATCATTTTTGCGTCGGATTCGAAAATCTAGACTCACAGGAGAACGACCATAAGGTGCCCGAGGCAGCAATAGACCCTTGGAGACAAGTCGGCTGGAGGCCGATGTATTGAATCTCGACGCAATTTGAGTGTTCCATCGTCATTACAAGGCCCTAAACGTTACAATTAACTATCATTTTTGCGTCGGATTCGAAAATCTAGACTCACAGGAGAACGACCATAAGGTGCCCGAGGCAGCAATAGACCCTTGGAGACAAGTCGGCTGGAGTACAATGTATTGGATCGCGACGCAATTTGAGTCATCTATCGTCATTAGGAGGCGCTGAACGTTACAATTCACTATCATTTTTGCGTCGGATTCGAAAATCTAGACTCACAGGAGAAGGACCATGTGGTGCCCGAGGCAGCGATATCCATTTGGAGACAAGTCGGCTGGAGGCCGATGTATTGAATCTCGACGCAATTTGAGTGTTCCATCGTCATTAGAAGGCCCTGAACGTAACAATTCACTATCATTTTAGCGTCGGATTCGAAAATCTAGACTCACAGGTGAAGGATCATATTGTGCCCGAGACAGCAATATCCCCCTGGAGACAAGTCGGCTGGAGGACGATGTATTGAATCTCGACGCAATTTGAGTGTCCCATCGTCATTAGAAGGCCCTAAACGTTACAATTAACTATCATTTTTGCGTCGGATCCGAAAATCTAAACTACAAGGGGAACGACCATACGGTGCCCGAGGCAGCTATTGACCCTTGGAGACAAGTCGGTTGGAGGACGATGTATTGGATCGCGACGCAAAATGAGTGTTCCATCGTCATTAGGAGGCCCTGAATGTTACAATTAACTATCAGTTTTTCGTCGGATTCGAAAATCTAAACTCACTGGAGAACGACCATAAGGTGCCCGAGGCAGCAATAGACCGTTGGAGACAAGTCGGCTGGACGCCGATGTATTGAATCTGGACGCATTTTGAGTGTTCCATCGTCATTACAACGCACTGAACCTTACAATTAACTATCAGTTTCGCGTCGGATTCGAAAATCTACTCACAGGAGAAGTTCATACGGTGCTCGAGACAGCAATATACCCCTTGGAGACAAATCGGCTGGAGGACGATGTATTGAATATCGACGCAATTTGAGTGTTCCATCAGCATTACAAGGCCCTGAACGTTACAATTAACTATCATTTTTGCGTCGGATTCGAAAATCTAGACTCACAGGAGAACGACCATAAGGTGCCCGAGGCAGCATTAGACCCTTCGAGACAAGTCGGCTGGAGGCCGATGTATTGAATCTCGACGCATTTTGAGTGTTCCATCGGCATTAGGAGGCCCTGAACGTTACAATTAACTATCGTTTTTGCGTCGGATTCGAAAATCTAGACTCACAGGAGAAGGATCATATGGTGCCCGAGGCAGCAACAGACCCTTGGAGACAAGTCGGCTGGAGGCCGATGTATTGAATATCGACGCAATTTGAGTGTTCCATCGTCATTAGGAGGCCCTAAACGTTACAATTAATTATCTTTTTTGCGTCGGATTCGATAATCTAAACTCACAGGAGAGCGACCATAAGGTGCCCGAGGCAGCATTAGACCCTTGGAGACAAGTCGGCTGGAGGAGGATGTATTGAATCTCGACGCAATTTGAGTGTCCCATCGTCATTACAAGGCCCTAAACGTTACAATTAACTATCATTTTTGCGTCGGATTCGATAATCTAAACTCACAGGAGAACGACCATAAGGTGCCCGAGGCAGCAACAGACCCTTGGAGACAAGTCGGCTGGAGGCCGATGTCTTGAATCTCGACGCAATTTGAGTGTTCCATCGTCATTATAAGGCCCTGAACGTTACAATTAACTATCATTTTTGCGTCGGATTCGAAAATCTAGACTCACAGAAGAACGACCATAAGGTGCCCGAGGCAGCAATAGACCCTTGGAGACAAGTCGGCTGGAGGCCGATGTATTGAATCTCGTCGCAATTTGAGTGTTCCATCGGCATTAGGAGGCCCTGAACGTTACAATTAACTATCATTTTTGCGTCGGATTCGATAATCTAAACTCAAAGGAGAACGACCATAAGGTGCCCGAGACAGCAATAGACCCTCGGAGACAAGTCGGCTGGAGGCCGATGTATTGAATCTCGACGCAATTTGAGTGTTCCATCGTCATTACAAGGCCCTGAACGTTACAATTAACTATCATTTTTGCGTCGGATTCGAAAATCTAGACTCACAGGAGAACGACCATAAGGGCCCCGAGGCAGCAATAGACCCAAAGAGACAAGTCGGCTGGAGGCCGATGTATTGAATCTCGACGCAATTTGAGTGTTCCATCGTCATTACAAGGCCCTAAACGTTACAATTAACTATCATTTTTGCGTCGGATTCGATAATCTAAACTCACAGGAGAACGACCATAAGGTGCCCGAGGCAGCAACAGACCCTTGGAGACAAGTCGGCTGGAGGCCGATGTATTGAATCTCGACGCAATTTGAGTGTTCCATCGTCATTACAAGGCCCTGAACGTTACAATTAATTATCATTTTTGTGTCGGATTCGAAAATCTAGACCCACAGGAGAACGACCATAAGGTGCCCGAGGCAGCAATAGACCCTTGGAGACAAGTCGGCTGGAGGACGATGTATTGGATCGCGAAGCAATTTGAGTCTTCTATCGTCATTAGGAGGCGCTGAACGTTACAATTCACTATCATTTTTGCGTCGGATTCGAAAATCTAGACTCACAGGATAAGGACCATGAGGTGCCCGAGGCAGCGATATCCCCTTGGAGGCAAGTCGGCTGGAGGCCGATGTATTGAATCTAGACGCAATTTGAGTGTTCCATCGTCATTAGAAGGCCCTGAACGTTACAATTCACTATCATTTTTGCGTCGGATTCGAAAATCTAGACTCACAGGAGAAGGATCATATTGTGCTCGAGACAGCAATATCCCTCTGGAGACAAGTCGGCTGGAGGACGATGTATTGAATCTCGACGCAATTTGAGTGTCCCATCGTCATTAGGAGACCCTAAACGTTACAATTAACTATCATTTTTGCGTCGGATTCGAAAATCTAAACTACAAGGGGAACGACCATACGGTGCCTGAGGCAGCAACAGACCCTTGGAGACAAGTCGGCTGGAGGCCGATGTATTGAATCTCGACGCAATTTGAGTGTTCCATCGTCATTAGAAGGCCCTGAACGTTACAATTAACTATCATTTTTGCGTCGGATTCGAAAATCTAGACTCACAGGAGAACGACCATAAGGTGCCCGAGGCAATAATAGACCCTTGGAGACAAGTCGGCTGGAGGCCGATGTATTGAATCTCGACGCAATTTGAGGGTTCCATCGGCATTAGGAGGCCCTGAACGATACAATTAACTATCATTTTTGCGTCGGATTAAAAAATCTAGACTCACAGGAGAAGGATCATATGGTGCCCGAGGCAGCAGCAGACCCTTGGAGACAAGTCGGCTGGAGGCCGATGTATTGAATCTCGACGCAATTTGAGTGTTCCATCGTCATTACAAGGCCCTGAACGTTACAATTAACTATCATTTTTGCGTCGGATTCGAAAATCTAGACTCACAGGAGAACGACCATAAGGTGCCCGAGGCAGCAATAGACCCTTGGAGACAAGTCGGCTGGAGGACGATGTATTGAATCTCGACGCAATTTGAGTGTTCCATCGTCATTACAAGGCTCTAAGCGTTACAATTAACTATCATTTTTGCGTCGGATTCGATAATCTAAACTCACAGGAGAACGACCATAAGGTGCCCGAGGCAGCAACAGACCCATGGAGACAAATCGGCTGGAGGCCGATGTATTGAATCTCGACGCAATTTGAGTGTTCCATCGTCATTACAAGGCCCTGAGCGTTACAATTAACTATCATTTTTGTGTCGGATTCGAAAATCTAGACTCACAGGAGAACGACCATAAAGTGGCCGAGGCAGCAATAGACCCTTGGAGACAAGTCGGCTGGAGGACGATGTATTGGATCGCGAAGCAATTTGAGTGTTCCATCGTCATTAGAAGGCCCTGAACGTTACAATTCACTATCATTTTTGCGTCGGATTCGAAAATCTAGACTCACAGGAGAAGGACCATGAGTTGCCCGAGGCAGCGATATCCCCTTGGAGACAAGTCGGCTGGAGGCCGATGTATTGAATCTCGACGCAATTTGAGTGTTCCATCGTCATTAGAAGGCCCTGAACGTTACAATTAACTATCATTTTTGCGTCGGATTCGAAAATCTAGACTCACAGGAGAAGGATCATATGGTGCCCGAGGCAGCAACAGACCCTTGGAGACAAGTCGGCTGGAGGCCGATGTATTGAATCTCGACGCAATTTGAGTGTTCCATCGTCAGTAGGAGGCCCTAAACGTTACAATTAACTATCATTTTTGCGTCGGATTCGATAATCTAAACTCACAGGAGAACGACCATAAGGTGCTCGAGGCAGCAATAGACCCTTGGAGACAAGTCGGCTGGAGGACGATGTATTGGATCGCGACGCAATTTGAGTCTTCTATCGTCATTAGGAGGCTCTGAACGTTACAATTCACTATCATTTTTGGGTCGGATTCGAAAATCTAGACTCACAGGAGAAGGACCATGAGGTGCCCGAGGCAGCGATATCCCCTTGGAGACAAGTCCGCTGTTGGCCGATGTATTGAATCTCGAAGCAATTTGAGTGTTCCATCGTCATTACAAGGCCCTGAACGTTACAATTCACTATCATTTTAGAGTCGGATTCGAAAATCTAGACTCACAGGAGGAGGATCATATTGTGCCCGAGACAGCAATATCCCCCTGGAGACAAGTCGGCTGGAGGACGATGTATTGAATCTCGACGCTATTTGAGTGTCCCATCGTCATTAGGAGGCCCTAAACGTTACAATTAACTAACATTTTTGCGTCGGATTGGAAAATCTAAACTCACAGGAGAACGACCATAAGGTGCCCGAGGCAGCAACAGACCCTTGGAGATAAGTCGGCTGGAGGACGATGTATTGAATCTCGACGCAATTTGAGTGTTCCATCGTCATTACAAGGCCCTAAGCGTTACAATTAACTATCATTTTTGCGTCGGATTCGATAATCTAAACTCACAGGAGAACGACCATAAGGTGCCCGAGGCAGCAACAGACCCTTGGAGACAAGTCGGCTGGAGGCCGATGTATTGAATCTCGACGCAATTTGAGTGTTCCATCGTCATTACAAGGCCCTGAACGTTTCAATTAACTATCATTTTTGTGTCGGATTCGAAAATCTAGACTCACAGGAGAACGACCATAAGGTGCCCGAGGCAGCAATAGACCCTTGGAGACAAGTCGGCTGGAGGACGATGTATTGGATCGCTAAGCAATTTGAGTCTTCTATCGTCATTAGGAGGCGCTGAACGTTACAATTCACTATCATTTTTGCGTCGGATTCGAAAATCTAGACTCACAGGAGAAGGACCATGAGGTGCCCGAGGCAGCGATATCCCCTTGGAGACAAGTCGGCTGGAGGCCGATGTATTGAATCTCGACGCAATTTGAGTGTTCCATCGTCATTAGAAGGCCCTGAACGTTACAATTCACTATCATTTTTGCGTCGGATTCGAAAATCTAGACTCACAGGAGAAGGATCATATTGTGCCCGAGACAGCAATATCCCCCTGGAGACAAGTCGGCTGGAGGACGATGTATTGAATCTCGACGCAATTTGAGTGTCCCATCGTCATTAGGAGGCCCTAAACGTTACAATTAACTATCAGTTTTTCGTCGGATTCGAAAATCTAAACTCACAGGAGAACGACCATAAGGTGCCCGAGGCAGCAATAGTCCGTTGGAGACAAGTCGGCTGGGGGCCGATGTATTGAATCTCGACGCAATTTGAGTGTTCCAACGTCATTACAACGCCCTGAACCTTACAATTAACTATCATTTAAGCGTCGGATTCGAAAATCTACTCACAGGAGAAGTTCATACGGTGCTCGAGACAGCGATATCCCCTTGGAGACAAGTCCGCTGGAGGCCGATGTATTGAATCTCGAAGCAATTTGAGTGTTCCATCGTCATTACAAGGCCCTGAACGTTACAATTCACTATCATTTTAGAGTCGGATTCGAAAATCTAGACTCACAGGAGGAGGATCATATTGTGCCCGAGACAGCAATATCCCCCTGGAGACAAGTCGGCTGGAGGACAATGTATTGAATCTCGACGCTATTTGAGTGTCCCATCGTCATTAGGAGGCCCTAAACGTTACAATTAACTATCATTTTTGCGTCGGATTCGAAAATCTAAACTCACAGGAGAACGACCAAAAGGTGCCCGAGGCAGCAACAGACCCTTGGAGACAAGACGGCTGGAGGCCGATGTATTGAATCTCGACGCAATTTGAGTGTTCCATCGTCATTACAAGGCCCTGAACGTTACAATTAACTATCATTTTTGCGTCGGATTCGAAAATCTAGACTCACAGGAGAAAGACCATAAGGTGCCCGAGGCAGCAATAGACCCTTGGAGACAAGTCGGCTGGAGGCCGATGTGTTGAATCTCGACGCAATTTGAGTGTTCCATCGGCATTAGGAGGCCCTGAACGTTACAATTAACTATCATTTTTGCGTCGGATTCGATAATCTAAACTCACAGGAGAACGACCATAAGGTGCCCGAGGCAGCAACAGACCCTTGGAGACATGTTGGCTGGAGGACGATGTATTGAATCTCGACGCAATTTGTGTGTTCCTCGTCATTACAAGGCCCTGAACGCTACAATTAACTATCATTTTTGCGTCGGATTCGAAAATCCAGGCTCACAGGAGGGTGGCCGAGGCAGCAATAGACCCTTGGAGACAAGTTGGCTGGAGGACGATGTATTGAATCTCGACGCAATTTGAGTGTTCCATCGTCATTACAAGGCCCTGAACGTTACAATTCACTATCATTTTAGCGTCGGATTCGAAAATCTAGACTCACAGGAAAAGGATCATATTGTGCCCGAGACAGCAATATCCCCCTGGAGACAAGTCGGCTGGAGGACGATGCATTGAATCTCGACGCAATTTGAGTGTCCCATCGTCTTTAGGAGGCCCTAAACGTTACAATTAACTATCATTTTTGCGTCGGATTCGAAAATCTAAACTCACAGGAGAACGACCATAAGGTGCCCGAGGCAGCAACAGACCCTTGGAGACAATACTGCTGGAGGCCGACGTATTGAATCTCGACGCAATTTGAGTGTTCCATCGCATTACAAGGCCCTGAACGTTACAATTAACTATCAGTTTTTCGTCGGATTCGAAAATCTAGACTCACAGGAGAAAGACCATAAGGTGCCCGAGGCAGCAATAGACCCTCGGAGACAAGTCGGCTGGAGGCCGATGTGTTGAATCTCGACGCAATTTGAGTGTTCCATCGGCATTAGGAGGCCCAGAACTTTACAATTAACTATCATTTTTGCGTCGGATTCGATAATCTAAACTCACAGGAGAACGATCATAAGGTGCCCGAGGCAGCAACAGACCCTTGGAGACAAGTAGCCTGGAGGACGATGTATTGAATCTCGACGCAATTTGAGTGTTCCATCGTCATTACGAGGCCCTGAACGCTACAATTAACTATTATTTTTGCGTCGGATTCGCAAATCCAGACTCACAGGAGAACGACCATAAGGTGCTCGAGGCAGCAATAGAGCCTTGGAGACAAGTCGGCTGGAGGACGATGTATTGGATCGCGACGCAATTTGAGTCTTCTATCGTCATTAGGAGGCTCTGAACGTTACAATTCACTATCATTTTTGCGTCGGATTCGAAAATCTAGACTCACAGGAGAAGGACCATGAGGTGCCCGAGGCAGCGATATCCCCTTGGAGACAAGTCGGCTGGAGGCCGATGTATTGAATCTCGACGCAATTTGAGTGTTCCATCGTCATTACAAGGCCCTGAACCTTACAATTAACTATCAGTTTCGCGTCGGATTCGAAAATCTACTCACAGGAGAACGACCATAAGGTGCCCGAGGCAGCAATAGACCGTTGGAGACAAGTCGGCTGGAGGCCGATGTATTAAATCTCGACGCAATTTGAGTGTCCCATCGTCATTAGAAGGCCCTGAACGTTACAATTAACTATCATTTATGCGTCGGATTCGAAAATCTACTCACAGGAGAAGTTCATACGGTGCTCGAGACAGCGATATCCCCTTGGAGACAAGTCCGCTGGAGGCCGATGTATTGAATCTCGAAGCAATTTGAGTGTTCCATCGTCATTACAAGGCCCTGAACGTTACAATTCACTATCATTTTAGAGTCGGATTCGAAAATCTAGACTCACAGGAGGAGGATCATATTGTGCCCGAGACAGCAATATCCCCCTGGAGACAAATCGGCTGGAGGACAATGTATTGAATCTCGACGCTATTTGAGTGTCCCATCGTCATTAGGAGGCCCTAAACGTTACAATTAACTATCATTTTTGCGTCGGATTCGAAAATCTAAACTCACAGGAGAACGACCAAAAGGTGCCCGAGGCAGCAACAGACCCTTGGAGACAAGACGGCTGGAGGCCGATGTATTGAATCTCGACGCAATTTGAGGGTTCCATCGTCATTACAAGACCCTGAACGTTACAATTAACTATCATTTTTGCGTCGGATTCGAAAATCTAGACTCACAGGAGAAAGACCATAAGGTGCCCGAGGCAGCAATAGACCCTTGGAGACAAGTCGGCTGGAGGCCGATGTGTTGAATCTCGACGCAATTTGAGTGTTCCATCGGCATTAGCAGGCCCTGAACGTTACAATTAACTATCATTTTTGCGTCGGATTCGATAATCTAAACTCACAGGAGAACGACCATAAGGTGCCCGAGGCAGCAACTGACCCTTGGAGACAAGTTGGCTGGAGGACGATGTATAGAATCTCGACGCAATTTGAGTGTTCCATCGTCATTACAAGGCCCTGAACGCTACAATTAACTATCATTTTTGCGTCGGATTCGAAAATCCAGACTCACAGGAGGGTGGCCGAGGCAGCAATAGACCCTTGGAGACAAGTCGGCTGGAGGACGAAGTATTGAATCTCGACGCAATTTGAGTGTCCCATCGTCATTAGGAGGCCCTAAACGTTACAATTAACTGTCATTTTTGCGTCGGATTCGAAAATCTAAACTCACAGGGGAACGACCATACGGTTCCCGAGGCAGCTATTGACCCTTGGAGACAAGTCGGTTGGAGGACGATGTATTGGATCCCGACGCAATTTGAGTCTTCTATCGTCATTAGGAGGCGCTGAACGTTACAATTAACTATCAGTTTCGCGTCGGATTCGAAAATCTACTCACAGGAGAAGTTCATACGGTGCTCGAGACAGCAATATACCCCTTGGAGACATATCGGCTGGAGGACGATGTATTGAATCTCGACGCAATTTGAGTGTCCCATCGTCATTAGGAGGCGCTGAACGTTACAATTAACTATCATTTTTGCGTCGGATTCGAAAATCTAGACTCACAGGAGAAGGAACATGTAGTGCCCGAGGCAGCGATATCCCCTTGGAGACAAGTCGGCTGGAGGCCGATGTATTGAATCTCGACGCAATTTGAGTGTTCCATCGTCATTAGGAGGCCCTAAACGTTACAATTAACTATCATTTTTGCGTCGGATTCGATAATCTAAACTCACAGGAGAACGACCACAAGGTGCCCGAGGCAGCAACAGACCCTTGGAGACAAGTCGGCTGGAGGCCGATGTATTGAATCTCGACGCAATTTGAGTGTTCCATCGTCATTACAAGGCCCTGAACGCTACAATTAACTATTATTTTTGCGTCGGATTCGCAAATCCAGACTCACAGGAGAACGACCATAAGGTGCTCGAGGCAGCAATAGACCCTTGGAGACAAGTCGGCTGGAGGACGATGTATTGGATCGCGACGCAATTTGAGTCTTCTATCGTCATTAGGAGGCTCTGAACGTTACAATTCACTATCATTTTTGCGTCGGATTCGAAAATCTAGACTCACAGGAGAAGGACCATGAGGTGCCCGAGGCAGCGATATCCCCTTGGAGACAAGTCGGCTGGAGGCCGATGTATTGAATCTCGACGCAATTTGAGTGTTCCATCGTCATTACAAGGCCCTGAACCTTACAATTAACTATCAGTTTCGCGTCGGATTCGAAAATCTACTCACAGGAGAACGACCATAAGGTGCCCGAGGCAGCAATAGACCGTTGGAGACAAGTCGGCTGGAGGCCGATGTATTGAATCTCGACGCAATTTGAGTGTCCCATCGTCATTAGAAGGCCCTGAACGTTACAATTAACTATCATTTATGCGTCGGATTCGAAAATCTACTCACAGGAGAAGTTCATACGGTGCTCAAGACAGCAATATCCCCTTGGAGACAAGTCCGCTGGAGGCCGATGTATTGAATCTCGAAGCAATTTGAGTGTTCCATCGTCATTACAAGGCCCTGAACGTTACAATTCACTATCATTTTAGAGTCGGATTCGAAAATCTAGACTCACAGGAGGAGGATCATATTGTGCCCGAGACAGCAATATCCCCCTGGAGACAAATCGGCTGGAGGACAATGTATTGAATCTCGACGCTATTTGAGTGTCCCATCGTCATTAGGAGGCCCTCAACGTTACAATTAACTATCATTTTTGCGTCGGATTCGAAAATCTAAACTCACAGGAGAACGACCAAAAGGTGCCCGAGGCAGCAACAGACCCTTGGAGACAAGACGGCTGGAGGCCGATGTATTGAATCTCGACGCAATTTGAGTGTTCCATCGTCATTACAAGACCCTGAACGTTACAATTAACTATCATTTTTGCGTCGGATTCGAAAATCTAGACTCACAGGAGAAAGACCATAAGGTGCCCGAGGCAGCAATAGACCCTTGGAGACAAGTCGGCTGGAGGCCGATGTGTTGAATCTCGACGCAATTTGAGTGTTCCATCGGCATTAGCAGGCCCTGAACGTTACAATTAACTATCATTTTTGCGTCGGATTCGATAATCTAAACTCACAGGAGAACGACCATAAGGTGCCCGAGGCAGCAACAGACCCTTGGAGACAAGTTGGCTGGAGGACGATGTATTGAATCTCGACGCAATTTGAGTGTTCCATCGTCATTACAAGGCCCTGAACGCTACAATTAACTATCATTTTTGCGTCGGATTCAAAAATCCAGACTCACAGGAGGGTGGCCGAGGCAGCAATAGACCCTTGGAGACAAGTCGGCTGGAGGACGATGTATTGAATCTCGACGCAATTTGAGTGTCCCATCGTCATTAGGAGGCCCTAAACGTTACAATTAACTGTCATTTTTGCGTCGGATTCGAAAATCTAAACTCACAGGGGAACGACCATACGGTTCCCGAGGCAGCTATTGACCCTTGGAGACAAGTCGGTTGGAGGACGATGTATTGGATCCCGACGCAATTTGAGTCTTCTATCGTCATTAGGAGGCGCTGAACGTTACAATTAACTATCAGTTTCGCGTCGGATTCGAAAATCTACTCACAGGAGAAGTTCATACGGTGCTCGAGACAGCAATATACCCCTTGGAGACATATCGGCTGGAGGACGATGTATTGAATCTCGACGCAATTTGAGTGTCCCATCGTCATTAGGAGGCGCTGAACGTTACAATTAACTATCATTTTTGCGTCGGATTCGAAAATCTAGACTCACAGGAGAAGGATCATATGGTGCCCGAGGCAGCAACAGACCCTTGGAAACAAGTCGGCTGGAGGCCGATGTATTGAATCTCGACGCAATTTGAGTGTTCCATCGTCATTAGGAGGCCCTAAACGTTACAATTAACTATCATTTTTGTGTCGGATTCGATAATCTAAACTCACAGGAGAACGACCATAAGGTGCCCGAGGCAGCAACAGACCCTTGGAGACAAGTCGGCTGGAGGCCGATGTATTGAATCTCGACGCAATTTGAGTGTTCCATCGTCATTACAAGGCCCTTAACGTTACAATTAACTATCATTTTTGCGTCGTATTCGAAAATCTACTCACAAGTGAAGTTCATACGGTGCTCGAGACAGCAATATACCCCTTTGGAGACAAATCGGCTGGAGGACGATGTATTGAATCTCGACGCAATTTGAGTCTTCTATCGTCATTAGGAGGCGCTGAACGTTACAATTCACTATCATTTTTGCGTCGGAGTCGAAAATCTAGACTCACAGGAGAAAGATCATATTGTGCCCGAGACAGCAATATCCCCTTGGAGACAAGTCGGCTGGAGGACGATGTATTGAATCTCGACGCAATTTGAGTGTCCCATCGTCATTAGGAGGCGCTGAACGTTACAATTAACTATCATTTTTGCGTCGGATTCGAAAATCTAGACTCACAGGAGAAGGATCATATGGTGCCCGAGGCAGCAACAGACCCTTGGAAACAAGTCGGCTGGAGGCCGATGTATTGAATCTCGACGCAATTTGAGTGTTCCATCGTCATTAGGAGGCCCTAAACGTTACAATTAACTATCATTTTTGTGTCGGATTCGATAATCTAAACTCACAGGAGAACGACCATAAGGTGCCCGAGCCAGCAACAGACCCTTGGAGACAAGTCGGCTGGAGGCCGATGTATTGAATCTCGACGCAATTTGAGTGTTCCATCGTCATTACAAGGCCCTGAATGTTACAATTAACTATCATTTTTGCGTCGTATTCGAAAATCTACTCACAGGAGAAGTTCATACGGTGCTCGAGACAGCAATATACCCCTTTGGAGACAAATCGGCTGGAGGACGATGTATTGAATCTCGACGCAATTTGAGTCTTCTATCGTCATTAGGAGGCGCTGAACGTTACAATTAACTATCATTTTTGAGTCGGAGTCGAAAATCTAGACTCACAGGAGAAAGATCATATTGTGCCCGAGACAGCAATATCCCCTTGGAGACAAGTCGGCTGGAGGACGATGTATTGAATCTCGACGCAATTTGAGTGTCCCATCGTCATTAGGAGGCCCTAAACGTTACAATTAACTATCATTTTTGCGTCGGATTCGATAATCTAAACTCACAGGGGAACGACCATACGGTGCCCGAGGCAGCTATTGACCCTTGGAGACAAGTCAGTTGGAGGACGATGTATTGGATCGCCACGCAAAATGAGTGTTGCATCGTCATTAGGAGGCCCTGAATGTTACAATTAACTATCAGTTTTTCGTCGGATTCGAAAATCTAAACTCACAGGAGAACGACCATAAGGTGCCCGAGGCAGCAATAGACCGTTGGAGACAAGTCGGCTGGAGGCCGATGTATTGAATCTCGACGCAATTTGAGTGTCCCATCGTCATTAGAAGGCCCTGAACGTTACAATTAACTATCATTTATGCGTCGGATTCGAAAATCTACTCACAGGAGAAGTTCATACGGTGCTCGAAACAGCGATATCCCCTTGGAGACAAGTCCGCTGGAGGCCGATGTATTGAATCTCGACGCAATTTGAGTGTTCCATCGTCATTACAAGGCCCTGAACGTTACAATTCACTATCATTTTAGCGTCGGATTCGAAAATCTAGACTCACAGGAGAAGGATCATATTGTGCCCGAGACAGCAATATCCCCCTGGAGACAAGTCGGCTGGAGGACGATGCATTTAATCTCGACGCAATTTGAGTGTCCCATCGTCTTTAGGAGGCCCTAAACGTTACAATTAACTATCATTTTTGCGTCGGATTCGAAAATCTAAACTCACAGGTGAACGACCATAAGGTGCCCGAGGCAGCAACAGACCCTTGGAGACAATATTGCTGGAGGCCGATGTATTGAATCTCGACGCAATTTGAGTGTTCCATCGCATTACAAGGCCCTGAACGTTACAATTAACTATCAGTTTTTCGTCGGATTCGAAAATCTAGACTCACAGGAGAAAGACCATAAGGTGCCCGAGGCAGCAATAGACCCTCGGAGACAAGTCGGCTGGAGGCCGATGTGTTGAATCTCGACGCAATTTGAGTGTTCCATCGGCATTAGGAGGCCCAGAACGTTACAATTAACTATCATTTTTGCGTCGGATTCGATAATCTAAACTCACAGGAGAACGATCATAAGGTGCCCGAGGCAGCAACAGACCCTTGGAGACAAGTAGCCTGGAGGACGATGTATTGAATCTCGACGCAATTTGAGTGTTCCATCGTCATTACAAGGCCCTGAACACTACAATTAACTATCATTTTTGCGTCGGATTCGAAAATCCAGACTCACAGGAGAAGGACCATGTGGTGCCCGAGGCAGCGATATCCCCTTGGAGACAAGTCGGCTGGAGGCCGATGTATTGAATCTCGACGCAATTTGAGTGTTCCATCGTCATTAGGAGGCCCTAAACGTTACAATTAACTATCATTTTTGTGTCGGATTCGATAATCTAAACTCACAGGAGAACGACCATAAGGTGCCCGAGGCAGCAACAGACCCTTGGAGACAAGTCGGCTGGAGGCCGATGTATTGAATCTCGACGCAATTTGAGTGTTCCATCGTCATTACAAGGCCCTTAACGTTACAATTAACTATCATTTTTGCGTCGTATTCGAAAATCTACTCACAAGTGAAGTTCATACGGTGCTCGAGACAGCAATATACCCCTTTGGAGACAAATCGGCTGGAGGACGATGTATTGAATCTCGACGCAATTTGAGTCTTCTATCGTCATTAGGAGGCGCTGAACGTTACAATTCACTATCATTTTTGCGTCGGAGTCGAAAATCTAGACTCACAGGAGAAAGATCATATTGTGCCCGAGACAGCAATATCCCCTTGGAGACAAGTCGGCTGGAGGACGATGTATTGAATCTCGACGCAATTTGAGTGTCCCATCGTCATTAGGAGGCCCTAAACGTTACAATTAACTATCATTTTTGCGTCGGATTCGATAATCTAAACTCACAGGGGAACGACCATACGGTGCCCGAGGCAGCTATTGACCCTTGGAGACAAGTCAGTTGGAGGACGATGTATTGGATCGCCACGCAAAATGAGTGTTGCATCGTCATTAGGAGGCCCTGAATGTTACAATTAACTATCAGTTTTTCGTCGGATTCGATAATCTAAACTCACAGGAGAACGATCATAAGGTGCCCGAGGCAGCAACAGACCCTTGGAGACAAGTAGCCTGGAGGACGATGTATTGAATCTCGACGCAATTTGAGTGTTCCATCGTCATTACAAGGCCCTGAACACTACAATTAACTATCATTTTTGCGTCGGATTCGAAAATCCAGACTCACAGGAGAAGGACCATGTGGTGCCCGAGGCAGCGATATCCCCTTGGAGACAAGTCGGCTGGAGGCCGATGTATTGAATCTCGACGCAATTTGAGTGTTCCATCGTCATTAGAGGGCCCTGAACGTTACAATTCACTATCATTTTAGCGTCGGATTCGAAAATCTAGACTCACAGGAGAAGGATCATATTGAGCCCGAGACAGCAATATCCCCCTGGAGACAAGTCGGCTGGAGGACGATGTATCGAATCTCGACGCAATTTGAGTGTCCCATCGTCATTAGGAGGCCCTAAACGTTACAATTAACTATCATTTTTGCGTCGCATTCGAAAATCTAAACTCACAGGGGAACGACCATACGGTTCCCGAGGCAGCTATTGACCCTTGGAGACAAGTCGGTTGGAGGACGATGTATTGGATCGCGACGCAAAATGAGTGTTCCATCGTCATTCGGAGGCCGTGAACGTTACAATTAACTATCATTTTTGCGTCGGATTCGAAAATCTAGACTCACAGGAGAAGGAACATGTAGTGCCCGAGGCAGCGATATCCCATTTGAGACAAGTCGGCAGGAGGCCGATGTATTGAATCTCGACGCAATTTGAGTGTTCCATCGTCATTAGAAGGCCCTGAACGTTACAATTCACTATCATTTTAACGTCGGTTTCGAAAATCTAGACTCACAGGAGAAGGATCATATTGTGCCCGTGACAGCAATATCCCCTTGGAGAAAAGTCGGCTGGAGGACGATGTATTGAATCTCGACGCAATTTGAGTGTCCCATCGTCATTAGGAGGCCCTAAACGTTACAATTAACTATCATTTTTGCGTCGGATTCGAAAATCTAAACTCACAGGCGAACGACCATACGGTGCCCGAGGCAGCTATTGACCCTTGGAGACTAGTCGGTTGGAGGACGATGTATTGGATCGCGACGCAAAATGAGTGTTCCATCGTCATTAGGAGGCCCTGAATGTTACAATTAACTATCAGTTTTTCGTCGTATTCGAAAATCTAAACTCACAGGAGAACGACCATAAGGTGCCCGAGGCAGCAATAGACCGTTGGAGACAAGTCGGCTGGAGGCCGATGTATTGAATCTCGACGCAATGTGAGTCTTCTATCGTCATTAGGAGGCGCTGAACGTTACAATTCACTATCATTTTTGCGTCGGAATCGAAAATCTAGACTTACAAGAGAACGACCATAAGGTGCCCGAGGCAGCAGTAGACCGTTGGAGACAAGTCGGCTGGGGGCCGATGTATTGAATCTCGACGCAATTTGAGTGTTCCATCGTCATTACAACGAGCTGAACCTTACAATTAACTATCAGTTTCGCGTCGGATTCGAAAATCTACTCACAGGAGAAGTTCATACGGTGCTCGAGACAGCAATATACCCCTTGGAGACATATCGGCTGGAGGACGATGTATTGAATCTCGACGCAATTTGAGTGTTCCATCGGCATTACAAAGCCCTGAACGTTACAATTCACTATCATTTTTGCGTCGGATTCGAAAATCTAGACTTACAAGAGAACGACCATAAGGTGCCCGAGGCAGCAGTAGACCGTTGGAGACAAGTCGGCTGGAGGCCGATGTATTGAATCTCGACGCAATTTGAGTGTTCCATCGGCATTAGGAGGCCCTGAACGTTACAATTAACTATCATTTTTGCGTCGGATTCGAAAATCTAGACTCACAGGAGAAGGATCATATGGTGCCCGAGGCAGCAACAGACCCTTGGAGACAAGTCGGCTGGAGGCCGATGTATTGAATATCGACGCAATTTGAGTGTTCCATCGTCATAAGGAGGCCCTAAACGTTACAATTAACTATCATTTTTGCGTCGGATTCGGTAATCTAAACTCACAGGAGAACGACCATAAGGTGCCCGAGGCAGCATTAGACACTTGGAGACAAGTCGGCTGGAGGAGGATGTATTGAATCTCGACGCAATTTGAGTGTCCCATCGTCATTACAAGGCCCTAAACGTTACAATTAACTATCATTTTTGCGTCGGATTTGATAATCTAAACTCACAGGAGAACGACAATAAGGTGCCCGAGGCAGCAACAGACCCTTGGAGACAAGTCGGTTGGAAGCCGATGTATTGAATCTCGACGCAATTTGAGTGTTCCACCGTCATTACAAGGCCCTGAACGTTACAATTAACTATCATTTTTGCGTCGGATTCGAAAATCTAGACTCACAGGAGAACGACCATAAGGTGCCCGAGGCAGCAACAGACCCTTGGAGACAAGTAGGCTGGAGGACGATGTATTGAATCTCGACGCAATTTGAGTGTTCCATCGTCATTACAAGGCCCGGAACGCTACAATTAACAATCATTTTTGAGTCGGATTCGAAAATCCAGACTCACAGGAGAACGACCATAAGGTGCTCGAGGCAGCAATAGACCCTTGGAGACAAGTCGGCTGGAGGACGATGTATTGGATCGCGACGCAATTTGAGTCTTCTATCGTCATTAGGAGGCGCTGAACGTTACAATTCACTATCATTTTTGCGTCGGATTCGAAAATGTAGACTCACAGGAGAAGGACCATGTGGTGCCCGAGGCAGCGATATCCCCTTGGAGACAAGTCGGCTGGAGGCCGATGTATTGAATCTCGACGCAATTTGAGTGTTCCATCGTCATTACAAGGCCCTGAACCTTACAATTAACCATCAGTTTCGCGTCGGATTCGAAAATCTACTCACAGGAGAAGTTCATACGGTGCTCGAGACAGCAATATACCCCTTTGGAGACAAATCGCCTGGAGGACGATGTATTGAATCTCGACGCAATTTGAGTCTTCTATCGTCATTAGGAGGCGCTGAACGTTACAATTCACTATCATTTTTGCGTCGGATTCGAAAATCTAGACTCACAGGAGAAAGATCATATTGTGCCCGAGACAGCAATATCCCCTTGGAGACAAGTCGGCTGGAGGACGATGTATTGAATCTCGACGCAATTTGAGTGTCCCATCGTCATTAGGAGGCCCTAAACGTTACAATTAACTATCATTTTTGCGTCGGATTCGATAATCTAAACTCACAGGGGAACGACCATTCGGTGCCCGAGGCAGCAATTGACCCTTGGAGACAAGTCGGTTGGAGGACGATGTATTGGATCGCCACGCAAAATGAGTGTTCCATCGTCATTAGGGGCCCTGAATGTTACAATTAACTATCAGTTTTTCATCGGATTTGAAAATCTAAACTCACAGGAGAACGACCATAAGGTGCCCGATGCAGCAATAGACCGTTGGAGACAAGTCGGCTGGAGGCCGATGTATTGAATCTCGACGCAATTTGAGTGTCCCATCGTCATTAGGAGGCCCTAAACGTTACAATTAACTATCATTTTTGCGTCGGATTCGAAAATCTAAACTCACAGGAGAACGACCATAAGGTGCCCGAGGCAGCAACAGACCCTTGGAGACAATACTGCTGGAGACCGATGTATTGAATCTCGACGCAATTTGAGTGTTCCATCGTCATTACAAGGCCCTGAACGTTACAATTAACTATCATTTTTGCGTCGGATTCGAAAATCTAGACTCACAGGAGAACGACCATAAGGTGCCCGAGGCAGCAATAGACCCTTGGAGACAAGTCGGCTGGAGGCCGATGTGTTGAATCTCGACGCAATTTGAGTGTTCCATCGGCATTAGGAGGCCCTGAACGTTACAATTAACTATCATTTTTGCGTCGGATTCGATAATCTAAACTCACAGGAGAACGACCATAAGGTGCCCGAGGCAGCAACAGACCCTTGGAGACAAGTAGGCTGGAGGACGATGTATTGAATCTCGACGCAATTTGAGTGTTCCATCGTCATTACAAGGCCCTGAACACTACAATTAACTATCATTTTTGCGTCGGATTCGAAAATCCAGACTCACAGGAGAACGACCATAAGGTGGCCGAGGCAGCAATAGACCCTTGGAGACAAGTCGGCTGGAGCACGATGTATTGGATCGCGACGCAATTTGAGTCTTCTATCGTCATTAGGAGGCGCTGAACGTTACAATTCACTATCATTTTTGCGTCGGATTCGAAAATCTAGACTCACAGGAGAAGGACCATGTGGTGCCCGAGGCAGCGATAACCCCTTGGAGACAAGTCGGCTGGAGGCCGATGTATTGAATCTCGACGCAATTTGAGTGTTCCATCGTCATTAGAAGGTCCTGAACGTTACAATTCACTATCATTTTAGCGTCGGATTCGAAAATCTAGACTCACAGGAGAAGGATCATATTGTGCCCGAGACAGCAATATCCCCCTGGAGACAAGTCGGCTGCAGGACGATGTATTGAATCTCGACGCAATTTGAGTGTCCCATCGTCATTAGGAGGCCCTAAACGTTACAATTAACTATCATTTCTGCGTCGGATTCGATAAGCTAAAGTCACAGGGGAACGACCATACGGTGCCCGAGGCAGCTATTGACCCTTGGAGACAAGTCGGTTGGAGGACGATGTATTGGATAGCCACGCAAAATGAGTGTTCCGTCGTCATTAGGAGGCCCTGAATGTTACAATTAACTATCAGTTTTTCGTCGGATTCGAAAATCTAGACTCACAGGAGTAAGACCATAAGAGGCCCGAGGCAGCAATAGACCCTTGGAGACAAGTCGGCTGGAGGCCGATGTGTTGAATCTCGACGCAATTTGAGTGTTCCATCGGCATTAGGAGGCCCTGAACGTTACAATTAACTATCATTTTTGCGTCGGATTCGATAATCTAAACTCACAGGAGAACGACCATAAGGTGCCCGAGGCAGCAACAGACCCTTGGAGACAAGTAGCCTGGAGGCAGATGTATTGAATCTCGACGCAATTTGAGTGTTCCATCGTCATTACAAGGCCCTGAACCTTACAATTAACTATCAGTTTCGCGTCGGATTCGAAAATCTACTCACAGGAGAAGTTCATACGGTGCTCGAGACAGCAATATACCCCTTGGAGACAAATCGGCTGAAGGACGATGTATTGAATCTCGACGCAATTTGAGTCTTATATCGTCATTAGGAGGCGCTGAACGTTACAATTCACTATCATTTTTGCGTCGGATTCGTAAATCTAGACTCACAGGAGAAAGATCATATTGTGCCCGAGACAGCAATATTCCCCTGGAGACAAGTCGGCTGGAGGACGATGTATTGAATCTCGACGCAATTTGAGTGTCCCATCGTCATTAGGAGGCCCTAAACGTTACAATTAACTATCCTATTTTGCGTCGGATTCGATAATCTAAAATCACAGGAGAACGACCATAAGGTGCCCGAGGCAGCAACAGACCCTTGGAGACAATTCGGCTGGAGGCCGATGTATCTAATCTCGACGCAATTTGAGTGTTCCATCGTCATTACAAGGCCCTGAACGTTACAATTAACTATCATTTTTGCGTCGGATTCGAAAATTTAGACTCACAGGAGAACGACCATAAGGTGTCCGAGGCAGCAATAGACCGTTGGAGACAAGTCGGCTGGGGGCCGATGTATTGAATCTCGACGCAATTTAAGTGTTCCATCGGCATTAGGAGGCCCTGAACGTTACAATTAACTATCATTTTTGCGTCGGATTCGAAAATCTAGACTCACAGGAGAAGGATCATATGGTGCCCGAGGCAGCAACAGTCCCTTGGAGACAAGTCGGCTGGAGGCCGATGTATTGAATATCGACGCAATTTGAGTGTTCCATCGTCATTAGGAGGCCCTAAACGTTACAATTAACTATCATTTTTGCGTCGGATTCGGTAATCTAAACTCACAGGAGAACGACCATAAGGTGCCCGAGGCAGCATTAGACACTTGGAGACAAGTCGGCTGGAGGAGGATGTATTGAATCTCGACGCAATTTGAGTGTCCCATCGTCATTACAAGGCCCTAAACGTTACAATTAACTATCATTTTTGCGTCGGATTCGATAATCTAAACTCACAGGAGAACGACCATAAGGTGCCCGAGGCAGCAACAGACCCTTGGAGACAAGTCGGCTGGAAGGCGATGTATTGAATCTCGACGCAATTTGAGTGTTCCATCGTCATTACAAGGCCCTGAACGTTACAATTAACTATCATTTTTGCGTCGGATTCGAAAATCTAGACTCACAGGAGAACGACCATAAGGTGCCCGTGGCAGCAACAGACCCTTGGAGACAAGTCGGCTGGAAGCCGATGTATTGAATCTCGACGCAATTTGAGTGTTCCATCGTCATTACAAGGCCCTGAACGTTACAATTAACTATCATTTTTGCGTCGGATTCGAAAATCTAGACTCACAGGAGAAGGACCATGTGGTGCCCGAGGCAGCGATATCCCCTTGGAGACAAGTCGGCTGGAGGACGATGTATTGAATCTCGACGCAATTTGAGTGTCCCATCGTCATTACAAGGCCCTGAACGTTACAATTAACTATCATTTTTGCGTCGGATTCGAAAATCTAGACTCACAGGAGAACGACCATAAGGTGCCCGTGGCAGCAACAGACCCTTGGAGACAAGTCGGCTGGAAGCCGATGTATTGAATCTCGACGCAATTTGAGTGTCCCATTGTCATTAGAAGGCCCTGAACGTTACAATTAACTATCATTTATGCGTCGGGTTCGAAAATCTACTCACAGGAGAAGTTCATACGGTGCTCGAGACAGCGATATCCCCTTGGAGACAAGTCCGCTGGAGGCCGATGTATTGAATCTCGACGCAATTTGAGTGTTCCATCGTCATTACAAGGCCCTGAACGTTACAATTCACTATCATTTTAGCGTCGGATTCGAAAATCTAGACTCACAGGAGAAGGATCATATTGTGCCCGAGACCGCAATATCCCCCTGGAGACAAGTCGGCTGGAGGACGATGTATTGAATCTCGACGCAATTTGAGTGTCCCATCGTCATTAGGAGACCCTAAACGTTACAAATAATTATCATTTTTGCGTCGGATTCGAAAATCTAAACTCACAGGAGAACGACCATAAGGTGCCCGAGGCAGCAACAGACCCTTGGAGACAAGACGGCTGGAGGCCGATGTATTGAATCTCGACGCAATTTGAGTGATCCATCGTCATTACAAGGCCCTGAACGTTACAATTAACTATCATTTTTCGTCGGATTCGAAAATCTAGACTCACAGGAGAAAGACCATAAGGTGCCCGAGGCAGCAATAGACCCTTGGAGACAAGTCGGCTGGAGGCCGATGTGTTGAATCTCGACGCAATTTGAGTGTTCCATTGGCATTAGGAGGCCCTGAACGTTACAATTAACTATCATTTTTGCGTCGGATTCGATAATCTAAACTCACAGGAGAACGACCTTAAGGTGCCCGAGGCAGCAACAGACCCTTGGAGACAAGTAGGCTGGAGGACGATGTATCGAATCTCGACGCAATTTGAGTGTTCCATCGTCATTACAAGGCCCTGAACGCTACAATTAATTATCATTTTAGCGTCGGTTTCGAAAATCCAGACTCACAGGAGAACTACCATAAGGTGGCCGAGGCTGCTATTGACCCTTGGAGACAAGTCGGTTGGAGGACGATGTATTGGATCGCGACGCAAAATGAGTGTTCCACCGTCATTAGGAGGCCCTGAATGTTACAATTAACTATCAGTTTTTCGTCGGATTCGAAAATCTAAACTCACAGGAGAACGACCATAAGGTGCCCGAGGCAGCAATAGACCGTTGGAGACAAGTCGGCTGGAGGCCGATGTATTGAATCTCGACGCAATTTGAGTGTTCCATCGTCATTACAAGGCCCTGAACCTTACAATTAACTATTATTTTTGCGTCGGATTCGAAAATCTAGACTCACAGGAGAACTACCATATGTTGCCCGAGGCAGCAATAGACCCTTGGTGACAAGTCGGCTGGAGGCCTATGTATTGAATCTCGACGCAATTTGAGTCTTCCATCGTCATTAGAAGGCCCTGAACGTTACAATTAACTATCATTTTTGCGTCGGATACGAAAATCTAGACTCACAGGAGAACGACCATAAGGTGCCCGAGGCAGCAATAGACCCTTGGAGACAAGTCGGCTGGAGGACGATGTATTGAATCTCGACGCAATTTGAGAGTTCCATCGTCATTTGGCGGCCCTGAACGTTACAATTAACTATCATTTTGGCGTCGGATTCGTAAATCTAAACTTACAAGAGAACGACCATAAAGTGCCCGAGGCAGCATTAGACCCTTGGAGACAAGTCGGCTGGAGGACGATGTATCGGATCGCGACGCAATTTGAGTCTTCTATCGTCATTAGGAGGCGCTGAACGTTACAATTCACTATCATTTTAGCGTCGGATTCGAAAATCTAGACTCACAGGAGAAGGATCATATTGTGCCCGAGACAGCAATATCCCCCTGGAGACAAGTCGGCTGGAGGACGATGTATTGAATCTCGACGCAATTTGAGTGTCCCATCGTCATTAGGAGGCCCTGAATGTTACAATTAACTTTCAGTTTTTCGTCGGATTCGAAAATCTAAACTCACAGGAGAACGACCATAAGGTGCCCGAGGCAGCAATAGACCGTTGGAGACAAGTCGGCTGGAGGCCGATGTATTGAATCTCGACGCAATTTGAGTGTTCCATCGTCATTACAAGGCCCTGAACGTTACAATTAACTATCATTTTTGCGTCGGATTCGAAAATCTAGACTCACAGGAGAAGGACCATGTGGTGCCCGAGGCAGCGATATCCCCTTGGAGACAAGTCGGCTGGAGGACGATGTATTGAATCTCGACGCAATTTGAGTGTCCCATCGTCATTAGGAGGCCCTAAACGTTACAATTAACTATCATTTTTGCGTCGGATTCGATAATCTAAACTCACAGGGGAACGACCATTCGGTGCCCGAGGCAGCTATTGACCCTTGGAGACAAGTCGGTTGGAGGACGATGTATTGAATCTCGACGCAATTTGAGTGTTCCATCGTCATTACAAGGCCCTGAACGTTACAATTCACTATCATTTTAGCGTCGGATTCGAAAATCTAGACTCACAGGAGAAGGATCATATTGTGCCCGAGACAGCAATATCCCCCTGGAGACAAGTCGGCTGGAGGACGACGTATTGAATCTCGACGCAATTTGAGTGTGCCATCGTCATTAGGAGACCCTAAACGTTACAAATAACTATCATTTTTGCGTCGGATTCGAAAATCTAAACTCACAGGAGAACGACCATAAGGTGCCCGAGGCAGCAACAGACCCTTGGAGACAAGACGGCTGGAGGCCGATGTATTGAATCTCGACGCAATTTGAGTGTTCCATCGTCATTACAAGGCCCTGAACGTTACAATTAACTATCATTTTTGCGTCGGATTCGAAAATCTAGACTCACAGGAGAAAGACCATAAGGTGACCGAGGCAGCAATAGACCCTTGGAGACAAGTCGGCTGGAGGCCGATGTGTTGAATCTCGACGCAATTTGAGTGTTCCATCGGCATTAGGAGGTCCTGAACGTTACAATTAACTATCATTTTTGCGTCGGATTCGATAATCTAAACTCACAGGAGAACGAGCATAAGGTGCCCGAGGCAGCAATAGACCGTTGGAGACAAGTCGGCTGGAGGCCGATGTATTGAATCTCGACGCAATTTGAGTGTTCCATCGTCATTACAAGGCCCTGAACCTTACAATTAACTATTATTTTTGCGTCGGATTCGAAAATCTAGACTCACAGGAGAACTACCATATGTTGCCCGAGGCAGCAATAGACCCTTGGTGACAAGTCGGCTGGAGGCCTATGTATTGAATCTCGACGCAATTTGAGTCTTCCATCATCATTAGAAGGCCCTGAACGTTACAATTAACTATCATTTTTGCGTCGGATACGAAAATCTAGACTCACAGGAGAACGACCATAAGGTGCCCGAGGCAGCAATAGACCCTTGGAGACAAGTCGGCTGGAGGACGATGTATTGAATCTCGACGCAATTTGAGAGTTCCATCGTCATTTGGCGGCCCTGAACGTTACAATTAACTATCATTTTGGCGTCGGATTCGTAAATCTAAACTTACAAGAGAACGACCATAAAGTGCCCGAGGCAGCATTAGACCCTTGGAGACAAGTCGGCTGGAGGACGATGTATCGGATCGCGACGCAATTTGAGTCTTCTATCGTCATTAGGAGGCGCTGAACGTTACAATTCACTATCATTTTAGCGTCGGATTCGAAAATCTAGACTCACAGGAGAAGGATCATATTGTGCCCGAGACAGCAATATCCCCCTGGAGACAAGTCGGCTGGAGGACGATGTATTGAATCTCGACGCAATTTGAGTGTCCCATCGTCATTAGGAGGCCCTGAATGTTACAATTAACTTTCAGTTTTTCGTCGGATTCGAAAATCTAAACTCACAGGAGAACGACCATAAGGTGCCCGAGGCAGCAATAGACCGTTGGAGACAAGTCGGCTGGAGGCCGATGTATTGAATCTCGACGCAATTTGAGTGTTCCATCGTCATTACAAGGCCCTGAACGTTACAATTAACTATCATTTTTGCGTCGGATTCGAAAATCTAGACTCACAGGAGAAGGACCATGTGGTGCCCGAGGCAGCGATATCCCCTTGGAGACAAGTCGGCTGGAGGACGATGTATTGAATCTCGACGCAATTTGAGTGTCCCATCGTCATTAGGAGGCCCTAAACGTTACAATTAACTATCATTTTTGCGTCGGATTCGATAATCTAAACTCACAGGGGAACGACCATTCGGTGCCCGAGGCAGCTATTGACCCTTGGAGACAAGTCGGTTGGAGGACGATGTATTGAATCTCGACGCAATTTGAGTGTTCCATCGTCATTACAAGGCCCTGAACGTTACAATTCACTATCATTTTAGCGTCGGATTCGAAAATCTAGACTCACAGGAGAAGGATCATATTGTGCCCGAGACAGCAATATCCCCCTGGAGACAAGTCGGCTGGAGGACGACGTATTGAATCTCGACGCAATTTGAGTGTGCCATCGTCATTAGGAGACCCTAAACGTTACAAATAACTATCATTTTTGCGTCGGATTCGAAAATCTAAACTCACAGGAGAACGACCATAAGGTGCCCGAGGCAGCAACAGACCCTTGGAGACAAGACGGCTGGAGGCCGATGTATTGAATCTCGACGCAATTTGAGTGTTCCATCGTCATTACAAGGCCCTGAACGTTACAATTAACTATCATTTTTGCGTCGGATTCGAAAATCTAGACTCACAGGAGAAAGACCATAAGGTGACCGAGGCAGCAATAGACCCTTGGAGACAAGTCGGCTGGAGGCCGATGTGTTGAATCTCGACGCAATTTGAGTGTTCCATCGGCATTAGGAGGTCCTGAACGTTACAATTAACTATCATTTTTGCGTCGGATTCGATAATCTAAACTCACAGGAGAACGACCATAAGGTGCCCGAGGCAGCAACAGACCCTTGGAGACAAGTAGGCTGGAGGACGATGTATTGAATCTCGACGCAATTTGAGTGTTCCATCGTCATTACAAGGCCCTGAACGCTACAATTAACTATCATTTTTGCGTCGGATTCGAAAATCCAGATTCACAGGAGAACGACGATAAGGTGGCCGAGGCAGCAATAGACCCTTGGAGACAAGTCGGCTGGAGGACGCTGTATTGGATCGCGTCGCAATTTGAGTCTTCTATCGTCATTAGGAGGCGCTGAACGTTACAATTCACTATCATTTTAGCGTCGGATTCGAAAATCTAGACTCACAGGAGAAGGATCATATTGTGCCCGAGACAGCAATATCCCCCTGGAGACAAGTCGGCTGGAGGACGATGTATTGAATCTCGACGCAATTTGAGTGTCCCATCGTCATTAGGAGGCCCTGAATGTTACAATTAACTTTCAGTTTTTCGTCGGATTCGAAAATCTAAACTCACAGGAGAACGACCATAAGGTGCCCGAGGCAGCAATAGACCGTTGGAGACAAGTCGGCTGGAGGCCGATGTATTGAATCTCGACGCAATTTGAGTGTTCCATCGTCATTACAAGGCCCTGAACCTTACAATTAACTATCAGTTTCGCGTCGGATTCGAAAATCTACTCACAGGAGAAGTTCATACGGTGCTCGAGACAGCAATATACCCCTTGGAGACAAATCGGCTGGAAGACGATGTATTGAATCTCGACGCAATTTGAGTCTTCTATCGTCATTAGGAGGCGCTGAACGTTACAATTCACTTTCATTTTTGCGTCGGATTCGAAAATCTAGACTTACAAGAGAACGACCATAAGGTGCCCGAGGCAGCATTAGACCCTTGGAGACAAGTCGGCTGGAGGCCGGTGTATTGAATCTCGACGCAATTTGAGTGTCCCATCGTCATTACAAGGCCCTGATCGTTACAATTAACTATCATTTTCGCGTCGGATTCGAAAATCTAGACTCACAGGAGAACGACCATAAGGTGCCCGAGGCACAATAGACCGTTGGAGACAAGTCGGGTGGGGGCCGATGTATTGAATCTCGACGCAATTTGAGTGTTCCATCGTCATTACAACGCCCTGAACCTTACAATTAACTATCAGTTTCGCGTCGGATTCGAAAATCTACTCACAGGAGAAATTCATACGGTGCTCGAGACAGCAATATACCCCTTGGAGACATATCGGCTGGAGGACGATGTATTGAATCTCGACGCAATTTGAGTGTTCCATCGGCATTACAAGGCCCTGAACGTTACAATTAACTATCATTTTTGAGTCGGATTCGCAAATCTAGACTCACAGGAGAACGACCATAAGATGCCCGAGGCAGTAATAGACCCTTGGAGACAAGTCGGCTAGAGGCCGATGTATTGAATATCGACGCAATTTGAGTGTTCCATCGTCATTAGGAGGCCGTAAACGTTACAATTAACTATCATTTTTGCGTCGGATTCGATAATCTAAACTCACAGGAGAACGACCATTAGGTGCCCGAGGAAGCATTAGACCCTTGGAGACAAGTCGGCTGGAGGAGGATGTATTGAATCTCGACGCAATTTGAGTGTACCATCGTCATTACAAGGCCCTAAACGTTACAATTAACTATCATTTTTGCGTCGGATTCGATAATCTAAACTCACAGGAGAACGACAATAAGGTGCCCGTGGCAGCAACAGACCCTTGGAGACAAGTAGGCTGGAGGACGATGTATTGAATCTCGACGCAATTTGAGTGTTCCATCGTCATTACAAGGCCCTGAACGCTACAATTAACTTTCATTTTTGCGTCGGATTCGAAAATCCAGACTCACAGGAGAACGACCATAAGGTGCTCGAGGCAGCAATAGACCCTTGGAGACGAGTCGGCTGGAGGACGATGTATTGGATCGCGACGCAATTTGAGTCTTCTATCGTCATTAGGAGGCGCTGAACGTTACAATTCACTATCATTTTTGCGTCGGATTCGAAAATGTAGACTCACGGGAGAAGGACCATGTGGTGCCCTAGGCAGCGATATAACCTTGGAGACAAGTCGGCTGGAGGACGATGTATTGAATCTCGACGCAATTTGAGTGTCCCATCGTCATTAGGAGGCCCTAAACGTTACAATTAACTATCATTTTTGCGTCGGATTCGATAATCTAAACTCACAGGGGAACGACCATTCGGTGCCCGAGGCAGCTATTGACCCTCAGAGACAAGTCGGTTGGAGGACGATGTATTGGATCGCCACGCAAAATGAGTGTTCCATCGTCATTAGGAGGCCCTGAATGTTACAATTAACTATCAGTTTTTCGTCGGATTCGAAAATCTAAACTCACAGGAGATCGACCATAAGTTGCCCGAGGCAGCAATAGACCGTTGGAGACAAGTCGGCTGGAGGCCGATGTATTGAATCTCGACGCAATTTGAGTGTTCCATCGTCATTGCAAGGCCCTGAACCTTACAATTAACTATCAGTTTCGCGTCGGATTCGAAAATCTACTCACAGGAGAAGTTCATACGGTGCTCGAGACAGCAATATACCCCTTGGAGACAAATCGGCTGGAGGACGATGTATTGAATCTCGACGCAATTTGAGTGTCCCATCGTCATTAGGAGGCCCTAAACGTTACAATTAACTATCATTTTTGCGTCGGATTCGATAATCTAAACTCACAGGAGAACGACCATAAGGTGCCCGAGGAAGCATTAGACCCTTGGAGACAAGTCGGCTGGAGGAGGATGTATTGAATCTCGACGCAATTTGAGTGTCCCATCGTCATTAGGAGGCCCTAAACGTTACAATTAACTATCATTTTTGCGTCGGATTCGATAATCTAAACTCACAGGAGAACGACAATAAGGTGCCCGAGGCAGCAACAGACCCTTGGAGACAAGTCGGCTGGAGGCCGATGTATTGAATCTCGACGCAATTTGAGTGTTCCATCGTCATTACAAGGCCCTGAACGTTACAATTAACTATCATTTCTGCGTCGGATTCGAAAATCTAGACTCACAGGAGAACGACCATAAGGTGCCCGAGGCAGCAATAGACCCTTGGAGACAAGTCGGCTGGAGGCCGATGTGTTGAATCTCGACGCAATTTGAGTGTTCCATCGGCATTAGGAGGCCCTGAACGTTACAATTAACTATCATTTTTGCGTCGGATTCGATAATCTAAACTCACAGGAGAACGACCATAAGGTGCCCGAGGCAGCAACAGACCCTTGGAGACAAGTAGGCTGGAGGACGATGTATTGAATCTCGACGCAATTTGAGTGTTCCATCGTCATTACAAGGCCCTGAACGCTACAATTAAGTTTCATTTTTGCGACGGATTCGAAAATATAGACTCACAGGAGAACGACCTTAAGGTGCCCGAGGCAGCAACAGACCCTTGGAGACAAGTAGGCTGGAGGACGATGTATCGAATCTCGACGCAATTTGAGTGTTCCATCGTCATTACAAGGCCCTGAACGCTACAATTAACTATCATTTTTGCGTCGGATTCGAAAATCCAGACTCACAGGAGAACTACCATAAGGTGGCCGAGGCAGCTATTGACCCTTGGAGACAAGTCGGTTGGAGGACGATGTATTGGATCGCGACGCAAAATGAGTGTTCCATCGTCATTAGGAGGCCCTGAATGTTACAACTAACTATCAGTTTTTCGTCGGATTCGAAAATCTAAACTCACAGGAGAACGACCATTCGGTGCCCGAGGCAGCTATTGACCCTCAGAGACAAGTCGGTTGGAGGACGATGTATTGGATCGCCACGCAAAATGAGTGTTCCATCGTCATTAGGAGGCCCTAAACGTTACAATTAACTATCATTTTTGCGTCGGATTCGATAATCTAAACTCACAGGGGAACGACCATTCGGTGCCCGAGGCAGCTATTGACCCTCAGAGACAAGTCGGTTGGAGGACGATGTATTGGATCGCCACGCAAAATGAGTGTTCCATCGTCATTAGGAGGCCCTGAATGTTACAATTAACTATCAGTTTTTCGTCGGATTCGAAAATCTAAACTCACAGGAGATCGACCATAAGTTGCCCGAGGCAGCAATAGACCGTTGGAGACAAGTCGGCTGGAGGCCGATGTATTGAATCTCGACGCAATTTGAGTGTTCCATCGTCATTGCAAGGCCCTGAACCTTACAATTAACTATCAGTTTCGCGTCGGATTCGAAAATCTACTCACAGGAGAAGTTCATACGGTGCTCGAGACAGCAATATACCCCTTGGAGACAAATCGGCTGGAGGACGATGTATTGAATCTCGACGCAATTTGAGTGTCCCATCGTCATTAGGAGGCCCTAAACGTTACAATTAACTATCATTTTTGCGTCGGATTCGATAATCTAAACTCACAGGAGAACGACCATAAGGTGCCCGAGGAAGCATTAGACCCTTGGAGACAAGTCGGCTGGAGGAGGATGTATTGAATCTCGACGCAATTTGAGTGTCCCATCGTCATTAGGAGGCCCTAAACGTTACAATTAACTATCATTTTTGCGTCGGATTCGATAATCTAAACTCACAGGAGAACGACAATAAGGTGCCCGAGGCAGCAACAGACCCTTGGAGACAAGTCGGCTGGAGGCCGATGTATTGAATCTCGACGCAATTTGAGTGTTCCATCGTCATTACAAGGCCCTGAACGTTACAATTAACTATCATTTCTGCGTCGGATTCGAAAATCTAGACTCACAGGAGAACGACCATAAGGTGCCCGAGGCAGCAATAGACCCTTGGAGACAAGTCGGCTGGAGGCCGATGTGTTGAATCTCGACGCAATTTGAGTGTTCCATCGGCATTAGGAGGCCCTGAACGTTACAATTAACTATCATTTTTGCGTCGGATTCGATAATCTAAACTCACAGGAGAACGACCATAAGGTGCCCGAGGCAGCAACAGACCCTTGGAGACAAGTAGGCTGGAGGACGATGTATTGAATCTCGACGCAATTTGAGTGTTCCATCGTCATTACAAGGCCCTGAACGCTACAATTAAGTTTCATTTTTGCGACGGATTCGAAAATATAGACTCACAGGAGAACGACCTTAAGGTGCCCGAGGCAGCAACAGACCCTTGGAGACAAGTAGGCTGGAGGACGATGTATCGAATCTCGACGCAATTTGAGTGTTCCATCGTCATTACAAGGCCCTGAACGCTACAATTAACTATCATTTTTGCGTCGGATTCGAAAATCCAGACTCACAGGAGAACTACCATAAGGTGGCCGAGGCAGCTATTGACCCTTGGAGACAAGTCGGTTGGAGGACGATGTATTGGATCGCGACGCAAAATGAGTGTTCCATCGTCATTAGGAGGCCCTGAATGTTACAACTAACTATCAGTTTTTCGTCGGATTCGAAAATCTAAACTCACAGGAGAACGACCATAAGGTGCCCGAGGCAGCAATAGACCGTTGGAGACAAGTCGGCTGGAGGCCGATGTATTGAATCTCGACGCAATTTGAGTGTCCCATCGTCATTAGGAGGCCCTAAACGTTACAAATAACTATCATTTTTGCGTCGGATACGAAAATCTAAACTCACAGGAGAACGACCATAAGGTGCCCGAGGCAGCAACAGACCCTTGGAGACAAGACGGCTGGAGGCCGATGTATTGAATCTCGACGCAATTAGAGTGTTCCATCGTCATTACAAGGCCCTGAACGTTACAATTAACTATCATTTTTGCGTCGGATTCGAAAATCTAGACTCACAGGAGAAAGACCATAAGGTGCCCGAGGCAGCAATAGACCCTTGGAGACAAGTCGGCTGGAGGCCGATGTGTTGAATCTCGACGCAATTTGAGTGTTCCATCGGCATTAGGAGGTCCTGAACGTTACAATTAACTATCATTTTTGCGTCGGATTCGATAATCTAAACTCACAGGAGAACGACCATAAGGTGCCCGAGGCAGCAACAGACCCTTGGAGACAAGTAGGCTGGAGGACGATGTATTGAATCTCGACGCAATTTGAGTGTTCCATCGTCATTACAAGGCCCTGAACGCTACAATTAACTATCATTTTTGCGTCGGATTCGAAAATCCAGATTCACAGGAGAACGACGATAAGGTGGCCGAGGCAGCAATAGACCCTTGGAGACAAGTCGGCTGGAGGACGCTGTATTGGATCGCGACGCAATTTGAGTCTTCTATCGTCATTAGGAGGCGCTGAACGTTACAATTCACTATCATTTTAGCGTCGGATTCGAAAATCTAGACTCACAGGAGAAGGATCATATTGTGCCCGAGACAGCAATATCCCCCTGGAGACAAGTCGGCTGGAGGACGATGTATTGAATCTCGACGCAATTTGAGTGTCCCATCGTCATTAGGAGGCCCTGAATGTTACAATTAACTTTCAGTTTTTCGTCGGATTCGAAAATCTAAACTCACAGGAGAACGACCATAAGGTGCCCGAGGCAGCAATAGACCGTTGGAGACAAGTCGGCTGGAGGCCGATGTATTGAATCTCGACGCAATTTGAGTGTTTCATCGTCATTACAAGGCCCTGAACCTTACAATTAACTATCAGTTTCGCGTCGGACTCGAAAATCTACTCGCAGGAGAAGTTCATACGGTGCTCGAGACAGCAATATACCCCTTGGAGACAAATCGGCTGGAGGACGATGTATTGATTCTCGACGCAATTTGAGTCTTCTATCGTCATTAGGAGGCGCTGAACGTTACAATTCACTTTCATTTTTGCGTCGGATTCGAAAATCTAGACTTACAAGAGAACGACCATAAGGTGCCCGAGGCAGCATTAGACCCTTGGAGACAAGTCGGCTGGAGGCCGGTGTATTGAATCTCGACGCAATTTGAGTGTCCCATCGTCATTACAAGGCCCTGAACGTTACAATTAACTATCATTTTCGCGTCGGATTCGAATATCTAGACTCACAGGAGAACGACCTTAAGGTGCCCGAGGCACAATAGACCGTTGGAGACAAGTCGGGTGGGGGCCGATGTATTGAATCTCGACGCAATTTGAGTGTTCCATCGTCATTACAACGCCCTGAACCTTACAATTAACTATCAGTTTCGCGTCGGATTCGAAAATCTACTCACAGGAGAAATTCATACGGTGCTCGAGACAGCAATATACCCCTTGGAGACATATCGGCTGGAGGCCGATGTATTGAATATCGACGCAATTTGAGTGTTCCATCGTCATTAGGAGGCCGTAAACGTTACAATTAACTATCATTTTTGCATCGGATTCGATAATCTAAACTCACAGGAGAACGACCATAAGGTGCCCGAGGAAGCATTAGACCCTTGGAGACAAGTTGGCTGGAGGAGGATGTATTGAATCTCGACGCAATTTGAGTGTACCATCGTCATTACAAGGCCCTAAACGTTACAATTAACTATCATTTTTGCGTCGGATTCGATAATCTAAACTCACAGGAGAACGAAAATAAGGTGCCCGAGGCAGCAATAGACCCTTGGAGACAAGTCGGCTGGAGGCCGATGTGTTGAATCTCGACGCAATTTGAGTGTTCCATCGGCATTAGGAGGCCCTGAACGTTACAATTAACTATCATTTTTGCGTCGGATTCGATAATCTAAACTCACAGGAGAACGACCATAAGGTGCCCGAGGCAGCAACAGACCCTTAGAGACAAGTAGGCTGGAGGACGATGTATTGAATCTCGACGCAATTTGAGTGTTCCATCGTCATTACAAGGCCCTGAACGCTACAATTAACTTTCATTTTTGCGTCGGATTCGAAAATCCAGACTCACAGGAGAACGACCATAAGGTGCTCGAGGCAGCAATAGACCCTTGGAGACGAGTCGGCTGGAGGACGATGTATTGGATCGCGACGCAATTTGAGTCTTCTATCGTCATTAGGAGGCGCTGAACGTTACAATTAACTATCATTTTTGCGTCGGATTCGAAAATGTAGACTCACGGGAGAAGGGCCATGTGGTGCCCTAGGCAGCGATATCCCCTTGGAGACAAGTCGGCTGGAGGCCGATGTATTGAATCTCGACGCAATTTGAGTGTTCCATCGTAATTACAAGGCCCTGAACCTTACAATTAACTATCAGTTTCGCGTCGGATTCGAAAATCTACTCACAGGAGAAGTTCATACGGTGCTCGAGACAGCAATATACCCCTTTGGAGACAAATCGGCTGGAGGACGATGTATTGAATCTCGACGCATTTTGAGTCTTCTATCGTCATTAGGAGGCGCTGAACGTTACAATTCACTATCATTTTTGCGTCGGATTCGAAAATCTAGACTTACAGGAGAAAGATCATATTGTGCCCGAGACAGCAATATCCCCTTGGAGACAAGTCGGCTGGAGGACGATGTATTGAATATCGACGCAATTTGAGTGTTCCATCGTCATTAGGAGGCCCTAAACGTTACAATTAACTATCATTTTTGCGTCGGATTCGATAATCTAAACTCACAGGAGAACGACCATAAGGTGCCCGAGGAAGCATTAGACCCTTGGAGACAAGTCGGCTGGAGGAGGATGTATTGAATCTCGACGCAATTTGAGTGTCCCATCGTCATTAGGAGGCCCTAAACGTTACAATTAACTATCATTTTTGCGTCGGATTCGATAATCTAAACTCACAGGAGAACGACAATAAGGTGCCCGAGGCAGCAACAGACCCTTGGAGACAAGTCGGCTGGAGGCCGATGTATTGAATCTCGACGCAATTTGAGTGTTCCATCGACATTACAAGGCCCTGAACGTTACAATTAACTATCATTTCTGCGTCGGATTCAAAAATCTAGACTCACAGGAGAACGACCATAAGGTGCCCGAGGCAGCAATAGACCCTTGGAGACAAGTCGGCTGGAGGCCGATGTGTTGAATCTCGACGCAATTTGAGTGTTCCATCGGCATTAGGAGGCCCTGAACGTTACAATTAACTATCATTTTTGCGTCGGATTCGATAATCTAAACTCACAGGAGAACGACCATAAGGTGCCCGAGGCAGCAACAGACCCTTGGAGACAAGTAGGCTGGAGGACGATGTATTGAATCTCGACGCAATTTGAGTGTTCCATCGTCATTACAAGGCCCTGAACGCTACAATTAACTTTCATTTTTGCGTCGGATTCGAAAATCCAGACTCACAGGAGAACGACCATAAGGTGCTCGAGGCAGCAATAGACCCTTGGAGACGAGTCGGCTGGAGGACGATGTATTGGATCGCGACGCAATTTGAGTCTTCTATCGTCATTAGGAGGCGCTGAACGTTACAATTCACTATCATTTTTGCGTCGGATTCGAAAATGTAGACTCACAGGAGAAGGACCATGTGGTGCCCTAGGCAGCGATATCCCCTTGGAGACAAGTCGGCTGGAGGCCGATGTATTGAATCTCGACGCAATTTGAGTGTTCCATCGTCATTACAAGGCCCTGAACCTTACAATTAACTATCAGTTTCGCGTCGGATTCGAAAATCTACTCACAGGAGAAGTTCATACGGTGCTCGAGTCAGCAATATACCCCTTTGGAGACAAATCGGCTGGAGGACGATGTATTGAATCTCGACGCAATTTGAGTCTTCTATCGACATTAGGAGGCGCTGAACGTTACAATTCACTATCATTTTTGCGTCGGATTCGAAAATCTAGACTCACAGGAGAAAGATCATATTGTGCCCGAGACAGCAATATCCCCTTGGAGACAAGTCGGCTGGAGGCCGATGTATTGAATCTCGACGCAATTTGAGTGTCCCATCGTCATTAGAAGGCCCTGAACGTTACAATTAACTATCATTTATGCGTCGGATTCGAAAATCTACTCACAGGAGAAGTTCATACGGTGCTCGAGACAGCGATATCCCCTTGGAGACAAGTCGGCTGGAGGCCGATGTATTAAATCTCGACGCAATTTGAGTGTTCCATCGTCATTAGGAGGCCCTGAATGTTACAATTAACTATCAGTTTTTCGTCGGATTCGAAAATCTAAACTCACAGGAGAAGGATCATATTGTGCCCGAGACAGCAATATCCCCTTGGAGACAAGTCGGCTGGAGGACGATGTATTGAATCTCGACGCAATTTGAGTGTTCCATCGTCATTGCAAGGCCCTGAACCTTACAATTAACTATCAGTTTCGCTTCGGATTCGAAAATCTACTCACAGGTTGAAGTTCATACGGTGCTCGAGACAGCAATATACCCCTTGGAGACAAATCGGCTGGAGGACGATGTATTGAATCTCGACGCAATTTGAGTCTTCTATCGTCATTAGGAGGCGCTGAACGTTACAATTCACTATCATTTTTGCGACGGATTCGAAAATCTAGACTCACAGGAGAAAGATCATATTGTGCCCGAGACAGCAATATCCCCTTGGAGACAAGTCGGCTGGAGGACGATGTATTGAATCTCGACGCAATTTGAGTGTCCCATCGTCATTAGGAGGCCCTAAACGTTACAATTAACTATCATTTCTGCGTAGGATTCGATAAGGTAAACTCACAGGGGAACGACCATACGGTGCCCGAGTCAGCTATTGACCCTTGGAGACAAGTCGTTTGGAGGACGATGTATTGGATCGGGACGCAATTTGAGTCTTTTATCGTCATTAGGAGGCGCTGAACGTTACAATTCACTATCATTTTTGCGTGGGATTCGAAAATCTAGACTCAGAGGAGAAGGACCATATGGTGCCCGAGGCAGCGATATCCCCTTGGAGACAAGTCGGCTGGAGGCCGATGTATTGATTCTCGACGCAATTTCAGTGTTCCATCGTCATTAGAAGGCCCTGAACGTTACAATTCACAATCATTGTAGCGTCGGATTCGAAAATCTAGACTCACAGGAGAAGGATCATATTGTGCCAGAGACAGTAATATCCCCTTGGAGACAAGTCGGCTGGAGGACGATGTATTGAATCCCGACGCAATTTGAGTGTCCCATCGTCATTAGGAGACCCTAAACGTTACAATTAACTATCATTTTTGCGTCGGATTCGAAAATCCAAACTCACAGGCGATCGACCATATGGTGCCCGAGGCAGCTATTGACCCTTGGAGACAAGTCGGTTGGAGGACGATGTATTGGATCGCGACGCAAAATGAGTGTTCCATCGTCATTAGGAGGCCCTGAATGTTACAATTAACTATCAGTTTTTCGTCGGATTCGAAAATCTACTCACAGGAGAAGTTCATACGGTGCTCGAGACAGCAATATACCCCTTGGAGACAAGTAGGCTGGAGGACGATGTATTGAATCTCGACGCAATTTGATACTTCTATCGTCATTAGGAGGCGCTGAACGTTACAATTCACTATCATTTTTGCGTCGGATTCGAAAATCTAGACTCACAGGAGAAGGATCATATTGTGCCCGAGACAGCAATATCCCCTTGGAGACAAGTCGGCTGGAGGACGATGTATTGAATCTCGACGCAATTTGTGTCTCCCATCGTCATTAGGAGGCCCTAAACGTTACACTTAACTATCATTTTTGCGTCGGATTCGCTAATCTAAACTCACAGGGGAACGACCATACGGTGCCCAAGGCAGCTATTGACCTTTGGAGACAAGTCGGTTGGAGGACGATGTATTGGATCGCCACGCAAAATGAGTGTTCCATCGTCATTAGGAGGCCCTGAATGTTACAATTAACTATCAGTTTTTCGTCGGATTCGAAAATCTAAACTCACAGGAGAACGACCATAAGGTGCCCGAGGCAGCAATAGACCGTTGGAGACAAGTCGGCTGGAGGCCGATGTATTGAATCTCGACGCAATTTGAGTGTTCCATCGGCATTACAAGGCCCTGAACGTTACAATTAACTATCAGTTTCGCGTCGGATTCGAAAATCTACTCACAGGAGAAGTTCATACAATGCTCGAGACAGCAATATAACCCTTGGAGACAAATCGGCTGGAGGACGATGTATTGAATCTCGACGCAATTTGAGTCTTCTATCGTCATTAGGAGGCGCTGAACGTTACAATTCACTATCATTTTTGCGTCGGATTCGAAAATCTAGACTTACAAGAGAACGACCATACGGTGCCCGAGGCAGCATTAGACCCTTGGAGACAAGTCGGCTGGAGGCCGATGTATTGAATCTCGACGCAATTTGAGTGTTCCATCGGCATTAGGAGGCCCTGAACGTTACAATTAACTATCATTTCAGCATCGGATTCGAAAATCTAAACTCACAGGAGAACGACCATAAGGTGCCCGAGGCAGCAATAGACCCTTGGAGACAAGTCGGCTGGAGGCCGATGTTTTGAATCTCGACGCAATTTGAGTGTTCCATCGGCATTAGGAGGCCCTGAACGTTACAATTAACTATCATTTTTGCGTCGGATTCGAAAATCTAGACTCACAGGAGAAGGATCATATGGTGCCCGAGGCAGCAACAGAGCCTTGGAGACAAGTCGGCTGGAGGCCGATGTATTGAATATCGACGCAATTTGAGTGTTCCATCGTCATTAGGAGGCCCTAAACGTTACAATTAACTATCATTTTTGCGTCGGATTCGATAATCTAAACTCACAGGAGAACGACCATAAGGTGCCCGAGGAAGCATTAGACCCTTGGAGACAAGTCGGCTGGAGGAGGATGTATTGAATCTCGACGCAATTTGAGTGTCCCATCGTCATTAGGAGGCCCTAAACGTTACAATTAACTATCATTTTTGCGTCGGATTCGATAATCTAAACTCACAGGAGAACGACAATAAGGTGCCCGAGGCAGCAACAGACCCTTGGAGACAAGTCGGCTGGAGGCCGATGTATTGAATCTCGACGCAATTTGAGTGTTCCATCGTCATTACAAGGCCCTGAACGTTACAATTAACTATCATTTCTGCGTCGGATTCGAAAATCTAGACTCACAGGAGAACGACCATAAGGTACCCTTGGAGACAAGTCGGCTGGAGGCCGATGTGTTGAATCTCGACGCAATTTGAGTGTTCCATCGGCATTAGGAGGCCCTGAACGTTACAATTAACTATCATTTTTGCGTCGGATTCGATAATCTAAACTCACAGGAGAACGACCATAAGGTGCCCGAGGCAGCAACAGACCCTTGGAGACAAGTAGGCTGGAGGACGATGTAATGAATCTCGACGCAATTTGAGTGTTCCATCGTCATTACAAGGCCCTGAACGCTACAATTAACTTTCATTTTTGCGTCGGATTCGAAAATCCAGACTCACAGGAGAACGACCATAAGGTGCTCGAGGCAGCAATAGACCCTTGGAGACAAGTCGGCTGGAGGACGATGTATTGGATCGCGACGCAATTTGAGTCTTCTATCGTCATTAGGAGGCGCTGAACGTTACAATTCACTATCATTTTTGGGTCGGATTCGAAAATGTAGACTCACAGGAGAAGGACCATGTGGTGCCCTAGGCAGCGATATCCCCTTGGAGACAAGTCGGCTGGAGGCCGATGTATTGAATCTCGACGCAATTTGAGTGTTCCATCGTCATTACAAGGCCCGGAACCTTACAATTAACTATCAGTTTCGCGTCGGATTCGAAAATCTACTCACAGGAGAAGTTCATACGGTGCTCGAGACAGCAATATACCCCTTTGGAGACAAATCGGCTGGAGGACGATGTATTGATTCTCGACGCAATTTGAGTCTTCTATCGATATTAGGAGGCGCTGATCGTTACAATTCACTATCATTTTTGCGTCGGATTCGAAAATCTAGACTCACAGGAGAAAGATCATATTGTGCCCGAGACAGCAATATCCCCTTGGAGACAAGTCGGCTGGAGGACGATGTATTGAATCTCGACGCAATTTGAGTGTCCCATCGTCATTAGGAGGCCCTAAACGTTACAATTAACTATCATTTCTGCGTAGGATTCGATAAGGTAAACTCACAGGGGAACGACCATACGGTGCCCGAGTCAGCTATTGACCCTTGGAGACAAGTCGTTTGGAGGACGATGTATTGGATCGGGACGCAATTTGAGTCTTTTATCGTCATTAGGAGGCGCTGAACGTTACAATTCACTATCATTTTTGCGTGGGATTCGAAAATCTAGACTCAGAGGAGAAGGACCATATGGTGCCCGAGGCAGCGATATCCCCTTGGAGACAAGTCGGCTGGAGGCCGATGTATTGATTCTCGACGCAATTTCAGTGTTCCATCGTCATTAGAAGGCCCTGAACGTTACAATTCACAATCATTGTAGCGTCGGATTCGAAAATCTAGACTCACAGGAGAAGGATCATATTGTGCCAGAGACAGTAATATCCCCTTGGAGACAAGTCGGCTGGAGGACGATGTATTGAATCCCGACGCAATTTGAGTGTCCCATCGTCATTAGGAGACCCTAAACGTTACAATTAACTATCATTTTTGCGTCGGATTCGAAAATCCAAACTCACAGGCGATCGACCATATGGTGCCCGAGGCAGCTATTGACCCTTGGAGACAAGTCGGTTGGAGGACGATGTATTGGATCGCGACGCAAAATGAGTGTTCCATCGTCATTAGGAGGCCCTGAATGTTACAATTAACTATCAGTTTTTCGTCGGATTCGAAAATCTACTCACAGGAGAAGTTCATACGGTGCTCGAGACAGCAATATACCCCTTGGAGACAAGTAGGCTGGAGGACGATGTATTGAATCTCGACGCAATTTGATACTTCTATCGTCATTAGGAGGCGCTGAACGTTACAATTCACTATCATTTTTGCGTCGGATTCGAAAATCTAGACTCACAGGAGAAGGATCATATTGTGCCCGAGACAGCAATATCCCCTTGGAGACAAGTCGGCTGGAGGACGATGTATTGAATCTCGACGCAATTTGTGTCTCCCATCGTCATTAGGAGGCCCTAAACGTTACACTTAACTATCATTTTTGCGTCGGATTCGCTAATCTAAACTCACAGGGGAACGACCATACGGTGCCCAAGGCAGCTATTGACCTTTGGAGACAAGTCGGTTGGAGGACGATGTATTGGATCGCCACGCAAAATGAGTGTTCCATCGTCATTAGGAGGCCCTGAATGTTACAATTAACTATCAGTTTTTCGTCGGATTCGAAAATCTAAACTCACAGGAGAACGACCATAAGGTGCCCGAGGCAGCAATAGACCGTTGGAGACAAGTCGGCTGGAGGCCGATGTATTGAATCTCGACGCAATTTGAGTGTTCCATCGGCATTACAAGGCCCTGAACGTTACAATTAACTATCAGTTTCGCGTCGGATTCGAAAATCTACTCACAGGAGAAGTTCATACAATGCTCGAGACAGCAATATAACCCTTGGAGACAAATCGGCTGGAGGACGATGTATTGAATCTCGACGCAATTTGAGTCTTCTATCGTCATTAGGAGGCGCTGAACGTTACAATTCACTATCATTTTTGCGTCGGATTCGAAAATCTAGACTTACAAGAGAACGACCATACGGTGCCCGAGGCAGCATTAGACCCTTGGAGACAAGTCGGCTGGAGGCCGATGTATTGAATCTCGACGCAATTTGAGTGTTCCATCGGCATTAGGAGGCCCTGAACGTTACAATTAACTATCATTTCAGCATCGGATTCGAAAATCTAAACTCACAGGAGAACGACCATAAGGTGCCCGAGGCAGCAATAGACCCTTGGAGACAAGTCGGCTGGAGGCCGATGTTTTGAATCTCGACGCAATTTGAGTGTTCCATCGGCATTAGGAGGCCCTGAACGTTACAATTAACTATCATTTTTGCGTCGGATTCGAAAATCTAGACTCACAGGAGAAGGATCATATGGTGCCCGAGGCAGCAACAGAGCCTTGGAGACAAGTCGGCTGGAGGCCGATGTATTGAATATCGACGCAATTTGAGTGTTCCATCGTCATTAGGAGGCCCTAAACGTTACAATTAACTATCATTTTTGCGTCGGATTCGATAATCTAAACTCACAGGAGAACGACCATAAGGTGCCCGAGGAAGCATTAGACCCTTGGAGACAAGTCGGCTGGAGGAGGATGTATTGAATCTCGACGCAATTTGAGTGTCCCATCGTCATTAGGAGGCCCTAAACGTTACAATTAACTATCATTTTTGCGTCGGATTCGATAATCTAAACTCACAGGAGAACGACAATAAGGTGCCCGAGGCAGCAACAGACCCTTGGAGACAAGTCGGCTGGAGGCCGATGTATTGAATCTCGACGCAATTTGAGTGTTCCATCGTCATTACAAGGCCCTGAACGTTACAATTAACTATCATTTCTGCGTCGGATTCGAAAATCTAGACTCACAGGAGAACGACCATAAGGTACCCTTGGAGACAAGTCGGCTGGAGGCCGATGTGTTGAATCTCGACGCAATTTGAGTGTTCCATCGGCATTAGGAGGCCCTGAACGTTACAATTAACTATCATTTTTGCGTCGGATTCGATAATCTAAACTCACAGGAGAACGACCATAAGGTGCCCGAGGCAGCAACAGACCCTTGGAGACAAGTAGGCTGGAGGACGATGTAATGAATCTCGACGCAATTTGAGTGTTCCATCGTCATTACAAGGCCCTGAACGCTACAATTAACTTTCATTTTTGCGTCGGATTCGAAAATCCAGACTCACAGGAGAACGACCATAAGGTGCTCGAGGCAGCAATAGACCCTTGGAGACAAGTCGGCTGGAGGACGATGTATTGGATCGCGACGCAATTTGAGTCTTCTATCGTCATTAGGAGGCGCTGAACGTTACAATTCACTATCATTTTTGGGTCGGATTCGAAAATGTAGACTCACAGGAGAAGGACCATGTGGTGCCCTAGGCAGCGATATCCCCTTGGAGACAAGTCGGCTGGAGGCCGATGTATTGAATCTCGACGCAATTTGAGTGTTCCATCGTCATTACAAGGCCCGGAACCTTACAATTAACTATCAGTTTCGCGTCGGATTCGAAAATCTACTCACAGGAGAAGTTCATACGGTGCTCGAGACAGCAATATACCCCTTTGGAGACAAATCGGCTGGAGGACGATGTATTGATTCTCGACGCAATTTGAGTCTTCTATCGATATTAGGAGGCGCTGATCGTTACAATTCACTATCATTTTTGCGTCGGATTCGAAAATCTAGACTCACAGGAGAAAGATCATATTGTGCCCGAGACAGCAATATCCCCTTGGAGACAAGTCGGCTGGAGGACGATGTATTGAATCTCGACGCAATTTGAGTGTCCCATCGTCATTAGGAGGCCCTAAACGTTACAATTAACTATCATTTTTGCGTCGGATTCGATAATCTAAACTCACAGGGGAACGACCATTCGGTGCCCGAGGCAGCTATTGACCCTCGGAGACAAGTCGGTTGGAGGACGATGTATTGGATCGCCACGCAAAATGAGTGTTCCATCGTCATTAGGAGGCCCTGAATGTTACAATTAACTATCAGTTTTTCGTCGGATTCGAAAATCTAAACTCACAAGAGAACGACCGTAAGGTGCCCGAGGCAGCAATAGACCGTTGGAGACAAGTCGGCTGGAGGCCGATGTATTGAATCTCGACGCAATTTGAGTGTCCCATCGTCATTAGAAGGCCCTGAACGTTACAATTAACTATCATTTATGCGTCGGATTCGAAAATCTACTCACAGGAGAAAGATCATATTGTGCCCGAGACAGCAATATCCCCTTGGAGACAAGTCGGCTGGAGGACGATGTATTGAATCTCGACGCAATTTGAGTGTCCCATCGTCATTAGGAGGCCCTAAACGTTACAATTAACTATCATTTCTGCGTCGGATTCGATAAGGTAAACTCACAGGCGATCGACCATAAGGTGCCCGAGGCAGCAATAGACCGTTGGAGACAAGTCGGCTGGAGGCCGATGTATTGAATCTCGACGCAATTTGAGTGTTCCATCGTCATTGCAAGGCCCTGAACCTAACATTTAACAATCAGTTTCGCGTCGGATTCGAAAATCTACTCACAGGAGAAGTTCATACGGTGCTCGAGACAGCAATATACCCCTTGGAGACAAGTAGGCTGGAGGACGATGTATTGAATCTCGACGCAATTTGATACTTCTATCGTCATTAGGAGGCGCTGAACGTTACAATTCACTATCATTTTTGCGTCGGATTCGAAAATCTAGACTCACAGGAGAAGGATCATATTGTGCCCGAGACAGCAATATCCCCTTGGAGACAAGTCGGCTGGAGGACGATGTATTGAATCTCGACGCAATTTGAGTCTCCCATCGTCATTAGGAGGCCCTAAACGTTACACTTAACTATCATTTTTGCGTCGGATTCGCTAATCTAAACTCACAGGGGAACGACCATACGGTGCCCAAGGCAGCTATTGACCTTTGGAGACAAGTCGGTTGGAGGACGATGTATTGGATCGCCACGCAAAATGAGTGTTCCATCGTCATTAGGAGGCCCTGAATGTTACAATTAACTATCAGTTTTTCGTCGGATTCGAAAATCTAAACTCACAGGAGAACGACCATAAGGTGCCCGAGGCAGCAATAGACCGTTGGAGACAAGTCGGCTGGAGGCCGATGTATTGAATCTCGACGCAATTTGAGTGTTCCATCGGCATTACAAGGCCCTGAACGTTACAATTAACTATCAGTTTCGCGTCGGATTCGAAAATCTACTCACAGGAGAAGTTCATACGATGTTCGAGACAGCAATATAACCCTTGGAGACAAATCGGCTGGAGGACGATGTATTGAATCTCGACGTAATTTGAGTCTTCTATCGTCATTAGGAGGCGCTGAACGTTACAATTCACTATCATTTTTGCGTCGGATTCGAAAATCTAGACTTACAAGAGAACGACCATACGGTGCCCGAGGCAGCATTAGACCCTTGGAGACAAGTCGGCTGGAGGCCGATGTATTGAATCTCGACGCAATTTGAGTGTTCCATCGGCATTAGGAGGCCCTGAACGTTACAATTAACTATCATTTTAGCATCGGATTCGAAAATCTAAACTCACAGGAGAACGACCATAAGGTGCCCGAGGCAGCAATAGACCCTTGGAGACAAGTTGGCTGGAGGCCGATGTGTTGAATCTCGACGCAATTTGAGTGTTCCATCGGCATTAGGAGGCCCTAAACGTTACAATTAACTATCATTTTTGCGACGGTTTCGATAATCTAAACTCACAGGAGAACGACCATAAGGTGCCCGAGGCAGCATTAGACCCTTGGAGACAAGTCGGCTGGAGGAGGATGTATTGAATCTCGACGCAATTTGAGTGTCCCATCGTCATTACAAGGCCCTAATCGTTACAATTAACTATCATGTTTGCGTCGGATTCGATAATCTAAACTCACAGGAGAACGACCATAAGGTGCCCGAGGCAGCAACAGACCCTTGGAGACAAGTCGGCTGGAGGCCGATGTATTGAATCTCGACGCAATTTGAGTGTTCCATCGTCATTACAAGGCCCTGAACGTTACAATTAACTATCATTTTTGCGTCGGATTCGAAAATCTAGACTCACAGGAGAACGACCATAAGGTGCCCGAGGCAGCAATAGACCCTTGGAGACAAGTCGGCTGGAGGAGGATGTGTTGAATCTCGACGCAATTTGAGTGTTCCATCGGCATTAGGAGGCCCTGAACGTTACAATTAACTATCATTTTTGCGTCGGATTCGATAATCTAAACTCACAGGAGAACGACTATAAGGTGCCCGAGGCAGCATTAGACCCTTGGAGACAAGTCGGCTGGAGGAGGATGCATTGAATCTCGACGCAATTTGAGTGTTCCATCGTCATTACAAGGCCCTGAACCTTACATTTAACAATCAGTTTCGCGTCGGATTCGAAAATCTACTCACAGGAGAAGTTCATACGGTGCTCGAGACAGCAATATACCCCTTGGAGACAAGTAGGCTGGAGGACGATGTATTGAATCTCGACGCAATTTGAGTCTTCTATCGTCATTAGGAGGCGCTGAACGTTACAATTCACTATCATTTTTGCGTCGGATTCGAAAATCTAGACTCACAGGAGAAGGATCATATTGTGCCCGAGACAGCAATATCCCCTTGGAGACAAGTCGGCTGGAGGACGATGTATTGAATCTCGACGCAATTTGAGTGTCCCATCGTCATTAGGAGGCCCTAAACGTTACAATTAACTATCATTTTTGCGTCGGATTCGATAATCTAAACTCACAGGGGAACGACCATTCGGTGCCCGAGGCAGCTATTGACCCTCGGAGACAAGTCGGTTGGAGGACGATGTATTGGATCGCCACGCAAAATGAGTGTTCCATCGTCATTAGGAGGCCCTGAATGTTACAATTAACTATTAGTTTTTCGTCGGATTCGAAAATCTAAACTCACAAGAGAACGACCATAAGGTGCCCGAGGCAGCAATAGACCGTTGGAGACAAGTCGGCTGGAGGCCGATGTATTGAATCTCGTCGCAATTTGAGTGTCCCATCGTCATTAGAAGGCCCTGAACGTTACAATTAACTATCATTTATGCGTCGGATTCGAAAATCTACTCACAGGAGAAGTTCATACGGTGCTCGAGACAGCGATATCCCCTTGGAGACAAGTCGGCTGGAGACCGATGTATTAAATTTCGACGCAATTTGAGTGTTCCATCGTCATTAGGAGGCTCTGAATGTTACAATTAACTATCAGTTTTTCGTCGGATTCGAAAATCTAAACTCACAGGAGAAGGATCATATTGTGCCCGAGACAGCAATATCCCCTTGGAGACAAGTCGGCTGGAGGACGATGTATTGAATCTCGACGCAATTTGAGTGTTCCATCGTCATTGCAAGGCCCTGAACCTTACAATTAACTATCAGTTTCGCGTCGGATTCGAAAATCTACTCACAGGTTGAAGTTCATACGGTGCACGAGACAGCAATATACCCCTTGGAGACAAATCGGCTGGAGGACGATGTATTGAATCTCGACGCAATTTGAGTCTTCTATCGTCATTAGGAGGCGCTGAACGTTACAATTCACTATCATTTTTGCGTCGGATTCGAAGATCTAGACTCACAGGAGAAAGATCATATTGTGCCCGAGACAGCAATATCCCCTTGGAGACAAGTCGGCTGGAGGACGATGTATTGAATCTCGACGCAATTTGAGTGTCCCATCGACATTAGGAGGCCCTAAACGTTACAATTAACTATCATTTCTGCGTCGGATTCGATAAGGTAAACTCACAGGGGAACGACCATACGGTGCCCGAGTCAGCTATTGACCCTTGGAGACAAGTCGTTTGGAGGACGTTGTATTGGATCGCGACGCAATTTGAGTCCTCTATCGTCATTAGGAGGCGCTGAACGTTACAATTCACTATCATTTTTGCGTCGGATTCGAAAATCTAGACTCAGAGGAGAAGGACCATGTGGTATCCGAGGCAGCGATATCCCCTTGGAGACAAGTCGGCTGGAAGCCGATGTATTGATTCTCGACGCAATTTGAGTGTTCCATCGTCATTAGAAGGCCCTGAACGTTACAATTCACTATCATTTTAGCGTCGGATTCGAAAATCTAGACTCACAGGAGAAGGATCATATTGTGCCCGAGACAGCAATATCCCCTTGGAGACAAGTCGGCTGGAGGACGAAGTATTGAATCCCGACGCAATTTGAGTGTCCCATCGTCATTAGGAGACCCTAAACGTCACAATTAACTATCATTTTTGCGTCGGATTCGAAAATCCAAACTCACAGGCGATCGACCATATGGTGCCCGAGGCAGCTATTGACCCTTGGAGACAAGTCGGTTGGAGGACGATGTATTGGATCGCGACGCAAAATGAGTGTTCCATCGTCATTAGGAGGCCCTGAATGTTACAATTAACTATCAGTTTTTCGTCGGATTCGAAAATCTAAACTCACCGGAGAACGACCATAAGGTGCCCGAGGCAGCAATAGACCGTTGGAGACAAGTCGGCTGGAGGCCGATGTATTGCATGTCGACGCAATTTGAGTGTTCCATCGTCATTGCAAGGCCCTGAACCTTACATTTAACAATCAGTTTCGCGTCGGATTCGAAAATCTACTCACAGGAGAAGTTCATACGGTGCTCGAGACAGCAATATACCCCTTGGAGACAAGTAGGCTGGAGGACGATGTATTGAATCTCGACGCAATTTGATACTTCTATCGTCATTAGGAGGCGCTGAACGTTACAATTCACTATCATTTTTGCGTCGGATTCGAAAATCTAGACTCACAGGAGAAGGATCATATTGTGCCCGAGACAGCAATATCCCCTTGGAGACAAGTCGGCTGGAGGACGATGTATTGAATCTCGACGCAATTTGAGTCTCCCATCGTCATTAGGAGGCCCTAAACGTTACACTTAACTATCATTTTTGCGTCGGATTCGCTAATCTAAACTCACAGGGGAACGACCATACGGTGCCCAAGGCAGCTATTGACCTTTGGAGACAAGTCGGTTGGAGGACGATGTATTGGATCGCCACGCAAAATGAGTGTTCCATCGTCATTAGGAGGCCCTGAATGTTACAATTAACTATCAGGTTTTCGTCGGATTCGAAAATCTAAACTCACAGGAGAACGACCACAAGGTGCCCGAGGCAGCATTAGACCCTTGGAGACAAGTCGGCTGGAGGAGGATGTATTGAATCTCGACGCAATTTGAGTGTCCCATCGTCATTACAAGGCCCTAATCGTTACAATTAACTATCATGTTTGCGTCGGATTCGATAATCTAAACTCACAGGAGAACGACCATAAGGTGCCCGAGGCAGCAACAGACCCTTGGAGACAAGTCGGCTGGAGGCCGATGTATTGAATCTCGACGCAATTTGAGTGTTCCATCGTCATTACAAGGCCCTGAACGTTACAATTAACTATCATTTTTGCGTCGGATTCGAAAATCTAGACTCACAGGAGAACGACCATAAGGTGCCCGAGGCAGCAATAGACCCTTGGAGACAAGTCGGCTGGAGGAGGATGTGTTGAATCTCGACGCAATTTGAGTGTTCCATCGGCATTAGGAGGCCCTGAACGTTACAATTAACTATCATTTTTGCGTCGGATTCGATAATCTAAACTCACAGGAGAACGACTATAAGGTGCCCGAGGCAGCATTAGACCCTTGGAGACAAGTCGGCTGGAGGAGGATGCATTGAATCTCGACGCAATTTGAGTGTTCCATCGTCATTGCAAGGCCCTAAACCTTACATTTAACAATCAGTTTCGCGTCGGATTCGAAAATCTACTCACAGGAGAAGTTCATACGGTGCTCGAGACAGCAATATACCCCTTGGAGACAAGTAGGCTGGAGGACGATGTATTGAATCTCGACGCAATTTGAGTCTTCTATCGTCATTAGGAGGCGCTGAACGTTACAATTCAAGATCATTTTTGCGTCGGATTCGAAAATCTAGACTCACAGGAGAAGGATCATATTGTGCCCGAGACAGCAATATCCCCTTGGAGACAAGTCGGCTGGAGGACGATGTATTGAATCTCGACGCAATTTGAGTGTCCCATCGTGATTAGGAGGCCCTAAACGTTACACTTAACTATCATTTTTGCGTCGGATTCGCTAACCTAACTCACAGGGGAACGACCATACGGTGCCCAAGGCAGCTATTGACCTTTGGAGACAAGTCGGTTGGAGGACGATGTATTGGATCGCCACGCAAAATGAGTGTTCCATCGTCATTAGGAGGCCCTGAATGTTACAATTAACTATCAGGTTTTCGTCGGATTCGAAAATCTAAACTCACAGGAGAACGACCATAAGGTGCCGGAGGCAGCAATAGACCGTTGGAGACAAGTCGGCTGGAGGCCGATGTATTGAATCTCGACGCAATTTGAGTGTTCCATCGTCATTGCAAGGCCCTGAACCTTACATTTAACAATCAGTTTCGCGTCGGATTCGAAAATCTACTCACAGGAGAAGTTCATACGGTGCTCGAGACGGCAATATACCCCTTGGAGACAAGTAGGCTGGAGGACGATGTATTGAATCTCGACGCAATTTGATACTTCTATCGTCATTAGGAGGCGCTGAACGTTACAATTCACTATCATTTTTGCGTCGGATTCGAAAATCTAGACTCACAGGAGAAGGATCATATTGTGCCCGAGACAGCAATATCCCCTTGGAGACAAGTCGGCTGGAGGACGATGTATTGAATCTCGACGCAATTTGAGTCTCCCATCGTCATTAGGAGGCCCTAAACGTTACACTTAACTATCATTTTTGCGTCGGATTCGCTAATCTAAACTCACAGGGGAACGACCATACGGTGCCCAAGGCAGCTATTGACCTTTGGAGACAAGTCGGTTGGAGGACGATGTATTGCATCGCCACGCAAAATGAGTGTTCCATCGTCATTAGGAGGCCCTGAATGTTACAATTAACTATCAGGTTTTCGTCGGATTCGAAAATCTAAACTCACAGGAGAACGACCATAAGGTGCCCGAGGCAGCATTAGACCCTTGGAGACAAGTCGGCTGGAGGAGGATGTATTGAATCTCGACGCAATTTGAGTGTCCCATCGTCATTACAAGGCCCTAATCGTTACAATTAACCATCATGTTTGCGTCGGATTCGATAATCTAAACTCACAGGAGAACGACCATAAGGTGCCCGAGGCAGCAACAGACCCTTGGAGACAAGTCGGCTGGAGGCCGATGTATTGAATCTCGACGCAATTTGAGTGTTCCATCGTCATTACAAGGCCCTGAACGTTACAATTAACTATCATTTTTGCGTCGGATTCGAAAATCTAGACTCACAGGAGAACGACCATAAGGTGCCCGAGGCAGCAATAGACCCTTGGAGACAAGTCGGCTGGAGGAGGATGCATTGAATCTCGACGCAATTTGAGTGTTCCATCGTCATTGCAAGGCCCTAAACCTTACATTTAACAATCAGTTTCGCGTCGGATTCGAAAATCTACTCACAGGAGAAGTTCATACGGTGCTCGAGACAGCAATATACCCCTTGGAGACAAGTAGGCTGGAGGACGATGTATTGAATCTCGACGCAATTTGAGTCTTCTATCGTCATTAGGAGGCGCTGAACGTTACAATTCAAGATCATTTTTGCGTCGGATTCGAAAATCTAGACTCACAGGAGAAGGATCATATTGTGCCCGAGACAGCAATATCCCCTTGGAGACAAGTCGGCTGGAGGCCGATGTATTGAATATCGACGCAATTTCAGTGTCCCATCGTCATTAGAAGGCCCTGAACGTTACAATTAACTATCATTTATGCGTCGGATTCGAAAATCTACTCTCAGGAGAAGTTCATACGGTGCTCGAGACAGCAATATCCCCTTGGAGACAAGTCCGCTGGAGGCCGATGTATTGAATCTCGACGCAATTTGAGAGTTCCATCGGCATTAGGAGGCCCTGAACGTTACAATTAACTATCATTTTTGCGTCGGATTCGAAAATCTAGACTCACAGGAGAAGGAACATGTAGTGCCCGAGGCAGCGATATCCCCTTGGAGACAAGTCGGCAGGAGGCCGATGTATTGAATCTCGACGCAATTTGAGTGTTCCATCGTCATTAGAAGGAACTGAACGTTACAATTCACTATCATTTTAGCGTCGGATTCGAAAATCTAGACTCACAGGAGAAGGATCATATGGTGCCCGAGGCAACAACAGACCCTTGGAGACAAGTCGGCTGGAGGCCGATGTATAGAATATCCACGCAATTTGAGTGTTCCATCGTCATTAGGAGGCCCTAAACGTTACAATTAACTATCATTTTTGCGTCGGATTCGATAATCTAAACTCACAGGAGAACGACCATAAGGTGCGCGAGGCAGCATTAGACCCTTGGAGACAAGTCGGCTGGAGGACGATGTATTGAATCTCGACGCAATTTGAGTGTCCCATCGTCATTACAAGGCCCCAAACGTTACAATTAACTATCATTTTTGCGTCGGATTCGATAATCTAAACTCACAGGAGAACGACCATAAGGTGCCCGAGGCAGCAACAGACCCTTGGAGACAAGTCGGCTGGAGGCTGATGTATTGTTCTCGACGCAATTTGAGTGTTCCATCGTCATTACAAGGCCCTGAACGTTACAATTAACTATCATTTTGCGTCGGATTCGAAAATCTAGACTCACAGGAGAACGACCATAAGGTGCGCGAGGCAGCATTAGACCCTTGGAGACAAGTCGGCTGGAGGCCGATGTATTGAATCTCGACGCATTTTGAGTGTTCCATCGTCATTACAAGGCCCTGAACCTTACAATTAACTATCAGTTTCGCGTCGGATTCGAAAATCTACTCACAGGAGAAGTTCATACGGTGCTCGAGACACCCTTGGGGACAAATCGGCTGGAGGACGATGTATTGAATCTCGACGCAATTTGAGTCTTCTATCGTCATTAGGAGGCGCTGAACGTTACAATTCACCATCATTTTTGCGTCGGATTCGAAAATCTAGACTCACAGGAGAAAGATCATATTGTGCCCGAGACAGCAATATCCCCTTGGAGACAAGTCGGCTGGAGGACGATGTATTGAATCTCGACGCAATTTGAGTGTCCCATCGTCATTAGAAGGCCCTGAACGTTACAATTAACTATCATTTATGCGTCGGATTCGAAAATCTACTCACAGGAGAAGTTCATACGGTGCTCGAGACAGCAATATCCCCTTGGAGACAAGTCCGCTGGAGGCCGATGTATTGAATCTCGACGCAATTTGAGAGTTCCATCGGCATTAGGAGGCCCTGAACGTTACAATTAACTATCATTTTTGCGTCGGATTCGAAAACCTAGACTCACAGGAGAAGGAACATGTAGCGCCCGTGGCAGCGATATCCCCTTGGAGACAAGTCGGCTGGAGGCCGATGTATTGAATCTCGACGCAATTTGAGTGTTCCATCGTCATTAGAAGGCCCTGAACGTTACAATTCACTATCATTTTAGCGTCGGATTCGAAAATCTAGACTCACAGGAGAAGGATCATATCGTGCCCGAGACAGCAATATCCCCTTGGAGACAAGTCGGCTGGAGGACGATGTATCGAATCTCGACGCAATTTGAGTGTCCCATCGTCATTAGGAGGCCCTAAACGTTACAATTAACTATCATTTTTGCGTCGGATTCGAAAATCTAAACTCACAGGCGAACGACCATATGGTGCCCGAGGCAGCTATTGACCCTTGGAGACTAGTCGGTTGGAGGACGATGTATTGGATCGCGACGCAAAATGAGTGTTCCATCGTCATTACGAGGCCCTGAATGTTACAATTAACTATCAGTTTTTCGTCGTATTCGAAAATCTAAACTCACAGGCGAACGACCATAAGGTGCCCGAGGCAGCAATAGACCATTGGAGACAAGTCGGCTGGAGGCCGATGTATTGAATCTCGACGCAATTTGAGTGTTCCATCGTCATTACAAGGCCCTGAACCTTACAATTAACTATCAGTTTCGCGTCGGATTCGAAAATCTACTCACAGGAGAAGTTCATACGGTGCTCGAGACAGCAATATACCCCTTGGAGACAAATCGGCTGGAGGACGATGTATTGAATCTCGACGCAATTTGAGTCTTCTATCGTCATTAGGAGGCGCTGAACGTTACAATTCACTATCATTTTTGCGTCGGATTCGAAAATCTAGACTTACAAGAGAACGACCATAAGGTGCCCGAGGCAGCATTAGACCCTTGGAGACAAGTCGGCTGGAGGCCGATGTATTGAATCTCGACGCAATTTGAGTGTTCCATCGGCATTAGGAGGCCCTGAACGTTACAATTAACTATCATTTTTGCGTCGGATTCGATAATCTAAACTCACAGGAGAACGACCATAAGGTGCCCGAGGCAGCAATAGACCGTTGGAGACAAGTCGGCTGGAGGCCGATGTTTTGAATCTCGACGCAATTTGAGTGTTCCATCGTCATTGCAAGGGCCTGAACCTTACATTTAACAATCAGTTTCGCGTCGGATTCGAAAATCTACTCACAGGAGAAGTTCATACGGTGCTCGAGACAGCAATATCCCCTTGGAGACAAGTCCGCTGGAGGCCGATGTATTGAATCTCGACGCAATTTGAGAGTTCCATCGGCATTAGGAGGCCCTGAACGTTACAATTAACTATCATTTTTGCGTCGGATTCGAAAATCTAGACTCACAGGAGAAGGAACATGTTGTGCCCGAGGCAGCGATATCCCCTTGGAGACAAGTCCGCAGGAGGCCGATGTATTGAATCTCGACGCAATTTGAGTGTTCCATCGTCATTAGAAGGCCCTGAACGTTACAATTCACTATCATTTTAGCGTCGGATTCGAAAATCTACTCACAGGTTGAAGTTCATACGGTGCTCGAGACAGCAATATACCCCTTGGAGACAAATCGGCTGGAGGACGATGTATTGAATCTCGACGCAATTTGAGTCTTCTATCGTCATTAGGAGGCGCTGAACGTTACAATTCACTATCATTTTTGCGTCGGATTCGAAAATCTAGACTCACAGGAGGAAGATCATATTGTGCCCGAGACAGCAATATCCCCTTGGAGACAAGTCGGCTGTAGGACGATGTATTGAATCTCGACGCAATTTGAGTGTCCCATCGTCATTAGGAGGCCCTAAACGTTACAATTAACTATCATTTCTGCGTCGGATTCGATAAGGTATACTCACAGGGGAACGACCATACGGTGCCCGAGTCAGCTATTGACCCTTGGAGACAAGTCGTTTGGAGGACGATGTATTGGATCGCGACGCAATTTGAGTCTTCTATCGTCATTAGGAGGCGCTGAACGTTACAATTCACTATCATTTTTGCGTCGGATTCGAAAATCTAGACTCAGAGGAGAAGGACCATGTGGTGCCCGAGGCAGCGATATCCCCTTGGAGACAAGTCGGCTGGAGGCCGATGTATTGATTCTCGACGCAATTTGAGTGTTCCATCGTCATTAGAAGGCCCTGAACGTTACAATTCACTATCATTTTAGCGTCGGATTCGAAAATCTAGACTCACAGGAGAAGGATCATATTGTGCCCGAGACAGCAATATCCCCTTGGAGACAAGTCGGCTGGAGGACGATGTATTGAATCCCGACGCAATTTGAGTGTCCCATCGTCGTTAGCAGACCCTAAACGTTACAATTAACTATCATTTTTGCGTCGGATTCGAAAATCCAAACTCACAGGCGATCGACCATATGGTGCCCGAGGCAGCTATTGACCCTTGGAGACAAGTCGGTTGGAGGACGATGTATTGGATCGCGACGCAAAATGAGTGTTCCATCGTCATTAGGAGGCCCTGAATGTTACAATTAACTATCAGTTTTTCGTCGGATTCGAAAATCTAAACTCACAGGAGAACGACCATAAGGTGCCCGAGGCAGCAATAGACCGTTGGAGACAAGTCGGCTGGAGGCCGATGTATTGAATCTCGACGCAATTTGAGTGTTCCATCGTCATTGCAAGGCCCTGAACCTTACATTTAACAATCAGTTTCGCGTCGGATTCGAAAATCTACTCACAGGAGAAGTTCATACGGTGCTCGAGACAGCAATATACCCCTTGGAGACAAGTAGGCTGGGGGACGATGTATTGAATCTCGACGCAATTTGATACTTCTATCGTCATTAGGAGGCGCTGAACGTTACAATTCACTATCATTTTTGCGTCGGATTCGAAAATCTAGACTCACAGGAGAAGGATCATATTGTGCCCGAGACAGCAATATCCCCTTGGAGACAAGTCGGCTGGAGGCCGATGTATTGAATCTCGACGCAATTTGAGTGTTCCATCGGCATTACAAGGCCCTGAACGTTACAATTAACTATCAGTTTCGCGTCGGATTCGAAAATCTACTCACAGGAGAAGTTCATACGATGCTCGAGACAGCAATATAACCCTTGGAGACAAATCGGCTGGAGGACGATGTATTGAATCTCGACGCAATTTGAGTCTTCTATCGTCATTAGGAGGCGCTGAACGTTACAATTCACTATCATTTTTGCGTCGGATTCGAAAATCTAGACTTACAAGAGAACGACCATACGGTGCCCGAGGCAGCATTAGACCCTTGGAGACAAGTCAGCTGGAGGCCGATGTATTGAATCTCGACGCAATTTGAGTGTTCCATCGGCATTAGGAGGCCCTGAACGTTACAATTAACTATCATTTTAGCATCGGATTCGAAAATCTAAACTCACAGGAGAACGACCATAAGGTGCCCGAGGCAGCAATAGACCCTTGGAGACAAGTCGGCTGGAGGCCGATGTGTTGAATCTCGACGCAATTTGAGTGTTCCATCGGCATTAGGAGGCCCTAAACGTTACAATTAACTATCATTTTTGCGTCGGATTCGATAATCTATACTCACAGGAGAACGACCATAAGGTGCCCGAGGCAGCATTAGACCCTTGGAGACAAGTCGGCTGGAGGAGGATGTATTGAATCTCGACGCAATTTGAGTGTCCCATCGTCATTACAAGGCCCTAATCGTTACAATTAACTATCATGTTTGCGTCGGATTCGATAATCTAAACTCACAGGAGAACGACCATAAGGTGCCCGAGGCAGCAACAGACCCTTGGAGACAAGTCGGCTGGAGGCCGATGTATTGAATCTCGACGCAATTTGAGTGTTCCATCGTCATTACAAGGCCCTGAACGTTACAATTAACTATCATTTTTGCGTCGGATTCGAAAATCTAGACTCACAGGAGAACGACCATAAGGTGCCCGAGGCAGCAATAGACCCTTGGAGACAAGTCGGCTGGAGGAGGATGTGTTGAATCTCGACGCAATTTGAGTGTTCCATCGGCATTAGGAGGCCCTGAACGTTACAATTAACTATCATTTTTGCGTCGGATTCGATAATCTAAACTCACAGGAGAACGACTATAAGGTGCCCGAGGCAGCATTAGACCCTTGGAGACAAGTCGGCTGGAGGAGGATGCATTGAATCTCGACGCAATTTGAGTGTTCCATCGTCATTGCAAGGCCCTAAACCTTACATTTAACAATCAGTTTCGCGTCGGATTCGAAAATCTACTCACAGGAGAAGTTCATACGGTGCTCGAGACAGCAATATACCCCTCGGAGACAAGTAGGCTGGAGGACGATGTATTGAATCTCGACGCAATTTGAGTCTTCTATCGTCATTAGGAGGCGCTGAACGTTACAATTCACTATCATTTTTGCGTCGGATTCGAAAATCTAGACTCACAGGAGAAGGATCATATTGTGCCCGAGACAGCAATATCCCCTTGGAGACAAGTCGGCTGGAGGACGATGTATTGAATCTCGACGCAATTTGAGTGTCCCATCGTCATTAAGAGGCCCTAAACGTTACACTTAACTATCATTTTTGCGTCGGATTTGCTAATGTAAACTCACAGGGGAACGACCATACGGTGCCCGAGGCAGCTATTGACCTTTGGAGACAAGTCGGTTGGAGGACGATGTATTGGATCGCCACGCAAAATGAGTGTTCCATCGTCATTAGGAGGCCCTGAATGTTACAATTAACTATCAGTTTTTCGTCGGATTCGAAAATCTAAACTCACAGGAGAACGACCATAAGGTGCCCGAGGCAGCAATAGACCGTTGGAGACAAGTCGGCTGGAGGCCGATGTATTGAATCACGACGCAATTTGAGTGTTCCATCGGCATTACAAGGCCCTGAACGTTACAATTAACTATCAGTTTCGCGTCGGATTCGAAAATCTACTCACAGGAGAAGTTCATACGATGCTCGAGACAGCAATATAACCCTTGGAGACAAATCGGCTGGAGGACGATGTATTGAATCTCGACGAAATTTGAGTCTTCTATCGTCATTAGGAGGCGCTGAACGTTACAATTCACTATCATTTTTGCGTCGGATTCGAAAATCTAGACTTACAAGAGAACGACCATACGGTGCCCGAGGCAGCATTAGACCCTTGGAGACAAGTCGGCTGGAGGCCGATGTGTTGAATCTCGACGCAATTTGAGTGTTCCATCGGCATTAGGAGGCACTAAACGTTACAATTAACTATCATTTTTGCGTCGGATTCGATAATCTAAACTCACAGGAGAACGACCATAAGGTGCCCGAGGCAGCATTAGACCCTTGGAGACAAGTCGGCTGGAGGAGGATGTATTGAATCTCGACGCAATTTGAGTGTCCCATCGTCATTACAAGGCCCTAATCGTTACAATTAACTATCATGTTTGCGTCGGATTCGATAATCTAAACTCACAGGAGAACGACCATAAGGTGCCCGAGGCAGCAACAGACCCTTGGAGACAAGTCGGCTGGAGGCCGATGTATTGAATCTCGACGCAATTTGAGTGTTCCATCGTCATTACAAGGCCCTGAACGTTACAATTAACTATCATTTTTGCGTCGGATTCGAAAATCTAGACTCACAGGAGAACGACCATAAGGTGCCCGAGGCAGCAATAGACCCTTGGAGACAAGTCGGCTGGAGGAGGATGTGTTGAATCTCGACGCAATTTGAGTGTTCCATCGGCATTAGGAGGCCCTGAACGTTACAATTAACTATCATTTTTGCGTCGGATTCGATAATCTAAACTCACAGGAGAACGACTATAAGGTGCCCGAGGCAGCATTAGACCCTTGGAGACAAGTCGGCTGGAGGAGGATGCATTGAATCTCGACGCAATTTGAGTGTTCCATCGTCATTGCAAGGCCCTAAACCTTACATTTAACAATCAGTTTCGCGTCGGATTCGAAAATCTACTCACAGGAGAAGTTCATACGGTGCTCGAGACAGCAATATACCCCTTGGAGACAAGTAGGCTGGAGGACGATGTATTGAATCTCGACGCAATTTGAGTCTTCTATCGTCATTAGGAGGCGCTGAACGTTACAATTCACTATCATTTTTGCGTCGGATTCGAAAATCTAGACTCACAGGAGAAGGATCATATTGTGCCCGAGACAGCAATATCCCCTTGGAGACAAGTCGGCTGGAGGACGATGTATTGAATCTCGACGCAATTTGAGTGTCCCATCGTCATTAGGAGGCCCTAAACGTTACACTTAACTATCATTTTTGCGTCGGATTTGCTAATCTAAACTCACAGGGGAACGACCATACGGTGCCCGAGGCAGCTATTGACCTTTGGAGACAAGTCGGTTGGAGGACGATGTATTGGATCGCCACGCAAAATGAGTGTTCCATCGTCATTAGGATGCCCTGAATGTTACAATTAACTATCAGTTTTTCGTCGGATTCGAAAATCTAAACTCACAGGAGAACGACCATAAGGTGCCCGAGGCAGCAATACACCGTTTGAGACAAGTCGGCTGGAGGCCGATGTATTGAATATCGACGCAATTTCAGTGTCCCATCGTCATTAGAAGGCCCTGAACGTTACAATTAACTATCATTTATGCGTCGGATTCGAAAATCTACTCTCAGGAGAAGTTCATACGGTGCTCGAGACAGCAATATCCCCTTGGAGACAAGTCCGCTGGAGGCCGATGTATTGAATCTCGACGCAATTTGAGAGTTCCATCGGCATTAGGAGGCCCTGAACGTTACAATTAACTATCATTTTTGCGTCGGATTCGAAAATCTAGACTCACAGGAGAAGGAACATGTAGTGCCCGAGGCAGCGATATCCCCTTGGAGACAAGTCGGCAGGAGGCCGATGTATTGAATCTCGACGCAATTTGAGTGTTCCATCGTCATTAGAAGGCCCTGAACGTTACAATTCACTATCATTTTAGCGTCGGATTCGAAAATCTAGACTCACAGGAGAAGGATCATATGGTGCCCGAGGCAACAACAGACCCTTGGAGACAAGTCGGCTGGAGGCCGATGTATAGAATATCCACGCAATTTGAGTGTTCCATCGTCATTAGGAGGCCCTAAACGTTACAATTAACTATCATTTTTGCGTCGGATTCGATAATCTAAACTCACAGGAGAACGACCATAAGGTGCGCGAGGCAGCATTAGACCCTTGGAGACAAGTCGGCTGGAGGACGATGTATTGAATCTCGACGCAATTTGAGTGTCCCATCGTCATTACAAGGCCCCAAACGTTACAATTAACTATCATTTTTGCGTCGGATTCGATAATCTAAACTCACAGGAGAACGACCATAAGGTGCCCGAGGCAGCAACAGACCCTTGGAGACAAGTCTGCTGGAGGCTGATGTATTGTTCTCGACGCAATTTGAGTGTTCCATCGTCATTACAAGGCCCTGAACGTTACAATTAACTATCATTTTGCGTCGGATTATAAAATCTAGACTCACAGGAGAACGACCATAAGGTGCCCGAGGCAGCAATAGACCCTTGGAGACAAGTCGGCTGGAGGCGGATGTATTGAATCTCGACGCAATTTGAGTGTTCCATCGGCATTAGGAGGCCCTGAACGTTACAATTAACTATCATTTTTGCGTCGGATTCGATAATCTAAACTCACAGGAGAACGACCATAAGGTGCCCGAGGCAGCAATAGACCCTTGGAGACAAGTCGGCTGGAGGCCGATGTATTGAATCTCGACGCATTTTGAGTGTTCCATCGTCATTACAAGGCCCTGAACCTTACAATTAACTATCAGTTTCGCGTCGGATTCGAAAATCTACTCACAGGAGAAGTTCATACGGTGCTCGAGACACCCTTGGAGACAAATCGGCTGGAGGACGATGTATTGAATCTCGACGGAATTTGAGTCTTCTATCGTCATTAGGAGGCGCTGAACGTTACAATTCACCATCATTTTTGCGGCGGATTCGAAAATCTAGACTCACAGGAGAAAGATCATATTGTGCCCGAGACAGCAATATCCCCTTGGAGACAAGTCGGCTGGAGGACGATGTATTGAATCTCGACGCAATTTGAGTGTCCCATCGTCATTAGAAGGCCCTGAACGTTACAATTAACTATCATTTATGCGTCGGATTCGAAAATCTACTCACAGGAGAAGTTCATACGGTGCTCGAGACAGCAATATCCCCTTGGAGACAAGTCCGCTGGAGGCCGATGTATTGAATCTCGACGCAATTTGAGAGTTCCATCGGCATTAGGAGGCCCTGAACGTTACAATTAACTATCATTTTTGCGTCGGATTCGAAAACCTAGACTCACAGGAGAAGGAACATGTAGCGCCCGTGGCAGCGATATCCCCTTGGAGACAAGTCGGCTGGAGGCCGATGTATTGAATCTCGACGCAATTTGAGTGTTCCATCGTCATTAGAAGGCCCTGATCGTTACAATTCACTATCATTTTAGCGTCGGATTCGAAAATCTAGACTCACAGGAGAAGGATCATATCGTGCCCGAGACAGCAATATCCCCTTGGAGACAAGTCGGCTGGAGGACGATGTATCGAATCTCGACGCAATTTGAGTGTCCCATCGTCATTAGGAGGCCCTAAACGTTACAATTAACTATCATTTTTGCGTCGGATTCGAAAATCTAAACTCACAGGCGAACGACCATATGGTGCCCGAGGCAGCTATTGACCCTTGGAGACTAGTCGGTTGGAGGACGATGTATTGGATCGCGACGCAAAATGAGTGTTCCATCGTCATTACGAGGCCCTGAATGTTACAATTAACTATCAGTTTTTCGTCGTATTCGAAAATCTAAACTCACAGGCGAACGACCATAAGGTGCCCGAGGCAGCAATAGACCATTGGAGACACGTCGGCTGGAGGACGATGTATTGAATCTCGACGCAATTTGAGTCTTCTATCGTCATTAGGAGGCGCTGAACGTTACAATTCACTATCATTTTTGCGTCGGATTCGAAAATCTAGACTTACAAGAGAACGACCATAAGGTGCCCGAGGCAGCATTAGACCCTTGGAGACAAGTCGGCTGGAGGCCGATGTATTGAATCTCGACGCAATTTGAGTGTTCCATCGGCATTAGGAGGCCCTGAACGTTACAATTAACTATCATTTTTGCGTCGGATTCGATAATCTAAACTCACAGGAGAACGACCATAAGGTGCCCGAGGCAGCAATAGACCGTTGGAGACAAGTCGGCTGGAGGCCGATGTATTGAATCTCGACGCAATTTGAGTGTTCCATCGTCATTGCAAGGGCCTGAACCTTACATTTAACAATCAGTTTCGCGTCGGATTCGAAAATCTACTCACAGGAGAAGTTCATACGGTGCTCGAGACAGCAATATCCCCTTGGAGACAAGTCCGCTGGAGGCCGATGTATTGAATCTCGACGCAATTTGAGAGTTCCATCGGCATTAGGAGGCCCTGAACGTTACAATTAACTATCATTTTTGCGTCGGATTCGAAAATCTAGACTCACAGGAGAAGGAACATGTAGTGCCCGAGGCAGCGATATCCCCTTGGAGACAAGTCGGCAGGAGGCCGATGTATTGAATCTCGACGCAATTTGAGTGTTCCATCGTCATTAGAAGGCCCTGAACGTTACAATTCACTATCATTTTAGCGTCGGATTCGAAAATCTAGACTCACAGGAGAACGATCATATGGTGCCCGAGGCAGCAACAGACCCTTGGAGACAAGTCGGCTGGAGGCCGATGTATAGAATATCGACGCAATTTGAGTGTTCCATCGTCATTAGGAGGCCCTAAACGTTACAATTAACTATCATTTTTGCGTCGCATTCGATAATCTAAACTCACAGGAGAACGACCATAAGGTGCCCGAGGCAGCATTAGACCCTTGGAGACAAGTCGGCTGGAGGACGATGTATTGAATCTCGACGCAATTTGAGTGTCCCATCGTCATTACAAGGCCCAAACGTTACAATTAACTATCATTTTTGCGTCGGATTCGATAATCCAAACTCACAGGAGAACGACCATAAGGTGCCCGAGGCAGCAATAGACCCTTGGAGACAAGTCGGCTGGAGGCCGATGTATTGAATCTCGACGCAATTTGAGTGTTCCATCGGCATTAGGAGACCCTGAACGTTACAATTAACTATCATTTTTGCGTCGGATTCGATAATCTAAACTCACAGGAGAACGACCATAAGGTGCCCGAGGCAGCAACAGACCCTTGGAGACAAGTAGGCTGGAGAACGATGTATTGAATCTCGACGCAATTTGAGTGTTCCATCGTCATTACAAGGCCCTGCACGTTACAATTAACTATTATTTTAGCGTCGGATTCGAAAATCTACTCACAGGAGAAGTTCATACGGTGCTCGAGACAGCATTATACCCCTTGGAGACAAATCGACTGGAGGCCGATGTATTGAATAGCGACGCAATTAGAGTGTTCCATCGTCTTTAGGAGTCCCTGAACGTTACAATTAACTATCATTTTTGCGTCGGATTCGATAATCTAAAATCACAGGAGAACGACCATAAGGTGCCCGAGGCAGCAACAGACCCTTGGAGACAAGTCGGCTGGAGGCCGATGAATTGAATCTCGACGCAATTTGAGTGTTCCATCGTCATTACAAGGCCCTAAACGTTACAATTAACTATCATTTTTGCGTCGGATTCGATAATCTAAACTCACAGGAGAACGACCATAAGGTGCCCGAGGCAGCAACAGACCCTTGGAGACAAGTCGGCTGGAGGCCGATGTATTGAATCTCGACGCAATTTGAGTGTTCCATCGTCATTAGAAGGCCCTAAACGTTACAATTAACTATCATTTTTGCGTCGGATTCGATAATCTAAACTCACAGGAGAACGACCATAAGGTTCCCGAGGCAGCAATAGACCCTTGGATACAAGTCGGCTGGAGGCGGATGTATTGAATCTCGACGCAATTTGAGTGTTCCATCGGCATTAGGAGGCCCTGAACGTTACAATTAACTATCATTTTTGCGTCGGATTCGATAATCTAAACTCACAGGAGAACGACCATAAGGTGCCCGAGGCAGCAATAGACCCTTGGAGACAAGTCGGCTGGAGGCCGATGAATTGAATCTCGACGCAATTTGAGTGTTCCATCGTCATTACAAGGCCCTGAACGTTACAATTAACTATCAGTTTCGCGTCGGATTCGAAAATCTACTCACAGGAGAAGTTCATACGGTGCTCGAGACAGCAATATACCCCTTGGAGACAAATCGGCTGGAGGACGATGTATTGAATCTCGACGCAATTTGAGTCTTCTATCGTCATTAGGAGGCGCTGAACGTTACAATTCACTATCATTTTTGCGTCGGATTCGAAAATCTAGTCTTACAAGAGAACGACCATAAGGTGCCCGAGGCAGCATTAGACCCTTGGAGACAAGTCGGCTGGAGGCCGATGTATTGAAACTCGACGCAATTTGAGTGTTCCATCGGCATTAGGAGGCCCTGTACGTTACAATTAACTATCATTTTGGCGTCGGATTCGATAATCTAAACTCACAGGAGAACGACCATAAGGTGCCCGAGGCAGCAATAGACCGTTGGAGACAAGTCGGCTGGAGGCCGATGTATTGAATCTCGACGCAATTTGAGTGTTCCATCGTCATTGCAAGGGCCTGAACCTTACATTTAACAATCAGTTTCGCGTCGGATTCGAAAATCTACTCACAGGAGAAGTTCATACGGTGCTCGAGACAGCAATATCCCCTTGGAGACAAGTCCGCTGGAGGCCGATGTATTGAATCTCGACGCAATTTGAGAGTTCCATCGGCATTAGGAGGCCCTGAACGTTACAATTAACTATCATTTTTGCGTCGGATTCGAAAATCTAGACTCACAGGAGAAGGAACATGTAGTGCCCGAGGCAGCGATATCCCCTTGGAGACAAGTCGGCAGGAGGCCGATGTATTGAATCTCGACGCAATTTGAGTGTTCCATCGTCATTAGAAGGCCCTGAACGTTACAATTCACTATCATTTTAGCGTCGGATTCGAAAATCTAGACTCACAGGAGAAGGATCATATGGTGCCCGAGGCAGCAACAGACCCTTGGAGACAAGTCGGCTGGAGGCCGATGTATAGAATTTCGACGCAATTTGAGTGTTCCATCGTCATTAGGAGGCCCTAAACGTTACAATTAACTATCATTTTTGCGTCGGATTCGATAATCTAAACTCACAGGAGAACGACCATAAGGTGCCCGAGGCAGCATTAGACCCTTGGAGACAAGTCGGCTGGAGGACGATGTATTGAATCTCGACGCAATTTGAGTGTCCCATCGTCATTACAAGGCCCAAACGTTACAATTAACTATCATTTTGCGTCGGATTCGAAAATCTAGACTCACAGGAGAACGACCATAAGGTGCCCGAGGCAGCAATAGACCCTTGGATACAAGTCGGCTGGAGGCGGATGTATTGAATCTCGACGCAATTTGAGTGTTCCATCGTCATTACAAGGCCCTAAACGTTACAATTAACTATCATTTTTGCGTCGGATTCGATAATCTAAACTCACAGGAGAACGACCATAAGGTGCCCGAGGCAGCAATAGACCCTTGGAGACAAGTCGGCTGGAGGCCGATGTATTGAATCTCGACGCAATTTGAGTGTTCCATCGTCATTACAAGGCCCTGAACGTAACAATTAACTATCATTTTTGCGTCGGATTCGAAAATCTAGACTCACAGGAGAACGTCCATATAGTGCCCGCGGCAGCAATAGACCCTTGGAGACAAGTCGGCTGGAGGCCGATGTATTGAATCTCGACGCAATTTGAGTGTTCCATCGGCATTAGGAGACCCTGAACGTTACAATTAACTATCATTTTTGCGTCGGATTCGATAATCTAAACTCACAGGAGAACGACCATAAGGTGCCCGAGGCAGCAACAGACCCTTGGAGACAAGTCCTCTGGAGAACGATGTATTGAATCTCGACGCAATTTGAGTGTTCCATCGTCATTACAAGGCCCTGAACTTTACAATTAACTATCATTTTAGCGTCCGATTCGAAAATCTACTCACAGGAGAAGTTCATACGGTGCTCGAGACAGCATTATACCCCTTGGAGACAAATCGACTGGAGGCCGATGTATTGAATAGCGACGCAATTAGAGTGTTCCACCGTCTTTAGGAGTCCCTGAACGTTACGATTAACTATCACTTTTGCGTCGGATTCGACAATCTAAAATTACAGGAGAACGACCATAAGGTGCCCGAGGCAGCAACAGACCCTTGGAGACAAGTCGGCTGGAGGCCGATGAATTGAATCTCGACTCAATTTGAGTGTTCCATCGTCATTACAAGGCCCTAAACGTTACAATTAACTATCATTTTTGCTTCGGATTCGATAATCTAAACTCACAGGAGAACGACCATAAGGTGCCCGAGGCAGCAACAGACCCTTGGAGACAAGTCGGCTGGAGGCCGATGTATTGAATCTCGACGCAATTTGAGTGTTCCATCGTCATTAGAAGGCCCTAAACGTTACAATTAACTATCATTTTTGCGTCGGATTCGATAATCTAAACTGACAGGAGAACGACCATAAGGTGCCCGAGGCAGCATCAGACCCTTGGAGATAAGTTGGCGGGAGGCCGATGTGTTGAATCTCGACGCAAATTGAGTTTTCCATCGTCATTACAAGGTCCTGAACGTTACAATCAACTATAATTTTTGAGTCGGATTCGAAAATCTAGACTCACAGGAGAACGACCATAAGGTGCCCGAGGCAGCAACAGACCCTTGGAGACAAGTCGCCTGGAGGCCGATGTATTGAATCTCGACGCATTTTGAGTGTTCCTTCGTCATTACAAGGCCCTGTACGTCACAGTTAACTATCATTTTATCGTGGGATTCAATAATCTAAACTCACAGGAGAAGGATCATATGGTGCACGAGACTGCAATATCCCCCTGGATACAAGTCGACTGCAGGTCGATTTATTGAGTCTCGACGCAGTTTGAGTGTTCCATCGTCTTTAGGAGTCCCTGAACGTTACAATTAACTATCATTTATGTGTCGGATTCGAAAATCTACTCACAGGAGAAGTTCATACGGTGCTCGAGGCAGCAACTGACCCTTGGAGACAAGTCGGCTGGAGGACGATGTATTGAATCTCGACGCAATTTGAGTGTTCCATCGGCATTAGGAGGCCCTGAACGTTACAATTAACTATCATTTTAGCGTCGGATTCGATAATCTAAACTCACAGGAGAACGACCATAAGGTGCCCGAGGCAGGAATAGACCCTTGGAGACAAGTCGGCTGGAGGACGATGTATTGGATCGCGACGCAATTTGAGTCTTCTATCGTCCTTAGGAGGCGCTGAACGTTACAATTCACTATCAGTTTTTCGTCGGATTCGAAAATCTAGACTCACAGCAGACGAACCATTTGGTGCCCGAGGCAGCAATATCCCCTTGGAGACAAATCGGCTTTAGGACGATGTATTGAATCCCGAAGCCATTTGAGTCTTCTATCGCCATTAGGAGGCGCTGCACGTTACAAATACACTATCATTTTTGCGTCGGATACGAAAATCTAGACTCACAGCAGAAGGATCATATTGTGCCCGAGACAGCAATATCCCCTAGGAGACAAGTCGGCTGGAGGACGATGTATTGAATCTCGACGCAATTTGAGTGTTCCATCGGCATTAGGAGGCCCTGAACGTTACAATTAACTATCATTTTAGCGTCGGATTCGATAATCTAAACTCACAGGAGAACGACCATAAGGTGCCCGAGGCAGGAATAGACCCTTGGAGACAAGTCGGTTGGAGGACGATGTATTGGATCGCGACGCAAAATGAGTGTTCCATCGTCATTAGGAGGCCCTGAATGTTACAATTAACTATTAGTTTTTTGTCGGATTCGATAATCGAAACTCACAGGAGAACGACCATAACGTGCCCGAGGCAGCATCACCCTTGGAGACAAGTCGGTGGGAGGCCGATGTATTGAATCTCGACGCAATTTGAGTGTTCCATCGTCATTACATGGCTCTGAACGTTACAATTAACTATCCTTTTTGCGTCGGATTCGAAAATCTAGACTCACAGGAGAACGACCATAAGGTGCCCGAGGCAGCAATAGACCCTTGGAGACAAGTCGGCTGGAGGCCGATGTATTGAATCTCGACGCAATTTGAGTTTTCCATCTTCATTAGGAGTCCCTGAACGTTACAATTAACTATCATTTTTGCGTCGGGTTCGAAAATCTAGACTCACAGGAGAACGACCATAAGGTGCCCGAGGCAGCAATAGACCCTTGGAGACAAGTCGGCTGGAGGACGATGTATTGAATCTCGACGCAATTTGAGTTTTCCATCTTCATTAGGAGGCCCTGAACGTTACAATTAACTATCATTTTTGCGTCGGGTTCGAAAATCTAGACTCACAGGAGAACGACCATAAGGTGCCCGAGGCAGCAATAGAGCCTTGGAGATAAGTCGGCTGGAGGACGATGTATTGGATCGCGACGCACTTTGAGTGTTCCATCGTCATTAGGAGGCATTCAATGTTACAATTAACTATCAGTTTTTCGTCGGATTCGAAAATCTAAACTCACAGGAGAACGACCATAAGGTGCCCGAGGCAGCAACAGACCCTTGGAGACAAGTCGGCTGGAGGCCGATGTATTGAATAACGACGCAATTTGAGTGTTCCATCGTCATTAGGAGGCCCTAAACGTTACAATTAACTATCATTTTTGGGTCGGATTCGATAATCTAAACTCACAGGAGAACGACCATAAGGTGCCCGAGGCAGCATTAGACCCTTGGAGACAAGTCGGCTGGAGGACGATGTATTGAATCTCGACGCAATTTGAGTGTTCCATCGGCATTAGGAGGCCCTGAACGTTGCAATTAACTATCATTTTTGCGTCGGATTCGATAATCTAAACTCACAGGAGAACGACCATAAGGTGCCCGAGGCAGCAATAGACCCATGGAAACAAGTCGGCTGGAGGCCGATGTATTGAATCTCGACGCAATTTGAGTGTTCCATCGTCATTACAGGGCCTTGATCGTTACAATTAACTATCATTTTTGCGTCGGATTCGAAAATCTAGACTCACAGGAGAACGACCATAAGGTGCCCGAGGCAGCAATAGACCCTTGGAGACAAGTCGGCTGGAGGACGATATATTGGATGGCGACGCAATTTGAGTCTTCTATCGTCATTAGGAGGCGCTGAACGTTACAATTCACTATCATTTTTGCGACGGATTCGAAAATCTAGACTCACAGGAGAAGGACCATGTGGTGCCCGAGGCAGCGATATCCCCTTGGAGACAAGTCGGCTGGAGGCCGATGTATTGAATCTCGACGCAATTTGAGTGTTCCATCGTCATTACAAGGCCCTGAACGTTACAATTAACTATCATTTTTGCGTCGGATTCGACAATCTAAACTCACAGGAGAACGACCATAAGGTGCCCGAGGCAGCAATAGACCCTTGGAGACAAGTCTCCTGGAGGACGATGTATTGAATCTCGACGCAATTTGAGAGTTCCATCGTCATTAGGCGGCCCTGAACGTTACAATTAACTATCATTTTTGCGTCGGATTCGAAAATCTAGACTTACAAGAGAACGACCATAAAGTGCCCAAGGCAGCATTAGATCCTTGGAGAATAGTCGGCTGGAGGACGATGTATTGGATCGCGACGCAATTTGAGTGTTCCATCGTCATTAGGAGGCCCTGAATGTTACAATTAACTATCAGTTCTTCGTCGGATTCGAAAATCTAGACTCACAGCAGACGAACCATTTGGTGCCCGAGGCAGCAATATCCCTTTGGTGACAAATCGGCTGGAGGACGATGTATTGAATCCCGACGCAATTTGAGTCTTCTATCGTCATTAGGAGGCGCTGAACGTTACAATTCACTATCATTTTTGCGTCGGATTCGAAAATCTAGACTCACAGGAGAAGGATCATATTGTGCCCGAGACAGCAATACCCCTTGGAGACAAGTCGGTTGGAGGACGATGTATTGGATCGCGACGCAAAATGAGTGTCCCATCGTCATTAGGAGGCCCTGAATGTTACAATTAACTATCATTTTTGCGTAGGATTCGAAAATCTAGACTTACAAGAGAACGACCATAAAGTGCCCAAGGCAGCATTAGATCCTTGGAGACCAGTCGGCTGGAGGACGATGTATTGGATCGCGACGCAATTTGAGTGTTCCATCGTCATTAGGAGGCCCTGAATGTTACAATTAACTATCAGTTTCGCGTCGGATTCGAAAATCTACTCACAGGAGAAGTTCATACGGTGCTCGAGACAGCAATATACCCCTTGGAGACAAATCGGCTGGAGGACGATGTATTGAATCTCGACGCAATTTGAGTCTTCTATCGTCATTCGGAGGCGCTGAACGTTACAATTCATTATCATTTTTGCGTCGGGTTCGGAAATCTAGACTCACAGGAGAAGGATCATATTGTGCCCGAGACAGCAATATCCCCTTGGAGACAAGTCGGCTGGAGGACGATGTATTGAATCTCGACGCAATTTGAGTGTCCTATCGTCATTAGAAGGCCCTGAACTTTACAATTAACTATCATTTATGCGTCGGATTCGAAAATCTACTCACAGGAGAAGTTCATACGGTGCTCGAGACAGCAATATCCCCTTGGAGACAAGTCCGCTGGAGGCCGATGTATTGAATCTCGACGCAATTTGAGAGTTCCATCGGCATTAGGAGGCCATGATCGTTACAATTAATTATCATTTTTGCGTCGGATTCGAAAATCTAGACTTACAAGAGAACGACCATAAGGTGCCCGAGGCAGCATTAGACCCTTGGAGACAAGTCGGCTGGAGGACGATGTATTGAATCTCGACGCAATTTGAGAGTTCTATCGTCATCAGGAGGCGCTGAACGTTACTATTCACTATCATTTTTGCGTCGGATTCGAAAATGTAGACCAACAGGAGAAGGATCATATGGTGCCCGAGGCAGCAACAGACCCTTGGAGACAAGTCGGCTGGAGGCCGATGTATTGAATATCGACGCAATTTGAGTGTTCCATCGTCATTAGGAGGCCCTAAACGTTACAATTAACTATCATTTTTGCGTCGGATTCGATAATCTAAACTCACAGGAGAACGACCATAACGTGCCCGAGGCAGCATTAGACCCTTGGAGACAAGTCGGCTGGAGGACGATGTATTGAATCTCGACGCAATTTGAGTGTCCCATCGTCATTACAAGGCCCTAAACGTTACAATTAACTATCGTTTTTGCGTCGGATTCAATAATCTAAACTCAAAGGAGAACGACCATAAGGTGCCCGAGGCAGCAACACCCTTGGAGACAAGTCGGCGGGAGGCCGATGTGTTGAATCTCGACGCAATTTGAGTGTTCCATGGGCATTAGGAGGCCCTGAACGTTACAATTAACTATCATTTTTGCGTCGGATTCGAAAATCTAGACTCACAGGAGAACGACCATAAGGTGCCCGAGGCAGCAATAGACCCTTGGAGACAAGTCGGCTGGAGGACGATGTATTGGATCGCGACGCAATTTGAGTCTTCTATCGTCATTAGGAGGCGCTGAACGTTACAATTCACTATCATTTTTGCGTCGGATTCGAAAATCTAGACTCACAGGAGAAGGACCATGTGGTGCCCGAGGCAGCAATAGACCTTTGGAGACAAGTCGGCTGGAGGCCGATGTATTGAATGTCGACGCAATTTGAGTGTTCCATCGTCATTACAAGGCCCTGAACGTTACAATTAACTATCATATTTGCGTCGGATTCGGAAATCTAGACTCACAGAAGAACGACCATAAGGTGCCCGAGGCAGCAATAGACCCTTGGAGACAAGTCGGCTGGAGGACGATGTATTGAATCTCGACGTAATATGAGAGTTCCATCGTCATTAGGCGGCCCTGAACGTTACAATTAACTATCATTTTTGCGTCGGATTCGAAAATCTAGACTTACAAGTGAACGACCATAAAGTGCCCGAGGCAGCATTAGACCCTTGGAGAGAAGTCGGCTGGAGGACGATGTATTGGATCGCGACGCAATTTGAGTGTTCCATCGTCATTAGGAGGCCCTGAATGTTACAATTAACTATCAGTTTTTCGTCGGAATCGAAAATCTAGACTCACAGCAGACGAACCATTTGGTGCCCGAGGCAGCAATATCCCCTTGGAGACAAATCGGCTGGAGGACGATGTATTGAATCCCGACGCAATTTGAGTCTTCTATCGTCATTAGGAGGCGCTGAACGTTACAATTCACTATCATTTTTGCGTCGGATTCGAAAATGTAGACTCACAGGAGAAGGATCATATTGTGCCCGAGACAGCAATATTCCCTTGGAGACAAGTCGGATGGAGGACGATGTATTGGATCGCGACGCAAAATGAGTGTTCCATCGTCATTAGGAGGCCCTGAAAGTTACAATTAACTATCAGTTTTTCGTCGGATTCGAAAATCTAAACTCACAGGAGAACGACCATAAGGTGCCCGAGGCAGCAATAGACCGTTGGAGACAAGTCGGCTGGTGGACGATGTATTGAATCTCGACGCAATTTGAGTTGTCCATCGGCATTAGAAGGCCCTGAACGTTACAATTAACTATCATTTTTGCGTCGGATTCGAAAATCTAGACTCACAGGAGAACGACCATAAGGTGCCCGAGGCAGCAATAGACCCCTGGTGACAAGTCGGCTGGAGGCCGATGTATTGAATCTCGACGCAATTTGAGTGTTCCATCGTCATTAGAAGGCCCTGAACGTTACAATTAACTACCATTTTTGCGTCGGATTCGAAAATCTAGACTCATAGGAGAACGAGCATAAGGTGCCCGAGGCAGCAATAGACCCTTGGAGGCAAGTCGGCTGGAGGACGATGTATTGAATCTCGACGCAATTTGAGAGTTCCATCATCATTAGGCGGCCCTGAACGTTACAATTAACTATCATTTTGGCGTCGGATTCGTAAATCTAGACTTACAAGAGAACGACCATAAAGTGCCCGAGGCAGGATTAGACCCTTGGAGACAAGTCGGCTGGAGGACGATGTATAGGATCGCGACGCAATTTGAGTGTTCCATCGTCATTAGGAGGCCCTGAATGTTACAATTAACTATCAGTTTTTCGTCGGATTCGAAAATCTAGACTCACAGCAGACGAACCATTGGGTGGCCGAGGCGGCAATATCACCTTGGAGACAAATCGGCTGGAGAACGATGTATTGAATCCCGACGCAATTTGAGTCTTCTATCGTCATTAGGAGGCGCTGAACGTTACAATTCACTATCATTTTTGCGTCGGATTCAATAATCTAAACTCACAGGGGAACGACCATACGGTGCCCGAGGCAGCTATTGACCCTTGGAGACAAGTCGGTTGGTGGACGATGTATTGGATCGCGACGCAAAATGAGTGTTCCATCGTCATTAGGAGGCCCTAAACATTACAATTAACTATCATTTTTGCGTCGGATACGAAAATCTAGACTCACAGGAGAACGACCATAAGGTGCCCGAGGCAGCAATAGACCCTTGGAGACAAGTCGGCTGGAGGACGATGTATTGGATCGCGACGCAATTTGAGTCTTCTATCGTCATTAGGAGGCGCTGAACGTTACAATTCACTATCATTTTTGCGTCGGATTCGAAAATCTAGACTCACAGGAGAAGGACCATGTGGTCATTAGGTCATTAGGAGGCGCTGAATCTCGACGCAATTTGAGTGTTCCATCGGCATTAGGAGGCCCTGAACGTTACAATTAACTATCATTTTTGCGTCGGATTCGATAATCTAAACTCACAGGAGAACGACCATAAGGTGCCCGAGGCAGCAATAGACCCTTGGAGACAAGTCGGCTGGAGGCCGATGTATTGAATCTCGACGCAATTTGTGTCTTCCATCGTCATTAGAAGGCCCCGAACGTTACAATTAACTATCATTTTTGCGTCGGATTCGAAAATGTAGACTCACAGGAGAACGACCATAAGGTGCCCGAGGCAGCAATAGACCCCTGGTGACAAGTCGGCTGGAGGCCGATGTATTGAATCTCGACGCAATTTGAGTGTTCCATTGTCATTAGAAGGCCCTGAACGTTACAATTAACTATCATTTTTGCGTCGGATACGAAAATCTAGACTCACAGGAGAACGACCATAAGGTGCCCGAGGCAGCAATAGACCCTTGGAGACAAGTCGGCTGGAGGACGATGTATTGAATCTCGACGCAATTTGAGAGTTCCATCATCTTTAGGCGGCCCTGAACGTTACAATTAACTATCATCTTTGCGTCGGATTCGAAAATCTAGACTTACAAGAGAACGACCATAAAGTGCCCAAGGCAGCATTAGATCCTTGGAGACCAGTCGGCTGGAGGACGATGTATTGCATCGCGACGCAATTTGAGTGTTCCATCGTCATTAGGAGTCCCTGAATGTTACAATTAACTATCAGTTTCGCGTCGGATTCGAAAATCTACTCACAGGAGAAGTTCGTACGGTGCTCGAGACAGCAATATCCCCTTGGAGACAAGTCCGCTGGAGGCCGATGTATTGAATCTCGACGCAATTTGAGAGTTCCATCGGCATTAGGAGGCCATGATCGTTACAATTAACTATCATTTTTGCGTCGGATTCGATAATCTAAACTCACAGGAGAACGACCATAAGGTGCCCGAGGCAGCATTAGACCCTTGGAGACAAGTCGGCTGGAGGACGATGTATTGAATCTCGACGCAATTTGAGTGTCCCATCGTCATTACGAGGCCCTAAACGTTACAATTAACTATCGTTTTTCGTCGGATTCAATAATCTAAACTCAAAGGAGAACGACCATAAGGTGCCCGAGGCAGCAACACCCTTGGAGACAAGTCGGCGGGAGGCCGATGTGTTGAATCTCGACGCAATTTGAGTGTTCCATCGTCATTACATGGCCCTGAACGTTACAATTAACTATCATTTTTGCGTCGGATTCGAAAATCTAGACTTACAGGAGAACGACCATAAGGTGCCCGCGGCAGCAATAGACCCTTGGAGACAAGTCGGCTGGTGGCCGATGTATTGAATCTCGACGCAATTTGAGTGTTCCATGGGCATTAGGAGGCCCTGAACGTTACAATTAACTATCATTTTTGCGTCGGATTCGAAAATCTAGACTCACAGGAGAACGACCATAAGGTGCCCGAGGCAGCAATAGACCCTTGGAGACAAGTCGGCTGGAGGACGACATATTGGATGGCGACGCAATTTGAGTCTTCTATCGTCATTAGGAGGCGCTGAACGTTACAATTCACTATAATTTTTGCGTCGGATTCGAAAATCTAGACTCACAGGAGAAGGACCATGTGGTGCCCGAGGCAGCGATATCCCCTTGGAGACAAGTCGGCTGGAGGCCGATGTATTGAATCTCGACGCAATTTGAGTGTTCCATCGTCATTACAAGGCCCTGAACGTTACAATTAACTATCATTTTTGCGTCGGATTCGATAATCTAAACTCACAGGAGAACGACCATAAGGTGCCCGAGGCAGCAATAGACCCTTGGAGACAAGTCGGCTGGAGGACGATGTATTGAATCTCGACGCAATTTGAGAGTTCCATCGTCATTAGGCGGCCCTGAACGTTACAATTAACTATCATTTTTGCGTCGGATTCGAAAATCTAGACTCACAGGAGAACGACCATAAGGTGCCCGAGGCAGCAATAGACCCTTAGAGACAAGTCGGCTGGAGGATGATGTATTGAATCTCGACGCAATTTGAGAGTTCCATCGTCATTAGGCGGCCCTGAATGTTACAATTAACTATCAGTTCTTCGTCGGATTCGAAAATCTAGACTCACAGCAGACGAACCATTTGGTGCCCGAGGCAGCAATATCCCTTTGGAGACAAATCGGCTGGAGGACGATGTATTGAATCCCGACGCAATTTGAGTCTTCTATCGTCATTAGGAGGCGCTGAACGTTACAATTCCCTATCGTTTTTGCGTCGGATTCGAAAATCTAGACTCACAAGAGAAGGATCATATTGTGCCCGAGACAGCAATACCCCTTGGAGACAAGTCGGTTGGAGGACGATGTATTGGATCGCGACGCAAAATGAGTGTTCCATCGTCATTAGGAGGCCCTGAATGTTACAATTAACTATCAGTTTTTCGTCGGATTCGAAAATCTAAACTCACAGGAGAACGACCATAAGGTGCCCGAGGCAGCAATAGACCCTTAGAGACAAGTCGGCTGGAGGATGATGTATTGAATCTCGACGCAATTTGAGAGTTCCATCGTCATTAGGCGGCCCTGAACGTTACAATTAACTATCATTTTTGCGTAGGATTCGAAAATCTAGACTTACAAGAGAACGACCATAAAGTGCCCAAGGCTGCATTAGATCCTTGGAGACCAGTCGGCTGGAGGACGATGTATTGGATCGCGACGCAATTTGAGTGTTCCATCGTCATTAGGAGGCCCTGAATGTTACAATTAACTATCAGTTTCGCGTCGGATTCGAAAATCTACTCACAGGAGAAGTTCATACGGTGCTCGAGACAGCAATATACCCCTTGGAGACAAATCGGCTGCAGGACGATGTATTGAATCTCGACGCAATTTGAGTCTTCTATCGTCATTCGGAGGCGCTGAACGTTACAATTCATTATCATTTTTGCGTCGGATTCGGAAATCTAGACTCACAGGAGAAGGATCATATTGTGCCCGAGACAGCAATATCCCCTTGGAGACAAGTCGGCTGGAGGACGATGTATTGAATCTCGACGCAATTTGAGTGTCCTATCGTCATTAGAAGGCCCTGAACTTTACAATTAACTATCATTTATGCGTCGGATTCGAAAATCTACTCACAGGAGAAGTTCATACGGTGCTCGAGACAGCAATATCCCCTTGGAGACAAGTCCGCTGGAGGCCGATGTATTGAATCTCGACGCAATTTGAGAGTTCCATCGGCATTAGGAGGCCATGAACGTTACAATTAACTATCATTTTTGCGTCGGATTCGAAAATCTAGACTTACAAGAGAACGACCATAAGGTGCCCGAGGCAGCATTAGACCCTTGGAGACAAGTCGGCTGGAGGACGATGTATTGAATCTCGACGCAATTTGAGTCTTCTATCGTCATTCGGAGGCGCTGAACGTTACAATTCATTATCATTTTTGCGTCGGGTTCGGAAATCTAGACTCACAGGAGAAGGATCATATTGTGCCCGAGACAGCAATATCCCCTTGGAGACAAGTCGGCTGGAGGACGATGTATTGAATCTCGACGCAATTTGAGTGTCCTATCGTCATTAGAAGGCCCTGAACTTTACAATTAACTATCATTTATGCGTCGGATTCGAAAATCTACTCACAGGAGAAGTTCATACGGTGCTCGAGACAGCAATATCCCCTTGGAGACAAGTCCGCTGGAGGCCGATGTATTGAATCTCGACGCAATTTGAGAGTTCCATCGGCATTAGGAGGCCATGATCGTTACAATTAATTATCATTTTTGCGTCGGATTCGAAAATCTAGACTTACAAGAGAACGACCATAAGGTGCCCGAGGCAGCATTAGACCCTTGGAGACAAGTCGGCTGGAGGACGATGTATTGAATCTCGACGCAATTTGAGAGTTCTATCGTCATCAGGAGGCGCTGAACATTACTATTCACTATCATTTTTGCGTCGGATTCGAAAATGTAGACCAACAGGAGAAGGATCATATGGTGCCCGAGGCAGCAACAGACCCTTGGAGACAAGTCGGCTGGAGGCCGATGTAATGAATATCGACGCAATTTGAGTGTTCCATCGTCATTAGGAGGCCCTAAACGTTACAATTAACTATCATTTTTGCGTCGGATTCGATAATCTAAACTCACAGGAGAACGACCATAACGTGCCCGAGGCAGCATTAGACCCTTGGAGACAAGTCGGCTGGAGGACGATGTATTGAATCTCGACGCAATTTGAGTGTCCCATCGTCATTACAAGGCCCTAAACGTTACAATTAACTATCGTTTTTGCGTCGGATTCAATAATCTAAACTCAAAGGAGAACGACCATAAGGTGCCCGAGGCAGCAACACCCTTGGAGACAAGTCGGCGGGAGGCCGATGTGTTGAATCTCGACGCAATTTGAGTGTTCCATGGGCATTAGGAGGCCCTGAACGTTACAATTAACTATCATTTTTGCGTCGGATTCGAAAATCTAGACTCACAGGAGAACGACCATAAGGTGCCCGAGGCAGCAATAGACCCTTGGAGACAAGTCGGCTGGAGGACGATGTATTGGATCGCGACGCAATTTGAGTCTTCTATCGTCATTAGGAGGCGCTGAACGTTACAATTCACTATCATTTTTGCGTCGGATTCGAAAATCTAGACTCACAGGAGAAGGACCATGTGGTGCCCGAGGCAGCAATAGACCTTTGGAGACAAGTCGGCTGGAGGCCGATGTATTGAATGTCGACGCAATTTGAGTGTTCCATCGTCATTACAAGGCCCTGAACGTTACAATTAACTATCATATTTGCGTCGGATTCGGAAATCTAGACTCACAGAAGAACGACCATAAGGTGCCCGAGGCAGCAATAGACCCTTGGAGACAAGTCGGCTGGAGGACGATGTATTGAATCTCGACGTAATATGAGAGTTCCATCGTCATTAGGCGGCCCTGAACGTTACAATTAACTATCATTTTTGCGTCGGATTCGAAAATCTAGACTTACAAGTGAACGACCATAAAGTGCCCGAGGCAGCATTAGACCCTTGGAGAGAAGTCGGCTGGAGGACGATGTATTGGATCGCGACGCAATTTGAGTGTTCCATCGTCATTAGGAGGCCCTGAATGTTACAATTAACTATCAGTTTTTCGTCGGAATCGAAAATCTAGACTCACAGCAGACGAACCATTTGGTGCCCGAGGCAGCAATATCCCCTTGGAGACAAATCGGCTGGAGGACGATGTATTGAATCCCGACGCAATTTGAGTCTTCTATCGTCATTAGGAGGCGCTGAACGTTACAATTCACTATCATTTTTGCGTCGGATTCGAAAATGTAGACTCACAGGAGAAGGATCATATTGTGCCCGAGACAGCAATATTCCCTTGGAGACAAGTCGGATGGAGGACGATGTATTGGATCGCGACGCAAAATGAGTGTTCCATCGTCATTAGGAGGCCCTGAAAGTTACAATTAACTATCAGTTTTTCGTCGGATTCGAAAATCTAAACTCACAGGAGAACGACCATAAGGTGCCCGAGGCAGCAATAGACCGTTGGAGACAAGTCGGCTGGTGGACGATGTATTGAATCTCGACGCAATTTGAGTTGTCCATCGGCATTAGAAGGCCCTGAACGTTACAATTAACTATCATTTTTGCGTCGGATTCGAAAATCTAGACTCACAGGAGAACGACCATAAGGTGCCCGAGGCAGCAATAGACCCCTGGTGACAAGTCGGCTGGAGGCCGATGTATTAAATCTCGACGCAATTTGAGTGTTCCATCGTCATTAGAAGGCCCTGAACGTTACAATTAACTACCATTTTTGCGTCGGATTCGAAAATCTAGACTCATAGGAGAACGAGCATAAGGTGCCCGAGGCAGCAATAGACCCTTGGAGGCAAGTCGGCTGGAGGACGATGTATTGAATCTCGACGCAATTTGAGAGTTCCATCATCATTAGGCGGCCCTGAACGTTACAATTAACTATCATTTTGGCGTCGGATTCGTAAATCTAGACTTACAAGAGAACGACCATAAAGTGCCCGAGGCAGGATTAGACCCTTGGAGACAAGTCGGCTGGAGGACGATGTATAGGATCGCGACGCAATTTGAGTGTTCCATCGTCATTAGGAGGCCCTGAATGTTACAATTAACTATCAGTTTTTCGTCGGATTCGAAAATCTAGACTCACAGCAGACGAACCATTGGGTGGCCGAGGCGGCAATATCACCTTGGAGACAAATCGGCTGGAGAACGATGTATTGAATCCCGACGCAATTTGAGTCTTCTATCGTCATTAGGAGGCGCTGAACGTTACAATTCACTATCATTTTTGCGTCGGATTCAATAATCTAAACTCACAGGGGAACGACCATACGGTGCCCGAGGCAGCTATTGACCCTTGGAGACAAGTCGGTTGGTGGACGATGTATTGGATCGCGACGCAAAATGAGTGTTCCATCGTCATTAGGAGGCCCTAAACATTACAATTAACTATCATTTTTGCGTCGGATACGAAAATCTAGACTCACAGGAGAACGACCATAAGGTGCCCGAGGCAGCAATAGACCCTTGGAGACAAGTCGGCTGGAGGACGATGTATTGGATCGCGACGCAATTTGAGTCTTCTATCGTCATTAGGAGGCGCTGAACGTTACAATTCACTATCATTTTTGCGTCGGATTCGAAAATCTAGACTCACAGGAGAAGGACCATGTGGTCATTAGGTCATTAGGAGGCGCTGAATCTCGACGCAATTTGAGTGTTCCATCGGCATTAGGAGGCCCTGAACGTTACAATTAACTATCATTTTTGCGTCGGATTCGATAATCTAAACTCACAGGAGAACGACCATAAGGTGCCCGAGGCAGCAATAGACCCTTGGAGACAAGTCGGCTGGAGGCCGATGTATTGAATCTCGACGCAATTTGTGTCTTCCATCGTCATTAGAAGGCCCCGAACGTTACAATTAACTATCATTTTTGCGTCGGATTCGAAAATGTAGACTCACAGGAGAACGACCATAAGGTGCCCGAGGCAGCAATAGACCCCTGGTGACAAGTCGGCTGGAGGCCGATGTATTGAATCTCGACGCAATTTGAGTGTTCCATTGTCATTAGAAGGCCCTGAACGTTACAATTAACTATCATTTTTGCGTCGGATACGAAAATCTAGACTCACAGGAGAACGACCATAAGGTGCCCGAGGCAGCAATAGACCCTTGGAGACAAGTCGGCTGGAGGACGATGTATTGAATCTCGACGCAATTTGAGAGTTCCATCATCTTTAGGCGGCCCTGAACGTTACAATTAACTATCATCTTTGCGTCGGATTCGAAAATCTAGACTTACAAGAGAACGACCATAAAGTGCCCAAGGCAGCATTAGATCCTTGGAGACCAGTCGGCTGGAGGACGATGTATTGCATCGCGACGCAATTTGAGTGTTCCATCGTCATTAGGAGTCCCTGAATGTTACAATTAACTATCAGTTTCGCGTCGGATTCGAAAATCTACTCACAGGAGAAGTTCGTACGGTGCTCGAGACAGCAATATCCCCTTGGAGACAAGTCCGCTGGAGGCCGATGTATTGAATCTCGACGCAATTTGAGAGTTCCATCGGCATTAGGAGGCCATGATCGTTACAATTAACTATCATTTTTGCGTCGGATTCGATAATCTAAACTCACAGGAGAACGACCATAAGGTGCCCGAGGCAGCATTAGACCCTTGGAGACAAGTCGGCTGGAGGACGATGTATTGAATCTCGACGCAATTTGAGTGTCCCATCGTCATTACGAGGCCCTAAACGTTACAATTAACTATCGTTTTTCGTCGGATTCAATAATCTAAACTCAAAGGAGAACGACCATAAGGTGCCCGAGGCAGCAACACCCTTGGAGACAAGTCGGCGGGAGGCCGATGTGTTGAATCTCGACGCAATTTGAGTGTTCCATCGTCATTACATGGCCCTGAACGTTACAATTAACTATCATTTTTGCGTCGGATTCGAAAATCTAGACTTACAGGAGAACGACCATAAGGTGCCCGCGGCAGCAATAGACCCTTGGAGACAAGTCGGCTGGTGGCCGATGTATTGAATCTCGACGCAATTTGAGTGTTCCATGGGCATTAGGAGGCCCTGAACGTTACAATTAACTATCAGTTCTTCGTCGGATTCGAAAATCTAGACTCACAGCAGACGAACCATTTGGTGCCCGAGGCAGCAATATCCCTTTGGAGACAAATCGGCTGGAGGACGATGTATTGAATCCCGACGCAATTTGAGTCTTCTATCGTCATTAGGAGGCGCTGAACGTTACAATTCCCTATCATTTTTGCGTCGGATTCGAAAATCTAGACTCACAAGAGAAGGATCATATTGTGCCCGAGACAGCAATACCCCTTGGAGACAAGTCGGTTGGAGGACGATGTATTGGATCGCGACGCAATTTGAGTGTTCCATCGTCATTAGGAGGCCCTGAATGTTACAATTAACTATCAGTTTTTCGTCGGATTCGAAAATCTAAACTCACAGGAGAACGACCATAAGGTGCCCGAGGCAGCAATAGACCCTTAGAGACAAGTCGGCTGGAGGATGATGTATTGAATCTCGACGCAATTTGAGAGTTCCATCGTCATTAGGCGGCCCTGAACGTTACAATTAACTATCATTTTTGCGTAGGATTCGAAAATCTAGACTTACAAGAGAACGACCATAAAGTGCCCAAGGCTGCATTAGATCCTTGGAGACCAGTCGGCTGGAGGACGATGTATTGGATCGCGACGCAATTTGAGTGTTCCATCGTCATTAGGAGGCCCTGAATGTTACAATTAACTATCAGTTTCGCGTCGGATTCGAAAATCTACTCACAGGAGAAGTTCATACGGTGCTCGAGACAGCAATATACCCCTTGGAGACAAATCGGCTGCAGGACGATGTATTGAATCTCGACGCAATTTGAGTCTTCTATCGTCATTCGGAGGCGCTGAACGTTACAATTCATTATCATTTTTGCGTCGGATTCGGAAATCTAGACTCACAGGAGAAGGATCATATTGTGCCCGAGACAGCAATATCCCCTTGGAGACAAGTCGGCTGGAGGACGATGTATTGAATCTCGACGCAATTTGAGTGTCCTATCGTCATTAGAAGGCCCTGAACTTTACAATTAACTATCATTTATGCGTCGGATTCGAAAATCTACTCACAGGAGAAGTTCATACGGTGCTCGAGACAGCAATATCCCCTTGGAGACAAGTCCGCTGGAGGCCGATGTATTGAATCTCGACGCAATTTGAGAGTTCCATCGGCATTAGGAGGCCATGATCGTTACAATTAACTATCATTTTTGCGTCGGATTCGAAAATCTAGACTTACAAGAGAACGACCATAAGGTGCCCGAGGCAGCATTAGACCCTTGGAGACAAGTCGGCTGGAGGACGATGTATTGAATCTCGACGCAATTTGAGAGTTCTATCGTCATCAGGAGGCGCTGAACGTTACTATTCACTATCATTTTTGCGTCGGATTCGAAAATCTAGACCTACAGGAGAAGGATCATATGGTGCCCGAGGCAGCAACAGACCCTTGGAGACAAGTCGGCTGGAGGCCGATGTATTGAATATCGACGCAATTTGAGTGTTCCATCGTCATTAGGAGGCCCTAAACGTTACAATTAACTATCATTTTTGCGTCGGATTCGAAAATCTAAACTCACAGGAGAACGACCATAAGGTGCCCGAGGCAGCAACAGACCCTTGGAGACAAGTCGGCTGGAGGCCGATGTATTGAATAACGACGCAATTTGAGTGTTCCATCGTCATTAGGAGGCCCTAAACGTTACAATTAACTATCATTTTTGGGTCGGATTCGATAATCTAAACTCACAGGAGAACGACCATAAGGTGCCCGAGGCAGCATTAGACCCTTGGAGACAAGTCGGCTGGAGGACGATGTATTGAATCTCGACGCAATTTGAGTGTTCCATCGGCATTAGGAGGCCCTGAACGTTGCAATTAACTATCATTTTTGCGTCGGATTCGATAATCTAAACTCACAGGAGAACGACCATAAGGTGCCCGAGGCAGCAATAGACCCATGGAAACAAGTCGGCTGGAGGCCGATGTATTGAATCTCGACGCAATTTGAGTGTTCCATCGTCATTACAGGGCCTTGATCGTTACAATTAACTATCATTTTTGCGTCGGATTCGAAAATCTAGACTCACAGGAGAACGACCATAAGGTGCCCGAGGCAGCAATAGACCCTTGGAGACAAGTCGGCTGGAGGACGATGTATTGGATCGCGACGCAATTTGAGTCTTCTATCGTCATTAGGAGGCGCTGAACGTTACAATTCACTATCATTTTTGCGTCGGATTCGAAAATCTAGACTCACAGGAGAAGGACCATGTGGTGCCCGAGGCAGCAATAGACCCTTGGAGACAAGTCGGCTGGAGGCCGATGTATTGAATGTCGACGCAATTTGAGTGCTCCATCGTCATTACAAGGCCCTGCACGTTACAATTAACTATCATTTTAGCGTCGGATTCGAAAATCTAGACTCACAGGAGAACGACCATAAGGTGCCCGAGGCAGCAATAGACCCTTGGAGACAAGTCGGCTGGAGGACGATGTATTGAATCTCGACGTAATATGAGAGTTCCATCGTCATTAGGCGGCCCTGAACGTTACAATTAACTATCATTATTGCGTCGGATTCGAAAATCTAGACTTACAAGAGAACGACCATAAAGTGCCCGAGGCAGCATTAGACCCTTGGAGAGAAGTCGGCTGGAGAACGATGTATTGGATCGCGACGCAATTTGAGTGTTCCATCGTCATTAGGAGGCCCTGAATGTTACAATTAACTATCAGTTTTTCGTCGGAATCGAAAATCTAGACTCACAGCAGACGAACCATTTGGTGCCCGAGGCAGCAATATCCCCTTGGAGACAAATCGGCTGGAGGACGATGTATTGAATCCCGACGCAATTTGAGTCTTCTATCGTCATTAGGAGGCGCTGAACGTTACAATTCACTATCATTTTTGCGTCGGATTCGAAAATGTAGACTCACAGGAGAAGGATCATATTGTGCCCGAGACAGCAATATTCCCTTGGAGACAAGTCGGATGGAGGACGATGTATTGAATCTCGACGCAATTTGAGTGTCCCATCGTCATTAGGAGGCCCTAAACGTTACAATTAACTATCATTTTTGCGTCGGATTCGATAATCTAAACTCACAGGGGGACGTGCATACGGTGCCGACCCTTGGAGACAAGTCGGTTGGAGGACGATGTATTGGATCGCGACGCAAAATGAGTGTTCCATCGTCATTAGGAGGCCCTGAAAGTTACAATTAACTATCAGTTTTTCGTCGGATTCGAAAATCTAAACTCACAGGAGAACGACCATAAGGTGCCCGAGGCAGCAATAGACCGTTGGAGACAAGTCGGCTGGAGGACGATGTATTGAATCTCGACGCAATTTGAGTTGTCCATCGGCATTAGAAGGCCCTGAACGTTACAATTAACTATCATTTTTGCGTCGGATTCGAAAATCTAGACTCACAGGAGAACGACCATAAGGTGCCCGAGGCAGCAATAGACCCCTGGTGACAAGTCGGCTGGAGGCCGATGTATTGAATCTCGACGCAATTTGAGTGTTCCATCGTCATTAGAAGGCCCTGAACGTTACAATTAACTACCGTTTTTGCGTCGGATTCGAAAATCTAGACTCATAGGAGAACGAGCATAATGTGCCCGAGGCAGCAATAGACCCTTGGAGACAAGTCGGCTGGAGGACGATGTATTGAATCTCGACGCAATTTGAGAGTTCCATCATCATTAGGCGGCCCTGAACGTTACAATTAACTATCATTTTGGCGTCGGATTCGTAAATCTAGACTTACAAGAGAACGACCATAAAGTGCCCGAGGCAGGATTAGACCCTTGGAGACAAGTCGGCTGGAGGACGATGTATAGGATCGCGACGCAATTTGAGTGTTCCATCGTCATTAGGAGGCCCTGAATGTTACAATTAACTATCAGTTTTTCGTCGGATTCGAAAATCTAGACTCACAGGAGAACGACCATAAGGTGCCCGAGGCAGCAATAGACCCTTGGAGACAAGTCGACTGGAGGACGATGTATTGAATCTCGACGTAATATGAGAGTTCCATCGTCATTAGGCGGCCCTGAACGTTACAATTAACTATCATTATTGCGTCGGATTCGAAGATCTAGACTTACAAGAGAACGACCTTAGAGTGCCCGAGGCAGCATTAGACCCTTGGAGAGAAGTCGGCTGGAGGACGATGTATTGGATCGCGACGCAATTTGAGTGTTCCATCGTCATTAGGAGGCCCTGAATGTTACAATTAACTATCAGTTTTTCGTCGGAATCGAAAATCTAGACTCACAGCAGACGAACCATTTGGTGCCCGAGGCAGCAATATCCCCTTGGAGACAAATCGGCTGGAGGACGATGTATTGAATCCCGACGCAATTTGAGTCTTCTATCGTCATTAGGAGGCGCTGAACGTTACAATTCACTATCATTTTTGCGTCGGATTCGAAAATGTAGACTCACAGGAGAAGGATCATATTGTGCCCGAGACAGCAATATTCCCTTGGAGACAAGTCGGATGGAGGACGATGTATTGAATCTCGACGCAATTTGAGTGTCCCATCGTCATTAGGAGGCCCTAAACGTTACAATTAACTATCATTTTTGCGTCGGATTCGATAATCTAAACTCACAGGGGAACGTGCATACGGTGCCGACCCTTGGAGACAAGTCGGTTGGAAGACGATGTATTGGATCGCGACGCAATATGAGTGTTCCATCGTCATTAGGAGGCCCTGAAAGTTACAATTAACTATCAGTTTTTCGTCGGATTCGAAAATCTAAACTCACAGGAGAACGACCATAAGGTGCCCGAGGCAGCAATAGACCGTTGGAGACAAGTCGGCTGGAGGACGATGTATTGAATCTCGACGCAATTTGAGTTGTCCATCGGCATTAGAAGGCCCTGAACGTTACAATTAACTATCATTTTTGCGTCGGATTCGAAAATCTAGACTCACAGGAGAACGACCATAAGGTGCCCGAGGCAGCAATAGACCCCTGGTGACAAGTCGGCTGGAGGCCGATGTATTGAATCTCGACGCAATTTGAGTGTTCCATCGTCATTAGAAGGCCCTGAACGTTACAATTAACTACCGTTTTTGCGTCGGATTCGAAAATCTAGACTCATAGGAGAACGAGCATAAGGTGCCCGAGGCAGCAATAGACCCTTGGAGACAAGTCGGCTGGAGGACGATGTATTGAATCTCGACGCAATTTGAGAGTTCCATCATCATTAGGCGGCCCTGAACGTTACAATTAACTATCATTTTGGCGTCGGATTCGTAAATCTAGACTTACAAGAGAACGACCATAAAGTGCCCGAGGCAGGATTAGACCCTTGGAGACAAGTCGGCTGGAGGACGATGTATAGGATCGCGACGCAATTTGAGTGTTCCATCGTCATTAGGAGGCCCTGAATGTTACAATTAACTATCAGTTTTTCGTCGGATTCGAAAATCTAGACTCACAGCAGACGAACCATTGGGTGGCCGAGGCGGCAATATCCCCTTGGAGATAAATCGGCTGGAGAACGATGTATTGAATCCCGACGCAATTTGAGTCTTCTATCGTCATTAGGAGGCGCTGAACGTTACAATTCACTATCATTTTTGCGTCGGATTCAATAATCTAAACTCACAGGGGAACGACCATACGGTGCCCGAGGCAGCTATTGACCCTTGGAGACAAGTCGGTTGGTGGACGATGTATTGGATCGCGACGCAAAATGAGTGTTCCATCGTCATTAGGAGGCCCTAAACGTTACAATTAACTATCATTTTTGCGTCGGATACGAAAATCTAGACTCACAGGAGAACGACCATAAGGTGCCCGAGGCAGCAATAGACCCTTGGAGACAAGTCGGCTGGAGGACGATGTATTGGATCGCGACGCAATTTGAGTCTTCTATCGTCATTAGGAGGCGCTGAACGTTACAATTCACTATCATTTTTGCGTCGGATTCGAAAATCTAGACTCACTGGAGAAGGACCATGTGGTCATTAGGTCATTAGGAGGCGCTGAATCTCGACGCAATTTGAGTGTTCCATCGGCATTAGGAGGCCCTGAACGTTACAATTAACTATCATTTTTGCGTCGGATTCGATAATCTAAACTAACAGGAGAACGACCATAAGGTGCCCGAGGCAGCAATAGACCCTTGGAGACAAGTCGGCTGGATGCCGATGTATTGAATCTCGACGCAATTTGTGTCTTCCATCGTCATTAGAAGGCCCTGAACGTTACAATTAACTATCATTTTTGCGTCGGATTCGAAAATCTAGACTCACAGGAGAACGACCATAAGGTGCCCGAGGCAGCAATAGACCCCTGGTGACAAGTCGGCTGGAGGCCGATGTATTGAATCTCGACGCAATTTGAGTGTTCCATTGTCATTAGAAGGCCCTGAACGTTACAATTAACTATCATTTTTGCGTCGGATACGAAAATCTAGACTCACAGGAGAACGACCATAAGGTGCCCGAGGCAGCAATAGATCCTTGGAGACCAGTCGGCTGGAGGACGATGTATTGGATCGCGACGCAATTTGAGTGTTCCATCGTCATTAGGAGGCCCTGAATGTTACAATTAACTATCAGTTTCGCGTCGGATTCGAAAATCTACTCACAGGAGAAGTTCATACGGTGCTCGAGACAGCAATATACCCCTTGGAGACAAATCGGCTGGAGGACGATGTATTGAATCTCGACGCAATTTGAGTCTTCTATCGTCATTCGGAGGCGCTGAACGTTACAATTCATTATCATTTTTGCGTCGGATTCGGAAATCTAGACTCACAGGAGAAGGATCATATTGTGCCCGAGACAGCATTATCCCCTTGGAGACAAGTCGGCTGGAGGACGATGTATTGAATCTCGACGCAATTTGAGTGTCCTATCGTCATTAGAAGGCCCTGAACGTTACAATTAACTATCATTTATGCGTCGGATTCGAAAATCTACTCACAGGAGAAGTTCATACGGTGCTCGAGACAGCAATATCCCCTTGGAGACAAGTCCGCTGGAGGCCGATGTATTGAATCTCGACGCAATTTGAGAGTTCCATCGGCATTAGGAGGCCATGATCGTTACAATTAACTATCATTTTTGCGTCGGATTCGATAATCTAAACTCACAGGAGAACGACCATAAGGTGCCCGAGGCAGCATTAGACCCTTGGAGACAAGTCGGCTGGAGGACGATGTATTGAATCTCGACGCAATTTGAGTGTCCCATCGTCATTACAAGGCCCTAAACGTTACAATTAACTATCGTTTTTGCGTCAGATTCAATAATCTAAACTCAAAGGAGAACGACCCTAAGGTGCCCGAGGCAGCAACACCCTTGGAGACAAGTCGGCGGGAGGCCGATGTGTTGAATCTCGACGCAATTTGAGTGTTCCATCGTCATTACATGGCCCTGAACGTTACAATTAACTATCATTTTTGCGTCGGATTCGAAAATCTAGACTTACAGGAGAACGACCATAAGGTGCCCGCGGCAGCAATAGACCCTTGGAGACAAGTCGGCTGGTGGCCGATGTATTGAATCTCGACGCAATTTGAGTGTTCCATGGGCATTAGGAGGCCCTGAACGTTACAATTAACTATCATTTTTGCGTCGGATTCGAAAATCTAGACTCACAGGAGAACGACCATAAGGTGCCCGAGGCAGCAATAGACCCTTGGAGACAAGTCGGCTGGAGGACGATGTATTGGATCGCGACGCAATTTGAGTCTTCTATCGTCATTAGGAGGCGCTGAACGTTACAATTCACTATCATTTTTGCGTCGGATTCGAAAATCTAGACTCACAGGAGAAGGACCACGTGGTGCCCGAGGCAGCAATAGACCCTTGGAGACAAGTCGGCTGGAGGCCGATGTATTGAATGTCGACGCAATTTGAGTGTTCCATCGTCATTACAAGGCCCTGAACGTTACAATTAACTATCATTTTTGCGTCGGATTCGAAAATCTAGACTCACAGGAGAACGACCATAAGGTGCCCGAGGCAGCAATAGACCCTTGGAGACAAGTCGGCTGGAGGACGATGTATTGAATCTCGACGTAATATGAGAGTTCCATCGTCATTAGGCGGCCCTGAACGTTACAATTAACTATCATTTTTGCGTCGGATTCGAAAATCTAGACTTACAAGAGAACGACCATAAAGTGCCCGAGGCAGCATTAGACCCTTGGAGAGAAGTCGGCTGGAGGACGATGTATTGGATCGCGACGCAATTTGAGTGTTCCATCGTCATTAGGAGGCCCTGAATGTTACAATTAACTATCAGTTTTTCGTCGGAATCGAAAATCTAGACTCACAGCAGACGAACCATTTGGTGCCCGAGGCAGCAATATCCCCTTGGAGACAAATCGGCTGGAGGACGATGTATTGAATCCCGACGCAATTTGAGTCTTCTATCGTCATTAGGAGGCGCTGAACGTTACAATTCACTATCATTTTTGCGTCGGATTCGAAAATGTAGACTCACAGGAGAAGGATCATATTGTGCCCGAGACAGCAATGTTCCCTTGGAGACAAGTCGGATGGAGGACGATGTATTGAATCGCGACGCAATTTGAGTGTCCCATCGTCATTAGGAGGCCCTAAACGTTACAATTAACTATCATTTTTGCGTCGGATTCGATAATCTAAACTCACAGGGGAACGTGCATACGGTGCCGACCCTTGGAGACAAGTCGGTTGGAGGACGATGTATTGGATCGCGACGCAAAATGAGTGTTCCATCGTCATTAGGAGGCCCTGAAAGTTACAATTAACTATCAGTTTTGCGTCGGATTCGAAAATCTAAACTCACAGGAGAACGACCATAAGGTGCCCGAGGCAGCAATAGACCGTTGGAGACAAGTCGGCTGGAGGACGATGTATTGAATCTCGACGCAATTTGAGTTGTCCATCGGCATTAGAAGGCCCTGAACGTTACAATTAACTATCATTTTTGCGTCGGATTCGAAAATCTAGACTCACAGGAGAACGACCATAAGGTGCCCGAGGCAGCAATAGACCCCTGGTGACAAGTCGGCTGGAGGCCGATGTATTGAATCTCGACGCAATTTGAGTGTTCCATCGTCATTAGAAGGCCCTGAACGTTACAATTAACTACCATTTTTGCGTCGGATTCGAAAATCTAGACTCATAGGAGAACGAGCATAAGGTGCCCGAGGCAGCAATAGACCCTTGGAGACAAGTCGGCTGGAGGACGATGTATTGAATCTCGACGCAATTTGAGAGTTCCATCATCATTAGGCGGCCCTGAACGTTACAATTAACTATCATTTTGGCGTCGGATTCGTAAATCTAGACTTACAAGAGAACGACCATAAAGTGCCCGAGGCAGTATTAGACCCTTGGAGACAAGTCGGCTGGAGGACGATGTATAGGATCGCGACGCAATTTGAGTGTTCCATCGTCATTAGGAGGCCCTGAATGTTACAATTAACTATCAGTTTTTCGTCGGATTCGAAAATCTAGACTCACAGCAGACGAACCATTTGGTGGCCGAGGCGGCAATATCCCCTTGGAGACAAATCGGCTGGAGAACGATGTATTGAATCCCGACGCAATTTGAGTCTTCTATCGTCATTAGGAGGCGCTGAACGTTACAATTCACTATCATTTTTGCGTCGGATTCGATAATCTAAACTCACAGGGGAACGACCATACGGTGCCCGAGGCAGCTATTGACCCTTGGAGACAAGTCGGTTGGTGGACGATGAATTGGATCGCGACGCAAAATGAGTGTTCCATCGCCATTAGGAGGCCCGAAACGTTACAATTAACTATCATTTTTGCGTCGGATACGAAAATCTAGACTCACAGGAGAACGACCATAAGATGCCCGAGGCAGCAATAGACCCTTGGAGACAAGTCGGCTGGAGGACGATGTATTGAATCTCGACGCAATTTGAGAGTTCCATCGTCATTAGGCGGCCCTGAACGTTACAATTAACTATCATTTTTGCGTCGGATTCGAAAATCTAGACTTACAAGAGAACGACCATAAAGTGCCCAAGGCAGCATTAGATCCTTGGAGAATAGTCGGCTGGAGGACGATGTATTGGATCGCGACGCAATTTGAGTGTTCCATCGTCATTAGGAGGCCCTGAATGTTACAATTAACTATCAGTTCTTCGTCGGATTCGAAAATCTAGACTCACAGCAGACGAACCATTTGGTGCCCGAGGCAGCAATATCCCTTTGGAGACAAATCGGCTGGAGGACGATGTATTGAATCCCGACGCAATTTGAGTCTTCTATCGTCATTAGGAGGCGCTGAACGTTACAATTCCCTATCATTTTTGCGTCGGATTCGAAAATCTAGACTCACAGGAGAAGGATCATATTGTGCTCGAGACAGCAATACCCCTTGGAAACAAGTCGGTTGGAGGACGATGTATTGGATCGCGACGCAAAATGAGTGTTCCATCGTCATTAGGAGGCCCTGAATGTTACAATTAACTATCAGTTTTTCGTCGGATTCGAAAATCTAAACTCACAGGAGAACGACCATAAGGTGCCCGAGGCAGCAATAGACCCTTAGAGACAAGTCGGCTGGAGGACGATGTATTGAATCTCGACGCAATTTGAGAGTTCCATCGTCATTAGGCGGCCCTGAACGTTACAATTAACTATCATTTTTGCGTAGGATTCGAAAATCTAGACTTACAAGAGAACGACCATAAAGTGCCCAAGGCAGCATTAGATCCTTGGAGACCAGTCGGCTGGAGGACGATGTATTGGATCGCGACGCAATTTGAGTGTTCCATCGTCATTAGGAGGCCCTGAATGTTACAATTAACTATCAGTTTCGCGTCGGATTCGAAAATCTACTCACAGGAGAAGTTCATACGGTGCTCGAGACAGCAATATACCCCTTGGAGACAAATCGGCTGGAGGACGATGTATTGAATATCGACGCAATTTGAGTCTTCTATCGTCATTCGGAGGCGCTGAACGTTACAATTCATTATCATTTTTGCGTCGGATTCGGAAATCTAGACTCACAGGAGAAGGATCATATTGTGCCCGAGACAGCAATATCCCCTTGGAGACAAGTCGGCTGGAGGACGATGTATTGAATCTCGACGCAATTTGAGTGTCCTATCGTCATTAGAAGGCCCTGAACTTTACAATTAACTATCATTTATGCGTCGGATTCGAAAATCTGCTCACAGGAGAAGTTCATACGGTGCTCGAGACAGCAATATCCCCTTGGAGACAAGTCCGCTGGAGGCCGATGTATTGAATCTCGACGCAATTTGAGAGTTCCATCGGCATTAGGAGGCCATGATCGTTACAATTAACTATCATTTTTGCGTCGGATTCGAAAATCTAGACTTACAAGAGAACGACCATAAGGTGCCCGAGGCAGCATTAGACCCTTGGAGACAAGTCGGCTGGAGGACGATGTATTGAATCTCGACGCAATTTGAGAGTTCTATCGTCATCAGGAGGTGCTGAACGTTACTATTCACTATCATTTTTGCGTCGGATTCGAAAATCTAGACCTACAGGAGAAGGATCATATGGTGCCCGAGGCAGCAACAGACCCTTGGAGACAAGTCGGCTAGAGGCCGATGTATTGAATATCGACGCAATTTGAGTGTTCCATCGTCATTAGGAGGCCCTAAACGTTACAATTAACTATCATTTTTGCGTCGGATTCGATAATCTAAACTCACAGGAGAACGACCATAAGGTGCCCGAGGCAGCATTAGACCCTTGGAGACAAGTCGGCTGGAGGACGATGTATTGAATCTCGACGCAATTTGAGTGTCCCATCGTCATTACAAGGCCCTAAACGTTACAATTAACTATCGTTTTTGCGTCGGATTCAATAATCTAAACTCAAAGGAGAACGACCATAAGGTGCCCGGGCAGCAACACCCTTGGAGACAAGTCGGCGGGAGGCCGATGTGTTGAATCTCGACGCAATTTGAGTGTTCCATCGTCATTACATGGCCCTGAACGTTACAATTAACTATCATTTTTGCGTCGGATTCGAAAATCTAGACTTACAGGAGAACGACCATAAGGTGCCAGCGGCAGCAATAGACCCTTGCAGACAAGTCGGCTGGTGGCCGATGTATTGAATCTCGACGCAATTTGAGTGTTCCATGGGCATTAGGAGGCCCTGAACGTTACAATTATCTATCATTTTTGCGTCGGATTCGAAAATCTAGACTCACAGGAGAACGACCATAAGGTGCCCGAGGCAGCAATAGACCCTTGGAGACAAGTCGGCTGGAGGACGATGTATTGGATCGCGACGCAATTTGAGTCTTCTATCGTCTTTAGGAGGCGCTGAACGTTACAATTCACTATCATTTTTGCGTCGGATTCGAAAATCTAGACTCACAGGAGAAGGACCATGTGGTGCCCGAGGCAGCAATAGACCCTTGGAGACAAGTCGGCTGGAGGCCGATGTATTGAATGTCGACGCAATTTGAGTGTTCCATCGTCGTTACAAGGCCCTGAACGTTACAATTAACTATCATATTTGCGTCGGATTCGAAAATCTAGACTCACAGGAGAACGACCATAAGGTGCCCGAGGCAGCAATAGACCCTTGGAGACAAGTCGGCTGGAGGACGATGTATTGAATCTCGACGTAATATGAGAGCTCCATCGTCATTAGGCGGCCCTGAACGTTACAATTAACTATCATTTTTGCGTCGGATTCGAAAATCTAGACTTACAAGAGAACGACCATAAAGTGCCCGAGGCAGCATTAGACCCTTGGAGAGAAGTCGGCTGGAGGACGATGTATTGGATCGCGACGCAATTTGAGTGTTCCATCGTCATTAGGAGGCCCTGAATGTTACAATTAACTATCAGTTTTTCGTCGGAATCGAAAATCTAGACTCACAGCAGACGAACCATTTGGTGCCCGAGGCAGCAATATCCCCTTGGAGACAAATCGGCTGGAGGACGATGTATTGAATCCCGACGCAATTTGAGTCTTCTATCGTCATTAGGAGGCGCTGAACGTTACAATTCACTATCATTTTTGCGTCGGATTCGAAAATGTAGACTCACAGGAGAAGGATCATATTGTGCCCGAGACAGCAATGTTCCCTTGGAGACAAGTCGGATGGAGGACGATGTATTGAATCGCGACGCAATTTGAGTGTCCCATCGTCATTAGGAGGCCCTAAACGTTACAATTAACTATCATTTTTGCGTCGGATTCGATAATCTAAACTCACAGGGGAACGTGCATACGGTGCCGACCCTTGGAGACAAGTCGGTTGGAGGACGATGTATTGGATCGCGACGCAAAATGAGTGTTCCATCGTCATTAGGAGGCCCTGAAAGTTACAATTAACTATCAGTTTTGCGTCGGATTCGAAAATCTAAACTCACAGGAGAACGACCATAAGGTGCCCGAGGCAGCAATAGACCGTTGGAGACAAGTCGGCTGGAGGACGATGTATTGAATCTCGACGCAATTTGAGTTGTCCATCGGCATTAGAAGGCCCTGAACGTTACAATTAACTATCATTTTTGCGTCGGATTCGAAAATCTAGACTCACAGGAGAACGACCATAAGGTGCCCGAGGCAGCAATAGACCCCTGGTGACAAGTCGGCTGGAGGCCGATGTATTGAATCTCGACGCAATTTGAGTGTTCCATCGTCATTAGAAGGCCCTGAACGTTACAATTAACTACCATTTTTGCGTCGGATTCGAAAATCTAGACTCATAGGAGAACGAGCATAAGGTGCCCGAGGCAGCAATAGACCCTTGGAGACAAGTCGGCTGGAGGACGATGTATTGAATCTCGACGCAATTTGAGAGTTCCATCATCATTAGGCGGCCCTGAACGTTACAATTAACTATCATTTTGGCGTCGGATTCGTAAATCTAGACTTACAAGAGAACGACCATAAAGTGCCCGAGGCAGTATTAGACCCTTGGAGACAAGTCGGCTGGAGGACGATGTATAGGATCGCGACGCAATTTGAGTGTTCCATCGTCATTAGGAGGCCCTGAATGTTACAATTAACTATCAGTTTTTCGTCGGATTCGAAAATCTAGACTCACAGCAGACGAACCATTTGGTGGCCGAGGCGGCAATATCCCCTTGGAGACAAATCGGCTGGAGAACGATGTATTGAATCCCGACGCAATTTGAGTCTTCTATCGTCATTAGGAGGCGCTGAACGTTACAATTCACTATCATTTTTGCGTCGGATTCGATAATCTAAACTCACAGGGGAACGACCATACGGTGCCCGAGGCAGCTATTGACCCTTGGAGACAAGTCGGTTGGTGGACGATGAATTGGATCGCGACGCAAAATGAGTGTTCCATCGCCATTAGGAGGCCCGAAACGTTACAATTAACTATCATTTTTGCGTCGGATACGAAAATCTAGACTCACAGGAGAACGACCATAAGATGCCCGAGGCAGCAATAGACCCTTGGAGACAAGTCGGCTGGAGGACGATGTATTGAATCTCGACGCAATTTGAGAGTTCCATCGTCATTAGGCGGCCCTGAACGTTACAATTAACTATCATTTTTGCGTCGGATTCGAAAATCTAGACTTACAAGAGAACGACCATAAAGTGCCCAAGGCAGCATTAGATCCTTGGAGAATAGTCGGCTGGAGGACGATGTATTGGATCGCGACGCAATTTGAGTGTTCCATCGTCATTAGGAGGCCCTGAATGTTACAATTAACTATCAGTTCTTCGTCGGATTCGAAAATCTAGACTCACAGCAGACGAACCATTTGGTGCCCGAGGCAGCAATATCCCTTTGGAGACAAATCGGCTGGAGGACGATGTATTGAATCCCGACGCAATTTGAGTCTTCTATCGTCATTAGGAGGCGCTGAACGTTACAATTCCCTATCATTTTTGCGTCGGATTCGAAAATCTAGACTCACAGGAGAAGGATCATATTGTGCTCGAGACAGCAATACCCCTTGGAAACAAGTCGGTTGGAGGACGATGTATTGGATCGCGACGCAAAATGAGTGTTCCATCGTCATTAGGAGGCCCTGAATGTTACAATTAACTATCAGTTTTTCGTCGGATTCGAAAATCTAAACTCACAGGAGAACGACCATAAGGTGCCCGAGGCAGCAATAGACCCTTAGAGACAAGTCGGCTGGAGGACGATGTATTGAATCTCGACGCAATTTGAGAGTTCCATCGTCATTAGGCGGCCCTGAACGTTACAATTAACTATCATTTTTGCGTAGGATTCGAAAATCTAGACTTACAAGAGAACGACCATAAAGTGCCCAAGGCAGCATTAGATCCTTGGAGACCAGTCGGCTGGAGGACGATGTATTGGATCGCGACGCAATTTGAGTGTTCCATCGTCATTAGGAGGCCCTGAATGTTACAATTAACTATCAGTTTCGCGTCGGATTCGAAAATCTACTCACAGGAGAAGTTCATACGGTGCTCGAGACAGCAATATACCCCTTGGAGACAAATCGGCTGGAGGACGATGTATTGAATATCGACGCAATTTGAGTCTTCTATCGTCATTCGGAGGCGCTGAACGTTACAATTCATTATCATTTTTGCGTCGGATTCGGAAATCTAGACTCACAGGAGAAGGATCATATTGTGCCCGAGACAGCAATATCCCCTTGGAGACAAGTCGGCTGGAGGACGATGTATTGAATCTCGACGCAATTTGAGTGTCCTATCGTCATTAGAAGGCCCTGAACTTTACAATTAACTATCATTTATGCGTCGGATTCGAAAATCTGCTCACAGGAGAAGTTCATACGGTGCTCGAGACAGCAATATCCCCTTGGAGACAAGTCCGCTGGAGGCCGATGTATTGAATCTCGACGCAATTTGAGAGTTCCATCGGCATTAGGAGGCCATGATCGTTACAATTAACTATCATTTTTGCGTCGGATTCGAAAATCTAGACTTACAAGAGAACGACCATAAGGTGCCCGAGGCAGCATTAGACCCTTGGAGACAAGTCGGCTGGAGGACGATGTATTGAATCTCGACGCAATTTGAGAGTTCTATCGTCATCAGGAGGTGCTGAACGTTACTATTCACTATCATTTTTGCGTCGGATTCGAAAATCTAGACCTACAGGAGAAGGATCATATGGTGCCCGAGGCAGCAACAGACCCTTGGAGACAAGTCGGCTAGAGGCCGATGTATTGAATATCGACGCAATTTGAGTGTTCCATCGTCATTAGGAGGCCCTAAACGTTACAATTAACTATCATTTTTGCGTCGGATTCGATAATCTAAACTCACAGGAGAACGACCATAAGGTGCCCGAGGCAGCATTAGACCCTTGGAGACAAGTCGGCTGGAGGACGATGTATTGAATCTCGACGCAATTTGAGTGTCCCATCGTCATTACAAGGCCCTAAACGTTACAATTAACTATCGTTTTTGCGTCGGATTCAATAATCTAAACTCAAAGGAGAACGACCATAAGGTGCCCGGGCAGCAACACCCTTGGAGACAAGTCGGCGGGAGGCCGATGTGTTGAATCTCGACGCAATTTGAGTGTTCCATCGTCATTACATGGCCCTGAACGTTACAATTAACTATCATTTTTGCGTCGGATTCGAAAATCTAGACTTACAGGAGAACGACCATAAGGTGCCAGCGGCAGCAATAGACCCTTGCAGACAAGTCGGCTGGTGGCCGATGTATTGAATCTCGACGCAATTTGAGTGTTCCATGGGCATTAGGAGGCCCTGAACGTTACAATTATCTATCATTTTTGCGTCGGATTCGAAAATCTAGACTCACAGGAGAACGACCATAAGGTGCCCGAGGCAGCAATAGACCCTTGGAGACAAGTCGGCTGGAGGACGATGTATTGGATCGCGACGCAATTTGAGTCTTCTATCGTCTTTAGGAGGCGCTGAACGTTACAATTCACTATCATTTTTGCGTCGGATTCGAAAATCTAGACTCACAGGAGAAGGACCATGTGGTGCCCGAGGCAGCAATAGACCCTTGGAGACAAGTCGGCTGGAGGCCGATGTATTGAATGTCGACGCAATTTGAGTGTTCCATCGTCGTTACAAGGCCCTGAACGTTACAATTAACTATCATATTTGCGTCGGATTCGAAAATCTAGACTCACAGGAGAACGACCATAAGGTGCCCGAGGCAGCAATAGACCCTTGGAGACAAGTCGGCTGGAGGACGATGTATTGAATCTCGACGTAATATGAGAGCTCCATCGTCATTAGGCGGCCCTGAACGTTACAATTAACTATCATTTTTGCGTCGGATTCGAAAATCTAGACTTACAAGAGAACGACCATAAAGTGCCCGAGGCAGCATTAGACCCTTGGAGAGAAGTCGGCTGGAGGACGATGTATTGGATCGCGACGCAATTTGAGTGTTCCATCGTCATTAGGAGGCCCTGAATGTTACAATTAACTATCAGTTTTTCGTCGGAATCGAAAATCTAGACTCACAGCAGACGAACCATTTGGTGCCCGAGGCAGCAATATCCCCTTGGAGACAAATCGGCTGGAGGACGATGTATTGAATCCCGACGCAATTTGAGTCTTCTATCGTCATTAGGAGGCGCTGAACGTTACAATTCACTATCATTTTTGCGTCGGATTCGAAAATGTAGACTCACAGGAGAAGGATCATATTGTGCCCGAGACAGCAATATTCCCTTGGAGACAAGTCGGATGGAGGACGATGTATTGAATCTCGACGCAATTTGAGTGTCCCATCGTCATTAGGAGGCCCTAAACGTTACAATTAACTATCATTTTTGCGTCGGATTCGATAATCTAAACTCACAGGGGAACGTGCATACGTTGCCGACCCTTGGAGACAAGTCGGTTGGAGGACGATGTATTGGATCGCGACGCAAAATGAGTGTTCCATCGTCATTAGGAGGCCCTGAAAGTTACAATTAACTATCAGTTTTTCGTCGGATTCGAAAATCTAAACTCACAGGAGAACGACCATAAGGTGCCCGAGGCAGCAATAGACCGTTGGAGACAAGTCGGCTGGAGGACGATGTATTGAATCTCGTCGCAATTTGAGTTGTCCATCGGCATTAGAAGGCCCTGACCGTTACAATTAACTATCATTTTTGCGTCGGATTCGAAAATCTATACTCACAGGAGAACGACCATAAGGTGCCCGAGGCAGCAATAGACCCGTGGTGACAAGTCGGCTGGAGGCCGATGTATTGAATCTCGACGCAATTTGAGTGTTCCATCGTCATTAGAAGGCCCTGAACGTTACAAATAACTACCATTTTTGCGTCGGATTCGAAAATCTAGACTCATTGGAGAACGAGCATAAGGTGCCCGAGGCAGCAATAGACCCTTGGAGACAAGTCGGCTGGAGGACGATGTATTGAATCTCGACGCAATTTGAGAGTTCCATCATCATTAGGCGGCCCTGAACGTTACAATTAACTATCATTTTGGCGTCGGATTCGTAAATCTAGACTTACAAGAGAACGACCATAAAGTGCCCGAGGCAGGATTAGACCCTTGGAGACAAGTCGGCTGGAGGACGATGTATAGGATCGCGACGCAATTTGAGTGTTCCATCGTCATTAGGAGGCCCTGAATGTTACAATTAACTATCAGTTTTTCGTCGGATTCGAAAATCTAGACTCACAGCAGACGAACCATTGGGTGGCCGAGGCGGCAATATCCCCTTGGAGACAAATCGGCTGGAGAACGATGTATTGAATCCCGACGCAATTTGAGTCTTCTATCGTCATTAGGAGGCGCTGAACGTTACAATTCACTATCATTTTTGCGTCGGATTCAATAATCTAAACTCACAGGGGAACGACCATACGGTGCCCGAGGCAGCTATTGACCCTTGGAGACGAGTCGGTTGGTGGACGATGTATTGGATCGCGACGCAAAATGAGTGTTCCATCGTCATTAGGAGGCCCTAAACGTTACAATTAACTATCATTTTTGCGTCGGATACGAAAATCTAGACTCACAGGAGAACGACCATAAGGTGCCCGAGGCAGCAATAGACCCTTGGAGACAAGTCGGCTGGAGGACGATGTATTGGATCGCGACGCAATTTGAGTCTTCTATCGTCATTAGGAGGCGCTGAACGTTACAATTCACTATCATTTTTGCGTCGGATTCGAAAATCTAGACTCACAGGAGAAGGACCATGTGGTCATTAGGTCATTAGGAGGCGCTGAATCTCGACGCAATTTGAGTGTTCCATCGGCATTAGGAGGCCCTGAACGTTACAATTAACTATCATTTTTGCGTCGGATTCGATAATCTAAACTCACAGGAGAACGACCATAAGGTGCCCGAGGCAGCAATAGACCCTTGGAGACAAGTCGGCTGGAGGCCGATGTATTGAATCTCGACGCAATTTGTGTCTTCCATCGTCATTAGAAGGCCCTGAACGTTACAATTAACTATCATTTTTGCGTCGGATTCGAAAATCTAGACTCACAGGAGAACGACCATAAGGTGCCCGAGGCAGCAATAGACCCCTGGTGACAAGTCGGCTGGAGGCCGATGTATTGAATCTCGACGCAATTTGAGTGTTCCATTGTCATTAGAAGGCCCTGAACGTTACAATTAACTATCATTTTTGCGTCGGATACGAAAATCTAGACTCACAGGAGAACGACCATAAGGTGCCCGAGGCAGCAATAGATCCTTGGAGACCAGTCGGCTGGAGGACGATGTATTGGATCGCGACGCAATTTGAGTGTTCCATCGTCATTAGGAGGCCCTGAATGTTACAATTAACTATCAGTTTCGCGTCGGATTCGAAAATCTACTCACAGGAGAAGTTCATACGGTGCTCGAGACAGCAATATACCCCTTGGAGACAAATCGGCTGGAGGACGATCTATTGAATCTCGACGCAATTTGAGTCTTCTATCGTCATTCGGAGGCGCTGAACGTTACAATTCATTATCATTTTTGCGTCGGATTCGGAAATCTAGACTCACAGGAGAAGGATCATATTGTGCCCGAGACAGCATTATCCCCTTGGAGACAAGTCGGCTGGAGGACGATGTATTGAATCTCGACGCAATTTGAGTGTCCTATCGTCATTAGAAGGCCCTGAACGTTACAATTAACTATCATTTATGCGTCGGATTCGAAAATCTACTCACAGGAGAAGTTCATACGGTGCTCAAGACAGCAATATCCCCTTGGAGACAAGTCGGCTGGAGGCCGATGTATTGAATCTCGACGCAATTTGAGAGTTCCATCGGCATTAGGAGGCCATGATCGTTACAATTAACTATCATTTTTGCGTCGGATTCGATAATCTAAACTCACAGGAGAACGACCATAAGGTGCCCGAGGCAGCATTAGACCCTTGGAGACAAGTCGGCTGGAGGACGATGTATTGAATCTCGACGCAATTTGAGTGTCCCATCGTCATTACAAGGCCCTAAATGTTACAATTAACTATCGTTTTTGCGTCGGATTCAATAATCTAAACTCAAAGGAGAACGACCATAAGGTGCCCGAGGCAGCAACACCCTTGGAGACAAGTCGGCGGGAGGCCGATGTGTTGAATCTCGACGCAATTTGAGTGTTCCATCGTCATTACATGGCCCTGAACGTTACAATTAACTATCATTTTTGCGTCGGATTCGAAAATCTAGACTTACAGGAGAACGACCATAAGGTGCCCGCGGCAGCAATAGACCCTTGGAGACAAGTCGGCTGGTGGCCGATGTATTGAATCTCGACGCAATTTGAGTGTTCCATGGGCATTAGGAGGCCCTGAACGTTACAATTAACTATCATTTTTGCGTCGGATTCGAAAATCTAGACTCACAGGAGAACGAGCATAAGGTGCCCGAGGCAGCAATAGACCCTTGGGGACAAGTCGGCTGGAGGACGATGTATTGGATCGCGACGCAATTTGAGTCTTCTATCGTCATTAGGAGGCGCTGAACGTTACAATTCACTATCATTTTTGCGTCGGATTCGAAAATCTAGACTCACAGGAGAAGGACCATGTGGTGCCCGAGGCAGCAATAGACCCTTGGAGACAAGTCGGCTGGAGGCCGATGTATTGAATGTCGACGCAATTTGAGTGTTCCATCGTCATTACAAGGCCCTGAACGTTACAATTAACTATCAGTTTTGCGTCGGATTCGAAAATCTAAACTCACAGGAGAACGACCATAAGGTGCCCGAGGCAGCAATAGACCGTTGGAGACAAGTCGGCTGGAGGACGATGTATTGAATCTCGACGCAATTTGAGTTGTCCATCGGCATTAGAAGGCCCTGAACGTTACAATTAACTATCATTTTTGCGTCGGATTCGAAAATCTAGACTCACAGGAGAACGACCATAAGGTGCCCGAGGCAGCAATAGACCCCTGGTGACAAGTCGGCTGGAGGCCGATGTATTGAATCTCGACGCAATTTGAGTGTTCCATCGTCATTAGAAGGCCCTGAACGTTACAATTAACTACCATTTTTGCGTCGGATTCGAAAATCTAGACTCATAGGAGAACGAGCATAAGGTGCCCGAGGCAGCAATAGACCCTTGGAGACAAGTCGGCTGGAGGACGATGTATTGAATCTCGACGCAATTTGAGAGTTCCATCATCATTAGGCGGCCCTGAACGTTACAATTAACTATCATTTTGGCGTCGGATTCGTAAATCTAGACTTACAAGAGAACGACCATAAAGTGCCCGAGGCAGGATTAGACCCTTGGAGACAAGTCGGCTGGAGGACGATGTATAGGATCGCGACGCAATTTGAGTGTTCCATCGTCATTAGGAGGCCCTGAATGTTACAATTAACTATCAGTTTTTCGTCGGATTCGAAAATCTAGACTCACAGCAGACGAACCATTTGGTGGCCGAGGCGGCAATATCCCCTTGGAGACAAATCGGCTGGAGAACGATGTATTGAATCCCGACGCAATTTGAGTCTTCTATCGTCATTAGGAGGCGCTGAACGTTACAATTCACTATCATTTTTGCGTCGGATTCGATAATCTAAACTCACAGGGGAACGACCATACGGTGCCCGAGGCAGCTATTGACCCTTGGAGACAAGTCGGTTGGTGGACGATGTATTGGATCGCGACGCAAAATGAGTGTTCCATCGTCATTAGGAGGCCCTAAACGTTACAATTAACTATCATTTTTGCGTCGGATACGAAAATCTAGACTCACAGGAGAACGACCATAAGGTGCCCGAGGCAGCAATAGACCCTTGGAGACAAGTCGGCTGGAGGACGATGTATTGAATCTCGACGCAATTTGAGAGTTCCATCGTCATTAGGCGGCTCTGAACGTTACAATTAACTATCATTTTTGCGTCGGATTCGAAAATCTAGACTTACAAGAGAACGACCATAAAGTGCCCAAGGCAGCATTAGATCCTTGGAGACCAGTCGGCTGGAGGACGATGTATTGGATCGCGACGCAATTTGAGTGTTCCATCGTCATTAGGAGGCCCTGAATGTTACAATTAACTATCAGTTTCGCGTCGGATTCGAAAATCTACTCACAGGAGAAGTTCATACGGTGCTCGAGACAGCAATATACCCCTTGGAGACAAATCGGCTGGAGGACGATGTATTGAATCTCGACGCAGTTTGAGTCTTCTATCGTCATTCGGAGGCGCTGAACGTTACAATTCATTATCATTTTTGCGTCGGATTCGGAAATCTAGACTCACAGGAGAAGGATCATATTGTGCCCGAGACAGCAATATCCCCTTGGAGACAAGTCGGCTGGAGGACGATGTATTGAATCTCGACGCAATTTGAGTGTCCTATCGTCATTAGAAGGCCCTGAACGTTACAATTAACTATCATTTATGCGTCGGATTCAAATATCTACTCACAGGAGAAGTTCATACGGTGCTCGAGACAGCAATATCCCCTTGGAGACAAGTCCGCTGGAGGCCGATGTATTGAATCTCGACGCAATTTGAGAGTTCCATCGGCATTAGGAGGCCATGATCGTTACAATTAACTATCATTTTTGCGTCGGATTCGATAATCTAAACTCACAGGAGAACGACCATAAGGTGCCCGAGGCAGCATTAGACCCTTGGAGACAAGTCGGCTGGAGGACGATGTATTGAATCTCGACGCAATTTGAGTGTCCCATCGTCATTACAAGGCCCTAAATGTTACAATTAACTATCGTTTTTGCGTCGGATTCAATAATCTAAACTCAAAGGAGAACGACCATAAGGTGCCCGAGGCAGCAACACCCTTGGAGACAAGTCGGCGGGAGGCCGATGTGTTGAATCTCGACGCAATTTGAGTGTTCCATCGTCATTACATGGCCCTGAACGTTACAATTAACTATCATTTTTGCGTCGGATTCGAAAATCTAGACTTACAGGAGAACGACCATAAGGTGCCCGCGGCAGCAATAGACCCTTGGAGACAAGTCGGCTGGTGGCCGATGTATTGAATCTCGACGCAATTTGAGTGTTCCATGGGCATTAGGAGGCCCTGAACGTTACAATTAACTATCATTTTTGCGTCGGATTCGAAAATCTAGACTCACAGGAGAACGAGCATAAGGTGCCCGAGGCAGCAATAGACCCTTGGGGACAAGTCGGCTGGAGGACGATGTATTGGATCGCGACGCAATTTGAGTCTTCTATCGTCATTAGGAGGCGCTGAACGTTACAATTCACTATCATTTTTGCGTCGGATTCGAAAATCTAGACTCACAGGAGAAGGACCATGTGGTGCCCGAGGCAGCAATAGACCCTTGGAGACAAGTCGGCTGGAGGCCGATGTATTGAATGTCGACGCAATTTGAGTGTTCCATCGTCATTACAAGGCCCTGAACGTTACAATTAACTATCAGTTTTGCGTCGGATTCGAAAATCTAAACTCACAGGAGAACGACCATAAGGTGCCCGAGGCAGCAATAGACCGTTGGAGACAAGTCGGCTGGAGGACGATGTATTGAATCTCGACGCAATTTGAGTTGTCCATCGGCATTAGAAGGCCCTGAACGTTACAATTAACTATCATTTTTGCGTCGGATTCGAAAATCTAGACTCACAGGAGAACGACCATAAGGTGCCCGAGGCAGCAATAGACCCCTGGTGACAAGTCGGCTGGAGGCCGATGTATTGAATCTCGACGCAATTTGAGTGTTCCATCGTCATTAGAAGGCCCTGAACGTTACAATTAACTACCATTTTTGCGTCGGATTCGAAAATCTAGACTCATAGGAGAACGAGCATAAGGTGCCCGAGGCAGCAATAGACCCTTGGAGACAAGTCGGCTGGAGGACGATGTATTGAATCTCGACGCAATTTGAGAGTTCCATCATCATTAGGCGGCCCTGAACGTTACAATTAACTATCATTTTGGCGTCGGATTCGTAAATCTAGACTTACAAGAGAACGACCATAAAGTGCCCGAGGCAGGATTAGACCCTTGGAGACAAGTCGGCTGGAGGACGATGTATAGGATCGCGACGCAATTTGAGTGTTCCATCGTCATTAGGAGGCCCTGAATGTTACAATTAACTATCAGTTTTTCGTCGGATTCGAAAATCTAGACTCACAGCAGACGAACCATTTGGTGGCCGAGGCGGCAATATCCCCTTGGAGACAAATCGGCTGGAGAACGATGTATTGAATCCCGACGCAATTTGAGTCTTCTATCGTCATTAGGAGGCGCTGAACGTTACAATTCACTATCATTTTTGCGTCGGATTCGATAATCTAAACTCACAGGGGAACGACCATACGGTGCCCGAGGCAGCTATTGACCCTTGGAGACAAGTCGGTTGGTGGACGATGTATTGGATCGCGACGCAAAATGAGTGTTCCATCGTCATTAGGAGGCCCTAAACGTTACAATTAACTATCATTTTTGCGTCGGATACGAAAATCTAGACTCACAGGAGAACGACCATAAGGTGCCCGAGGCAGCAATAGACCCTTGGAGACAAGTCGGCTGGAGGACGATGTATTGAATCTCGACGCAATTTGAGAGTTCCATCGTCATTAGGCGGCCCTGAACGTTACAATTAACTATCATTTTTGCGTCGGATTCGAAAATCTAGACTTACAAGAGAACGACCATAAAGTGCCCAAGGCAGCATTAGATCCTTGGAGACCAGTCGGCTGGAGGACGATGTATTGGATCGCGACGCAATTTGAGTGTTCCATCGTCATTAGGAGGCCCTGAATGTTACAATTAACTATCAGTTTCGCGTCGGATTCGAAAATCTACTCACAGGAGAAGTTCATACGGTGCTCGAGACAGCAATATACCCCTTGGAGACAAATCGGCTGGAGGACGATGTATTGAATCTCGACGCAGTTTGAGTCTTCTATCGTCATTCGGAGGCGCTGAACGTTACAATTCATTGTCATTTTTGCGTCGGATTCGGAAATCTAGACTCACAGGAGAAGGATCATATTGTGCCCGAGACAGCAATATCCCCTTGGAGACAAGTCGGCTGGAGGACGATGTATTGAATCTCGACGCAATTTGAGTGTCCTATCGTCATTAGAAGGCCCTGAACGTTACAATTAACTATCATTTATGCGTCGGATTCAAATATCTACTCACAGGAGAAGTTCATACGGTGCTCGAGACAGCAATATCCCCTTGGAGACAAGTCCGCTGGAGGCCGATGTATTGAATCTCGACGCAATTTGAGAGTTCCATCGGCATTAGGAGGCCATGATCGTTACAATTAACTATCATTTTTGCGTCGGATTCGAAAATCTAGACTTACAAGAGAACGACCATAAGGTGCCCGAGGCAGCATTAGACCCTTGGAGACAAGTCGGCTGGAGGACGATGTATTGAATCTCGACGCAATTTGAGAGTTCTATCGTCATCAGGAGGCGCTGAACGTTACTATTCACTATCATTTTTGCGTCGGATTCGAAAATCTATACCTACAGGAGAAGGATCATATGGTGCCCGAGGCAGCAACAGACCCTTGGAGACAAGTCGGCTGGAGGCCGATGTATTGAATATCGACGCAATTTGAGTGTTCCATCGTCATTAGGAGGCCCTAAACGTTACAATTAACTATCATTTTTGCGTCGTATTCGATAATCTAAACTCACAGGAGAACGACCATAAGGTGCCCGAGGCAGCATTAGACCCTTGGAGACAAGTCGGCTGGAGGACGATGTATTGAATCTCGACGCAATTTGAGTGTTCCATCGTCATTACAAGGCCCTAAACGTTACAATTAACTATCGTTTTTGCGTCGGATCCAATAATCTAAACTCAAAGGAGAACGACCATAAGGTGCCCGAGGCAGCAACACCCTTGGAGACAAGTCGGCGGGAGGCCGATGTGTTGAATCTCGACGCAATTTGAGTGTTCCATCGTCATTACATGGCCCTGAACGTTACAATTAACTATCATTTTTGCGTCGGATTCGAAAATCTAGACTTACAGGAGGACGACCATAAGGTGCCCGCGGCAGCAATAGACCCTTGGAGACAAGTCGGCTGGTGGCCGATGTATTGAATCTCGACGCAATTTGAGTGTTCCATGGGCATTAGGAGGCCCTGAACGTTACAATTAACTATCATTTTTGCGTCGGATTCGAAAATCTAGACTCACAGGAGAACGACCATAAGGTGCCCGAGGCAGCAATAGACCCTTGGAGACAAGTCGACTGGAGGCCGATGTATTGAATGTCGACGCAATTTGAGTGTTCCATCGTCATTACAAGGCCCTGAACGTTACAATTAACTATCATTTTTGCGTCGGATTCGAAAATCTAGACTCACAGGAGAACGACCATAAGGTGCCCGAGGCAGAATTAGACCATTGGAGACAAGTAGGCTGGAGGACGATGTATTGAATCTCTACGTAATATGAGAGTTCCATCGTCATTAGGCGGCCCTGAACGTTACAATTAACTATCATTTTTGCGTCGGATTCGAAAATCTAGACTTACAAGAGAACGACCATAAAGTGCCCGAGGCAGCATTAGACCCTTGGAGAGAAGTCGGCTGGAGGACGATGTATTGGATCGCGACGCAATTTGAGTGTTCCATCGTCATTAGGAGGCCCTGAATGTTACAATTAACTATCAGTTTTTCGTCGGAATCGAAAATCTAGACTCACAGCAGACGAACCATTTGGAGCCCGAGGCAGCAATATCCCCTTGGAGACAAATCGGCTGGAGGACGATGTATTGAATCCCGACGCAATTTGAGTCTTCTATCGTCATTAGGAGGCGCTGAACGTTACAATTCACTATCATTTTTGCGTCGGATTCGAAAATGTCGACTCACAGGAGAAGGATCATATTCTGCCCGAGACAGCAATATTCCCTTGGAGACAAGTTGGATGGAGGACGATGTATTGAATCTCGACGCAATTTGAGTGTCCCATCGTCATTAGGAGGCCCTAAACGTTACAATTAACTATCATTTTTGCGTCGGATTCGATAATCTAAACTCACAGGGGAACGTGCATACGGTGCCGACCCTTGGAGACAAGTCGGTTGGAGGATGATGTATTGGATCGCGACGCAAAATGAGTGTTCCATCGTCATTAGGAGGCCCTGAAAGTTACAATTAACTATCAGTTTTTCGTCGGATTCGAAAATCTAAACTCACAGGACAACGACCATAAGGTGCCCGAGGCAGCAATAGACCGTTGGAGACAAGTCGGCTGGAGGACGATGTATTGAATCTCGACGCAATTTGAGTTGTCCATCGGCATTAGAAGGCCCTGAACGTTACAATTAACTATCATTTTGGCGTCGGATTCGTAAATCTAGACTTACAAGAGAACGACCATAAAGTGCCCGAGGCAGGATTAGACCCTTGGAGACAAGTCGGCTGGAGGACGATGTATAGGTACGCGACGCAATTTGAGTGTTCCATCGTCATTAGGAGGCCCTAAACGTTACAATTAACTACCATTTTTGCGTCGGATACGAAAATCTAGACTCACAGGAGAACGACCATAAGGTGCCCGAGGCAGCTATAGACCCTTGGAGACAAGTCGGCTACAGGACGATGTATTGGATCGCGACGCAATTTGAGTATTCTATCGTCATTAGGAGGCGCTGAACGTTACAATTCACTATCATTTTTGCGTCGGATTCGAAAATCTAGACTCACAGGAGAAGGACCATGTGGTCATTAGGTCATTAGGAGGCGCTGAATCTCGACGCAATTTGAGTGTTCCATCGGCATTAGGAGGCCCTGAACGTTACAATTAACTATCATTTTTGCGTCGGATTCGATAATCTAAACTCACAGGAGAACGACCATAAGGTGCCCGAGGCAGCAATAGACCCTTGGAGACAAGTCGGCTGGAGGCCGATGTATTGAATCTCGACGCAATTTGAGTCTTCCATCGTCATTAGAAGGCCCTGAACGTTACAATTAACTATCATTTTTGCGTCGGATTCGAAAATCTAGACTCACAGGAGAACGACCATAAGGTGCCCGAGGCAGCAATAGACCCCTGGTGACAAGTCGGCTGGAGGCCGATGTATTGAATCTCGACGCAATTTGAGTGTTCCATTGTCATTAGAAGGCCCTGAACGTTACAATTACTATCATTTTTGCGTCGGATACGAAAATCTAGACTCACAGGTGAACGACCATAAGGTGCCCGAGGCAGCAATAGACCCTTGGAGACAAGTCGGCTGGAGGACGATGTATTGAATCTCGACGCAATTTGAGAGTTCCATCATCTTTAGGCGGCCCTGAACGTTACAATTAACTATCATTTTGGCGTCGGATTCGTAAATCTAGACTTACAAGAGAACGACCATAAAGTGCCCGAGGCAGCATTAGACCCTTGGAGACAAGTCGGCTGGAGGACGATGTATTGGATCGCGACGCAATTTGAGTGTTCCATCGTCATTAGGAGGCCCTGAATGTTACAATTAACTATCAGTTTTTCGTCGGATTCAAAAATCTAAACTCACAGGAGAACGACCATAAGGTACCCGAGGCAGCAATAGACCGTTGGAGACAAGTCGGCTGGAGGCCGATGTATTGAATCTCGACGCAATTTGAGTGTTCCATCGTCATTACAAGGCCCTGAAACTTACAATTAACTATCAGTTTCGCGTCGGATTCGATAATCTACTCACAGGATTAGTTCATACGGTGCTCGAGACAGCGAAATCCCCTTGGAGACAAGTCGGCTGGAGGCCGATGTATTGAATCTCGACGCAATTTGAGTGTTCCATCGTCATTAGAAGGCCCTGAACGTTACAATTAACTACCATTTTTGCGTCGGATTCGAAAATCTAGACTCATAGGAGAACGAGCATAAGGTGCCCGAGGCAGCAATAGACCCTTGGAGACAAGTCGGCTGGAGGACGATGTATTGAATCTCGACGCCATTTGAGAGTTCCATCATCATTAGGCGGCCCTGAACGTTACAATTAACTATCATTTTGGCGTCGGATTCGTAAATCTAGACTTACAAGAGAACGACCATAAAGTGCCCGAGGCAGGATTAGACCCTTGGAGACAAGTCGGCTGGAGGACGATGTATAGGTACGCGACGCAATTTGAGTGTTCCATCGTCATTAGGAGGCCCTGAATGTTACAATTAACTATCAGTTTTTCGTCGGATTCGAAAATCTAGACTCACAGCAGACGAACCATTTGGTGGCCGAGGCGGCAATATCCCCTTGGAGACAAATCGGCTGGAGAACGATGTATTGAATCCCGACGCAATTTGAGTCTTCTATCGTCATTAGGAGGCGCTGAACGTTACAATTCACTATCATTTTTGCGTCGGATTCGATAATCTAAACTCACAGGGGAACGACCATACGGTGCCCGAGGCAGCTATTGACCCTTGGAGACAAGTCGGTTGGTGGACGATGTATTGGATCTCGACGCAAAATGAGTGTTCCATCGTCATTAGGAGGCCCTAAACGTTACAATTAACTACCATTTTTGCGTCGGATACGAAAATCTAGACTCACAGGAGAACGACCATAAGGTGCCCGAGGCAGCAATAGACCCTTGGAGACAAGTCGGCTACAGGACGATGTATTGGATCGCGACGCAATTTGAGTCTTCTATCGTCATTAGGAGGCGCTGAACGTTACAATTCACTATCATTTTTGCGTCGGATTCGAAAATCTAGACTCACAGGAGAAGGACCATGTGGTCATTAGGTCATTAGGAGGCGCTGAATCTCGACGCAATTTGAGTGTTCCATCGGCATTAGGAGGCCCTGAACGTTACAATTAACTATCATTTTTGCGTCGGATTCGATAATCTAAACTCACAGGAGAACGACCATAAGGTGCCCGAGGCAGCAATAGACCGTTGGAGACAAGTCGGCTGGAGGACGATGTATTGAATCTCGACGCAATTTGAGTTGTCCATCGGCATTAGAAGGCCCTGAACGTTACAATTAACTATCATTTTTGCGTCGGATTCGAAAATCTAGACTCACAGGAGAACGACCATAAGGTGCCCGAGGCAGCAATAGACCCCTGGTGACAAGTCGGCTGGAGGCCGATGTATTGAATCTCGACGCAATTTGAGTGTTCCATCGTCATTAGAAGGCCCTGAACGTTACAATTAACTACCATTTTTGCGTCGGATTCGAAAATCTAGACTCACAGGTGAACGACCATAAGGTGCCCGAGACAGCAATAGACCCTAGGAGACAAGTCGGCTGGAGGACGATGTATTGAATCTCGACGCAATTTGAGTGTCCCATCGTCATTAGGCGGCCCTGAACGTTACAATTAACTATCATTTTGGCGTCGGATTCGAAAATCTAGACTTACAAGGGAACGACCATAAAGTGCCCGAGGCAGCATTAGATCCTTGGAGACAAGTCGGCTGGAGGACGATGTATTGGATCGCGACGCAATTTGAGTGTTCCATCGTCATTAGGAGGCATTGAATGTTACAATTAACTATCCGTTTTTCGTTGGATTCGAAAATCTAGACTCACAGCAGACGAACCATTTGGTGCCCGAGGCAGCAATATCCCTTTGGAGACAAATCGGCTGGAGGACGATGTATTGAATCTCGACGCAATTTGAGTGTCCTATCGTCATTAGGAGGCCCTAAACGTTACAATTAACTATCATTTTTGCGTCGGATTCGATAATCTAAACTCACAGGGGAACGACCATACGGTGCCCGAGGCAGCTTTTGACCCTTGGAGACAAGTCGGTTGGAGGACGATGTATTGGATCGCGACGCAAAATGAGTGTCCCATCGTCATTAGAAGGCCCTAAACGTTACAATTAACTATTATTTATGCGTCAGATTCGAAAATCTACTCACAGGAGAAGTTCATACGGTGCTCGAGACAGCAATATCCCCTTGGAGACAAGTCCGCTGGAGGCCGATGTATTGAATATCGACGCAATTTGAGAGTTCCATCGGCATTAGGAGGCCCTGAACGTTACAATTAACTATCATTTTTGCGTCGGGTTCGAAAATCTAGACTCACAGGTGAACGACCATAAGGTGCCCGAGGCAGCAACAGACCCTTGGAGACAAGTCGGCTGGAGGCCGTTGTATTGAATATCGACGCAATTTGAGTGTTCCATCGTCATTAGGAGGCCCTAAACGTTACAATTAACTACCATTTTTGCGTCGGATTCGATAATCTAAACTCACAGGAGAACGACCATAAGGTGCCCGAGGCAGCATCACCCTTGGAGACAAGTCGGTGGGAGGCCGATGTATTGAATCTCGACGCAATTTGAGTGTTCCATCGTCTTTACATGGCTCTGAACGTTACAATTAACTATCCCTTTTGCGTCGGATTCGAAAATCTAGACTCACAGGAGAACGACCATAAGGTGCCCGAGGCAGCAATAGACCCTTGGAGACAAGTCGGCTGGAGGCCGATGTATTGAATCTCGACGCAATTTGAGTTTTCCATCTTCATTAGGAGGCCCTGAACGTTACAATTAACTATCATTTTTGCGTCGGGTTCGAAAATCTACACTCACAGGAGAACGACCATAAGGTGCCCGAGGCAGCAATAGACCGTTGGAGACAAGTCGGCTGGAGGACGATGTATTGAATCTCGACGCAATTTGAGTTTTCCATCTTCATTAGGAGGCCCTGAACGTTACAATTAACTATCATTTTTGCATCGGGTTCGAAAATCTAGACTCACAGGAGAACGACCATAAGGTGCCCGAGGCAGCAATAGACCCTTGGAGACAAGTCGGCTGGAGGACGATGTATTGGATCGCGACGCAATTTGAGTGTTCCATCGTCATTAGGAGGCATTCAATGTTACAATTAACTATCAGTTTTTCGTCGGATTCGAAAATCTAAACTCACAGGAGAACGACCATAAGGTGCCCGAGGCAGCAACAGACCCTTGGAGACAAGTCGGCTGGAGGCCGATGTATTGAATAACGACGCAATTTGAGTGTTCCATCGTCATTAGGAGGCCCTACACGTTACAATTAACTATCATTTTTGGGTCGGATTCGATAATCTAAACTCACAGGAGAACGACCATAAGGTGCCCGAGGCAGCATTAGACCCTTGGAAACAAGTCGGCTGGAGGACGATGTATTGAATCTCGACGCAATTTGAGTGTTCCATCGGCATTAGGAGGCCCTGAACGTTGCAATTAACTATCATTTTTGAGTTGGATTCGATAATCTAAACTCACAGGAGAACGACCATAAGGTGCCCGAGGCAGCAATAGACCCATGGAAACAAGTCGGCTGGAGGCCGATGTATTGAATCTCGACGCAATTTGAGTGTTCCATCGTCATTACAGGGCCCTGAACGTTACAATTAACTACCATTTTTGCGTCGGATTCGAAAATCTAGACTCACAGGAGAACGACCATAAGGTGCCCGAGGCAGCAATAGACCCTTGGAGACAAGTCGGCTGGAGGACGATATATTGGATCGCGACGCAATTTGAGTCTTCTATCGTCATTAGGAGGCGCTGAACGTTACAATTCACTGTCATTTTTGCGTCGGATTCGAAAATCTAGACTCACAGGAGAAGGACCATGTGGTGCCCGAGGCAGCGATATCCCCTTGGAGACAAGTCGGCTGGAGGCCGATGTATTGAATCTCGACGCAATTTGAGTGTTCCATCGTCATTACAAGGCCCTGAACGTTACAATTAACTATCATTTTTGCGTCGGATTCGATAATCGAAACTCACAGGAGAACGACCATAAGGTGCACGAGGCAGCAATAGGCCATTGGAGACAAGTCGGCTGGAGGACGATGTATTGAATCTCGACGCAATTTGAGAGTTCCATCGTCATTAGGCGGCCCTGAACGTTACAATTAACTATCATTCTTGCGTCGGATTCGAAAATCTAGACTTACAAGAGAACGACCATAAAGTGCCCAAGGCAGCATTAGATCCTTGGAGACAAGTCGGCTGGAGGACGATGTATTGGATCGCGACGCAATTTGAGTGTTTCATCGTCATTAGGAGGCCCTGAATGTTACAATTAACTATCAGTTTTTCGTCGGATTCGAAAATCTAGACTCACAGCAGACGAACCATTTGGTGCCCGAGGCAGCAATATCCCTTTGGAGACAAATCGGCTGGAGGACGATGTTTTGAATCCCGACGCAATTCTAGTCTTCTATCGTCATTAGGAGGCGCTGAACGTTACAATTCACTATCATTTTTGCGTCGGATTCGAAAATCTAGACTCACAGGAGAAGGATCATATTGTGCCCGAGACAGCAATACCCCTTGGAGACAAGTCGGTTGGAGGACGATGTATTGGATCGCGACGCAAAATGAGTGTTCCATCGTCATTAGGAGGCCCTGAATGTTACAATTAACTATCAGTTTTTCGTCGGATTCGAAAATCTAAACTCACAGGAGGACGACCATAAGGTGCCCGAGGCAGCGATAGACCCTTAGAGACAAGTCGGCTGGAGGACGATGTATTGAATCTCGACGCAATTTGAGAGTTCCATCGTCATTAGGCGGCCTTGAACGTTACAATTAACTATCATTTTTGCGTCGGATTCGAAAATCTAGACTTACAAGAGAACGACCATAAAGTGCCCAAGGCAGCATTAGATCCTTGGAGACAAGTCGGCTGGAGGACGATGTATTTGATCGCGACGCAATTTGAGTGTTCCATCGTCATTAGGAGGCCCTGAATGTTACAATTAACTATCAGTTTCGCGTCGGATTCGAAAATCTAGACTCACAGGAGAACGACCATAAGGTGCCCGAGGCAGCAATAGACCCTTGGAGACAAGTCGGCTGGAGGCCGATGTATTGAATCTCGACGCAATTTGAGTTTTCCATCTTCATTAGGAGGCCCTGAACGTTACAATTAACTATCATTTTTGCGTCGGGTTCGAAAATCTAGACTCACAGGTGAACGACCATAAGGTGCCCGAGGCAGCAACAGACCCTTGGAGACAAGTCGGCTGGAGGCCGTTGTATTGAATATCGACGCAATTTGAGTGTTCCATCGTCATTAGGAGGCCCTAAACGTTACAATTAACTACCATTTTTGCGTCGGATTCGATAATCTAAACTCACAGGAGAACGACCATAAGGTGCCGGAGGCAGCATCACCCTTGGAGAGAAGTCGGTGGGAGGCCGATGTATTGAATCTCGACGCAATTTGAGTGTTCCATCGTCTTTACATGGCTCTGAACGTTACAATTAACTATCCCTTTTGCGTCGGATTCGAAAATCTAGACTCACAGGAGAAGGACCATGTGGTGCCCGAGGCAGCGATATCCCCTTGGAGACAAGTCGGCTGGAGGCCGATGTATTGAATCTCGACGCAATTTGAGTGTTCCATCGTCATTACAAGGCCCTGAACGTTACAATTAACTATCATTTTTGCGTCGGATTCGATAATCGAAACTCACAGGAGAACGACCATAAGGTGCACGAGGCAGCAATAGACCCTTGGAGACAAGTCGGCTGGAGGACGATGTATTGAATCTCGACGCAATTTGAGAGTTCCATCGTCATTAGGCGGCCCTGAACGTTACAATTAACTATCATTCTTGCGTCGGATTCGAAAATCTAGACTTACAAGAGAACGACCATAAAGTGCCCAAGGCAGCATTAGATCCTTGGAGACAAGTCGGCTGGAGGACGATGTATTGGATCGCGACGCAATTTGAGTGTTTCATCGTCATTAGGAGGCCCTGAATGTTACAATTAACTATCAGTTTTTCGTCGGATTCGAAAATCTAGACTCACAGCAGACGAACCATTTGGTGCCCGAGGCAGCAATATCCCTTTGGAGACAAATCGGCTGGAGGACGATGTTTTGAATCCCGACGCAATTCTAGTCTTCTATCGTCATTAGGAGGCGCTGAACGTTACAATTCACTATCATTTTTGCGTCGGATTCGAAAATCTAGACTCACAGGAGAAGGATCATATTGTGCCCGAGACAGCAATACCCCTTGGAGACAAGTCGGTTGGAGGACGATGTATTGGATCGCGACGCAAAATGAGTGTTCCATCGTCATCAGGAGGCCCTGAATGTTACAATTAACTATCAGTTTTTCGTCGGATTCGAAAATCTAAACTCACAGGAGGACGACCATAAGGTGCCCGAGGCAGCGATAGACCCTTAGAGACAAGTCGGCTGGAGGACGATGTATTGAATCTCGACGCAATTTGAGAGTTCCATCGTCATTAGGCGGCCTTGAACTTTACAATTAACTATCATTTTTGCGTCGGATTCGAAAATCTAGACTTACAAGAGAACGACCATAAAGTGCCCAAGGCAGCATTAGATCCTTGGAGACAAGTCGGCTGGAGGACGATGTATTGGATCGCGACGCAATTTGAGTGTTCCATCGTCATTAGGAGGCCCTGAATGTTACAATTAACTATCAGTTTCGCGTCGGATTCGAAAATCTACTCACAGGAGAAGTTCATACGGTGCTCGAGACAGCAATATACCCCTTGGAGACAAATCGGCTGGAGGACATTGTATTGAATCTCGACGCAATTTGAGTCTTCTATCGTCATTCGGAGGCGCTGAACGTTACAATTCATTATCATTTTTGCGTCGGATTCGGAAATCTAGACTCACAGGAGAAGGACCATATTGTGCCCGAGACAGCAATATCCCCTTGGAGACAAGTCGGCTGGAGGACGATGTATTGAATCTCGACGCAATTAGAGTGTCCTATCGTCATTAGAAGGCCCTGAACGTTACAATTAACTAACATTTATGCGTCGGATTCGAAAATCTACTCACAGGAGAAGTTCATACGGTGCTCGAGAGAGCAATATCCCCTTGGAGACAAGTCCGCTGGAGGCCGATGTATTGAATCTCGACGCAATTTGAGAGTTCCATCGGCATTAGGAGGCCATGATCGTTACAATTAACTATCATTTTTGCGTCGGATTCGAAAATCTAGACTTACAAGAGAACGACCATAAGGTGCCCGAGGCAGCATTAGACCCTTGGAGACAAGTCGGCTGGAGGACGATGTATTGAATCTCGACGCAATTTGAGAGTTCTATCGTCATTAGGAGGCGCTGAACGTTACAATTAACTATCATTTTTGCGTAGGATTCGAAAATCTCGACCTACAGGAGAAGGATCATATGGTGCCCGAGGCAGCAACAGACCCTTGGAGACAAGTCGGCTGGAGGCCGATGTATTGAATATCGACGCAATTTGAGTGTTCCATCGTCATTAGGAGGCCCTAAACGTTACAATTAACTATCATTTTTGCGTCGGATTCGAAAATCTAGACTCACAGGAGAAGGACCATAAGGTGCCCGAGGCAGCATTAGACCCTTGGAGACAAGTCGGCTGGAGGACGATGTATTGAATCTCGACGCAATTTGAGTGTCCCATCGTCATTACAAGGCCCTAAACGTTACAATTAACTAACGTTTTTGCGTCGGATTCGATAATCTAAACTCAAAGGAGAACGACCATAAGGTGCCCGAGGCAGCAACACCCTTGGAGACAAGTCGGCGGGAGGCCGATGTATTGAATCTCGACGCAATTTGAGTGTTCCATCGTCATTACAAGGCCCTGAACGTTACAATTAACTATCATTTTTGCGTCGGATTCGATAATCGAAACTCACAGGAGAACGACCATAAGGTGCACGAGGCAGCAGCAATAGACCCTTGGAGACAAGTCGGCTGGAGGACGATGTATTGAATCTCGACGCAATTTGAGAGTTCCATCGTCATTAGGCGGCCCTGAACGTTACAATTAACAATCATTGTTGCGTCGGATTCGAAAATCTAGACTTACAAGAGAACGACCATAAAGTGCCCAAGGCAGCATTAGATCCTTGGAGACAAGTCGGCTGGAGGACGATGTATTGGATCGCGACGCAATTTGAGTGTTTCATCGTCATTAGGAGGCCCTGAATGTTACAATTAACTATCAGTTTTTCGTCGGATTCGAAAATCTAGACTCACAGCAGACGAACCATTTGGTGCCCGAGGCAGCAATATCCCTTTGGAGACAAATCGGCTGGAGGACGATGTATTGAATCCCGACGCAATTCTAGTCTTCTATCGTCATTAGGAGGCGCTGAACGTTACAATTCACTATCATTTTTGCGTCGGATTCGAAAATCTAGACTCACAGGAGAAGGATCATATTGTGCCCGAGACAGCAATACCCCTTGGAGACAAGTCGGTTGGAGGACGATGTATTGGATCGCGACGCAAAATGAGTGTTCCATCGTCATTAGGAGGCCCTGAATGTTACAATTAACTATCAGTTTTTCGTCGGATTCGAAAATCTAAACTCACAGGAGGACGACCATAAGGTGCCCGAGGCAGCGATAGACCCTTAGAGACAAGTCGGCTGGAGGACGATGTATTGAATCTCGACGCAATTTGAGAGTTCCATCGTCATTAGGCGGCCTTGAACGTTACAATTAACTATCATTTTTGCGTCGGATTCGAAAATCTAGACTTACAAGAGAACGACCATAAAGTGCCCAAGGCAGCATTAGATCCTTGGAGACAAGTCGGCTGGAGGACGATGTATTGGATCGCGACGCAATTTGAGTGTTCCATCGTCATTAGGAGGCCCTGAATGTTACAATTAACTATCAGTTTCGCGTCGGATTCGAAAATCTACTCACAGGAGAAGTTCATACGGTGCTCGAGACAGCAATATACCCCTTGGAGACAAATCGGCTGGAGGACATTGTATTGAATCTCGACGCAATTTGAGTCTTCTATCGTCATTCGGAGGCGCTGAACGTTACAATTCACTATCATTTTTGCGTCGGATTCGGAAATCTAGACTCACAGGAGAAGGACCATATTGTGCCCGAGACAGCAATATCCCCTTGGAGACAAGTCGGCTGGAGGACGATGTATTGAATCTCGACGCAATTAGAGTGTCCTATCGTCATTAGAAGGCCCTGAACGTTACAATTAACTAACATTTATGCGTCGGATTCGAAAATCTACTCACAGGAGAAGTTCATACGGTGCTCGAGAGAGCAATATCCCCTTGGAGACAAGTCCGCTGGAGGCCGATGTATTGAATCTCGACGCAATTTGAGAGTTCCATCGGCATTAGGAGGCCATGATCGTTACAATTAACTATCATTTTTGCGTCGGATTCGAAAATCTAGACTTACAAGAGAACGACCATAAGGTGCCCGAGGCAGCATTAGACCCTTGGAGACAAGTCGGCTGGAGGACGATGTATTGAATCTCGACGCAATTTGAGAGTTCTATCGTCATTAGGAGGCGCTGAACGTTACAATTAACTATCATTTTTGCGTAGGATTCGAAAATCTCGACCTACAGGAGAAGGATCATATGGTGCCCGAGGCAGCAACAGACCCTTGGAGACAAGTCGGCTGGAGGCCGATGTATTGAATATCGACGCAATTTGAGTGTTCCATCGTCATTAGGAGGCCCTAAACGTTACAATTAACTATCATTTTTGCGTCGGATTCGAAAATCTAGACTCACAGGAGAAGGACCATAGGGTGCCCGAGGCAGCATTAGACCCTTGGAGACAAGTCGGCTGGAGGACGATGTATTGAATCTCGACGCAATTTGAGTGTCCCATCGTCATTACAAGGCCCTAAACGTTACAATTAACTAACGTTTTTGCGTCGGATTCGATAATCTAAACTCAAAGGAGAACGACCATAAGGTGCCCGAGGCAGCAACACCCTTGGAGACAAGTCGGCGGGAGGCCGATGTATTGAATCTCGACGCAATTTGAGTGTTCCATCGTCATTACATGGCCCTGAACGTTACAATTAACTATCATTTTTGCGTCGGATTCGAAAATCTAGACTTACGGGAGAACGACCATAAGGTGCCCGAGGCAGCAATAGACCCTGGAGACAACTCGGCTGGTGGCCGATGTATTGAATCTCGACGCAATTTGAGTGTTCCATGGGCATTAGGAGGCCCTGAACGTTACAATTAACTATCATTTTTGCGTCGGATTCGAACATCTAGACTCACAGGAGAACGACCAAAAGGTGCCCGAGGCAGCAATAGACCCTTGGAGACAAGTCGGCTGGAGGACGATGTATTGGATCGCGACGCAATTTGAGTCTTCTATCGTCATTAGGAGGCGCTGAACGTTACAATTCACTATCATTTTTGCGTCGGATTCGAAAATCTAGACTCACAGGAGAAGGACCTTGTGGTGCCCGAGGCAGCAATAGACCCTTGGAGACAAGTCGGCTGGAGGCCGATGTATTGAATGTCGACGCAATTTGAGTGTTCCATCGTCATTACAAGGCCCTGAACGTTACAATTAACTATCATTTTTGCGTCGGATTCGAAAATCTAGACTCACAGGAGAACGACCATAAGGTGCCCGAGGCACCAATAGACCCTTGGAGACAAGTCGACTGGAGGACGATGTATTGAATCTCGACGCAATATGAGAGTTCCATCGTCATTAGGCGGCCCTGAACGTTACAATTAACTATCATTTTTGCGTCGGATTCGAAAATCGAGACTTACAAGAGAACGACCATAAAGTGCCCGAGGCAGCATTAGACCCTTGGAGAGAAGTCGGCTGGAGGACGATGTATTGAATCTCGACGCAATTTGAGTGTCCCATCGTCATTACAAGGCCCTAAACGTTACAATTAACTAACGTTTTTGCGTCGGATTCGATAATCTAGACTCACAGGAGAACGACCAAAAGGTGCCCGAGGCAGCAATAGACCCTTGGAGACAAGTCGGCTGGAGGACGATGTATTGGATCGCGACGCAATTTGAGTCTTCTATCGTCATTAGGAGGCGCTGAACGTTACAATTCACTATCATTTTTGCGTCGGATTCGAAAATCTAGACTCACAGGAGAAGGACCATGTGGTGCCCGAGGCAGCAATAGACCCTTGGAGACAAGTCGGCTGGAGGCCGATGTATTGAATGTCGACGCAATTTGAGTGTTCCATCGTCATTACAAGGCCCTGAACGTTACAATTAACTATCATTTTTGCGTCGGATTCGAAAATCTAGACTCACAGGAGAACGACCATAAGGTGCCCGAGGCACCAATAGACCCTTGGAGACAAGTCGGCTGGAGGACGATGTATTGAATCTCGACGCAATATGAGAGTTCCATCGTCATTAGGCGGCCCTGAACGTTACAATTAACTATCATTTTTGCGTCGGATTCGAAAATCTAGACTTACAAGAGAACGACCATAAAGTGCCCGAGGCAGCATTAGACCCTTGGAGAGAAGTCGGCTGGAGGACGATGTATTGGATCGCGACGCAATTTGAGTGTTCCATCGTCATTAGGAGGCCCTGAATGTTACAATTAACTATCAGTTTTTCGTCGGAATCGAAAATCTAGACTCACAGCCGACGAACCATTTGGTGCCCGAGGCAGCAATATCCCCTTGGAGACAAATCGGCTGGAGGACGATGTATTGAATCCCGACGCAATTTGAGTCTTCTATCGTCATTAGGAGGCGCTGAACGTTACAATTCACTATCATTTTTGCGTCGGATTCGAAAATGTAGACTCACAGGAGAAGGATCATATTGTGCCCGAGACAGCAATATTCCCTTGGAGACAAGTCGGATGGAGGACGATGTATTGAATCTCGACGCAATTTGAGTGTCCCATCGTCATTAGGAGGCCCTAAACGTTACAATTAACTATCATTTTTGCGTCGGATTCGATAATCTAAACTCACAGGGGAACGTGCATACGGTGCCGACCCTTGGAGGCAAGTCGGTTGGAGGACGATGTATTGGATCGCGACGCAAAATGAGTGTTCCATCGTCATTAGGAGGCCCTGAAAGTTACAATTAACTATCAGTTTTTCGTCGGATTCGAAAATCTAAACTCACAGGAGAACGACCATAAGGTGCCCGAGGCAGCAATAGACCGTTGGAGACAAGTCGGCTGGAGGACGATGTATTGAATCTCGACGCAATTTGAGTGTTCCATCGGCATTAAAAGGCCCTGAACGTTACAATTAACTATCATTTTTGCGTCGGATTCGAAAATCTAGACTCACAGGAGAACGACCATAAGGTGCGCGAGGCAGCAGTAGACCCCTGGTGACAAGTCGGCTGGAGGCCGATGTATTGAATCTCGACGCAATTTGAGTGTTCCATCGTCATTAGAAGGCACTGAACGTTACAATTAACTACCATTATTGCGTCGGATTCGAAAATCTAGACTCATAGGAGAACGAGCATAAGGTGCCCGAGGCAGCAATAGACCCTTGGAGACAAGTCGACTGGAGGACGATGTATTGAATCTCGACGCAATTTGAGAGTTCCATCATCATTAGGCGGCCCTGAACGTTACAATTAACTATCATTTTGGCGTCGGATTCGCAAATCTAGACTTACAAGAGAACGACCATAATGTGCCCGAGGCAGGATTAGACCCTTGCAGACAAGTCGGCTAGAGGACGATGTATAGGATCGCGACGCAATTTGAGTGTTCCATCGTCATTAGGAGGCCCTGAATGTTACAATTCACTATCATTTTTGCGTCGGATTCGATAATCTAAACTCACAGGGGAACGACCATACGGTGCCCGAGGCCGCAATAGACCCTTGGAGACAAGTCGGCTGGAGGACGATGTATTGGATCGCGACGCAATTTGAGTCTTCTATCGTCATTAGGAGGCGCTGAACGTTACAATTCACTATCATTTTTGCGTCGGATTCGGAAATCTAGACTCACAGGAGAAGGACCATATTGTGCCCGAGACAGCAATATCCCCTTGGAGACAAGTCGGCTGGAGGACGATGTATTGAATCTCGACGCAATTTGAGTGTCCTATCGTCATTAGAAGGCACTGAACGTTACAATTAACTATCATTAATGCGTCGGATTCGAAAATCTACTCACAGGAGAAGTTCATACGGTGCTCGAGACAGCAATATCCCCTTGGAGACAAGTCCGCTGGAGGCCGATGTATTGAATCTCGACGCAATTTGAGAGTTCCATCGGCATTAGGAGGCCATGATCGTTACAATTAACTATCATTTTTGCGTCGGATTCGAAAATCTAGACTTACAAGAGAACACCATAAGGTGCCCGAGGCAGCATTAGACCCTTGGAGACAAGTCGGCTGGAGGCGATGTATTGAATCTCGACGCAATTTGAGAGTTCTATCGTCATCAGGAGGCGCTGAACGTTACTATTCACTATCATTTTTGCGTAGGATTCGAAAATCTCGACCTACAGGAGAAGGATCATATGGTGCCCGAGGCAGCAACAGACCCTTGGAGACAAGTCGGCTGGAGGCCGATGTATTGAATACCGACGCAAATTGAGTGTTCCATCGTCATTAGGAGGCCCTAAACGTTACAATTAACTATCATTTTTGCGTCGGATTCGAAAATCTAGACTCACAGGAGAATGACCATAAGGTGCCCGAGGCAGCATTAGACCCTTGGATACAAGTCGGCTGGAGGACGATGTATTGAATCTCGACGCAATTTGAGTGTCCCATCGTCATTACAAGGCCCTGAACGTTACAATTAACTATCATTTTTGCGTCGGATTCGAAAATCTAGACTCACAGGAGAACGACCATAAGGTGCCCGAGGCAGCAATAGACCCGTGGAGACAAGTCGGCTGGAGGACGATGTATTGAATCTTGACGCAATATGAGAGTTCCATCGTCATTAGGCGGCCCTGAACGTTACAATTAACTATCATTTTTGCGTCGGATTCGAAAATCTAGACTTACAAGAGAACGACCATAAAGTGCCCGAGGCAGCATTAGACCCTTGGAGAGAAGTCGGCTGGAGGACGACGTATTGGATCGCGACGCAATTTGAGTGTTCCATCGTCATTAGGAGGCCCTGAATGTTACAATTAACTATCAGTTTTTCGTCGGAATCGAAAATCTAGACTCACAGCAGACGAACCATTTGGTGCCCGAGGCAGCAATATCCCCTTGGAGACAAATCGGCTGGAGGACAATGTATTGAATCCCGACGCAATTTGAGTCTTCTATCGTCATTAGGAGGCGCTGAACGTTACAATTCACTATCATTTTCGCGTCGGATTCGAAAATGTAGACTCACAGGAGAAGGATCATATTGTGCCCGAGACAGCAATATTCCCTTGGAGACAAGTCGGATGGAGGACGATGTATTGAATCTCGACGCAATTTGAGTGTCCCATCGTCATTAGGAGGCCCTAAACGTTACAATTAACTATCATTTTTGCGTCGGATTCGATAATCTAAACTCACAGGGGAACGTGCATACGGTGCCGACCCTTGGAGACAAGTCGGTTGGAGGACGATGTATTGGATCGCGACGCAAAATGAGTGATCCATCGTCATTAGGAGGCCTTGAAAGTTACAATTAACTATCAGTTTTTCGTCGGATTCGAAAATCTAAACTCACAGGAGAACGACCATAAGGTGCCCGAGGCAGCAATAGACCGTTGGAGACAAGTCGGCTGGAGGACGATGTATTGAATCTCGACGCAATTTGAGTGTTCCATCGGCGTTAAAAGGCCCTGAACGTTACAATTAACTATCATTTTTGCGTCGGATTCGAAAATCTAGACTCACAGGAGAACGACCATAAGGTGCGCGAGGCAGCAGTAGACCCCTGGTGACAAGTCGGCTGGAGGCCGATGTATTGAATCTCGACGCAATTTGAGTGTTCCATCGTCATTAGAAGGCCCTGAACGTTACAATTAACTACCATTTTTGCGTCCGTTTCGAAAATCTAAACTCATAGGTGAACGAGCATAAGGTGCCCGAGGCAGCAATAGACCCTTGGAGACAAGTCGGCTGGAGGACGATGTATTGAATCTCGACGCAATTTGAGAGTTCCATCATCATTAGGCGGCCCTGAACGTTACAATTAACTATCATTTTGGCGTCGCATTCGCAAATCTAGACTTACAAGAGAACGACCATAAAGTGCCCGAGGCAGGATTAGACCCTTGGAGACAAGTCGGCTGGAGGACGATGTTTAGGATCGCGACGCAATTTGAGTGTTCCATCGTCATTAGGAGGCCCTGAATGTTACAATTAACTATCAGTTTTTCGTCGGATTCGAAAATCTAGACTCACAGGAGAACGACCATAAGGTGCCCGAGGCAGCAATAGACCCTTGGTGACAAGTCGGCTGGAGGACGATGTATTGGATCGCGACGCAATTTGAGTCTTCTATCGTCATTAGGAGGCGCTGAACGTTACAATTCACTATCATTTTTGCATCGCATTCGAAAATCTATACTCACAGGAGAAGGACCATGTGGTCATTAGGTCATTAGGAGGCGCTGAATCTCGACGCAATTTGAGTGTTCCATCGGCGTTAGGAGGCCCTGAACGTTACAATTAACTATCATTTTTGCGTCGGATTCGAAAATCTAGACTCACAGGAGAACGACCATAAGGTGCCCGAGGCAGCAATAGACCGTTGGAGACAAGTCGGCTGGAGGCCGATGTATTGAATCTCGACGCAATTTGAGTGTTCCATCGTCATTACAAGGCCCTGAACCTTACAATTAACTATCAGTTTCGCGTCGGATTCGAAAATCTACTCACAGGAGAAGTTCACACGGTGCTCGAGACAGCAATATACCCCTTGGAGACAAATCGGCTGGAGGACGATGTATTGAATCTCGACGCAATTTGAGTGTTCCATCGGCATTAGGAGGCGCTGAACGTTACAATTCACTATCATTTTTGGGTCGGATTCGAAAATCTAGACTCCCAGGAGAAAGATCATATTATGCCCGAGACAGCAATATCCCCTTGGAGACAAGTCGGCTGGAGGACGATGTATTGAATCTCGACGCAATTTGAGTGTTCCATCGTCTTTACAAGGCCCTGAACGTTACAATTAACTATCATTTTTGCGTCGGATTCGAAAATCTAGACTCACAGGAGAACGACCATAAGGTGCCCGAGGCAGCAATATACCCTTGGAGACAAGTCGGCTGGAGGACGATGTATTGGATCGCGACGCAATTTGAGTATTCTATCGTCATTAGGAGGCGCTGAACGTTACAATTCACTATCATTTTTGCGTCGGATTCGAAAATCTAGACTCACAGGAAAAGGACCATGTGGTCATTAGGTCATTAGGAGGCGCTGAACGTTACAATTCACTATCATTTTTGCGTCGGATTCGAAAATCTAGACTCACAGGAGAAGGACGATGTGATGCCCGAGGCAGCGATATCCCCTTGGAGACAAGTCGGCTGGAGGCCGATGTATTGAATCTCGACGCAATTTGAGTGTTCCATCGTCATTACAAGGCCCTGAACGTTACAATTAAGTATCATTTTTGCGTCGGATTCGAAAATCTAGACTCACAGGAGAACGACCATAAGGTGCCCGAGGCAGCAATAGACCCTTGGAGACAAGTCGGCTGGAGGCCGATGTATTGAATCTCGACGCAATTTGAGTTTTCCATCTTCATTAGGAGGCCCTGAACGTTACAATTAACTATCATTTTTGCGTCGGGTTCGAAAATCTAGACTCACAGGAGAACGACCATAAGGTGCCCGAGGCAGCAATAGACCCTTGGAGACAAGTCGGCTGGAGGACGATGTATTGAATCTCGTCGCAATTTGAGTTTTCCATCTTCATTAGGAGGCCCTGAATGTTACAATTAACTATCAGTTTTGCGTCGGATTCGAAAATCTAGACTCACAGGAAAACGACCATAAGGTGCCCGAGGCAGCAATAGACCCTTGGAGACAAGTCGGCTGGAGGACGATGTATTGGATCGCGACGCAATTTGAGTCTTCTATCGTCATTAGGAGGCGCTGAACGCTACAATTCACTATCATTTTTGCGTCGGATTCGAAAATCTAGACTCACAGGAGAAGGACCATGTGGTCATTAGGTCATTAGGAGGCGCTGAATCTCGACGCAATTTGAGTGTTCCATCGGCATTAGGAGGCCCTGAACGTTACAATTAACAATCATTTTTGCGTCGGATTCGATAATCTAAACTCACAGGAGAACGACCATAAGGTGCCCGAGGCAGCAATAGACCCTTGGAGACAAGTCGGCTGGAGGCGGATGTATTGAATCTCGACGCAATTTGAGTGTTACATCGGCATTAAAAGGCCCTGAACGTTACAATTAACTATCATTTTTGCGTCGGATTCGAAAATCTAGACTCACAGGAGAACGACCATAAGGTGCGCGAGGCAGCAGTAGACCCCTGGTGACAAGTCGGCTGGAGGCCGATGTATTGAATCTCGACGCAATTTGAGTGTTCCATCGTCATTAGAAGGCCCTGAACGTTACAATTAACTACCATTTTTGCGTCGGATTCGAAAATCTAGACTCATAGGAGAACGAGCATAAGGTCCCCGAGGCAGCAATAGACCCTTGGAGACAAGTCGGCTGGAGGACGATGTATTGAATCTCGACGCAATTTGAGAGTTCCATCATCATTAGGCGGCCCTGAACGTTACAATTAACTATCATTTTGGCGTCGGATTCGCAAATCTAGACTTACAAGAGAACGACCATAAAGTGCCCGTGGCAGGATTAGACCCTTGGAGACAAGTCGGCTGGAGGACGATGTTTAGGATCGCGACGCAATTTGAGTGTTCCATCGTCATTAGGAGGCCCTGAATGTTACAATTAACTATCAGTTTTTCGTCGGATTCGAAAATCTAGACTGACAGGAGAACGACCATAAGGTGCCCGAGGCAGCAATAGACCCTTGGTGACAAGTCGGCTGGAGGACGATGTATTGGATCGCGACGCAATTTGAGTCTTCTATCGTCATTAGGAGGCGCTGAACGTTACAATTCACTATCATTTTTGCATCGGATTCGAAAATCTAGACTCACAGGAGAAGGACCATGTGGTCATTAGGTTATTAGGAGGCGCTGAATCTCGACGCAATTTGAGTGTTCCATCGGCGTTAGGAGGCCCTGAACGTTACAATTAACTATCATTTTTGCGTCGGATTCGAAAATCTAGACTCACAGGAGAACGACCATAAGGTGCCCGAGGCAGCAATAGACCGTTGGAGACAAGTCGGCTGGAGGCCGATGTATTGAATCTCGACGCAATTTGAGTGTTCCATCGTCATTACAAGGCCCTGAACCTTACAATTAACTATCAGTTTCGCGTCGGATTCGAAAATCTACTCACAGGAGAAGTTCACACGGTGCTCGAGACAGCAATATACCCCTTGGAGACAAATCGGCTGGAGGACGATGTATTGAATCTCGACGCAATTTGAGTGTTCCATCGGCATTAGGAGGCGCTGAACGTTACAATTCACTATCATTTTTGGGTCGGATTCGAAAATCTAGACTCCCAGGAGAAAGATCATATTGTGCCCGAGACAGCAATATCCCCTTGGAGACAAGTCGGCTGGAGGACGATGTATTGAATCTCGACGCAATTTGAGTGTTCCATCGTCGTTACAAGGCCCTGAACGTTACAATTAACTATCATTTTTGCGTCGGATTCGAAAATCTAGACTCACAGGAGAACGACCATAAGGTGCCCGAGGCAGCAATATACCCTTGGAGACAAGTCGGCTGGAGGACGATGTATTGGATCGCGACGCAATTTGAGTATTCTATCGTCATTAGGAGGCGCTGAACGTTACAATTCACTATCATTTTTGCGTCGGATTCGAAAATCTAGACTCACAGGAGAAGGACCATGTGGTCATTAGGTCATTAGGAGTCGCTGAACGTTACAATTCACTATCATTTTTGCGTCGGATTCGAAAATCTAGACTCACAGGAGAAGGACGATGTGATGCCCGAGGCAGCGATATCCCCTTGGAGACAAGTCGGCTGGATTCCGATGTATTGAATCTCGACGCAATTTGAGTGTTCCATCGTCATTACAAGGCCCTGAACGTTACAATTAAGTATCATTTTTGCGTCGGATTCGAAAATCTAGACTCACAGGAGAACGACCATAAGGTGCCCGAGGCAGCAATAGACCCTTGGAGACAAGTCGGCTGGAGGCCGATGTATTGAATCTCGACGCAATTTGAGTTTTCCATCTTCATTAGGAGGCCCTGAACGTTACAATTAACTATCATTTTTGCGTCGGGTTCGAAAATCTAGACTCAGAGGAGAACGACCATAAGGTGCCCGAGGCAGCAATAGACCCTTGGAGACAAGTCGGCTGGAGGACGATGTATTGAATCTCGTCGCAATTTGAGTTTTCCATCTTCATTAGGAGGCCCTGAATGTTACAATTAACTATCAGTTTTGCGTCGGATTCGAAAATCTAGACTCACAGGAAAACGACCATAAGGTGCCCGAGGCAGCAATAGACCCTTGGAGACAAGTCGGCTGGAGGACGATGTATTGGATCGCGACGCAATTTGAGTCTTCTATCGTCATTAGGAGGCGCTGAACGCTACAATTCACTATCATTTTTGCGTCGGATTCGAAAATCTAAACTCACAGGAGAAGGACCATTTGGTCATTAGGTCATTAGGAGGCGCTGAATCTCGACGCAATTTGAGTGTTCCATCGGCATTAGGAGGCCCTGAACGTTACAATTAACAATCATTTTTGCGTCGGATTCGATAATCTAAACTCACAGGAGAACGACCATAAGGTGCCCGAGGCAGCAATAGACCCTTGGAGACAAGTCGGCTGGAGGCCGATGTATTGAATCTCGACGCAATTTGAGTGTTACATCGTCATTAGAAGGCCCTGAACGTTACAATTAACTATCATTTTTGCGTCGGATTCGAAAATCTAGACTCACAGGAGAACGACCATAAGGTGCCCGAGGCAGCAATAGACCCCTGGTGACAAGTCGGCTGGAGGCCGATGTATTGAATCTCGACGCAATTTGAGTGTTCCATCGTCATTAGACGGCCCTGAACGTTAACAATTAACTATCATTTTTGCGTCGGATACGAAAATCTAGACTCACAGGAGAACGACCATAAGGTGCCCGAGGCAGCAATAGACCCTTGGAGACAAGTCGGCTGGAGGACGATGTATTGAATGTCGACGCAATTTGAGAGTTCCATCATCATTAGGCGGCCCTGAACGTTACAATTAACTATCATTTTGGCGTCGGATTCGTAAATCTAGACTTACAAGAGAACGACCATAAAGTGCCCGAGGCAGCATTAGACCCTTGGAGACAAGTCGGCTGGAGGACGATGTATTGGATCGCGACGCAATTTGAGTGTTCCATCGTCATTAGGAGGCCCTGAATGTTACAATTAACTATCAGTTTTTCGTCGGATTCGAAAATCTAGACTCACAGCAGACGAACCATTTGGAGCCCGAGGCAGCAATATCCCCTTGGAGACAAATCGACTGGAGAACGATGTATTGAATCCCGACGCAATTTGAGTCTTCTATCGTCATTAGGAGGCGCTGAACGTTACAATTCACTATCATTTTTGCGTCGGATTCGAAAATCTAGACTCACAGGACAAGGATCATATTGTGCCCGAGACAGCAATATCCCCTTGGAGACAAGTCGGCGCAATTTGAGTGTCCCATCGTCATTAGGAGGCCCTAAACGTTACAATTAACTATCATTTTTGCGTCGGATTCGATAATCTAAACTCACAGGGGAACGACCATACGGTGCCCGAGGCAGCTATTGACCCTTGGAGACAAGTCGGTTGGAGGACGATGTATTGGATCGCGACGCAAAATGAGTGTTCCATCGTCATTAATAGGCCCTGAATGTTACAATTAACTATCAGTTTTTCGTCGGATTCGAAAATCTAAACTCACAGGAGAACGACCATAAGGTACCCGAGGCAGCAATAGACCGTTGGAGACAAGTCGGCTGGAGGCCGATGTATCGAATCTCGACGCAATTTGAGTGTTCCATCGTCATTACAAGCCCCTGAACGTTACAATTAACTATCATTTTTGCGTCGGATTCGAAAATCTAGGCTCACAGGAGAACGACCATAAGGTGCCCGAGGCAGTAATAGACCCTTGGAGACAAGTCGGCTGGAGGACGATGTATTGGATCGCGACGCAATTTGAGCCTTCTATCGTCATTAGGAGGCGCTGAACGTTACAATTCACTATCATTTTTGCATCGGATTCGAAAATCTAGACTCACAGGAGAAGGACCATGTGGTCATTAGGTCATTAGGAGGCGCTGAACCCGACGCAATTTGAGTGTTCCATCGTCATTACAAGGCCCTGAAACTTACAATTAACTATCAGTTTCGCGTCGGATTCGAAAATCTACTTACAGGAGAAGTTCACACGGTGCTCGAGACAGCAATATACCCCTTGGAGACAAATCGGCTGGAGGACGATGTATTGAATCTCGACGCAATTTGAGTGTTCCATCGGCATTAGGAGACGCTGAACGTTACAATTCACTATCATTTTTGGGTCGGATTCGAAAACTAGACTCACAGGAGAAAGATCATATTGTGCCCGAGACAGCAATATCCCCTTGGAGACAAGTCGGCTGGAGGCCGATGTATAGAATCTCGACGCAATTTGAGTGTTCCATCGTCATTACAAGGCCCTGAACGTTACAATTAAGTATCATTTTTGCGTCGGATTCGAAAATCTAGACTCACAGGAGAACGACCATAAGGTGCCCGAGGCAGCAATAGACCCTTGGAGACAAGTCGGCTGGAGGCCGATGTATTGAATCTCGACGCAACTTGAGTTTTCCATTTTCATTAGGAGGCCCTGAACGTTACAATTAACTATCATTTTTGCGTCGGGTTCGAAAATCTAGACTCACAGGAGAACGACCATAAGGTGCCCGAGGCAGCAATAGACCCTTGGAGACAAGTCGGCTGGAGGACGATGTATTGAATCTCGACGCAATTTGAGTTTTCCATCTTCATTAGGAGGCCCTGAACGTTACAATTAAGTATCATTTTTGCGTCGGGTTCGAAAATGTAGACTCACGGGAGAACGACCATAAGGTGCCCGAGGCAGCAATAGACCCTTGGAGACAAGTCGGCTGGAGGACGATGTATTGAATCTCGTCGCAATTTGAGTTTTCCATCTTCATTAGGAGGCCCTGAATGTTACAATTAACTATCAGTTTTGCGTCGGATTCGAAAATCTAGACTCACAGGAAAACGACCATAAGGTGCCCGAGGCAGCAATAGACCCCTGGTGACAAGTCGGCTGGAGGCCGATGTATTGAATCTCGACGCAATTTGAGTGTTCCATCGTCATTAGGAGGCCCTGAATGTTACAATTAACTATCAGTTTTTCGTCGGATTCGAAAATCTAGACTCACAGCAGACGAACCATTTGGAGCCCGAGGCAGCAATATCCCCTTGGAGACAAATCGACTGGAGAACGATGTATTGAATCCCGACGCAATTTGAGTCTTCTATCGTCATTAGGAGGCGCTGAACGTTACAATTCACTATCATTTTTGCGTCGGATTCGAAAATCTAGACTCACAGGACAAGGATCATATTGTGCCCGAGACAGCAATATCCCCTTGGAGACAAGTCGGCGCAATTTGAGTGTCCCATCGTCATTAGGAGGCCCTAAACGTTACAATTAACTATCATTTTTGCGTCGGATTCGATAATCTAAACTCACAGGGGAACGACCATACGGTGCCCGAGGCAGCTATTGACCCTTGGAGACAAGTCGGTTGGAGGACGATGTATTGGATCGCGACGCAAAATGAGTGTTCCATCGTCATTAATAGGCCCTGAATGTTACAATTAACTATCAGTTTTTCGTCGGATTCGAAAATCTAAACTCACAGGAGAACGACCATAAGGTACCCGAGGCAGCAATAGACCGTTGGAGACAAGTCGGCTGGAGGCCGATGTATCGAATCTCGACGCAATTTGAGTGTTCCATCGTCATTACAAGCCCCTGAACGTTACAATTAACTATCATTTTTGCGTCGGATTCGAAAATCTAGGCTCACAGGAGAACGACCATAAGGTGCCCGAGGCAGTAATAGACCCTTGGAGACAAGTCGGCTGGAGGACGATGTATTGGATCGCGACGCAATTTGAGTCTTCTATCGTCATTAGGAGGCGCTGAACGTTACAATTCACTATCATTTTTGCATCGGATTCGAAAATCTAGACTCACAGGAGAAGGACCATGTGGTCATTAGGTCATTAGGAGGCGCTGAATCTCGACGCAATTTGAGTGTTCCATCGTCATTACAAGGCCCTGAAACTTACAATTAACTATCAGTTTCGCGTCGGATTCGAAAATCTACTTACAGGAGAAGTTCACACGGTGCTCGAGACAGCAATATACCCCTTGGAGACAAATCGGCTGGAGGACGATGTATTGAATCTCGACGCAATTTGAGTGTTCCATCGGCATTAGGAGACGCTGAACGTTACAATTCACTATCATTTTTGGGTCGGATTCGAAAACTAGACTCACAGGAGAAAGATCATATTGTGCCCGAGACAGCAATATCCCCTTGGAGACAAGTCGGCTGGAGGCCGATGTATAGAATCTCGACGCAATTTGAGTGTTCCATCGTCATTACAAGGCCCTGAACGTTACAATTAAGTATCATTTTTGCGTCGGATTCGAAAATCTAGACTCACAGGAGAACGACCATAAGGTGCCCGAGGCAGCAATAGACCCTTGGAGACAAGTCGGCTGGAGGCCGATGTATTGAATCTCGACGCAACTTGAGTTTTCCATTTTCATTAGGAGGCCCTGAACGTTACAATTAACTATCATTTTTGCGTCGGGTTCGAAAATCTAGACTCACAGGAGAACGACCATAAGGTGCCCGAGGCAGCAATAGACCCTTGGAGACAAGTCGGCTGGAGGACGATGTATTGAATCTCGACGCAATTTGAGTTTTCCATCTTCATTAGGAGGCCCTGAACGTTACAATTAAGTATCATTTTTGCGTCGGGTTCGAAAATGTAGACTCACGGGAGAACGACCATAAGGTGCCCGAGGCAGCAATAGACCCTTGGAGACAAGTCGGCTGGAGGACGATGTATTGAATCTCGTCGCAATTTGAGTTTTCCATCTTCATTAGGAGGCCCTGAATGTTACAATTAACTATCAGTTTTGCGTCGGATTCGAAAATCTAGACTCACAGGAAAACGACCATAAGGTGCCCGAGGCAGCAATAGACCCTTGGAGACAAGTCGGCTGGAGGACGATGTATTGGATCGCGACGCAATTTGAGTCTTCTATCGTCATTAGGAGGCGCTGAACGCTACAATTCACTATCATTTTTGCGTCGGATTCGAAAATCTAGACTCACAGGAGAAGGACCATGTGGTCATTAGGTCATTAGGAGGCGCTGAATCTCGACGCAATTTGAGTGTTCCATCGGCATTAGGAGGCCCTGAACGTTACAATTAACAATCATTTTTGCGTCGGATTCGATAATCTAAACTCACAGGAGAACGACCGTAAGGTGCCCGAGGCAGCAATAGACCCTTGGAGACAAGTCGGCTGGAGGCCGATGTATTGAATCTCGACGCAATTTGAGTGTTACATCGTCATTAGAAGGCCCTGAACGTTACAATTAACTATCATTTTTGCGTCGGATTCGAAAATCTAGACTCACAGGAGAACGACCATAAGGTGCCCGAGGCAGCAATAGACCCCTGGTGACAAGTCGGCTGGAGGCCGATGTATTGAATCTCGACGCAATTTGAGTGTTCCATCGTCATTAGACGGCCCTGAACGTTAACAATTAACTATCATTTTTGCGTCGGATACGAAAATCTAGACTCACAGGAGAACGACCATAAGGTGCCCGAGGCAGCAATAGACCCTTGGAGACAAGTCGGCTGGAGGACGATGTATTGAATCTCGACGCAATTTGAGAGTTCCATCATCATTAGGCGGCCCTGAACGTTACAATTAACTATCATTTTGGCGTCGGATTCGTAAATCTAGACTTACAAGAGAACGACCATAAAGTGCCCGAGGCAGCATTAGACCCTTGGAGACAAGTCGGCTGGAGGACGATGTATTGGATCGCGACGCAATTTGAGTGTTCCATCGTCATTAGGAGGCCCTGAATGTTACAATTAACTATCAGTTTTTCGTCGGATTCGAAAATCTAGACTCACAGCAGACGAACCATTTGGAGCCCGAGGCAGCAATATCCCCTTGGAGACAAATCGACTGGAGAACGATGTATTGAATCCCGACGCAATTTGAGTCTTCTATCGTCATTAGGAGGCGCTGAACGTTACAATTCACTATCATTTTTGCGTCGGATTCGAAAATCTAGACTCACAGGACAAGGATCATATTGTGCCCGAGACAGCAATATCCCCTTGGAGACAAGTCGGCGCAATTTGAGTGTCCCATCGTCATTAGGAGGCCCTAAACGTTACAATTAACTATCATTTTTGCGTCGGATTCGATAATCTAAACTCACAGGGGAACGACCATACGGTGCCCGAGGCAGCTATTGACCCTTGGAGACAAGTCGGTTGGAGGACGATGTATTGGATCGCGACGCAAAATGAGTGTTCCATCGTCATTAATAGGCCCTGAATGTTACAATTAACTATCAGTTTTTCGTCGGATTCGAAAATCTAAACTCACAGGAGAACGACCATAAGGTACCCGAGGCAGCAATAGACCGTTGGAGACAAGTCGGCTGGAGGCCGATGTATCGAATCTCGACGCAATTTGAGTGTTCCATCGTCATTACAAGCCCCTGAACGTTACAATTAACTATCATTTTTGCGTCGGATTCGAAAATCTAGGCTCACAGGAGAACGACCATAAGGTGCCCGAGGCAGTAATAGACCCTTGGAGACAAGTCGGCTGGAGGACGATGTATTGGATCGCGACGCAATTTGAGTCTTCTATCGTCATTAGGAGGCGCTGAACGTTACAATTCACTATCATTTTTGCATCGGATTCGAAAATCTAGACTCACAGGAGAAGGACCATGTGATCATTAGGTCATTAGGAGGCGCTGAATCTCGACGCAATTTGAGTGTTCCATCGTCATTACAAGGCCCTGAACGTTACAATTAACTACCATTTTTGCATCGGATTCGAAAATCTAGACTCATAGGAGAACGAGCATAAGGTGCCCGAGGCAGCAATAGACCCTTGGAGACAAGTCGGCTGGAGGACGATGTATTGAATCTCGACGCAATTTGAGTGTTCCATCATCATTAGGTGGCCCTGAACGTTACAATTAACTATCATTTTGGCGTCGGATTCGTAAATCTAGACTTACAAGAGAACGACCATAAAGTGCCCGAGGCAGGATTAGACCCTTGGAGACAAGTCGGCTGGAGGACGATGTATAGGATCGCGACGCAATTTGAGTGTTCCATCGTCATTAGGAGGCCCTGAATGTTACAATTAACTATCAGTTTTTCGTCGGATTCGAAAATCTAGACTCACAGCAGACGAACCATTTGGTGCCCGAGGCGGCAATATCCCCTTGGAGACAAATCGGCTGGAGAACGATGTATTGAATCCCGACGCAATTTGAGTCTTCTATCGTCATTAGGAGGCGCTGAACGTTACAATTCACTATCATTTTTGCGTCGGATTCGATAATCTAAACTCACAGGGGAACGTGCATACGGTGCCGACCCTTGGAGACAAGTCGGTTGGAGGACGATGTCTTGGATCGCGACGCAAAATGAGTGTTCCATCGTCATTAGGAGGCCCTGAAAGTTACAATTAACTATCAGTTTTTCTTCGGATTCGAAAATCTAAACTCACAGGAGAACGACCATAAGGTGATCGAGGCAGCAATAGACCGTTGGAGACAAGTCGTCTGGAGGACGATGTATTGAATCTCGACGCAATTTGAGTGTTCCATCGGCATTAGAAGGCCCTGAACGTTACAATTAACTATCATTTTTGCGTCGGATTCGTAAATCTAGACTCACAGGAGAACGACCATAAGGTGCCCGAGGCAGCAATAGACCCTTGGAGACAAGTCGGCTGCAGGCCGATGTATTGAATCTCGACGCAATTTGAGTGTTCCTTCGGCATTAGAAGGCCCTGAACGTTACAATTAACTATCATTTTTGCGTCGGACTCGAAAATCTAGACTCACAGGAGAACGACCATAAGGTGCCCGAGGCAGCAATAGACCCCTGGTGACAAGTCGGCTTGAGGCCGATGTATTGAATCTCGACGCAATTTGAGTGTTCCATCGTCATTAGAAGGCCCTGAACGTTACAATTAACTACCATTTTTGCGTCGGATTCGAAAATCTAGACTCATAGGAGAACGAGCATAAGGTGCCCGAGGCAGCAATAGACCCTTGGAGACAAGTCGGCTGGAGGACGATGTATTGAATCTCGACGCAATTTGAGAGTTCCATCATCATTAGGCGGCCCTGAACGTTACAATTAACTATCATTTTGGCGTCGGATTCGTAAATCTAGACTTACAAGAGAACGACCATAAAGTGCCCGAGGCAGGATTAGACCCTTGGAGACAAGTCGGCTGGAGGACGATGTATAGGATCGCGACGCAATTTGAGTGTTCCATCGTCATTAGGAGGCCCTGAATGTTACAATTAACTATCAGTTTTTCGTCGGATTCGAAAATCTAGACTCACAGCAGACGAACCATTTGGTGCCCGAGGCGGCAATATCCCCTTGGAGACAAATCGGCTGGAGAACGATGTATTGAATCCCGACGCAATTTGAGTCTTCTATCGTCATTAGGACGCGCTGAACGTTACAATTCACTATCATTTTTGCGTCGGATTCGATAATCTAAACCCACAGGGGAACGACCATACGGTGCCCGAGGCAGCTATTGACCCTTGGAGACAAGTCGGTTGGAGGACGATGTATTGGATCGCGACGCAAAATGAGTGTTCCATCGTCATTAGGAGGCCCTGAATGTTACAATTAACTATCAGTTTTGCGTCGGATTCGAAAATCTAGACTCACAGGAAAACGACCATAAGGTGCCCGAGGCAGCAATAGACCCTTGGAGGCAAGTCGGCTGGAGGACGATGTATTGGATCGCGACGCAATTTGAGTCTTCTATCGTCATTAGGAGGCGCTGAACGTTACAATTCACTATCATTTTTGCGTCGGATTCGAAAATCTATACTCACAGGAGAAGGACCATGTGGTCATTAGGTCATTAGGAGGCGCTGAATCTCGACGCAATTTGAGTGTTCCATCGGCATTAGGAGGCCCTGAACGTTACAATTAACTATCATTTTTGCGTCGGATTCGAAAATCTAGACTCACAGGAGAACGACCATAAGGTGCCCGAGGCAGCAATAGACCCCTGGTGACAAGTCGGCTGGAGGCCGATGTATTGAATCTCAACGCAATTTCAGTGTTCCATCGTCATTAGACGGAACTGAACGTTAACAATTAACTATCATTTTTGCGTCGGATACGAAAATCTAGACTCACAGGAGAACGACCATAAGGTGCCCGAGGCAGCAATAGACCCTTGGAGACAAGTCGGCTGGAGGACGATGTATTGAATCTCGACGCAATTTGAGAGTTCCATCATCATTAGGCGGCCCTGAACGTTACAATTAACTATCATTTTGGCGTCGGATTCGTAAATCTAGACTTACAAGAGAACGACCATAAAGTGCCCGAGGCAGCATTAGACCCTTGGAGACAAGTCGGCTGGAGGACGATGTATTGGATCGCGACGCAATTTGAGTGTTCCATCGTTATTAGGAGGCCCTAAATGTTACAATTAACTATCAGTTTTTCGTCGGATTCGAAAATCTAGACTCACAGCAGACGAACCATTTGGTGCCCGAGGCAGCAATATCCCCTTGGAGACAAATCGACTGGAGAACGATGTATTGAATTCCGACGCAATTTGAGTCTTCTATCGTCATTAGGAGGCGCTGAACGTTACAATTCACTATCATTTTTGCGTCGGATTCGAAAATCTAGACTCACAGGAGAAAGATCATATTGTGCCCGAGACAGCAATAGACCGTTGGAGACAAGTCGGCTGGAGGCCGATGTATTGAATCTCGACGCAATTTGAGTGTTCCATCGTCATTACAAGGCCCTGAAACTTACAATTAACTATCAGTTTCGCGTCGGATTCGAAAATCTAGACTCACAGGAGAACGACCATAAGGTGCCCGAGGCAGCAATAGACCGTTGGAGACAAGTCGGCTGGAGGCCGATGTATTGAATCTCGACGCAATTTGAGTGTTCCATCGTCATTACAAGGCCCTGAAACTTACAATTAACTATCAGTTTCGCGTCGGATTCGAAAATCTTCTCACAGGAGAAGTTCACACGGTGCTCGAGACAGCAATATACCCCTTGGAGACAAATCGGCTGGAGGACGATGTATTGAATCTCGACGCAATTTGAATCTTCTATCGTCATTAGGAGGCGCTGAACGTTACAATTCACTATCATTTTTGCGTCGGATTCGATAATCTAAACCCACAGGGGAACGACCATACGGTGCCCGAGGCAGCAATAGACCCTTGGAGACAAGTCGGCTGGAGGACGATGTATTGGATCGCGACGCAATTTGAGTCTTCTATCGTCATTAGGAGGCGCTGAACGTTACAATTCACTATCATTTTTGCGTCGGATTCGAAAATCTATACTCACAGGAGAAGGACCATGTGGTCATTAGGTCATTAGGAGGCGCTGAATCTCGACGCAATTTGAGTGTTCCATCGGCATTAGGAGGCCCTGAACGTTACAATTAACAATCATTTTTGCGTCGGATTCGATAATCTAAACTCACAGGAGAACGACCATAAGGTGCCCGAGGCAGCAATAGACCCTTGGAGACAAGTCGGCTGGAGGCCGATGTATTGAATCTCGACGCAATTTGAGTGTTCCATCGTCATTAGAAGGCCCTGAACGTTACAATTAACTATCATTTTTGCGTCGGATTCGAAAATCTAGACTCACAGGAGAACGACCATAAGGTGCCCGAGGCAGCAATAGACCCCTGGTAACAAGTCGGCTGGAGGCCGATGTATTGAATCTCAACGCAATTTCAGTGTTCCATCGTCATTAGACGGCCCTGAACGTTAACAATTAACTATCATTTTTGCGTCGGATACGAAAATCTAGACTCACAGGAGAACGACCATAAGGTGCCCGAGGCAGCAATAGACCCTTGGAGACAAGTCGGCTGGAGGACGATGTATTGAATCTCGACGCAATTTGAGAGTTCCATCATCATTAGGCGGCCCTGAACGTTACAATTAACTATCATTTTGGCGTCGGATTCGTAAATCTAGACTTACAAGAGAACGACCATAAAGTGCCCGAGGCAGCATTAGACCCTTGGAGACAAGTCGGCTGGAGGACGATGTATTGGATCGCGACGCAATTTGAGTGTTCCATCGTTATTAGGAGGCCCTGAATGTTACAATTAACTATCAGTTTTTCGTCGGATTCGAAAATCTAGACTCACAGCAGACGAACCATTTGGTGCCCGAGGCAGCAATATCCCCTTGGAGACAAATCGACTGGAGAACGATGTATTGAATTCCGACGCAATTTGAGTCTTCTATCGTCATTAGGAGGCGCTGAACGTTACAATTCACTATCATTTTTGCGTCGGATTCGAAAATCTAGACTCACAGGAGAAAGATCATATTGTGCCCGAGACAGCAATAGACCGTTGGAGACAAGTCGGCTGGAGGCCGATGTATTGAATCTCGACGCAATTTGAGTGTTCCATCGTCATTACAAGGCCCTGAAACTTACAATTAACTATCAGTTTCGCGTCGGATTCGAAAATCTAGACTCACAGGAGAACGACCATAAGGTGCCCGAGGCAGCAATAGACCGTTGGAGACAAGTCGGCTGGAGGCCGATGTATTGAATCTCGACGCAATTTGAGTGTTCCATCGTCATTACAAGGCCCTGAAACTTACAATTAACTATCAGTTTCGCGTCGGATTCGAAAATCTACTCACAGGAGAAGTTCACACGGTGCTCGAGACAGCAATATACCCCTTGGAGACAAATCGGCTGGAGGACGATGTATTGAATCTCGACGCAATTTGAATCTTCTATCGTCATTAGGAGGCGCTGAACGTTACAATTCACTATCATTTTTGCGTCGGATTCGAAAATCTAGAGTCACAGGAGAAAGATCATATTGTGCCCGAGACAGCAATATCCCCTTGGAGACAAGTCGGCTGGAGGACGATGTATTGAATCTCGACGCAATTTGAGTGTTCCACCGTCATTACAAGCCCCTGAACGTTACAATTAACTATCATTTTTGCGTCGGATTCGAAAATCTAGGCTCACAGGAGAACGACCATAAGGTGCCCGAGGCAGCAATAGACCCTTGGAGACAAGTCGGCTGGAGGACGATGTATTGGATCGCGACGCAATTTGAGTCTTCTATCGTCATTAGGAGGCGCTGAGCGTTACAAGTCACTATCATTTTTGCGTCGGATTCGAAAATCTAGACTCACAGGAGAAGGACCATGTGGTCATTAGGTCATTAGGAGGCGCTGAACGTTACAATTCAATATCATTTTTGCGTCGGATTCGAAAATCTAGACTCACAGGAGAAGGACGATGTGATGCCCGAGGCAGCGATATCCCCTTGGAGACAAGTCGGCTGGAGGCCGATGTATTGAATCTCGACGCAATTTGAGTGTTCCATCGTCATTACAAGGCCCTGAACGTTACAATTAAGTATCATTTTTGCGTCGGATTCGAAAATCTAGACTCACAGGAGAACGACCATAAGGTGCCCGAGGCAGCAATAGACCATTGGAGACAAGTCGGCTGGAGGCCGATGTATTGAATCTCGACGCAATTTGAGTTTTCCATCTTCATTAGGAGGCCCTGAACGTTACAATTAACTATCATTTTTGCGTCGGGTTCGAAAATCTAGACTCACAGGAGAACGACCATAAGGTGCCCGAGGCAGCAACAGACCCATGGAAACAAGTCGGCTGGAGGCCGATGTATTGAATCTCGACGCAATTTGAGTGTTCCATCGTCATTACAGGGCCCTGAACGTTACAATTAACTATCAGTTTCGCGTCGGATTCGATAATCTAAACTCACAGGGGAACGACCATACGGTGCCCGAGGCAGCTATTGACCCTTGGAGACAAGTCGATTGGAGGACGATGTATTGGATCGCGACGCAAAATGAGTGTTCCATCGTCATTAGGAGGCCCTGAATGTTACAATTAACTATCAGTTTTTCGTCGGATTCGAAAATCTAAACTCACAGGAGAACGACCATAAGTTGCCCGAGGCAGCAACAGACCCTTGGAGACAAGTCGGCTGGAGGCCGATGTATTGAATAACGACGCAATTTGAGTGTTCCATCGTCATTAGGAGGCCCTAAACGTTACAATTAACTATCATTTTTGGGTCGGATTCGATAATCTAAACTCACAGGAGAACGACCATAAGGTGCCCGAGGCAGCATTAGACCCTTGGAGACAAGTCGGCTGGAGGACGATGTATTGAATCTCGACGCAATTTGAGTGTTCCATCGGCATTAGGAGGCCCTGAACGTTGCAATTAACTATCATTTTTGCGTCGGATTCGATAATCTAAACTCACAGGAGAACGACCATAAGGTGCCCGAGTCAGCAATAGACCCATGGAAACAAGTCGGCTGGAGGCCGATGTATTGAATCTCGACGCAATTTGAGTGTTCCATCGTCATTACAGGGCCCTGAACGTTACAATTAACTATCATTTTTGCGTCGGATTCGAAAATCTAGACTCACAGGAGAACGACCATAAGGTGCCCGAGGCAGCAATATACCCTTGGAGACAAGTCGGCTGGAGGCCGATGTATTGAATCTCGACGCAATTTGAGTGTTCCATCGTCATTACAAGGCCCTGACCATTACAATTAACTATTATTTTTGCGTCGGATTCGAAAATCTAGGATCACAGGAGAACGATCATAAGGTGCCCGAGGCAGCATTAGACCCTTGGAGACAAGTCGGCTGGATGACTATGTATTGAATCTCGACGCAATATGAGTGTCCCATCGTCATTAGGCGGCCCTGAACGTTACAATTAACTATCATTTTTGCGTCGGATTCGAAAATCTAGACTTACAAGAGAACGACCATAAAGTGCCCAAGGCAGCATTAGATCCTTGGAGACATGTCGGCTGGAGGACGATGTATTGGATCGCGACGCAATTCGAGTGTTCCATCGTCATTAGGAGGCATTCAATGTTACAATTAACTATCAGTTTTTCGTCGGATTCGAAAATCTAGACTCACAGCAGACGAACCACTTGGTGCCCGAGGCAGCAATATCCCTTTGGAGACAAATCGGCTGGAGGACGATGTATTGAATCCCGACGCAATTTGAGTCTTCTATCGTCATTAGGAGGCGCTGAACGTTACAATTCACTATTATTTTTGCGTCGGATTCGAAAATCTAGACCTACAGGAGAAGGATCATATGGTGCCCGAGGCAGCAACAGACCCTTGGAGACAAGTCGGCTGGAGGCCGATGTATTGAATATCGACGCAATTTGAGTGTCCCATCGTCATTACAAGGCCCTAAACGTTACAATTAACTATCATTTTTGCGTCGGATTCGTTAATCTAAACTCAAAGGAGAACGACCATAAGGTGCCCGAGGCAGCAACACCCTTGGAGACAAGTCGGCGGGAGGCCGATGTATTGAATCTCGACGCAATTTGAGTGTTCCATCGTCATTACATGGCCCTGAACGTTACAGTTAACTATCATTTTTGCGTCGGATTCGAAAATGTAGACTCACAGGAGAAGGATCATATTGTGCCCGAGGCAGCAATAGACCGTTGGAGACAAGTCGGCTGGAGGACGATGTATTGAATCTCGACGCAATTTGAGTGTTCCATCGGCATTAGAAGGCCCTGAACGTTACAATTAACTATCATTTTTGCGTCGGATTCGAAAATCTAGACTCACAGGAGAACGACCATAAGGTGCCCGAGGCAGCAATAGACCCTTGGAGACAAGTCGGCTGCAGGCCGATGTATTGAATCTCGACGCAATTTGAGTGTTCCATCGGCATTAGAAGGCCCTGAACGTTACAATTAACTATAATTTTTGCGTCGGATTCGAAAATCTAGACTCACAGGAGAACGACCATAAGGTGCCCGAGGCAGCAATAGACCCTTGGAGACAAGTCGGCTGGAGGACGATGTATTGAATCTCGACGCAATTTGAGAGTTCCATCATCATTAGGCGGCCCTGAACGTTACAATTAACTATCATTTTGGCGTCGGATTCGTAAATCAAGACTTACAAGAGAACGACCATAAAGTGCCCGAGGCAGGATTCGACCCTTGGAGACAAGTCGGCTGGAGAACGATGTATTGGATCGCGACGCAATTTGAGTGTCCCATCGTCATTAGGAGGCCCTGAATGTTACAATTAACTATCAGTTTTTCGTCGGATTCGAAAATCTAGACTCACAGCAGACGAACCATTTGGTGCCCGAGGCAGCAATATCCCCTTGGAGACAAATCGGCTGGAGAACGATGTATTGAATCCCGACGCAATTTGAGTCTTCTATCGTCATTAGGTGGCGCTGAACGTTACTATTCACTATCATTTTTGCGTCGGATTCGATAATCTAAACTCACAGGGGAACGACCATACGGTGCCCGAGGCAGCTATTGACCCTTGGAGACAAGTCGGTTGGAGGACGTTTTATTGGATCGCGACGCAAAATGAGTGTTCCATCGTCATTAGGAGGCCCTGAATGTTGCAATTAACTATCAGTTTTGCGTCGGATTCGAAAATCTAGACTCACAGGTAAACGACCATAAGGTGCCCGAGGCAGCAATAGACCCTTGGAGACAAGTCGGCTGGAGGCCGATGTATTGAATCTCGACCGAATTTGAGTGTTCCATCGTCATTAGAAGGCCCTGAACGTTACAATTAACTATCATTTTTGCGTCGGATTCGAAAATCTAGACTCACAGGAGAACGACCATATGGTGCCCGAGGCAGCAATAGACCCCTGGTGACAAGTCGGCTGGAGGCCTATGTATTGAATCTCGACGCAATTTGGTTGTTCCATCGTCATTAGAAGGCCCTGAACGTTACAATTAACTATCATTTTTGCGTCGGATACGAAAATCTAGACTCACAGGAGAACCACCATAAGGTGCCCGAGGCAGCAATAGACCCTTGGAGACAAGTCGGCTGGAGGACGATGTATTGAATCTCGACGCAATTTGAGAGTTCCATCATCATTAGGCGGCCCTTAACGTTACAATTAACTATCATTTTGGCGTCGGATTCGTAAATCTAGACTTACAAGAGAACGACCATAAAGTGACCGAGGCAGCATTAGACCCTTGGAGACAAGTCGGCTGGAGGACGATGTATTGGATCGCGACGCAATTTGAGTCTTCTATCGTCATTAGGAGGCGCTGAACGTTACAATTCACTATCATTTTTGCATCGGATTCGAAAATCTAGACTCACAGGAGAAGGACCATGTGGTCATTAGGTCATTAGGAGGCGCTGAATCTCGACGCAATTTGAGTGTTCCATCGGCGTTAGGAGGCCCTGAACGTTACAATTAACTATCATTTTTGCGTCGGATTCGATAATCTAAACTCACAGGAGAACGACCATAAGGTGCCCGAGGCAGCAATAGACCCTTGGAGACAAGTCGGCTGGAGGCCGATGTATTGAATCTCGACGCAATTTGAGTGTTCCATCGTCATTAGAAGGCCCTGAACGTTACAATTAACTATCATTTTTGCGTCGGATTCGATAATCTAGACTCACAGGAGAACGACCATAAGGTGCCCGAGGCAGCAATAGACAGTTGGAGCCAAGTCGGCTGGAGGCCGATGTATTGAATCTCGACGCAATTTGAGTGTTCCATCGTCATTACAAGGCCCTGAACCTTACAATTAACTATCAGTTTCGCGTCGGATTCGAAAATCTAGACTCACAGGAGAACGACCATAAGGTGCCCGAGGCAGCAATAGACCCTTGGAGACAAGTCGGCTGGAGGACGATGTATTGGATCGCAACGCAATTTGAGTATTCTATCGTCATTAGGAGGCGCTGAACGTTACAATTCACTATCATTTTTGCGTCGGATTCGAAAATCTAGACTCACAGGCGAAGGACCATGTGGTCATTAGGTCATTAGGAGGCGCTGAACGTTACAATTCACTATCATTTTTGCGTCGGATTCGAAAATCTAGACTCACAGGAGAAGGACGATGTGATGCCCGAGGCAGCGATATCCCCTTGGAGACAAGTCGGCTGGAGGCCGATGTATTGAATCTCGACGCAATTTGAGTGTTCCATCGGCATTAGAAGGCACTGAACGTTACAATTAACTATCATTTTTGCGTCGGATTCGAAAATCTAGACTCACAGGAGAACGACCATAAGGTGCCCGAGGCAGCAATAGACCCTTGGAGACAAGTCGTTTGGAGGACGATGTATTGGATCGCGACGCAATTTGAGTATTCTATCGTCATTAGGAGGCGCTGAACGTTACAATTAACTACCATTTTTGCGTCGGATTCGAAAATCTAGACTCATAGGAGAACGAGCATAAGGTGCCCGAGGCAGCAATAGACCCTTGGAGACAAGTCGGCTGGAGGACGATGTATTGAATCTCGACGCAATTTGAGAGTTCCATCATCATTAGGCGGCCCTGAACGTTACAATTAACTATCATTTTGGCGTCGGATTCGTAAATCTAGACTTACAAGAGAACGACCATAAAGTGCCCGAGGCAGGATTAGACCCTTGGAGACAAGTCGGCTGGAGGACGATGTATTGGATCGCGACGCAATTTGAGTGTTCCATCGTCATTAGGAGGCCCTGAATGTTACAATTAACTATCAGTTTTTCGTCGGATTCGAAAATCTAGACTCACAGCAGACGAACCATTTGGTGCCCGAGGCAGCAATATCCCCTTGGAGACAAATCGGCTGGAGAACGATGTATTGAATCCCGACGCAATTTGAGTCTTCTATCGTCATTAGGAGGCGCTGAAAGTTACAATTCACTATCATTTTTGCGTCGGATTCGATAATCTAAACTCACAGGGGAACGACCATAATGTGCCCGAGGCAGCTATTGACCCTTGGAGACAAGTCGGTTGGATGACGATGCATTGGATCGCGACGCAAAATGAGTGTTCCATCGTCATTAGGTGGCCCTGAATGTTGCAATTAACTATCAGTTTTGCGTCGGATTCGAAAATCTAGACTCACAGGAAAACGACCATAAGGTGCCCGAGGCAGCAATAGACCCTTGGAGACAAGTCGGCTGGAGGACGATGTATTGGATCGCGACGCAATTTGAGTCTTCTATCGTCATTAGGAGGCGCTGAACGTTACAATTCACTATCATTTTTGCGTCGGATTCGATAATCTAAACTCACAGGAGAACGACCATAATGTGCCCGAGGCAGCAATAGACCCTTGGAGACAAGTCGGCTGGAGGCCGATGTATTGAATCTCGACGCAATTTGAGTGTTCCATCGTCATTAGAAGGCCCTGAACGTTACAATTAACTATCATTTTTGCGTCGGATTCGAAAATCTAGACTCACAGGAGAACGACCATAAGGTGCCCGAGGCAGCAATAGACCCCTGGCGACATGTCGGCTGGAGGCCGGTGTATTGAATCTCGACGCAATTTGATTGTTCCATCGTCATTAGAAGGCCCTGAACGTTACAATTAACTATCATTTTAGCGTCGGATACGAAAATCTAGACTCACAGGAGAACGACCATAAGGTGCCCGAGGCAGAAATAGACCCTTGGAGACAAGTCGGCTGGAGGACGATGTATTGAATCTCGACGCAATTTGAGAGTTCCATCATCATTAGGCGGCCCTGAACGTTACAATTAACTATCATTTTTGCGTCGGATTCGAAAATCTAGACTCACAGGAGAAGGATCATATTGTGCCAGAGACAGCAATATCCCCTTTATCCCCTTGGAGACAAGTCGGCTGGAGGACGATGTATTGAATCTCGACGCAATTTGAGTGTCCTATCGTCATTAGGAGACCCTAAACGTTACAATTAACTATCATTTTTGCGTCGGATTCGATAATCTAAACTCACAGGGGAACGACCATACGGTGCCCGAGGCAGCTATTGACCCTTGGAGACAAGTCGGTTGGCGGACGAAGTATTGGATCGCGACGCAAAATGAGTGTTCCATCATCATTAGGAGGCAGAATGTTACAATTAACTATCATTTTTGGGTCGGATTCGATAATCTAAACTGACAGGAGAACGACCATAAGGTGCCCGAGGCAGCATTAGACCCTTGGAGACAAGTCGGCTGGAGGACGATGTATTGAATCTCGACGCAATTTGAGTGTTCCATCGGCATTAGGAGGCCCCGAACGTTGCAATTAACTATCATTTTTGCGTCGGATTCGATAATCTAAACTCACAGGAGAGCGACCATAAGGTGCCCGAGGCAGCAATATACCCTTGGAGACAAGTCGGCTGGAGGCCGATGTATTGAATCTCGACGCAATTTGAGTGTTCCATCGGCATTAGGAGGCCCTGAACGTAACAATTAACTATCATTTTTGCGTCGGATTCGATAATCTAAACTCACAGGAGAACGTCCATAAGCTGCCCGAGGCAGCAACAGACCCTTGGAGACAAGTCGGCTGGAGGACGATGTATTGAATCTCGACGCAATTTGAGTGTTCCATCGCCATTACAAGGCCCTGAATGTTACAATTAACTATCATTTTTGCGTCGGATTCGAAAATCTAGGATCACAGGAGAATGACCATAAGGTGCCCGAGGCAGCAATAGACCCTTGGAGACAAGTCGGCTGGAGGACGATATATTGGATCGTGACGCAATTTGAGTCTTCTATCGTCATTAGGAGGCGCTGAACGTTACAATTCACTATCATTTTTGCGTCGGATTCGAAAATCTAGACTCACAGGAGAAGGACCATGTGGTGCCCGAGGCAGCGTTATCCCCTTGGAGACAAGTCGGCTGGAGGCCGATGTATTGAATCTCGACGCAATTTGAGTGTTCCATCGTCATTACAAGGCCCTGAACGTTACAATTAACTATCATTTTTGCGTCGGATTCGAAAATCTAGAATCACAGGAAAACGACCATAAGGTGCCCGAGGCAGCATTAGACCCTTGGAGACAAGTCTGCTGGAGGCCGATGTATTGAATCTCGACACAATTTGAGTGTTCCATCGGCATTAGGAGGCCCTGAACGTTATAATTAACTATCATTTATGCGTCGGATTCGATAATCTAAACTCACAGGAGAACGACCATAAGGTGCCCGAGGCAGCAATAGACCCTTGGAGACAAGTCGGCTGGAGGCCGATGTATTGAATCTCGACGCAATTTGAGAGTTCCATCGTCATTAGGCGGCCCTGAACGTTACAATTAACTATCATTTTTGCGTCGGAGTCGAAAATATAGACTTACAAGAGAACGACCATAAAGTGCCCAAGGCAGCATTAGATCCTTGGAGACAAGTCGGCTGGAGGACGATGTATTGGATCGCGACGCAATTTGAGTGTTCCATCGTCATTAGGAGGCCCTGAATGTTACAATTAACTATCAGTATTTCGTCGGTTTCGAAAATCTAGACTCACAGCAGACGAACCATTTGGTGCCCGAGGCAGCAATATCCCTTTGGAGACAAATCGGCTGGAGGACGATGTATTGAATCCCGACGCAATTTGAGTCTTCTATCGTCATTCGGAGGCGCTGAACGTTACAATTCACTATCATTTTTGCGTCGGATTCGAAAATCTAGACTCACAGGAGAAGGATCATATTGTGCCCGAGACAGCAATACCCCTTGGAGACAAGTCGGTTGGAGGACGATGTATTGGATCGCGACGCAAAATGAGTGTTCCATCGTCATTAGGAGGCCCTGAATGTTACAATTAACTATCAGTTTTTCGTCGGATTCGTAAGTCTAAACTCACAGGAGAACGACCATAAGGTGCCCGAGGCAGCAATAGACCCTTGGAGACAAGTCGGCTGGAGGACGATGTATTGGATCGCGACGCAATTTGAGTGTTCCATCGTCATTAGGAGGCCCTGAATGTTACAATTAACTAACAGTTTCGCGTCGGATTCGAAAATCTACTCACAGGAGAAGTTCATACGGTGCTCGAGACAGCAATATACCCCTTGGAGACAAATCGGCTGGAGGACGATGTATTGAATCTCGACGCAATTTGAGTCTTCTATCGTCATTCGGAGGCGCTGAACGTTACAATTCACTATCATTTTTGCGTCGGATTCGGAAATCTAGACTCTCACGCGAAGGATCATATTGTGCCCGAGACAGCAATATCTCCTTGGAGACAAGTCGGCTGGAGGACGATGTATTGAATCTCGACGCAATTTGAGTGTCCTATCGTCATTAGAAGGCCCTGAACGTTACAATTAACAATCAGTTATGCATCGGATTCGAAAATCCAGAGTCACATGAGAGCAAACATAAGAGGCCGGAGGCAGTAATATCCCCATGGAGACAAGTCGGCTGGAGGACGATGTATTGACTCTCGACGCAATTTGAGTGTTCCATCGTCATTAGAAGGCCCTGAATGTTACAATTAACTATCAGTTTTTCGTCGGATTCGAAAATCTAGACTCACAGCAGACGAACCACTTGGTGCCCGAGGCAGCAATATCCCCTTGGAGACAAATCGGCTGGAGAACGATGTATTGAATAGCGACGCAATTTGAGTGTCCCATCGTCATTAGAAGGCCCTAAACGTTACAATTAACTATCATTGTTGCGTCGGATTCGATAATCTAAACTCACAGGGAAACGACCATACGGTGCCCGAGGCAGCTATTGACCCTTGGAGACAAGTCGGTTGGAGGACGATGTATTGGATCGCGACGCAAAATGAGTGTTCCATCGTCATTAAGAGGCCATGATCGTTACAATTAACTATCATTTTTGCGTCGGATTCAAAAATCTAGACTTACAAGAGAACGACCATAAGGTGCCCGAGGCAGCATTAGACCCTTGGAGACAAGTCGGCTGGAGGACGATGTATTGAATCTCGACGCAATTTGAGAGTTCTATCGTCATCAGGAGGCGCTGAAAGTTACTATTCACTATCATTTTTGCGTCGGATTCGAAAATCTAGACCTACAGGAGAAGGATCATATGGTGCCCGAGGCAGCAATAGACCCATGGAAACAAGTCGGCTGGAGGCCGATGTATAGAATCTCGACGCAATTTGAGTGTTCCATCGTCATTACAGGGCCCTGAATGTTACAATTAACTATCATTTTTGCGTCGGATTCGAAAATCTAGACTCACAGGAGAACGACCATAAGGTGCCCGAGGCAGCAATAGACCCTTGGAGACAAGTCGGCTGGAGGACGATATATTGGATCGCGACGCAATTTGAGTCTTCTATCGTCATTAAGAGGCGCTGAACGTTACAATTCACTATCATTTTTGCGTCGGATTCGAAAATCTAGACTCACAGGAGAAGGACAATGTGGTGCCCGAGGCAGCGATATCCCCTTGGAGACAAGTCGGCTGGAGGCCGAAATATTGAATCTCGACGCAATTTGAGTGTTCCATCGTCATTACAAGGCCCTGAACGTTACAATTAACTATCATTTTTGCGTCGGATTCGAAAGTCTAGAATCACATGAGAACGACCATAAGGTGCCCGAGGCAGCATTAGACCCTTGGAGACAAGTCTGCTGGAGGCCGATGTATTGAATCTCGTCACTATTTGAGTGATCCATCGGCATTAGGAGGCCCTGAACGTTATAATTAACTATCATTTTTGCGTCGGATTCGATAATCTAAACTCACAGGAGAACGACCATAAGGTGCCCGAGGCAGCAATAGACCCTTGGAGACAAGTCGGCTGGAGGACGATGTATTGAATCTCGACGCAATTTGAGAGTTCCATCGTCATTAGGCGGCCCTGAACGTTACAATTAACTATCATTTTTGCGTCGGATTCGAAAATCTAGACTTACAAGAGAACGACCATAAAGTGCCCACGGCAGCATTAGATCCTTGGAGACAAGTCGGCTGGAGGACGATGTATTGGATCGCGACACAATTTGAGTGTTCCATCGTCATTAGGAGGCCCTGAATGTTACAATTAACTGTCAGTTTTTCGTCGGTTTCGAAAATCTAGACTCACAGCAGACGAACCATTTGATGCCCGAGGCAGCAATATCCCTTTGGAGACAAATCGGCTGGAGGACGATGTATTGGATCGCGACGCAATTAGAGTCTTCTATCGTAATTAGGAGGCGCTGAACGTTACAATTCACTATCATTTTTGCGTCGGATTCGAAAATGTAGACTCACAGGAGAAGGACCATGTGGTCATTAGGTCATTAGGAGGCGCTGAATCTCGACGCAATTTGAGTGTTCCATCGGCATTAGGAGGCCCTGAACGTTACAATTAACTATCATTTTTGCGTCGGATTCGATAATCTAAACTCTCAGGAGAACGACCATAAGGTGCCCGAGGCAGCAATAGACCCTTGGAGACAAGTCGGCTGGAGGCCGATGTATTGAATCTCGACGCAATTTGAGTGTTCCATCGTCATTAGAAGGCCCTGAACGTTACAATTAACTATCATTTTTGCGTCGGATTCGAAAATCTAGACTCACAGGAGAACGATCATAAGGTGCCCGAGGCAGCAATAGGCCCCTGGTGACAAGTCGGCTGGAGGCCGATGTATTGAATCTCGACGCAATTTGAGTGTTCCATCGTCATTAGAAGGCCCTGAACGTTACAATTAACTATCATTTTTGCGTCGGATACGAAAATCTAGACTCACAGGAGAACGACCATAAGGTGCCCGAGGCAGCAATAGACCCTTGGAGACAAGTCGGCTGGAGGACGATGTATTGAATCTCGACGCAATTTGAGAGTTCCATCATCATTAGGCGGCCCTGAACGTTACAATTAACTATCATTTTGGCGTCGGATTCGTAAATCTAGACTTACAAGAGAACGACCATAAAGTGCCCGAGGCAGCATTAGACCCTTGGAGACAAGTCGGCTGGAGGACGATGTATTGGATCGCGACGCAATTTGAGTGTTCCATCGTCATTAGGAGGCCCTGAATGTTACAATTAACTATCAGTTTTTCGTCGGATTCGAAAATCTAGACTCACAGCAGACGAACCACTTGGTGCCCGAGGCAGCAATATCCCCTTGGAGACAAATCGGCTGGAGAACGATGTATTGAATAGCGACGCAATTTGAGTCTTCTATCGTCATTAGGAGGCGCTGAACGTTACAATTCACTATCATTTTTGCGTCGGATTCGAAAATCTAGACTCACAGGACAAGGATCATATTGTGCCCGAGACAGCAATATCCTCTTGGAGACAAGTTGGCGCAATTTGAGTGTCCCATCGTCATTAGAAGGCCCTAAACGTTACAATTAACTATCATTGTTGCGTCGGATTCGATAATCTAAACTCACAGGGAAACGACCATACGGTGCCCGAGGCAGCTATTGACCCTTGGAGACAAGTCGGTTGGAGGACGATGTATTGGATCGCGACGCAAAATGAGTGTTCCATCGTCAATAATAGGCCCTGAATGTTACAATTAACTATCAGTTTTTCGTCGGATTCGAAAATCTAAACTCACAGGAGAACGACCATAAGGTGCCCGAGGCCGCAATAGACCCTTGGAGACAAATCGGCTGGAGGACGATGTATTGGATCGGCACGCAATTTGAGTCTTCTATCGTCATTAGGAGGCGCTGAACGTTACAATTCACTATCATTTTTGCATCGGATTCGAAAATCTAGACTCACAGGAGAAGGACCATGTGGTCATTAGGTCATTAGGAGACACTGAATCTCGACGCAATTTGAGTGTTCCATCAGCGTTAGGAGGCCCTGAACGTTACAATTAACTATCATTTTTGCGTCGGATTCGATAATCTAAACTCACAGGAGAACGACCATAAGATGCCCGAGGCAGCAATAGACCCTTGGAGACAAGTCGGCTGGAGGCCGATGTATTGAATCTCGACGCAATTTGAGTGTTCCATCGTCATTAGAAGGCCCTGAACGTTACAATTAACTATCATTTTTGGGTCGGATTCGAAAATCTAGACTCACAGGAGAACGACCATAAGGTGCCCGAGGCAGCAATAGACCGTTGGAGACAAGTCGGCTGGAGGCCGATGTATTGAATTTCGACGCAATTTGAGTGTTCCATCGTCATTACAAGGCCCTGAACCTTACAATTAACTATCATTTTCGCGTCGGATTCGAAAATCTACTCACAGGAGAAGTTCACACGGTGCTCGAGACATCAATATACCCCTTGGAGAGAAATCGGCTGGAGGACGATGTATTGAATCTCGACGCAATTTGAGTGTTCCATCGGCATTAGGAGGCGCTGAACGTTACAATTCACTATCATTTTTGGGTCGGATTCGAAGATCTAGACTCACAGGAGAAAGATCATATTGTGCCCGAGACAGCAATATCCCCTTGGAGACAAGTCGGCTGGAGGACGATGTATTGAATCTCGACGCAATTTGAGTGTTCCATCGTCGTTACAAGGCCCTGAACGTTACAATTAACTATCATTTTTGCGTCGGATTCGAAAATCTAGACTCACAGGAGAACGACCAGAAGGTGCCCGAGGCAGCAATAGACCCTTGGAGACAAGACGGCTGGAGGACGATGTATTGGATCGCGACGCAATTTGAGTATTCTATCGTCATTAGGAGGCGCTGAACGTTACAATTCACTATCATTTTTGCGTCGGATTCGAAAATCTAGACTCACAGGAGAAGGACCATGTGGTGCCCGAGGCAGCGATATCCCCTAGGAGACAAGTCGGCTGGAGGCCGATGTATTGAATATCGACGCAATTTGAGTGTTCCATCGTCATTAGAAGGCCCTGAACGTTACAATTAACTATCATTTTTGCGTCGGATTCGAAAATCTAGACTCACAGGAGAACGACCATAAGGTGCCCGAGGCAGCAATAGACCCTTGGAGACAAGTCGGCTGGAGAACGATGTATTGAATCTCGACGCAATTTGAGAGTGCCATCGTCATTAGGAGGCCCTAAACGTTACAATTAAGCTATCATTTTTGCGTCGGATTCGGAAATCTAGAGTCACAGGAGGAGGATCATGTTGTGCCTGAGACAGCAATATCCCCTTGGAGACAAGTCGGCTGGAGGACGATATATTGAATCTCGACGCAATTTGAGTGTCCCATCGTCATTAGGAGGCCCTAAACGTTACAATTAAGCTATCATTTTTGCGTCGGATTCGATAATCTAAACTCACAGGAGAACGACCATATGGTGCCCGAGGCAGCAATAGACCCGTGGAGACAAGTCGGTTGGAGGCCGATGTATTGAATCTCGACGCAATTTGAGTGTTCCATCGTCATTACAAGGCCCCGAACGTCACAATTAACTATCATTTTTGCGTCGGATTCGAAAATCTAGACTCACAGGAGAACGACCATAAGGTGCCCGAGGCAGCAATAGACCCTTGGAGACAAGTCGGTTGGAGGACGATGTATTGGATCGCGACGCAATTTGAGTCTTTTATCGTCATTAGGAGGCGCTGAACATTACAATTCACTATCATTTTTGCGTCGGATTCGAAAATCTAGACTCACAGGAGAAGAATCATATTGTGCTCGAGACAGCAATATCCCCTTGGAGACAAGTCGGCTGGAGGACGATGTATTGAATCTCGACGCAATTTGAGGATTCCATCGGCATTAGGAGGCCCTGAACGTTACAATTAACTATCATTTTTGCGTCGGATTCGAAAATCTAGACTTACCAGAGAACGACCATAAGGTGCCCGAAGCAGCATTAAACCCTTGGAGGCAAGGCGGCTGGAGGACGATGTATTGAACCTCGACGCAATTGGAGAGTTCTATCGTCATCAGGAGGCGCTGAACGTTACTATTCACTATCATTTTTGCGTCGGATTCGAAAATCAAGACTCACAGGAGAATGATCATATGGTGCCCGAGGCAGCAACAGACCCTTGGAGACAAGTCGGCTGGAGGCCGATGTATTGAATATCGACGCAATTTGAGTCTTCTATCGTCATTAGGAGGCGCTGAACGTTACAATTCACTACCATTTTTGCGTCGGATTCGATAATCTAAACTCACAGGGGAACGACCATACGGTGCCCGAGGCAGCTATTGACCCTTGGAGACAAGTCTGTTGGATGACGATGTATTTAATCGCGACGCAAAATGAGTGTTCCATCGTCATTAGGTGGCCCTGAATGTTGCAATTAACTATCAGTTTTGCGTCGGATTCGGAAATCTAGACTCACAGGAAAACGACCATAAGGTGCCCGAGGCAGCAATAGACCCTTGGAGACAAGTCGGCTGGAGGACGATGTATTGGATCGCGACGCAATTTGAGTCTTCTATCGTCATTAGGAGGCGCTGAACGTTACAATTCACTATCATTTTTGCGTCGGATTCGATAATCTAAACTCACAGGAGAACGACCATAATGTGCCCGAGGCAGCAATAGACCCTTGGAGACAAGTCGGCTGGAGGCCGATGTATTGAATCTCGACGCAATTTGAGTGTTCCATCGCCATTAGAAGGCCCTGAACGATACAATTAACTATCATTTTTGCGTCGGATACGAAAATCTAGACTCACAGGAGAACGACCATAAGGTGCCCGAGGCAGCAATAGACCCTTGGAGACAAGTCGGCTGGAGGACGATGAATTGAATCTCGACGCAATTTGAGAGTTCCATCATCATTAGGCGGCCATGAACGTTACAATTAACTATCATTTTTGCGTCGGATTCGAAAATCTAGACTCACAGGAGAAGGATCATATTGTGCCAGAGACAGCAATATCCCCTTTATCCCCTTGGAGACAAGTCGGCTGGAGGACGATGTATTGAATCTCTACGCAATTTGAGTGTCCTATCGTCATTAGGAGACCCTAAACGTTACAATTAACTATCATTTTTGCGTCGGATTCGATAATCTAAACTCACAGGGGAACGACCATACGGTGCCCGAGGCAGCTATTGACCCTTGGAGACAAGTCGGTTGGCGGACGAAGTATTGGATCGCGACGCAAAATGAGTGTTCCATCATCATTAGGAGGCAGAATGTTACAATTAACTATCATTTTTGGGTCGGATTCGATAATCTAAACTCACAGGAGAACGACCATAAGGTGCCCGAGGCAGCATTAGACCCTTGGAGACAAGTCGGCTGGAGGACGATGTATTGAATCTCGACGCAATTTGAGTGTTCCATCGGCATTAGGAGGCCCCGAACGTTGCAATTAACTATCATTTTTGCGTCGGATTCGATAATCTAAACTCACAGGAGAACGACCATAAGGTGCCCGAGGCAGCAATATACCCTTGGAGACAAGTCGGCTGGAGGCCGATGTATTGAATCTCGACGCAATTTGAGTGTTCCATCGGCATTAGGAGGCCCTGAACGTTACAATTAACTATCATTTTTGCGTCGGATTCGAAAATCTAGACTCACAGGAGAAGGACCATGTGGTGCCCGAGGCAGCGATATCCCCTTGGAGACAAGTCGGCTGGAGGCCGATGTATTGAATCTCGACGCAATTTGAGTGTTCCATCGTCATTACAAGGCCCTGAACGTTACAATTAACTATCATTTTTGCGTCGGATTCGAAAATCTAGAATCACAGGAGAACGACCATAAGGTGCCCGAGGCAGCATTAGACCCTTGGAGACAAGTCTGCTGGAGGCCGATGTATTGAATCTCGACACAATTTGAGTGTTCCATCGGCATTAGGAGGCCCTGAACGTTATAATTAACTATCATTTTTGCGTCGGATTCGATAATCTAAACTCACAGGAGAACGACCATAAGGTGCCCGAGGCAGCAATAGACCCTTGGAGACAAGTCGGCTGGAGGCCGATGTATTGAATCTCGACGCAATTTGAGAGTTCCATCGTCATTAGGCGGCCCTGAACGTTACAATTAACTATCATTTTTGCGTCGGATTCGAAAATATAGACTTACAAGAGAACGACCATAAAGTGCCCAAGGCAGCATTAGATCCTTGGAGACAAGTCGGCTGGAGGACGATGTATTGGATCGCGACGCAATTTGAGTGTTCCATCGTCATTAGGAGGCCCTGAATGTTACAATTAACTATCAGTTTTTCGTCGGTTTCGAAAATCTAGACTCACAGCAGACGAACCATTTGGTGCCCGAGGCAGCAATATCCCATTGGAGACAAATCGGCTGGAGGACGATGTATTGAATCCCGACGCAATTTGAGTCTTCTATCGTCATTAGGAGGCGCTGAACGTTACAATTCACTATCATTTTTGCGTCGGATTCGAAAATCTAGACTCACAGGAGAAGGATCATATTGTGCCCGAGACAGCAATACCCCTTGGAGACAAGTCGGTTGGAGGACGATGTATTGGATCGCGACGCAAAATGAGTGTTCCATCGTCATTAGGAGGCCCTGAATATTACAATTAACTATCAGTTTTTCGTCGGATTCGAAAATCTAAACTCACAGGAGAACGACCATAAGGTGCCCGAGGCAGCAATAGACCCTTGGAGACAAGTCGGCTGGAGGACGATGTATTGGATCGCGACGCAATTTGAGTGTTCCATCGTCATTAGGAGGCCCTGAATGTTACAATTAACTATCAGTTTCGCGTCGGATTCGAAAATCTACTCACAGGAGAAGTTCATACGGTGCTCGAGACAGCAATATACCCCTTGGAGACAAATCGGCTGGAGGACGATGTATTGAATCTCGACGCAATTTGAGTCTTCTATCGTCATTCGGAGGCGCTGAACGTTACAATTCACTATCATTTTTGCGTCGGATTCGGAAATCTAGACTCACACGCGAAGGATCATATTGTGCCCGAGACAGCAATATCTCCTTGGAGACAAGTCGGCTGGAGGACGATGTATTGAATCTCGACGCAATTTGAGTGTCCTATCGTCATTAGAAGGCCCTGAACGTTACAATTAACAATCAGTTATGCGTCGGATTCGAAAATCCAGAGTCACATGAGAGCAAACATAAGAGGCCGGAGGCAGTAATATCCCCATGGAGACAAGTCGGCTGGAGGACGATGTATTGACTCTCGACGCAATTTGAGTGTTCCATCGTCATTAAGAGGCCATGATCGTTACAATTAACCATCATTTTTGCGTCGGATTCAAAAATCTAGACTTACAGGAGAACGACCATAAGGTGCCCGAGGCAGCATTAGACCCTTGGAGACAAGTCGGCTGGAGGACGATGTATTGAATCTCGACGCAATTTGAGAGTTCTATCGTCATCAGGAGGCGTTGAAAGTTACTATTCACTATCATTTTTGCGTCGGATTCGAAGATCTAGACCTACAGGAGAAGGATCATATGGTGCCCGAGGCAGCAATAGACCCATGGAAACAAGTCGGCTGGAGGCCGATGTTTTGAATCTCGACGCAATTTGAGTGTTCCATCGTCATTACAGGGCCCTGAACGTTACAATTAACTATCATTTTTGCGTCGGATTCGAAAATCTAGACTCACAGGAGAACGACCATAAGGTGCCCGAGGCAGCAATATACCCTTGGAGACAAGTCGGCTGGAGGCCGATGTATTGAATCTCGACGCAATTTGAGTGTTCCATCGGCATTAGGAGGCCCTGAACGTTACAATTAACTATCATTTTTGCGTCGGATTCGATAATCTAAACTCACAGGAGAACGACCATAAGCTGCCCGAGGCAGCAATAGACCCTTGGAGACAAGTCGGCTGGAGGACGATGTATTGGATCGCGACGCAATTTGAGTGTTCCATCGTCATTAGGAGGCCCTGAATGTTACAATTAACTATCAGTTTTTCGTCGGATTCGAAAATCTAGACTCACAGCAGACGAACCACTTGGTGCCCGAGGCAGCAATATCCCCTTGGAGACAAATCGGCTGGAGAACGATGTATTGAATAGCGACGCAATTTGAGTGTCCCATCGTCATTAGAAGGCCCTAAACGTTACAATTAACTATCATTGTTGAGTCGGATTCGATAATCTAAACTCACAGGGAAACGACCATACGGTGCCCGAGGCAGCTATTGACCCTTGGAGACAAGTCGGTTGGAGGACGATGTATTGGATCGCGACGCAAAATGAGTGTTCCATCGTCATTAAGAGGCCATGATCGTTACAATTAACTATCATTTTTGCGTCGGATTCAAAAATCTAGACTTACAAGAGAACGACCATAAGCTGCCCGAGGCAGCATTAGACCCTTGGAGACAAGTCGGCTGGAGGACGATGTATTGAATCTCGACGCAATTTGAGAGTTCTATCGTCATCAGGAGGCGCTGAAAGTTACTATTCACTATCATTTTTGCGTCGGATTCGAAAATCTAGACCTACTGGAGAAGGATCATATGGTGCCCGAGGCAGCAATAGACCCATGGAAACAAGTCGGCTGGAGGCCGATGTATTGAATCTCGACGCAATTTGAGTGTTCCATCGTCATTACAGGGCCCTGAACGTTACAATTAACTATCATTTTTGCGTCGGATTCGAAAATCTAGACTCACAGGAGAACGACCATAAGGTGCCCGAGGCAGCAATATACCCTTGGAGACAAGTCGGCTGGAGGCCGATGTATTGAATCTCGACGCAATTTGAGTGTTCCATCGGCATTAGGAGGCCCTGAACGTTACAATTAACTATCATTTTTGCGTCGGATTCGATAATCTAAACTCACAGGAGAACGACCATAAGCTGCCCGAGGCAGCAACAGACCCTTGGAGACAAGTCGGCTGGAGGACGATGTATTGAATCTCGACGCAATTTGAGTGTTCCATCGCCATTACATGGCCCTGAATGTTACAATTAACTATCATTTTTGCGTCGGATTCGAAAATCTAGACTCACAGGAGAACGACCATAAGGTGCCCGAGGCAGCATTAGACCCTTGGAGACAAGTCTGCTGGAGGCCGATGTATTGAATCTCGACACTATTTGAGTGTTCCATCGGCATTAGGAGGCCCTGAACGTTATAATTAACTATCATTTTTGCCTCGGATTCGATAATCTAAACTCACAGGAGCACGACCATAAGGTGCCCGAGGCAGCAATAGACCCTTGGAGACAAGTCGGCTGGAGGACGATGTATTGAATCTCGACGCAATTGGAGAGTTCCATCGTCATTAGGCGGCCCTGAACGTTACAATTAACTATCATTTTTGCGTCGGATTCGAAAATCTAGACTTACAAGAGAACGACCATAAAGTGCCCACGGCAGCATTAGATCCTTGGAGACAAGTCGGCTGGAGGACGATGTATTGGATCGCGACGCAATTTGAGTGTTCCATCGTCATTAGGAGGCCCTGAATGTTACAATTAACTGTCAGTTTTTCGTCGGTTTCGAAAATCTAGACTCACAGCAGACGAACCATTTGATGCCCGAGGCAGCAATATCCCTTTGGAGACAAATCGGCTGGAGGACGATGTATTGGATCGCGACGCAATTTGAGTCTTCTATCGTCATTAGGAGGCGCTGAACGTTACAATTCACTATCATTTTTGCGTCGGATTCGAAAATGTAGACTCACAGGAGAAGGACCATGTGGTCATTAGGTCATTAGGAGGCGCTGAATCTCGACGCAATTTGAGTGTTCCATCGGCATTAGGAGGCCCTGAACGTTACTATTAACTATCATTTTTGCGTCGGATTCGAAAATCTAGACTCACAGGAGAACGACCATAAGGTGCCCGAGGCAGCAATAGGCCCCTGGTGACAAGTCGGCTGGAGGCCGATGTATTGAATCTCGACGCAATTTGAGTGTTCCATCGTCATTAGAAGGCCCTGAACGTTACAATTAACTATCATTTTTGCGTCGGATACGAAAATCTAGACTCACAGGAGAACGACCATAAGGTGCCCGAGGCAGCAATAGACCCTTGGAGACAAGTCGGCTGGAGGACGATGTATTGAATCTCGACGCAATTTGAGAGTTCCATCATCATTAGGCGGCCCTGAACGTTACAATTAACTATCATTTTGGCGTCGGATTCGTAAATCTAGACTCACAGGAGAACGACCATAAGGTGCCCGAGGCAGCAATAGACCCTTGGAGACAAGTCGGCTGGAGGACGATGTATTGAATCTCGACGCAATTTGAGAGTTCTATCGTCATCAGGAGGCGCTGAAAGTTACTATTCACTATCATTTTTGCGTCGGATTCGAAGATCTAGACCTACAGGAGAAGGATCATATGGTGCCCGAGGCAGCAATAGACCCATGGAAACAAGTCGGCTGGAGGCCGATGTTTTGAATCTCGACGCAATTTGAGTGTTCCATCGTCATTACAGGGCCCTGAACGTTACAATTAACTATCATTTTTGCGTCGGATTCGAAAATCTAGACTCACAGGAGAACGACCATAAGGTGCCCGAGGCAGCAATATACCCTTGGAGACAAGTCGGCTGGAGGCCGATGTATTGAATCTCGACGCAATTTGAGTGTTCCATCGGCATTAGGAGGCCCTGAACGTTACAATTAACTATCATTTTTGCGTCGGATTCGATAATCTAAACTCACAGGAGAACGACCATAAGCTGCCCGAGGCAGCAACAGACCCTTGGAGACAAGTCGGCTGGAGGACGATGTATTGAATCTCGACGCAATTTGAGTGTTCCATCGCCATTACAAGGCCCTGAATGTTACAATTAACTATCATTTTTGCGTCGGATTCGAAAATCTAGACTCACAGGAGAACGACCATAAGGTGCCCGAGGCAGCAATAGACCCTTGGAGACAAGTCGGCTGGAGGACAATTTATTGGATCGCGACGCAATTTGAGTCTTCAATCGTCATTAAGAGGCGCTGAACGTTACAATTCACTATCATTTTTGCGTCGGATTCGAAAATCTAGACTCACAGGAGAAGGACAATGTGGTGCCCGAGGCAACGATATCCCCTTGGAGACAAGTCGGCTGGAGGCCGATGTATTGAATCTCGACGCAATTTGAGTGTTCCATCGTCATTACAAGGCCATGAACGTTACAATTAACTATCATTTTTGCGTCGGATTCGAAAATCTAGAAACACAGGAGAACGACCATAAGGTGCCCGAGGTAGCATTAGACCCTTGGAGACAAGTCTGCTGGAGGCCGATGTATTGAATCTCGACACTATTTGAGTGTTCCATCGGCATTAGGAGGCCCTGAACGGTTTAATTAACTATCATTTTTGCGTCGGATTCGATAATCTAAACTCACAGGAGAACGACCATAAGGTGCCCGAGGCAGCAATAGACCCTTGGAGACAAGTCGGCTGGAGGACGATGTATTGAATCTCGACGCAATTTGAGAGTTCCATCGTCATTAGGCGGCCCTGAACGTTACAATTAACTATCATTTTTGCGTCGGATTCGAAAATCTAGACTTACAAGAGAACGACCATAAAGTGCCCACGGCAGCATTAGATCCTTGGAGACAAGTCGGCTGGAGGACGATGTATTGGATCGCGACGCAATTTGAGTGTTCCATCGCCATTAGGAGGCCCTGAATGTTACAATTAACTGTCAGTATTTCGTCGGTTTCGAAAATCTAGACTCACAGCAGACGAACCATTTGATGCCCGAGGCAGCAATATCCCTTTGGAGACAAATCGGCTGGAGGACGATGTATTGGATCGCGACGCAATTTGAGTCTTCTATCGTCATTAGGAGGCGCTGAACGTTACAATTCACTATCATTTTTGCGTCGGATTCGAAAATCTAGACTCACAGGAGAAGGACCATGTGGTCATTAGGTCATTAGGAGGCGCTGAATCTCGACGCAATTTGAGTGTTCCATCGGCATTAGGAGGCCCTGAACGTTACAATTAACTATCATTTTTGCGTCGGAATCGAAAATCTAGAATCACAGGAGAACGACCATAAGGTGCCCGAGGCAGCATTAGACCCTTGGAGACAAGTCTGCTGGAGGCCGATGTATTGAATCTCGACACACAGACTCACAGCAGACGAACCACTTGGTGCCCGAGGCAGCAATATCCCCTTGGAGACAAATCGGCTGGAGAACGATGTATTGAATAGCGACGCAATTTGAGTGTCCCATCGTCATTAGAAGGCCCTAAACGTTACAATTAACTATCATTGTTGAGTCGGATTCGATAATCTAAACTCACAGGGAAACGACCATACGGTGCCCGAGGCAGCTATTGACCCTTGGAGACAAGTCGGTTGGAGGACGATGTATTGGATCGCGACGCAAAATGAGTGTTCCATCGTCATTAAGAGGCCATGATCGTTACAATTAACTATCATTTTTGCGTCGGATTCAAAAATCTAGACTTACAAGAGAACGACCATAAGCTGCCCGAGGCAGCATTAGACCCTTGGAGACAAGTCGGCTGGAGGACGATGTATTGAATCTCGACGCAATTTGAGAGTTCTATCGTCATCAGGAGGCGCTGAAAGTTACTATTCACTATCATTTTTGCGTCGGATTCGAAAATCTAGACCTACTGGAGAAGGATCATATGGTGCCCGAGGCAGCAATAGAACCATGGAAACAAGTCGGCTGGAGGCCGATGTATTGAATCTCGACGCAATTTGAGTGTTCCATCGTCATTACAGGGCCCTGAACGTTACAATTAACTATCATTTTTGCGTCGGATTCGAAAATCTAGACTCACAGGAGAACGACCATAAGGTGCCCGAGGCAGCAATATACCCTTGGAGACAAGTCGGCTGGAGGCCGATGTATTGAATCTCGACGCAATTTGAGTGTTCCATCGGCATTAGGAGGCCCTGAACGTTACAATTAACTATCATTTTTGCGTCGGATTCGATAATCTAAACTCACAGGAGAACGACCATAAGCTGCCCGAGGCAGCAACAGACCCTAGGAGACAAGTCGGCTGGAGGACGATGTATTGAATCTCGACGCAATTTGAGTGTTCCATCGCCATTACAAGGCCCTGAATGTTACAATTAACTATCATTTTTGCGTCGGATTCGAAAATCTAGACTCACAGGAGAACGACCATAAGGTGCCCGAGGCAGCATTAGACCCTTGGAGACAAGTCTGCTGGAGGCCGATGTATTGAATCTCGACACTATTTGAGTGTTCCATCGGCATTAGGAGGCCCTGAACGTTATAATTAACTATCATTTTTGCGTCGGATTCGATAATCTAAACTCACAGGAGCACGACCATAAGGTGCCCGAGGCAGCAATAGACCCTTGGAGACAAGTCGGCTGGAGGACGATGTATTGAATCTCGACGCAATTGGAGAGTTCCATCGTCATTAGGCGGCCCTGAACGTTACAATTAACTATCATTTTTGCGTCGGATTCGAAAATCTAGACTTACAAGAGAACGACCATAAAGTGCCCACGGCAGCATTAGATCCTTGGAGACAAGTCGGCTGGAGGACGATGTATTGGATCGCGACGCAATTTGAGTGTTCCATCGTCATTAGGAGGCCCTGAATGTTACAATTAACTGTCAGTTTTTCGTCGGTTTCGAAAATCTAGACTCACAGCAGACGAACCATTTGATGCCCGAGGCAGCAATATCCCTTTGGAGACAAATCGGCTGGAGGACGATGTATTGGATCGCGACGCAATTTGAGTCTTCTATCGTCATTAGGAGGCGCTGAACGTTACAATTCACTATCATTTTTGCGTCGGATTCGAAAATGTAGACTCACAGGAGAAGGACCATGTGGTCATTAGGTCATTAGGAGGCGCTGAATCTCGACGCAATTTGAGTGTTCCATCGGCATTAGGAGGCCCTGAACGTTACTATTAACTATCATTTTTGCGTCGGATTCGAAAATCTAGACTCACAGGAGAACGACCATAAGGTGCCCGAGGCAGCAATAGGCCCCTGGTGACAAGTCGGCTGGAGGCCGATGTATTGAATCTCGACGCAATTTGAGTGTTCCATCGTCATTAGAAGGCCCTGAACGTTACAATTAACTATCATTTTTGCGTCGGATACGAAAATCTAGACTCACAGGAGAACGACCATAAGGTGCCCGAGGCAGCAATAGACCCTTGGAGACAAGTCGGCTGGAGGACGATGTATTGAATCTCGACGCAATTTGAGAGTTCCATCATCATTAGGCGGCCCTGAACGTTACAATTAACTATCATTTTGGCGTCGGATTCGTAAATCTAGACTTACAAGAGAACGACCATAAAGTGCCCGAGGCAGCATTAGACCCTTGGAGACAAGTCGGCTGGAGGACGATGTATTGGATCGCGACGCAATTTGAGTGTTCCATCGTCATTAGGAGGCCCTGAATGTTACAATTAACTATCAGTTTTTCGTCGGATTCGAAAATCTAGACTCACAGCAGACGAACCACTTGGTGCCCGAGGCAGCAATATCCCCTTGGAGACAAATCGGCTGGAGAACGATGTATTGAATAGCGACGCAATTTGAGTCTTCTATCGTCATTAGGAGGCGCTGAACGTTACAATTCACTATCATTTTTGCGTCGGATTCGAAAATCTAGACTCACAGGACAAGGATCATATTGTGCCCGAGACAGCAATATCCCCTTGGAGACAAGTTGGCGCAATTTGAGTGTCCCATCGTCATTAGAAGGCCCTAAACGTTACAATTAACTATCATTGTTGCGTCGGATTCGATAATCTAAACTCACAGGGAAACGACCATACGGTGCCCGAGGCAGCTATTGACCCTTGCAGACAAGTCGGTTGGAGGACGATGTATTGGATCGCGACGCAAAATGAGTGTTCCATCGTCATTAATAGGCCCTGAATGTTACAATTAACTATCAGTTTTTCGTCGGATTCGAAAATCTAAACTCACAGGAGAACGACCATAAGGTGCCCGAGGCAGCAATAGACCCTTGGAGACAAATCGGCTGGAGGACGATGTATTGGATCGGGACGCAATTTGAGTCTTCTATCGTCATTAGGAGGCGCTGAACGTTACAATTCACTATCATTTTTGCATAGGATTCGAAAATCTAGACTCACAGGAGAAGGACCATGTGGTCATTAGGTCATTAGGAGACGCTGAATCTCGACGCAATTTGAGTGTTCCATCAGCGTTAGGAGGCCCTGAACGTTACAATTAACTATCATTTTTGCGTCGGATTCGATAATCTAAACTCACAGGAGAACGACCATAAGATGCCCGAGGCAGCAATAGACCCTTGGAGACAAGTCGTCTGGAGGCCGATGTATTGAATCTCGACGCAATTTGAGTGTTCCATCGTCATTAGAAGGCCCTGAACGTTACAATTAACTATCATTTTTGCGTCGGATTCGAAAATCTAGACTCACAGGAGAACGACCATAAGGTGCCCGAGGCAGCAATAGACCGTTGGAGACAAGTCGGCTGGAGGCCGATGTATTGAATTTCGACGCAATTTGAGTGTTCCATCGTCATTACAAGGCCCTGAACCTTACAATTAACTATCATTTTCGCGTCGGATTCGAAAATCTACTCACAGGAGAAGTTCACACGGTGCTCGAGACATCAATATACCCCTTGGAGAGAAATCGGCTGGAGGACGATGTATTGAATCTCGACGCAATTTGAGTGTTCCATCGGCATTAGGAGGCGCTGAACGTTACAATTCACTATCATTTTTGGGTCGGATTCGAAGATCTAGACTCACAGGAGAAAGATCATATTGTGCCCGAAACACCAATATCCCCTTGGAGACAAGTCGGCTGGAGGACGATGTATTGAATCTCGACGCAATTTGAGTGTTCCATCGTCGTTACAAGGCCCTGAACGTTACAATTAACTATCATTTTTGCGTCGGATTCGAAAATCTAGACTCACAGGAGAACGACCAGAAGGTGCCCGAGGCAGCAATAGACCCTTGGAGACAAGACGGCTGGAGGACGATGTATTGGATCGCGACGCAATTTGAGTATTCTATCGTCATTAGGAGGCGCTGAACGTTACAATTCACTATCATTTTTGCGTCGGATTCGAAAATCTAGACTCACAGGAGAAGGACCATGTGGTGCCCGAGGCAGCGATATCCCCTAGGAGACAAGTCGGCTGGAGGCCGATGTATTGAATATCGACGCAATTTGAGTGTCCCATCGTCATTAGGAGGCCCTAAACGTTACAATTAAGCTATCATTTTTGCGTCGGATTCGATAATCTAAACTCACAGGAGAACGACCATATGGTGCCCGAGGCAGCAATAGACCCGTGGAGACAAGTCGGCTGGAGGCCGATGTATTGAATCTCGACGCAATTTGAGTGTTCCATCGTCATTACAAGGCCCTGAACGTCACAATTAACTATCATTTTTGCGTCGGATTCGAAAATCTAGACTCACAGGAGAACGACCATAAGGTGCCCAAGGCAGCAATAGACCCTTGGAGACAAGTCGGCTGGAGGACGATGTATTGGATCGCGACGCAATTTGAGTCTTTTATCGTCATTAGGAGGCGCTGAACGTTACAATTCACTATCATTTTTGCGTCGGATTCGAAAATCTAGACTCACAGGAGAAGAATCATATTGTGCCCGAGACAGCAATATCCCCTTGGAGACAAGTCGGCTGGAGGACGATGTATTGAATCTCGACGCAATTTGAGGATTCCATCGGCATTAGGAGGCCCTGAACGTTACAATTAACTATCATTTTTGCGTCGGATTCGAAAATCTAGACTTACCAGAGAACGACCATAAGGTGCCCGAGGCAGCATTAAACCCTTGGAGACAAGGCGGCTGGAGGACGATGTATTGAACCTCGACGCAATTGGAGAGTTCTATCGTCATCAGGAGGCGCTGAACGTTACTATTCACTATCATTTTTGCGTCGGATTCGAAAATCTAGACTCACAGGAGAATGATCATATGGTGCCCGAGGCAGCAACAGACCCTTGGAGACAAGTCGGCTGGAGGCCGATGTATTGAATATCGACGCAATTTGAGTGTTCCATCGTCATTAGGAGGCCCTAAACGTTACAATTAACTATCATTTTTGCGTCGGATTCGATAATCTAAACTCACAGGAGAACGACCGTAAGGTGCCCGAGGCAGCATTAGACCCTTGGAGACAAGTCGGCTGGAGGAGGATGTATTGAATCTCGACGCAATTTGAGTGTCGCATCGTCATTACACGGCCCTAAACGTTACAATTAACTATCATTTTTGCGTCGGATTCGATAATCTAAACTCACAGGAGAACGACCATAAGGTGCCCGAGGCAGCAACAGACCTATGGAGACAAGTCGGCTGGAGGCCGATGTATTGAATCTCGACGCAATTTGAGTGTTCCATCGTCATTACAGGCCCTGAACGTTACAATTAACTATCATTTTTGCGTCGGATTCGATAATCTAGACTCACAGGAGAACGACCATAAGGTGCCCGAGGCAGCAATAGACCCTAGGAGACAAGTCGGCTGGAGGCCGACGTATTGAATCTCGACGCAATTTGAGTGTTCCATTGGCATTAGGAGGCCCTGATCGTTACAATTAACTATCATTTTTGCGTCGGATTCGATAATCTAAACTCACAGGAGAACGACCATAAGGTGCCCGAGACAGCAATAGACCCTTGGAGACAAGTCGGCTGGAGGCCGATGTATTGAATCTCGACGCAATTTGAGTGTTCCATCGTCATTACAAGGCCCTGAACGTTACAATTAATATCATTTTTGCGTCGGATTCGAAAATCTAGACTCACAGGAGAATGACCATAAGATGGCCGAGGCAGCAATAGACCCTTGGAGACAAGTCGGCTGAAGGCCGATGTATTGAATCTCGACGCAATTTGAGTGTTCCATCGTCATTACAAGGCCCTAAACGTTACAATTAACTATCATTTTTGCTTCGGATTCGATAATCTAAACTCACAGGAGAAGGACCATGTGGTGCCCGAGGCAGCAATAGACCCGTGGAGACAAGTCGGCTGGAGGCCGGTGTATTGAATCTCGACGCAATTTGAGTGTTCCATCGTCATTACAAGGCCCTGAACGTTACAATTAACTATCATTTTTGCGTCGGATTCGAAAATCTAGACTCACAGGAGAACGACCATAAGGTGCCCGAGGCAGCAATAGACCCTTGGAGACAAGTCGGCTGGAGGACGATGTATTGAATCTCGACGCAATTTGAGAGTTCCATCGTCATTAGACGATCCTGAACGTTACAATTAACTATCATTTTTGCGTCGGATCGAAAATCTAGACTTACAAGAGAAGGACCATAAAGTGCCCGAGGCATCATTAGACTCTTGGAGACAAGTCGGCTGGAGGATGATGTAATGGATCGCGACGCAATTTGAGTGTACCATCGTCATTAGGAGGCCCTGAATGTTACAATTAACTATCAGTTTTTCGTCGGATTCGAAAATCTAGACTCACAGCAGATGAACCATATGGTGCCCGAGGCAGCAATATCCCCTTGGAGACAAATCGGCTGGAGGACGATGTATTGAATCTCGACGCAATTTGAGTCTTCTATCGTCATTAGGAGGCGCAGAACGTTACAATTCACTATCATTTTAGCGTCGGATTCGAAAATCTAGAGTCACAGGAGAAGGACCATGTGGTGCCCTAGGCAGCGATATCCCCTTGGAGTCAAGTCGGCTGGAGGCCGATGTATTGAATCTCGACGCAATTTGAGTGTTCCATCGTCATTAGAAGGTCCTGAACGTTACAATTAACTATCATTTTTGCGTCGGATTCGAAAATCTAGACTTACAAGACAACGACCATAAAGTGCCCGAGGCAGCAATAGACCCTTGGAGACAAGTCTGCTGGAGGAGGATGTATTGGATCGCGACGCAATTTGAGTGTTCCATCGTCATTAGGAGGCCCTGAACGTTACAATTAACTATCATTTTTGCGTCGGATTCGAAAATCTAGACTTACAAGAGAACGACAATAAGGTGCCCGAGGCAGCATTAGACCCTTGGAGACAAGTCGGCTGGAGGACGATGTATTGAGCCTCGACGCAATTGGAGAGTTCTATCGTCATCAGGAGGCGCTGAACGTTACTATTCACTATCATTTTTGCGTCGGATTCGAAAATCTAGACTCACAGGAGAAGAATCATATTGTGCCCGAGACAGCAATATCCCCTTGGAGACAAGTCGGCTGGAGGACGATGTATTGAATCTCGACGCAATTTGAGGATTCCATCGGCATTAGGAGGCCCTGAACGTTACAATTAACTATCATTTTTGCGTCGGATTCGAAAATCTAGACTTACCAGAGAACGACCATAAGGTGCCCGAGGCAGCATTAAACCCTTGGAGACAAGGCGGCTGGAGGACGATGTATTGAACCTCGACGCAATTGGAGAGTTCTATCGTCATCAGGAGGCGCTGAACGTTACTATTCACTATCATTTTTGCGTCGGATTCGAAAATCTAGACTCACAGGAGAATGATCATATGGTGCCCGAGGCAGCAACAGACCCTTGGAGACAAGTCGGCGGGAGGCCGATGTATTGAATCTCGACGCAATTTGAGTAATCCATCGTCATTACAAGGCCCTGAACGTTACAATTAACTATCATTTTTGCGTCGGATTCGAAAATCTAGACTCACAGCAGAACGACCATAAGGTGCCCGAGGCAGCAATAGACCCTTGGAGACAAGTCGGCTGGAGGCCGATGTATTGAATCTCGACACAATTTGAGTGTTCCATCGGCATTAGGAGGCCCTGAACGTTACAATTAACTATCATTTTTGCGTCGGATTCGATAATCTAAACTCACAGGAGAGCGACCATAAGGTGCCCGAGACAGCAATAGACCCTTGGAGACAAGTCGGCTGGAGGCCGATGTATTGAATCTCGACGCAATTTGAGTGTTCCATCGTCATTACAAGGCCCTGAACGTTACAATTAAAATCATTTTTGCGTCGGATTCGAAAACCTAGACTCACAGGAGAATGACCATAAGAAGGCCGAGGCAGCAATAGACCCTTGGAGACAAGTCGGCTGGAGGCCGATGTATTGAATCTCGACGCAATTTGAGTGTTCCATCGTCATTACAAGGCCCTAAACGTTACAATTAACTATTTTTTGCGTCGGATTCGATAATCTAAACTCACAGGAGAACGACCATAAGGTGCCCGAGGCAGCAACAGACCCTTGGAGACAAGTCGGCTGGACGCCGATGTATTGAATCTCGACGCAATTTGAGTGTTCCATCGTCATTACAAGACCCTGAACGTTACAATTAACTATCATTTTTGCGTCGGATTCGAAAATCTAGACTCACAGGAGAACGACCATAACGTGCCCGAGGCAGCAATAGACCCTTGGAGACAAGTCGGCTGGAGGCCGATGAGTTGCATCTCGACGCAATTTGAGTGTTCCATCGGCATTAGGAGGCCCTGTACGTTACAATTAACTATCATTTTTGCGTCGGATTCGATAATGTAAACTCACAGGAGAACGACCATAAGGTCCCCGAGGCAGCAACAGACCCTTGGAGACAAGTCGGCTGGAGGCCGATGTATTGAATCTCGACGCAATTTGAGTGTTCCATCGTCATTACAAGGCCCTGAACGTTACAATTAACTATCATTTTTGCGTCGGATTCGAAAATCTAGACTCACAGGAGAACGACCACAAGGTGCCCGAGGCAGCAATAGACCCATGGAGACAAGTCGGCTGGAGGACAATGTATTGGATCGCGACGCAATTTGAGTGTTCTATCGTCATTAGGAGGCGCTGTACGTTACAATTCACTATCATATATGCGTCGGATTCGAAAATCTAGACTCACAGGAGAAGGACCATGTGGTGCCCGAGGCAGCGATATCCCCTTGGAGACAAGTCGGCTGGAGGCCGATGTATTGAATCTCGACGCAATTTGAGTGTTCCATCGTCATTAGAAGGCCCTGAACGTTACAATTCATTATCATTTTAGCGTCGGATTCGAAAATCTAGACTCACAGGAGAAGGATCATATTGTGCCCGAGACAGCAATATCCCCCTGGAAACAAGTCGGCTGGAGGACGATGTATTGAATCTCGACGCAATTTGAGTGTCCCATCGTCATTAGGAGGCCCTAAACGTTACAATTAACTATCATTTTTGCGTCGGATTCGAAAATCTAAACTACAAGGGGAACGACCATACGGTGCCCGAGGCAGCTATTGACACTTGGAGGCAAGTCGGCTGGAGGCCGATGTTTTGATCTCGACGCAATTTGAGTGTTCCATCGGCATTAGGAGGCCCTGTACGTTACAATTAACTATCATTTTTGCGTCGGATTCGATAATGTAAACTCACAGGAGAACGACCATAAGGTCCCCGAGGCAGCAACAGACCCTTGGAGACAAGTAGGCTGGAGGACGAAGTATTGAATCTCGACGCAATTTGAGTGTTCCATCGTCATTACAAGAACCTGAACGCTCCAATTAACTATCATTTTTGCGTCGGATTCGAAAATCCAGACTCACAGGAGAACGACCATAAGGTGCCCGAGGCAGCAATAGACCCTTGGAGACAAGTCCGCTGGAGGCCGATGTATTGAATCCCGACGCAATCTGAGTGTTCCATCGTCATTACAAGGCCCTGAACGTTACAATTCACTATAATTTTAGCGTCGGATTCGAAAATCTATACTCACAGGAGAAGGATCATATAGCGCCCGAGACAGCAATATCCCCTTGGAGACAAGTCGGCTGGAGGACGTTGTATTGAATCTCGACGCAATTTGAGTGTCCCATCGTCATTAGGAGGCCCTAAACGTTACAATTAACTATCATTTTTGCGTCGGATTCGAAAATCTAAACTCACAGGGGAACGACCATACGGTGCCCGAGGCAGCTATTGACACTTGGAGGCAAGTCGGCTGGAGGCCGATGTATTGAATCTCGACGCAATTTGAGTAATCCATCGTCATTACAAGGCCCTGAACGTTACAATTAACTATCATTTTTGCGTCGGATTCGAAAATCTAGACTCACAGCAGAACGACCATAAGGTGCCCGAGGCAGCAATAGACCCTTGGAGACAAGTCGGCTGGAGGCCGATGTATTGAATCTCGACGCAATTTGAGTGTTCCATCGTCATTACAAGGCCCTAAACGTTACAATTAACTATCATTTTTGCGTCGGATTCGAAAATCTAGACTCACAGGAGAACGACCATAAGGTTCCCGAGGCAGCAATAGACCCTTGGAGACAAGTCGGCTGGAGGCCGATGTATTGAATCTCGACGCAATTTGAGTGTTCCATCGTCATTACAAGGCCCTAAATGTTACAATTAACTATCATTTTTGCGTCGGATTCGATAATATAAACTCACAGGAGAACGACCATAAGGTGCCCGAGGCAGCAAGAGACCCTTGGAGACAAGTCGGCTGGAGGCCGATGTATTGAATCTCGACGCAATTTGAGTGTTCCATCGTCATTACAAGGCCCTGAACGTTACAATTAACTATCATTTTTGCGTCGGATTCGAAAATCTAGACTCACAGGAGAACGACCATAAGGTGCCCGAGGCAGCAATAGACCCTTGGAGACAAGTCGGCTGGAGGCCGATGTGTTGAATCTCAACATAATTTGAGTGTTCCATCGGCATTAGGAGGCCCTGAACGTTACAATTAACTATCATTTTTGCGTCGGATTCGATAATCTAAACTCACAGGAGAACGACAATAAGGTGCCCGAGGCAGCATCAGACCCTTGGAGACAAGTAGGCTGGAGGACGATGTATTGAATCTCGACGCAATTTGAGTGTTCGATCGTCATTACAAGGCCCTGAACGCTACAATTAACTATCATTTTTGCGTCGGATTCGAAAATCCAGACTCACAGGAGAACGACCATAAGGTGCCCGAGGCAGCAATAGACCCTTGGAGACAAGTCGGCTGGAGGACAATGTATTGGATCGCGACGCAATTTGAGTCGTCTATCGTCATTAGGAGGCGCTTAACGTTACAATTCACTATCATTTTTGCGTCGGATTCGAAAATCTAGACTCACAGGAGAAGGACCATGTGGTGCCCGGGGCAGCGATATCCCCTTGGAGACAAGTCGGCTGGAGGCCGATGTATTGAATCTCGACGCAATTTGAGTGTTCCATCGTCATTAGAAGTACCTGAACGTTACAATTCACTAGCATTTTAGCGTCGGATTCGAAAATCTAGACTCACAGGAGAAGGATCATATTGTGCCCGAGACAGCAATATCCCCCTGGTGACAAGTCGGCTGGAGGACGATGTATTGAATCTCGACGCAATTTGAGTGTCCCATCGTCATTAGGAGGCCCTAAACGTTACAATTAACTATCATTTTTGCGTCGGATTCGAAAATCTAAACTACAAGGGGAACGACCATACGGTGCCCGAGGCAGCTATTGACATATGGAGGCAAGTCGGCTGGAGGCCCATGTATTGAATCTCGACGCAATTTGAGTGTTCCATCGTCAATACAAGGCCCTGAACGTTACAATTAACTATCATTTTTGCGTCGGATTCGAAAATCTAGACTCACAGGAGAACGACCATAAGGTGCCCGAGGCAGCAATAGACCCTTGGAGACAAGTCGGCTGGAGGCCGATGTATTGAATCTCGACGCAATTTGAGTGTTCCATCGTCATTACAAGTCCCTAAACGTTACAATTAACTAAAATTTTTGCGTCGGATTCGATAATATAAACTCACAGGAGAACGACCATAAGGTGCCGGAGGCAGCAACAGACCCTTGGAGACAAGTCGGCTGGAGGCCGATGTATTGAATCTCGACGCAATTTGAGTGTTCCATCGTCATTACAAGGCCCTGAACGTTACAATTATCTATCATTTTTGCGTCGGATTCGAAAATCTAGACTCACAGGAGAACGACCGTAAGGTGCCCGAGGCAGCAATAGACCCTTGGAGACAAGTCGGCTGGAGGCCGATGTGTTGAATCTCGACGCAATTAGAGTGTTCCATCGGCATTAGGAGGCCCTGAACGTTACAATTAACTATCATTTTTGCGTCGGATTCGATAATCTAAACTCACAGGAGAACGACCTTAAGGTGCCCTAGGCAGCAACAGACCCTTGGAGACAAGTAGGCTGGAGGACGATGAATTGAATCTCGACGCAATTTGAGTGTTCCATCGTCATTACAAGGCCCTGAACGTAACAATTCACTATCATTTTTGCGACGGATTCGAAAATCTAAACTACAAGGGGAACGACCATACGGTGCCCTAGGCAGCTATTGACCCTTGGAGACAAGTCGGTTGGAGGACGATGTATTGGATCGCGACGCAAAATGAGTGTTCCATCGTCATTAGGAGGCCCTGAATGTTACAATTAACTATCAGTTTTTCGTCGGATTCGAAAATCTAAACTCACAGGAGAACGACCATAAGGTGCCCGAGGCAGCAATAGACCGTTGGAGACAAGTCGGCTGGAGGCCGATGTCTTGAATCTCGACGCAATTTGAGTGTTCCATCGTCATTACAACGCACTGAACCTTACAATTAACTATCAGTTTCGCGTCGGATTCGAAAATCTACTCACAGGAGAAGTTCATACGGTGCTCGAAACAGCAATATACCCCTTGGAGACAAATCGGCTGGAGGACGATGTATTGAATATCGACGCAATTTGAGTGTTCCATCAGCATTACAAGGCCCTGAACGTTACAATTAACTATCATTTTTGCGTCGGATTCGAAAATCTAGACTCACAGGAGAACGACCATAAGGTACCCGAGGCAGCATTAACCCTTGGAGACAAGTCGGCTGGAGGCCGATGTATTGAATCTCTACGCATTTTGAGTGTTCCATCGGCATTAGGAGGCCCTGATCGTTACAATTAACTATCATTTTTGCGTCGTATTCGAAAATCTAGACTCACAGGAGAAGGATCATATGGTGCCTGAGGCAGCAACAGACCCTTGGAGACAAGTCGGCTGGAGGCCGATGTATTGAATATCGACGCAATTTGAGTGTTCCATCGTCATTAGGAGGCCCTAACCGTTACAATTAACTATCATTTTTGCGTCGGATTCGAAAATCTAAACTCACAGGAGAGCGACCATAAGGTGCCCGAGGCAGCATTAGACCCTTGGAGACAAGTCGGCTGGAGGAGGATGTATTGAATCTCGACGCAATTTGAGTGTCCCATCGTCATTACAAGGCCCTAAACGTTACAATTAACTGCCATTTTTGCGTCGGATTCGATAATCTAAACTCACAGGAGAACGACCATAAAGTGCCCGAGGCAGCAACAGACCCTTGGAGACAAGTCGGCTGGGGGCCGATGTCTTGAATCTCGACGCAATTTGAGTGTTCCATCGTCATTACAAGGCCCTGAACGTTACAATTAACTATCATTTTTGCGTCGGATTCGAAAATCTAGACTCACAGGAGAACGACCATAAGGTGCCCGAGGCAGCAATAGACCCTTGGAGACAAGTCGGCTGGAGGACAATGTATTGGATCGCGACGCAATTTGAGTCGTCTATCGTCATTAGGAGGCGCTTAACGTTACAATTCACTATCATTTTTGCGTCGGATTCGAAAATCTAGACTCACAGGAGAAGGACCATGTGGTGCCCGAGGCAGCGATATCCCCTTGGAGACAAGTCGGCTGGAGGCCGATGTATTGAATCTCGACGCAATTTGAGTGTTCCATCGTCATTAGAAGTACCTGAACGTTACAATTCACTAGCATTTTAGCGTCGGATTCGAAAATCTAGACTCACAGGAGAAGGATCATATTGTGCCCGAGACAGCAATATCCCCCTGGTGACAAGTCGGCTGGAGGACGATGTATTGAATCTCGACGCAATTTGAGTGTCCCATCGTCATTAGGAGGCCCTAAACGTTACAATTAACTATCATTTTTGCGTCGGATTCGAAAATCTAAACTACAAGGGGAACGACCATACGGTGCCCGAGGCAGCTATTGACATATGGAGGCAAGTCGGCTGGAGGCCCATGTATTGAATCTCGACGCAATTTGAGTGTTCCATCGTCAATACAAGGCCCTGAACGTTACAATTAACTATCATTTTTGCGTCGGATTCGAAAATCTAGACTCACAGGAGAACGACCATAAGGTGCCCGAGGCAGCAATAGACCCTTGGAGACAAGTCGGCTGGAGGCCGATGTATTGAATCTCGACGCAATTTGAGTGTTCCATCGTCATTACAAGTCCCTAAACGTTACAATTAACTAAAACTTTTGCGTCGGATTCGATAATATAAACTCACAGGAGAACGACCATAAGGTGCCGGAGGCAGCAACAGACCCTTGGAGACAAGTCGGCTGGAGGCCGATGTATTGAATCTCGACGCAATTTGAGTGTTCCATCGTCATTACAAGGCCCTGAACGTTACAATTATCTATCATTTTTGCGTCGGATTCGAAAATCTAGACTCACAGGAGAACGACCGTAAGGTGCCCGAGGCAGCAATAGACCCTTGGAGACAAGTCGGCTGGAGGCCGATGTGTTGAATCTCGACGCAATTAGAGTGTTCCATCGGCATTAGGAGGCCCTGAACGTTACAATTAACTATCATTTTTGCGTCGGATTCGATAATCTAAACTCACAGGAGAACGACCTTAAGGTGCCCTAGGCAGCAACAGACCCTTGGAGACAAGTAGGCTGGAGGACGATGAATTGAATCTCGACGCAATTTGAGTGTTCCATCGTCATTACAAGGCCCTGAACGTAACAATTCACTATCATTTTTGCGACGGATTCGAAAATCTAAACTACAAGGGGAACGACCATACGGTGCCCTAGGCAGCTATTGACCCTTGGAGACAAGTCCGCTGGAGGCCGATGTATTGAATCTCGACGCAATTTGAATGTTCCATTGTCATTACAAAGCCCTGAACCTTACAATTAACTATCAGTTTCGCGTCGGATTCGAAAATCTACTTACAGGAGAAGTTCATACGGTGCTCGAAACAGCAATATACCCCTTGGAGACAAATCGGCTGGAGGACGATGTATTGAATATCGACGCAATTTGAGTGTTCCATCAGCATTACAAGGCCCTGAACTTTACAATTAACTATCATTTTTGCGTCGGATTCGAAAATCTAGACTCACAGGAGAACGACCATAAGGTACCCGAGGCAGCATTAACCCTTGGAGACAAGTCGGCTGGAGGCCGATGTATTGAATCTCTACGCATTTTGAGTGTTCCATCGGCATTAGGAGGCCCTGATCGTTACAATTAACTATCATTTTTGCGTCGTATTCGAAAATCTAGACTCACAGGAGAAGGATCATATGGTGCCTGAGGCAGCAACAGACCCTTGGAGACAAGTCGGCTGGAGGCCGATGTATTGAATATCGACGCAATTTGAGTGTTCCATCGTCATTAGGAGGCCCTAAACGTTACAATTAACTATCATTTTTGCGTCGGATTCGAAAATCTAAACTCACAGGAGAGCGACCATAAGGTGCCCGAGGCAGCATTAGACCCTTGGAGACAAGTCGGCTGGAGGAGGATGTATTGAATCTCGACGCAATTTGAGTGTCCCATCGTCATTACAAGGCCCTAAACGTTACAATTAACTGCCATTTTTGCGTCGGATTCGATAATCTAAACTCACAGGAGAACGACCATAAAGTGCCCGAAGCAGCAACAGACCGTTGGAGACAAGTCGGCTGGAGGCCGATGTCTTGAATCTCGACGCAATTTGAGTGTTCCATCGTCATTACAAGGCCCTGAACGTTACAATTAACTATCATTTTTGCGTCGGATTCGAAAATCTAGACTCACAGGAGAACGACCATAAGGTGCCCGAGGCAGCAATAGACCCTTGGAGACAAGTCGGCTGGAGGCCGATGTATTGAATCTCGACGCAATTTGAGTGTTCCATCGGCATTAGGAGGCCCTGAACGTTACAATTAACTATCATTTTTGCGTCGGATTCGATAATCTAAACTCAAAGGAGAACGACCATAAGGTGCCCGAGACAGCAATAGACCCTTGGAGACAAGTCGGCTGGAGGCCGATGTATTGAATCTCGACGCAATTTGAGTGTACCATCGTCATTACAAGGCCCTGAACGTTACAATTAATTATCATTTTTGCGTCGGATTCGAAAATCTAGACTCACAGGAGAACGACCATAAGGTGCCCGAGGCAGCAACAGACCCTTGGAGACAAGTCGGCTGGAGGCCGATGTATTGAATCTCGACGCAATTTGAGTGTTCCATCGTCATTACAAGGCCCTGAACGTTACAATTAACTATCATTTTTGCGTCGGATTCGAAAATCTAGACTCACAGGAAAACGACCATAAGGTGCCCGAGACAGCAATAGACCCTTGGAGACAAGTCGGCTGGAGGACGATCTATTGAATCTCGACGCAATTTGAGTGTTCCATCGTCATTACAAGGCCCTTAACGTTACAATTAACTATCATTTTTGTGTCGGATTCGATAATCTAAACTCACAGGAGAACGACCATAAGAGGCCCGAGGCAGCAACAGACCCTTGGAGACAAGTCATCAGGAGGCCGATGTATTGAATCTCGACGCAATTTGAGTGTTCCATCGTCTTTACAAGGCCCTGAACGTTACAATTAACTATCATTTTTGTGTCGGATTCGAAAATCTAGACTCACAGGAGAACGACCATAAGGTGCCCGAGGCAGCAATAGACCCTTGGAGACAAGTCGGCTGGAGGACGATGTATTGGATCGCGAAGCAATTTGAGTCATCTTCGTCATTAGGAGGCGCTGAACGTTACAATTCAATATCATTTTTGCGTCGGATTCGAAAATCTAGACTCACAGGAGAAGGACCATGAGTTGCCCGAGGCAGCGATATCCCCTTGGAGACAAGTCGGCTGGAGGCCGATGTATTGAATCTCGACGCAATTTGAGTGTTCCATCGTCATTAGAAGGCCCTGAACGATACAATTCACTATCATTTTTGCGTCGGATTCGAAAATCTAGACTCACAGGAGAAGGATCATATTGTGCCCGAGACAGCAATATCCCTCTGGAGACAAGTCGGCTGGAGGACGATGTATTGAATCTCGACGCAATTTGAGTGTCCCATCGTCATTAGGAGGCCCTAAACGTTACAATTAACTATCATTTTTGCGTCGGATTCGAAAATCTAAACTACAAGGGGAACGACCATACGGTGCCCGACGCAGCTATTGACCCTTGGTGACAAGTCGGTTGGAGGACGATGTATTAGATCGCGACGCAAAATGAGTGTTCCATCGTCATTAGGAGGCCCTGAATGTTACAATTAACTATCAGTTTTTCGTCGGATTCGAAAATCTAAACTCACAGGAGAACGACCATAAGGTGCCCGAGGCAGCAATAGACCGTTGGAGACAAGTCGGCTGGGGGCCGATGTATTGAATCTCGACGCAATTTGAGTGTTCCAACGTAATTACAACGCCCTGAACCTTACAATTAACTATCAGTTTCGCGTCGGATTCGAAAATCTACTCACAGGAGAAGTTCATACGGTGCTCGAGACAGCAATATACCCCTTGGAGACATATCGGCTGGAGGACGATGTATTGAATCTCGACGCAATTTGAGTGTTCCATCGGCATTACAAGGCCCTGAACGTTACAATTAACTATCATTTTTGCGTCGGATTCGAAAATCTAGACTCACAGGAGAACGACCATAAGGTGCCCGAGGCAATAATAGACCCTTTGAGACAAGTCGGCTGGAGGCCGATGTATTGAATCTCGACGCAATTTGAGTGTTCCATCGGCATTAGGAGGCCCTGAACGTTACAATTAACTATCATTTTTGAGTCGGATTCGAAAATCTAGACTCACAGGAGAAGGATCATATGGTGCCCGAGGCAGCAACAGACCCTTGGAGACAAGTCGGCTGGAGGCCGATGTATTGAATCTCGACGCAATTTGAGTGTTCCATCGTCATTACAAGGCCCTAAACGTTACAATTAACTATCATTTTTGCGTCGGATTCGATAATCTCAACTCACAGGAGAACGACCATAAGGTGCCCGAGGCAGCAACAGACCCTTGGAGACAAGTCGGCTGGATGCCGATGTATTGAATCTCGACGCAATTTGAGTCTTCCATCGTCATTACAAGGCCCTGAACGTTACAATTAACTATCATTTTTGTGTCGGATTCGAAAATCTAGACTCACAGGAGAACGACCATAAGGTGCCCGAGGCAGCAATAGACCCTTGGAGACAAGTCGGCTGGAGGACGATGTATTGGATCGCGAAGCAATTTGAGTCTTCTATCGTCATTAGGAGGCGCTGAACGTTACAATTCACTATCATTTTTGCGTCGGATTCGAAAATCTAGACTCACAGGAGAAGGATCATATTGTGCCCGAGACAGCAATATCCCCCTGGAGACAAGTCGGCTGGAGGACGATGTATTGAATCTCGACGCAATTTGAGTGTCCCATCGTCATTAGGAGGCCCTAAACGTTACAATTAACTATTATTTTTGCGTCGGATTCGAAAATCTAAACTACAAGGGGAACGACCATACGGTGCCCGACGCAGCTATTGACCCTTGGAGACAAGTCGGTTGGAGGACGATGTATTGGATCGCGACGCAAAATGAGTGTTCCATCGTCATTAGGAGGCCCTGAATGTTACAATTAACTATCAGTTTTTCGTCGGATTCGAAAATCTAAACTCACAGGAGAACGACCATAAGGTGCCCGAGGCAGCAATAGACCGTTGGAGACAAGTCGGCTGGAGGCCGATGTCTTGAATCTCGACGCAATTTGAGTGTTCCATCGTCATTACAACGCACTGAACCTTACAATTAACTATCAGTTTCGCGTCGGATTCGAAAATCTACTCACAGGAGAAGTTCATACGGTGCTCGAAACAGCAATATACCCCTTGGAGACAAATCGGCTGGAGGACGATGTATTGAATATCGACGCAATTTGAGTGTTCCATCAGCATTACAAGGCCCTGAACGTTACAATTAACTATCATTTTTGCGTCGGATTCGAAAATCTAGACTCACAGGAGAACGACCATAAGGTGCCCGAGGCAGCATTAACCCTTGGAGACAAGTCGGCTGGAGGCCGATGTATTGAATCTCTACGCATTTTGAGTGTTCCATCGGCATTAGGAGGCCCTGAACGTTACAATTAACTAACATTTTTGCGTCGGATTCGAAAATCTAGACTCACAGGAGAAGGATCATATGGTGCCTGAGGCAGCAACAGACCCTTGGAGACAAGTCGGCTGGAGGCCGATGTATTGAATATCGACGCAATTTGAGTGTTCCATCGTCATTAGGAGGCCCTAAACGTTACAATTAACTATCATTTTTGCGTCGGATTCGATAATCTAAACTCACAGGAGAGCGACCATAAGGTGCCCGAGGCAGCATTAGACCCTTGGTGACAAGTTGGCTGGAGGAGGATGTATTGAATCTCGACGCAATTTGAGTGTCCCATCGTCATTACAAGGCCCTAAACGTTACAATTAACTATCATTTTTGCGTCGGATTCGATAATCTAAACTCACAGGAGAACGACCATAAAGTGCCCGAGGCAGCAACAGACCCTTGGAGACAAGTCGGCTGGAGGCCGATGTCTTGAATCTCGACGCAATTTGAGTGTTCCATCGTCATTAGAAGGCCCTGAACGTTACAATTAACTATCATTTTTGCGTCGGATTCGAAAATCTAGACTCACAGGAGAACGACCATAAGGTGGCCGAGGCAGCAATACACCCTTGGAGACAAGTCGGCTGGAGGCCGATGTATTGAATCTCGACGCAATTTGAGTGTTCCATCGGCATTAGGAGGCCCTGAACGTTACAATTAACTATCATTTTTGCGTCGGATTCGATAATCTAAACTCAAAGGAGAACGACCATAAGGTGCCCGAGACAGCAATAGACCCTTGGAGACAAGTCGGCTGGAGGCCGATGTATTGAATCTCGACGCAATTTGAGTGTTCCATCGTCATTACAAGGCCCTGAACGTTACAATTAATTATCATTTTTGCGTCGGATTCGAAAATCTAGACTCACAGGAGAACGACCATAAGGTGCCCGAGGCAGCAACAGACCCTTGGAGACAAGTCGGCTGGAGGCCGATGTATTGAATCTCGACGCAATTTGAGTGTTCCATCGTCATTACAAGGCCCTGAACGTTACAATTAACTATCATTTTTGTGTCGGATTCGAAAATCTAGACTCACAGGAGAACGACCATAAGGTGCCCGAGGCAGCAATAGACCCTTGGAGACAAGTCGGCTGGAGGACGATGTATTGGATCGCGAAGCAATTTGAGTCTTCTATCGTCATTAGGAGGCGCTGAACGTTACAATTCACTATCATTTTTGCGTCGGATTCGAAAATCTAGACTCACAGGAGAAGGACCATGAGGTGCCCGAGGCAGCGATATCCCCTTGGAGACAAGTCGGCTGGAGGCCGATGTATTGAATCTCGACGCAATTTGAGTGTTCCATCGTCATTACAAGGCCCTGAACGTTACAATTAACTATCATTTTTGCGTCGGATTCGAAAATCTAGACTCACAGGAGAACGACCATAAGGTGCCCGAGACAGCAATAGACCCTTGGAGACAAGTCGGCTGGAGGACGATGTATTGAATCTCGACGCAATTTGAGTGTTCCATCGTCATTACAAGGCCCTTAACGTTACAATTAACTATCATTTTTGCGTCGGATTCGATAATCTAAACTCACAGGAGAACGACCATAAGGTGCCCGAGGCAGCAACAGACCCTTGGAGACAAGTCGGCTGGAGGCCGATGTATTGAATCTCGACGCAATTTGAGTGTTCCATCGTCATTACAAGGCCCTGAACGTTAAAATTAACTATCATTTTTGTGTCGGATTCGAAAATCTAGACTCACAGGAGAACGACCATAAGGTGCCCGAGGCAGCAATAGACCCTTGGAGACAAGTCGGCTGGAGGACGATGTATTGGATCGCGAAGCAATTTGAGTCTTCTTCGTCATTAGGAGGCGCTGAACGTTACAATTCAATATCATTTTTGCGTCGGATTCGAAAATCTAGACTCACAGGAGAAGGACCATGTGGTGCCCGAGGCAGCGATATCCCCTTGGAGACAAGTCGGCTGGAGGCCGATGTATTGAATCTCGACGCAATTTGAGTGTTCCATCGTCATTAGAAGGCCCTGAACGTTACAATTCACTATCATTTTTGCGTCGGATTCGAAAATCTAGACTCACAGGAGAAGGATCATATTGTGCCCGAGACAGCAATATCCCCCTGGAGACAAGTCGGCTGGAGGACGATGTATTGAATCTCGACGCAATTTGAGTGTCCCATCGTCATTAGGAGCCCCTAAACGTTACAATTAACTATCATTTTTGCGTCGGATTCGAAAATCTAAACTACAAGGGGAACGACCGTACGGTGCCCGACGCAGCAATTGACCCTTGGTGACAAGTCGGTTGGAGGACGATGTATTAGATCGCGACGCAAAATGAGTGTTCCATCGTCATTAGGAGGCCCTGAATGTTACAATTAACTATCAGTTTTTCGTCGGATTCGAAAATCTAAACTCACAGGAGAACGACCATAAGGTGCCCGAGGCAGCAATTGACCGTTGGAGACAAGTCGGCTGGGGGCCGATGTATTGAATCTCGACGCAATTTGAGTGTTCCAACGTAATTACAACGCCCTGAACCTTACAATTAACTATCAGTTTCGCGTCGGATTCGAAAATCTACTCACAGGAGAAGTTCATACGGTGCTCGAGACAGCAATATACCCCTTGGAGACATATCGGCTGGAGGACGATGTATTGAATCTCGACGCAATTTGAGTGTTCCATCGGCATTACAAGGCCCTGAACGTTACAATTAACTATCATTTTTGCGTCGGATTCGAAAATCTAGACTCACAGGAGAACGACCATAAGGTGCCCGAGGCAATAATGGACCCTTTGAGACTAGTCGGCTGGAGGCCGATGTATTGAATCTCGACGCAATTTGAGTGTTCCATCGGCATTAGGAGGCCCTGAACGTTACAATTAACTACCATTTTTGAGTCGGATTCGAAAATCTAGACTCACAGGAGAAGGATCATAAGATGCCCGAGGCAGCAACAGACCCTTGGAGACAAGTCGGCTGGAGGCCGATGTATTGAATATCGACGCTATTTGAGTGTTCCATCGTCATTAGGAGGCCCCAAACGTTACAATTAACTATCAGTTTTGCGTCGGATTCGATAATCTAAACTCACAGGAGAGCGACCATAAGGTGCCCGAGGCAGCATTAGACCCTTGGAGACAAGTCGGCTGGAGGAGGATGTATTGAATCTCCACGCAATTTGAGTGTCCCATCGTCATTACAAGGCCCTAAACGTTACAATTAACTATCATTTTTGCGTCGGATTCGATAATCTAAACTCACAGGAGAACGACCATAAGGTGCCCGAGGCAGCAACAGACCCTTGGAGACAAGTCGTCTGGAGGCCGATGTCTTGTATCTCGACGCAATTTGAGTGTTCCATCGTCATTACAAGGCCCTGAACGTTACAATTAACTATCATTTTTGCGTCGGATTCGAAAATCTAGACTCACAGGAGAACGACCATAAGGTGCCCGAGGCAGCAATAGACCCTTAGAGACAAGTCGGCTGGAGGCCGATGTATTGAATCTCGACGCAATTTGAGTGTTCCATCGGCATTCGGAGGCCCTGAACGTTACAATTAACTATCATTTTTGCGTCGGATTCGATAATCTAAACTCACAGGAGAACGACCATAAGGTGCCCGAGACAGCAATAGACCCTTGGAGACAAGTCGGCTGGAGGCCGATGTATTGAATCTCGACGCAATTTGAGTGTTCCATCGTCATTACAAGGCCCTGAACGTTACAATTCACTATCATTTTTGCGTCGGATTCGAAAATCTAGACTCACAGGAGAAGGATCATATTGTGCCCGAGACAGCAATATCCCTCTGGAGACAAGTCGGCTGGAGGACGATGTATTGAATCTCGACGCAATTTGAGTGTCCCATCGTCATTAGGAGGCCCTAAACGTTACAATTAACTATCATTTTTGCGTCGGATTCGAAAATCTAAACTACAAGGGGAACGACCATACGGTGCCCGACGCAGCTATTGACCCTTGGTGACAAGTCGGTTGGAGGACGATGTATTAGATCGCGACGCAAAATGAGTGTTCCATCGTCATTAGGAGGCCCTGAATGTTACAATTAACTATCAGTTTTTCGTCGGATTCGAAAATCTAAACTCACAGGAGAACGACCATAAGGTGCCCGAGGCAGCAATAGACCGTTGGAGACAAGTCGGCTGGTGGCCGATGTATTGAATCTCGACGCAATTTGAGTGTTCCAACGTAATTACAACGCCCTGAACCTTACAATTAACTATCAGTTTCGCGTCGGATTCGAAAATCTACTCACAGGAGAAGTTCATACGGTGCTCGAGACAGCAATATACCCCTTGGAGACATATCGGCTGGAGGACGATGTATTGAATCTCGACGCAATTTGAGTGTTCCATCGGCATTACAAGGCCCTGAACGTTACAATTAACTATCATTTTTGCGTCGGATTCGAAAATCTAGACTCACAGGAGAACGACCATAAGGTGCCCGAGGCAATAATAGACCCTTTGAGACAAGTCGGCTGGAGGCCGATGTATTGAATCTCGACGCAATTTGAGTGTTCCATCGGCATTAGGAGGCCCTGAACGTTACAATTAACTATCATTTTTGAGTCGGATTCGAAAATCTAGACTCACAGGAGAAGGATCATATGGTGCCCGAGGCAGCAACAGACCCTTGGAGACAAGTCGGCTGGAGGCCGATGTATTGAATCTCGACGCAATTTGAGTGTTCCATCGTCATTACAAGGCCCTAAACGTTACAATTAACTATCATTTTTGCGTCGGATTCGATAATCTCAACTCACAGGAGAACGACCATAAGGTGCCCGAGGCAGCAACAGACCCTTGGAGACAAGTCGGCTGGATGCCGATGTATTGAATCTCGACGCAATTTGAGTCTTCCATCGTCATTACAAGGCCCTGAACGTTACAATTAACTATCATTTTTGTGTCGGATTCGAAAATCTAGACTCACAGGAGAACGACCATAAGGTGCCCGAGGCAGCAATAGACCCTTGGAGACAAGTCGGCTGGAGGACGATGTATTGGATCGCGAAGCAATTTGAGTCTTCTATCGTCATTAGGAGGCGCTGAACGTTACAATTCACTATCATTTTTGCGTCGGATTCGAAAATCTAGACTCACAGGAGAAGGATCAAATTGTGCCCGAGACAGCAATATCCCCCAGGAGACAAGTCGGCTGGAGGACGATGTATTGAATCTCGACGCAATTTGAGTGTCCCATCGTCATTAGGAGCCCCTAAACGTTACAATTAACTATCATTTTTGCGTCGGATTCGAAAATCTAAACTACAAGGGGAACGACCATACGGTGCCCGACGCAGCTATTGACCCTTGGTGACAAGTCGGTTGGAGGACGATGTATTAGATCGCGACGCAAAATGAGTGTTCCATCGTCATTAGGAGGCCCTGAATGTTACAATTAACTATCAGTTTTTCGTCGGATTCGAAAATCTAAACTCACAGGAGAACGACCATAAGGTGCCCGAGGCAGCAATTGACCGTTGGAGACAAGTCGGCTGGGGGCCGATGTATTGAATCTCGACGCAATTTGAGTGTTCCAACGTAATTACAACGCCCTGAACCTTACAATTAACTATCAGTTTCGCGTCGGATTCGAAAATCTACTCACAGGAGAAGTTCATACGGTGCTCGAGACAGCAATATACCCCTTGGAGACATATCGGCTGGAGGACGATGTATTGAATCTCGACGCAATTTGAGTGTTCCATCGGCATTACAAGGCCCTGAACGTTACAATTAACTATCATTTTTGCGTCGGATTCGAAAATCTAGACTCACAGGAGAACGACCATAAGGTGCCCGAGGCAATAATGGACCCTTTGAGACAAGTCGGCTGGAGGCCGATGTATTGAATCTCGACGCAATTTGAGTGTTCCATCGGCATTAGGAGGCCCTGAACGTTACAATTAACTACCATTTTTGAGTCGGATTCGAAAATCTAGACTCACAGGAGAAGGATCATATGATGCCCGAGGCAGCAACAGACCCTTGGAGACAAGTCGGCTGGAGGCCGATGTATTGAATATCGACGCTATTTGAGTGTTCCATCGTCATTAGGAGGCCCCAAACGTTACAATTAACTATCAGTTTTGCGTCGGATTCGATAATCTAAACTCACAGGAGAGCGACCATAAGGTGCCCGAGGCAGCATTAGACCCTTGGAGACAAGTCGGCTGGAGGAGGATGTATTGAATCTCGACGCAATTTGAGTGTCCCATCGTCATTACAAGGCCCTAAACGTTACAATTAACTATCATTTTTGCGTCGGATTCGAAAATCTAGACTCACAGGAGAACGACCATAAGGTGCCCGAGGAAGCAATAGACCCTTAGAGACAAGTCGGCTGGAGGCCGATGTATTGAATCTCGACGCAATTTCAGTGTTCCATCGGCATTCGGAGGCCCTGAACGTTACAATTAACTATCAGTTTTTCGTCGGATTCGAAAATCTAAACTCACAGGAGAACGACCATAAGGTGCCCGAGGCAGCAATAGACCCTTGGAGACAAGTCGGCTGGAGGCCGATGTATTGAATCTCGACGCATTTTGAGTGTTCCATCGGCATTAGGAGGCCCTGAACGTTACAATTAACTATCATTTTTGCGTCGGGTTCGAAAATCTAGACTCACAGGAGAAGGATCTTATGGTGCCCGAGGCAGCAACAGACCCTTGGAGACAAGTCGGCTGGAGGCCGATGTATTGAATATCGACGCAATTTGAGTGTTCCATCGTCATTAGGAGGCCCTAAACGTTACAATTAACTATCATTTTTGCGTCGGATTCGATAATCTAAACTCACAGAAGAGCGACCATAAGGTGCCCGAGGCAGCATGAGACCCTTGGAGACAAGTCGGCTGGAGGCCGATGTATTGAATCTCGACGCAATTTGAGTGTTCCATCGTCATTACAAGGCCCTGAACGTTACAATTAACTATCATTTTTGCGTCGGATTCCAAAATCTAGACTCACAGGAGAACGACCATAAGGTGCCCTAGGCAGCAATAGACCCTTGGAGACAAGTCGGGTGGAGGCCGATCTATTGAATCTCGACGCAATTTGAGTGTTCCATCGGCATTACAAGGCCCTGAACGTTACAATTAACTATCATTTTTGCGTCGGATTCGAAAATCTAGACTCACAGGAGAACGACCATAAGGTGCCCGAGGCAATAATAGACCCTTTGAGACAAGTCGGCTGGAGGCCGATGTATTGAATCTCGACGCAATTTGAGTGTTCCATCGGCATTCGGAGGCCCTGAACGTTACAATTAACTATCATTTTTGCGTCGGATTCGAAAATCTAAACTACAAGGAGTACGACCATACGGTGCCCGAGGCAGCTATTGACCCTTGGTGACAAGTCGGTTGGAGGACGATGTATTGGATCGCGACGCAAAATGAGTGTTCCATCGTCATTAGGAGGCCCCAAACGTTACAATTAACTATCAGTTTTGCGTCGGATTCGATAATCTAAACTCACAGGAGAGCGACCATAAGGTGCCCGAGGCAGCATTAGACCCTTGGAGACAAGTCGGCTGGAGGAGGATGTATTGAATCTCGACGCAATTTGAGTGTCCCATCGTCATTACAAGGCCCTAAACGTTACAATTAACTATCATTTTTGCGTCGGATTCGATAATCTAAACTCACAGGAGAACGACCATAAGGTGCCCGAGGCAGCAACAGACCCTTGGAGACAAGTCGGCTGGAGGCCGATGTCTTGTATATCGACGCAATTTGAGTGTTCCATCGTCATTACAAGGCCCTGAACGTTACAATTAACTATCATTTTTGCGTCGGATTCGAAAATCTAGACTCACAGGAGAACGACCATAAGGTGCCCGAGGCAGCAATAGACCCTTAGAGACAAGTCGGCTGGAGGCCGATGTATTGAATCTCGACGCAATTTGAGTGTTCCATCGGCATTCGGAGGCCCTGAACGTTACAATTAACTATCATTTTTGCGTCGGATTCGATAATCTAAACTCACAGGAGAACGACCATAAGGTGCCCGAGACAGCAATAGACCCTTGGAGACAAGTCGGCTGGAGGCCGATGTATTGAATCTCGACGCAATTTGAGTGTTCCATCGTCATTACAAGGCCCTGAACGTTACTATTAACTATCATTTTTGCGTCGGGTTCGAAAATCTAGACTCTCAGGGGAACGACCATAAGGTGCCCGAGGCAGCAATAGACCCTTGGAGACAAGTCGGCTGGAGGCCGATGTATTGAATCTCGACGCAATTTGAGTGTTCCATCGTCATTACAAGGCCCTAAACGTTACAATTAACTATCATTTTTGCGTCGGATTCGATAATCTAAACTCACAGGAGAACGACCATAAGGTGCCCGAGGCAGCAACAGACCCTTGGAGACAAGTCGGCTGGAGGCCGATGTATTGAATCTCGACGCAATTTGAGTCTTCCATCGTCATTACAAGGCCCTGAACGTTACAATTAACTATCATTTTTGTGTCGGATTCGAAAATCTAGACTCACAGGAGAACGAGGCAGCAATAGACCCTTGGAGACAAGTCGGCTGGAGGACGATGTATTGGATCGCGAAGCAATTTGAGTATTCTTCGTCATTAGGAGGCGCTGAACGTTACAATTCAATATCATTTTTGCGTCGGATTCGAAAATCTAGACTCACAGGAGAAGGACCATGTGGTGCCCGAGGCAGCGATATCCCCTTGGAGACAAGTCGGCTGGAGGCCGATGTATTGAATCTCGACGCAATTTGAGTGTTCCATCGTCATTAGAAGGCCCTGAACGTTACAATTCACTATCATTTTTGCGTCGGATTCGAAAATCTAGACTCACAGGAGAAGGTTCATATTGTGCCCGAGACAGCAATATCCCTCTGGAGACAAGTCGGCTGGAGGACGATGTATTGAATCTCGACGCAATTTGAGTGTCCCATCGTCATTAGGAGGCCCTAAACGTTACAATTAACTATCATTTTTGCGTCGGATTCGAAACTCTAAACTACAAGGGGAACGACCATACGGTGCCCGACGCAGCTATTGACCCTTGGTGACAAGTCGGTTGGAGGACGATGTATTAGATCGCGACGCAAAATGAGTGTTCCATCGCCATTAGGAGGCCCTGAATGTTACAATTAACTATCACTTTTTCGTCGGATTCGAAAATCTAAACTCACAGGAGAACGACCATAAGGTGCCCGAGGCAGCAATAGACCGTTGGAGACAAGTCGGCTGGTGGCCGATGTATTGAATCTCGACGCAATTTGAGTGTTCCAACGTAATTACAACGCCCTGAACCTTACAATTAACTATCAGTTTCGCGTCGGATTCGAAAATCTACTCACAGGAGAAGTTCATACGGTGCTCGAGACAGCAATATACCCCTTGGAGACATATCGGCTGGAGGACGATGTATTGAATCTCGACGCAATTTGAGTGTTCCATCGGCATTACAAGGCCCTGAACGTTACAATTAACTATCATTTTTGCGTCGGATTCGAAAATCTAGACTCACAGGAGAACGACCATAAGGTGCCCGAGGCAATAATAGACCCTTTGAGACAAGTCGGCTGGAGGCCGATGTATTGAATCTCGACGCAATTTGAGTGTTCCATCGGCATTAGGAGGCCCTGAACGTTACAATTAACTATCATTTTTGAGTCGGATTCGAAAATCTAGACTCACAGGAGAAGGATCATATGGTGCCCGAGGCAGCAACAGACCCTTGGAGACAAGTCGGCTGGAGGCCGATGTATTGAATCTCGACGCAATTTGAGTGTTCCATCGTCATTACAAGGCCCTAAACGTTACAATTAACTATCATTTTTGCGTCGGATTCGAAAATCTAGACTCACAGGAGAAGGATCATATGATGCCCGAGGCAGCAACAGACCCTTGGAGACAAGTCGGCTGGAGGCCGATGTATTGAATATCGACGCTATTTGAGTGTTCCATCGTCATTAGGAGGCCCCAAACGTTACAATTAACTATCAGTTTTGCGTCGGATTCGATAATCTAAACTCACAGGAGAGCGACCATAAGGTGCCCGAGGCAGCATTAGACCCTTGGAGACAAGTCGGCTGGAGGAGGATGTATTGAATCTCGACGCAATTTGAGTGTCCCATCGTCATTACAAGGCCCTAAACGTTACAATTAACTATCATTTTTGCGTCGGATTCGATAATCTAAACTCACAGGAGAACGACCATAAGGTGCCCGAGGCAGCAACAGACCCTTGGAGACAAGTCGGCTGGAGGCCGATGTCTTGAATCTCGACGCAATTTGAGTGTTCCATCGTCATTACAAGGCCCTGAACGTAACAATTAACTATCATTTTTGCGTCGGATTCGAAAATCTAGACTCACAGGAGAACGACCATAAGGTGCCCGAGGCAGCAATAGACCCTTAGAGACAAGTCGGCTGGAGGCCGATGTATTGGATCTCGACGCAATTTGAGTGTTCCATCGGCATTCGGAGGCCCTGAACGTTACAATTAACTATCAGTTTTTCGTCGGATTCGAAAATCTAAACTCACAGGAGAACGACCATAAGGTGCCCGAGGCAGCAATAGACCCTTGGAGACAAGTCGGCTGGAGGCCGATGTATTGAATCTCGACGCATTTTGAGTGTTCCATCGGCATTAGGAGGCCCTGAACGTTACAATTAACTATCATTTTTGCGTCGGGTTCGAAAATCTAGACTCACAGGAGAAGGATCTTATGGTGCCCGAGGCAGCAACAGACCCTTGGAGACAAGTCGGCTGGAGGCCGATGTATTGAATATCGACGCAATTTGAGTGTTCCATCGTCATTAGGAGGCCCTAAACGTTACAATTAACTATCATTTTTGCGTCGGATTCGATAATCTAAACTCACAGGAGAGCGACCATAAGGTGCCCGAGGCAGCATGAGACCCTTGGAGACAAGTCGGCTGGAGGCCGATGTATTGAATCTCGACGCAATTTGAGTGTTCCATCGTCATTACAAGGCCCTGAACGTTACAATTAACTATCATTTTTGCGTCGGATTCCAAAATCTAGACTCACAGGAGAACGACCATAAGGTGCCCTAGGCAGCAATAGACCCTTGGAGACAAGTCGGCTGGAGGCCGATCTATTGAATCTCGACGCAATTTGAGTGTTCCATCGGCATTACAAGGCCCTGAACGTTACAATTAACTATCATTTTTGCGTCGGATTCGAAAATCTAGACTCACAGGAGAACGACCATAAGGTGCCCGAGGCAATAATAGACCCTTTGAGACAAGTCGGCTGGAGGCCGATGTATTGAATCTCGACGCAATTTGAGTGTTCCATCGGCATTCGGAGGCCCTGAACGTTACAATTAACTATCATTTTTGCGTCGGATTCGAAAATCTAAACTACAAGGAGTACGACCATACGGTGCCCGAGGCAGCTATTGACCCTTGGTGACAAGTCGGTTGGAGGACGATGTATTGGATCGCGACGCAAAATGAGTGTTCCATCGTCATTAGGAGGCCCTGAATGTTACAATTAACTATCAGTTTTTCGTCGGATTCGAAAATCTAAACTCACAGGAGAACGACCATAAGGTGCCCGAGGCAGCAATAGACCCTTGGAGACAAGTCGGCTGGAGGCCGATGTATTGAATCTCGACGCATTTTGAGTGTTCCATCGGCATTAGGAGGCCCTGAACGTTACAATTAACTATCATTTTTGCGTCGGGTTCGAAAATCTAGACTCACAGGAGAAGGATCTTATGGTGCCCGAGGCAGCAACAGACCCTTGGAGACAAGTCGGCTGGAGGCCGATCTATTGAATCTCGATGCAATTTGAGTGTTCCATCGGCATTACAAGGCCCTGAACGTTACAATTAACTATCATTTTTGCGTCGGATTCGAAAATCTAGACTCACAGGAGAACGACCATAAGGTGCCCGAGGCAATAATAGACCCTTTGAGACAAGTCGGCTGGAGGCCGATGTCTTGAATCTCGACGCAATTTGAGTGTTCCATCGTCATTACAAGGCCCTGAACGTTACAATTAATTATCATTTTTGCGTCGGATTCGAAAATCTAGACTCACAGGAGAACGACCATAAGGTGCCCGAGGCAGCAATTGACCCTTAGAGACAAGTCGGCTGGAGGCCGATGTATTGAATCTCGACGCAATTTGAGTGTTCCATCGGCATTCGGAGACCCTGAACGTTACAATTAACTATCATTTTTGCGTCGGATTCGATAATCTAAACTCACAGGAGAACGACCATAAGGTGCCCGAGACAGCAATAGACCCTTGGAGACAAGTCGGCTGGAGGCCGATGTATTGAATCTCGACGCAATTTGAGTGTTCCATCGTCATTACAAGGCCCAGAACGTTACAATTAACTATCATTTTTGCGTCGGGTTCGAAAATCTAGACTCACAGGGGAACGACCATAAGGTGCCCGAGGCAGCAATAGACCCTTGGAGACAAGTCGGCTGGAGGCCGATGTATTGAATCTCGACGCAATTTGAGTGTTCCATCGACATTACAAGGCCCTAAACGTTACAATTAACTATCATTTTTGCGTCGGATTCGATAATCTAAACTCACAGGGGAACGACCATAAGGTGCCCGAGGCAGCAACAGACCCTTGGAGACAAGTCGGCTGGAGGCCGATGTATTGAATCTCGACGCAATTTGAGTCTTCCATCGTCATTACAAGGCCCTGAACGTTACAATTAACTATCATTTTTGTGTCGGATTCGAAAATCTAGACTCACAGTAGAACGACCATAAGGTGCCCGAGGCAGCAATAGACCCTTGGAGACAAGTCGGCTGGAGGACGATGTATTGGATCGCGAAGCAATTTGAGTCTTCTATCGTCATTAGGAGGCGCTGAACGTTACAATTCACTATCATTTTTGCGTCGGATTCGAAAATCTAGACTCACAGGAGAAGGATCATATTGTGCCCGAGACAGCAATATCCCCCTGGAGACAAGTCGGCTGGAGGACGATGTATTGAATCTCGACGCTATTTGAGTGTTCCATCGGCATTACAAGGCCCTGAACGTTACAATTAACTATCATTTTTGCGTCGGATTCGAAAATCTAGACTCACAGGAGAACGACCATAAGGTGCCCGAGGCAATAATAGACCCTTGGAGACAAGTCGGCTGGAGGCCGATGTATTGAATCTCGACGCAATTTGGGTGTTCCATCGGCATTAGGAGGCCCTGAACGTTAAAATTAACTATCATTTTTGCGCCGGATTCGAAAATCTAGACTCACAGGAGAAGGATCATATGGTGCCCGAGGCAGCAACAGACCCATGGAGACAAGTCGGCTGGAGGCCGATGTATTGAATCTCGACGCAATGTGAGTGTTCCATCGTCATTAGGAGGCCCTAAACGTTACAAATAACTATCATTTTTGCGTCGGATTCGATAATCTAAACTCACAGGAGAACGACCATAAGGTGCCCGAGGCAGCAGTAGACCCTTGGAGACAAGTCGGCTGGAGGCCGATGTGTTGAATCTCGACGCAATTTGAGTGTTCCAACGGCATTAGGAGGCCCTGAACGTTACAAATAACTATCATTTTTGCGTCGTATTCGATAATCTAAACTCACAGGAGAACGACCATAAGGTGCCCGAGGCAGCAACAGACCCTTGGAGACAAGTCGGCTGGAGGACGATGTATTGGATCGCGACGCAATTTGAGTCTTCTATCGTCATTAGGAGGCGCTGAACGTTACAATTCACTATCATTTTTGCGTCGGATTCGAAAATCTAGACTCACAGGAGAAGGACCATGAGGTGCCCGAGGCAGCGATATCCCCTTGGAGACAAGTCGGCTGGAGGCCGATGTATTGAATCTCGACGCAATTTGAGTGTTCCATCGTCATTACAAGCCCTGAACCTTACAATTAACTATCAGTTTCGCGTCGGATTCGAAAGTCTACTCACAGGAGAAGTTCATACTGTGCTCGAGACAGCAATATACCCCTTTGGAGACAAATCGGCTGGAGGACGATGTATTGAATCTCGACGCAATTTGAGTCTTCTATCGTCATTAGGAGGCGCTGAACGTTACAATTCACTATCATTTTTGCGTCGGATTCGAAAATCTAGACTCACAGGAGAAAGATCATATTGTGCCCGAGACAGCAATATCCCCTTGGAGACAAGTCGGCTGGAGGGCGATGTATTGAATCTCGACGCAATTTGAGTGTCCCATCGTCATTAGGAGGCCCTAAACGTTACAATTAACTCTCATTTTTGCGTCGGATTCGATAATCTAAACTCACAGGGGAACGACCATACGGTGCCCGAGGCAGCTATTGACCCTTGGAGACAAGTCGGTTGGAGGACGATGTATTGGATCGCCACGCAAAATGAGTGTTCCATCGTCATTAGGAGGCCCTGAATGTTACAATTAACTATCAGTTTTTCGTCGGATTCGAAAATCTAAACTCACAGGAGAACGACCATAAGGTGCCCGAGGCAGCAACAGACCCTTGGAGACAAGACGGCTGGAGGCCGATGTATTGAATCTCGACGCAATTTGAGTGTTCCATCGTCATTACAAGGCCCTGAACGTTACAATTCACTATCATTTTAGAGTCGGATTCGAAAATCTAGACTCACAGGAGGAGGATCATATTGTGCCCGAGACAGCAATATCCCCCTGGAGACAAGTCGGCTGGAGGACGATGTATTGAGTCTCGACGCTATTTGAGTGTCCCATCGTCATTAGGAGGCCCTAAACGTTACAATTAACTATCATTTTTGCGTCGGATTCGAAAATCTAAACTCACAGGAGAACGACCATAAGGTGCCCGAGGCAGCAACAGACCCTTGGAGACAAGACGGCTGGAGGCCGATGTATTGAATCTCGACGCAATTTGAGTGTTCCATCGTCATTACAAGGCCCTGAACGTTACAATTAACTATCATTTTTGCGTCGGATTCGAAAATCTAGACTCACAGGAGAAAGACCATAAGGTGCCCGAGGCAGCAATAGACCCTTGGAGACAAGTCGGCTGGAGGCCGATGTGTTGAATCTCGACGCAATTTGAGTGTTCCATCGGCATTAGGAGGCCCTGAACGTTACAATTAACTATCATTTTTGCGTCGGATTCGATAATCTAAACTCACAGGAGAACGATCATAAGGTGCCCGAGGCAGCAACAGACCCTTGGAGACAAGTAGGCTGGAGGACGATGTATTGAATCTCGACGCAATTTGAGTGTTCCATCGTCATTACAAGGCCCTGAACGCTACAATTAACTATCATTTTTGCGTCGGATTCGAAAATCCAGACTCACAGAAGAACGACCATAAGGTGGCCGAGGCAGCAATAGACCCTTGGAGACAAGTCGGCTGGAGGACGATGTATTGGATCGCGACGCAATTTGAGTCTTCTATCGTCATTAGGAGGCGCTGAACGTTACAATTCACTATCATTTTTGCGTCGGATTCGAAAATCTAGACTCACAGGAGATGGACCATGTGGTGCCCGAGACAGCTATATCCCCTTGGAGACAAGTCGGCTGGAGGCCGATGTATTGAATCTCGACGCAATTTGAGTGTTCCATCGTCAATATAAGGCCCTGAACGTTACAATTCACTATCATTTTAGCGTCGGATTCGAAAATCTAGACTCACAGGAGAAGGATCATATTGTGCCCGAGACTGCAATATCCCCCTGGAGACAAGTCGGCTGGAGGACGATGTATTGAATCTCGACGCAATTTGAGTGTCCCATCGTCATTAGGAGGCCCTAAACGTTACAATTAACTATCATTTTTGCGTCGGAATCGAAAATCTAAACTCACAGGGGAACGACCATACGGTTCCCGAGGCAGCTATTGACCCTTGGAGACAAGTCGGTTGGAGGACGATGTATTGGTTCGCGACGCAAAATGAGTGTTCCATCGTCATTAAGAGGCCCTGAATGTTACAATTAACTATCAGTTTTTCGTCGGATTCGAAAATCTAAACTCACAGGAGAACGACCATAAGGTGCCCGAGGAAGCAATAGACCGTTGGAGACAAGTCGGCTGGTGGCCGATGTATTGGATCCCGACGCAATTTGAGTCTTCTATCGTCATTAGGAGGCCCTGAACGTTACAATTAACTATCAGTTTCGCGTCGGATTCGAAAATCTACTCACAGGAGAAGTTCATACGGTGCTCGAGACAGCAATATACCCCTTGGAGACATATCGGCTGGAGGACGATGTATTGAATCTCGACGCAATTTGAGTGTTCCATCGGCATTACAAGGCCCTGAACGTTACAATTAACTATCATTTTTGCGTCGGATTCGAAAATCTAGACTCACAGGAGAACGACCATAAGGTGCCAGAGGCAGTAATAGACCCTTGGAGACAAGTCGGCTGGAGGCCGATGTATTGAATCTCGACGCAATTTGAGTGTTCCATCGGCATTAGGAGGCCCTGAACGTTACAATTAACTATCATTTTTGCGTCGGATTCGAAAATCTAGACTCACAGGAGAAGGATCATATGGTGCCCGAGGCAGCAACAGACCCTTGGAGACAAGTCGGCTGGAGGCCGATGTATTGAATCTCGACGGAATTTGAGTGTTCCATCGTCATTAGGAGGCCCTAAACGTTACAATTAACTATCATTTTTGCGTCGGATTCGATAATCTAAACTCACAGGAGAACGACCATAAGGTGCCCGAGGCAGCAACAGACCCTTGGAGACAAGTCGGCTGGAGGCCGATGTATTGAATCTCGACGCAATTTGAGTGTTCCATCGTCATTACAAGGCCCTTAACGTTACAATTAACTATCATTTTTGCGACGGATTCGAAAATCTACTCACAGGAGAAGTTCATACGGTGCTCGAGACAGCAATATACCCCTTTGGAGACAAATCGGCTGGAGGACGATGTATTGAATCTCGACGCAATTTGAGTCTTCTATCGTCATTAGGAGGCGCTGAACGTTACAATTCACTATCATTTTTGCGTCGGATTCGAAAATCTAGACTCACAGGAGAAAGATCATATTGGGCCCGAGGCCGCAATATCCCCTTGGAGACAAGTCGGCTGGAGGACGATGTATTGAATCTCGACGCAATTTGAGTGTCCCATCGTCATTAGGAGGCCCTAAACGTTACAATTAACTATAATTTTTGCGTCGGATTCGATAATCTAAACTCACAGGAGAACGACCATAAGGTGCCCGAGGCAGCAACAGGCCCTTGGAGACAAGTCGGTTGGAGGCCGATGTATTGAATCTCGACGCAATTTGAGTCTTCCATCGTCATTACAAGGCCCTGAACGTTACAATTAACTATCATTTTTGTGTCGGATTCGAAAATCTAGACTCACAGGAGAACGACCATAAGGTGCCCGAGGCAGCAATAGACCCTTGGAGACAAGTCGGCTGGAGGACGATGTATTGGATCGCGAAGCAATTTGAGTCTTCTATCGTCATTAGGAGGCGCTGAAGGTTACAATTCACTATCATTTTTGCGTCGGATTCGAAAATCTAGACTCACAGGAGAAGGATCATATTGTGCCCGAGACAGCAATATCCCCCTGGAGACAAGTCGGCTGGAGGACGATGTATTGAATCTCGACGCTATTTGAGTGTTCCATCGGCATTACAAGGCCCTGAACGTTACAATTAACTATCATTTTTGCGTCGGATTCGAAAATCTAGACTCACAGGAGAACGACCATAAGGTGCCCGAGGCAATAATAGACCCTTGGAGACAAGTCGGCTGGAGGCCGATGTATTGAATCTCGACGCAATTTGGGTGTTCCATCGGCATTAGGAGGCCCTGAACGTTAAAATTAACTATCATTTTTGCGCCGGATTCGAAAATCTAGACTCACAGGAGAAGGATCATATGGTGCCCGAGGCAGCAACAGACCCATGGAGACAAGTCGGCTGGAGGCCGATGTATTGAATCTCGACGCAATGTGAGTGTTCCATCGTCATTAGGAGGCCCTAAACGTTACAATTAACTATCATTTTTGCGTCGGATTCGATAATCTAAACTCACAGGAGAACGACCATAAGGTGCCCGAGGCAGCAGTAGACCCTTGGAGACAAGTCGGCTGGAGGCCGATGTGTTGAATCTCGACGCAATTTGAGTGTTCCATCGGCATTAGGAGGCCCTGAACGTTACAATTAACTATCATTTTTGCGTCGGATTCGATAATCTAAACTCACAGGAGAACGACCATAAGGTGCCCGAGGCAGCAACAGACCCTTGGAGACAAATAGGCTGGAGGACGATGTATTGAATCTCGACGCAATTTGAGTGTTCCATCGTCATTAAAAGGCCCTGAACGCTACAATTAACTATCATTTTTGCGTCGGATTCGCAAATCCAGACTCACAGGAGAACGACCATAAGGTGCTCGAGGCAGCAATAGACCCTTGGAGACAAGTCGGCTGGAGGACGATGTATTGGATCGCGACGCAATTTGAGTCTTCTATCGTCATTAGGAGGCGCTGAACGTTACAATTCACTATCATTTTTGCGTCGGATTCGAAAATCTAGACTCACAGGAGAAGGACCATGAGGTGCCCGAGGCAGCGATATCCCCTTGGAGACAAGTCGGCTGGAGGCCGATGTATTGAATCTCGACGCAATTTGAGTGTTCCATCGTCATTACAAGCCCTGAACCTTACAATTAACTATCAGTTTTTCGTCGGATTCGATAATCTAAACTCACAGGAGAACGCCCATAAGGTGCCCGAGGCAGCAATAGAACGTTGGAGACAAGTCGGCTGGAGGACGATGGATTGAATCTCGACGCAATTTGAGTGTCCCATCGTCGTTAGAAGGCCCTGAACGTTACAATTAACTATCATTTATGCGTCGGATTCGAAAATCTACTCACAGGAGAAGTTCATACGGTGCTCGAGACAGCGATATCCCCTTGGAGACAAGTCCGCTGGAGGCCGATGTATTGAATCTCGAAGCAATTTGAGTGTTCCATCGTCATTACAAGGCCCTGAACGTTACAATTCACTATCATTCTAGAGTCGGATTCGAAAATCTAGACTCACAGGAGGAGGATCATATTGTGCCCGAGACAGCAATATCCCCCTGGAGACAAGTCGGCTGGAGGACGATGTATTGGATCGCGACGCTATTTGAGTGTCCCATCGTCATTAGGAGGCCCTAAACGTTACAATTAACTATCATTTTTGCGTCGGATTCGAAAATCTAAACTCACAGGAGAACGACCATAAGGTGCCCGAGGCAGCAACAGACCCTTGGAGACAAGACGGCTGGAGGCCGATGTATTGAATCTCGACGCAATTTGAGTGTTCCATCGTCATTACAAGGCCCTGAACGCTACAATTAACTATCATTTTTGCGTCGGATTCGAAAATCCAGACTCACAGAAGAACGACCATAAGGTGGCCGAGGCAGCAATAGACCCTTGGAGACAAGTCGGCTGGAGGACGATGTATTGGATCGCGACGCAATTTGAGTCTTCTATCGTCATTAGGAGGCGCTGAACGTTACAATTCACTATCATTTTTGCGTCGGATTCGAAAATCTAAACTCACAGGGGAACGACCATACGGTTCCCGAGGCAGCTATTGACCCTTGGAGACAAGTCGGTTGGAGGACGATGTATTGGTTCGCGACGCAAAATGAGTGTTCCATCGTCATTAGGAGGCCCTGAATGTTACAATTAACTATCAGTTTTTCGTCGGATTCGAAAATCTAAACTCACAGGAGAACGACCATAAGGTGCCCGAGGAAGCAATAGACCGTTGGAGACAAGTCGGCTGGTGGCCGATGTATTGGATCCCGACGCAATTTGAGTCTTCTATCGTCATTAGGAGGCGCTGAACGTTACAATTAACTATCAGTTTCGCGTCGGATTCGAAAATCTACTCACAGGAGAAGTTCATACGGTGCTCGAGACAGCAATATACCCCTTGGAGACATATCGGCTGGAGGACGATGTATTGAATCTCGACGCAATTTGAGTGTTCCATCGGCATTACAAGGCCCTGAACGTTACAATTAACTATCATTTTTGCGTCGGATTCGAAAATCTAGACTCACAGGAGAACGACCATAAGGTGCCAGAGGCAGTAATAGACCCTTGGAGACAAGTCGGCTGGAGGCCGATGTATTGAATCTCGACGCAATTTGAGTGTTCCATCGGCATTAGGAGGCCCTGAACGTTACAATTAACTATCATTTTTGCGTCGGATTCGAAAATCTAGACTCACAGGAGAAGGATCATATGGTGCCCGAGGCAGCAACAGACCCTTGGAGACAAGTCGGCTGGAGGCCGATGTATTGAATCTCGACGGAATTTGAGTGTTCCATCGTCATTAGGAGGCCCTAAACGTTACAATTAACTATCATTTTTGCGTCGGATTCGATAATCTAAACTCACAGGAGAACGACCATAAGGTGCCCGAGGCAGCAACAGACCCTTGGAGACCAGTCGGCTGGAGGCCGATGTATTGAATCTCGACGCAATTTGAGTGTTCCATCGTCATTACAAGGCCCTTAACGTTACAATTAACTATCATTTTTGCGACGGATTCGAAAATCTACTCACAGGAGAAGTTCATACGGTGCTCGAGACAGCAATATACCCCTTTGGAGACAAATCGGCTGGAGGACGATGTATTGAATCTCGACGCAATTTGAGTCTTCTATCGTCATTAGGAGGCGCTGAACGTTACAATTCACTATCATTTTTGCGTCGGATTCGAAAATCTAGACTCACAGGAGAAAGATCATATTGTGCCCGAGGCCGCAATATCCCCTTGGAGACAAGTCGGCTGGAGGACGATGTATTGAATCTCGACGCAATTTGAGTGTCCCATCGTCATTAGGAGGCCCTAAACGTTACAATTAACTATAATTTTTGCGTCGGATTCGATAATCGAAACTCACAGGGGAACGACCATACGGTGCCCGAGGCAGCTATTGACCCTTGGAGACAAGTCAGTTGGAGGACGATGTATTGAATCTCGACGCAATTTGAGTGTTCCGTCGTCATTACAAGGCCCTGAACACTACAATTAACTATCATTTTTGCGTCGGATTCGAAAATCCAGACTCACAGGAGAACGACCATAAGGTGGCCGAGGCAGCAATAGACCCTTGGTAACAGGTCGGCTGGAGGACGATGTATTGGATCGCGACGCAATTTGAGTCCTCTATCGTCATTAGGAGGCGCTGAACGTTTCAATTCACTATCATTTTTGCGTCGGATTCGAAAATCTAGACTCACAGGAGAAGGACCATGTGGTGACCGAGGCAGCGATATCCCCTTGGAGACAAGTCGGCTGGAAGCCGATGTATTGAATCTCGACGCAATTTGAGTGTTCCATCGTCATTAGAAGGCCCTGAACGTTACAATTCACTATCATTTTAGCGTCGGATTCGAAAATCTAGACTCACAGGAGAAGGATCATATTGTGCCCGAGACAGCATTATCCCCCTGGAGACAAGTCGGCTGGAGGACGATGTATTGAATCTCGACGCAATTTGAGTGTCCCATCGTCATTAGGAGGCCCTAAACGTTACAATTAACTATCATTTTTGCGTCGGATTCGAAAATCTAAACTCACAGTGGAACGACCATACGGTTCCCGAGGCAGCTATTGACCCTTGGAGACAAGTCGGTTGGAGGACGATGTATTGGATCGCGACGCAAAATGAGTGTCCATCGTCATTAGGAGGCCCTGAATGTTACAATTAACTATCAGTTTTTCGTCGGATTCGAAAATCTAAACTCACAGGAGAACGACCATAAGGTGCCCGAGGCAGCAATAGACCGTTGGAGACAAGTCGGCTGGTGGCCGATGTATTGAATCTCGACGCAATTTGAGTGTTCCATCGTCATTACAAGGCCCTGAACCTTACAATTAACTATCAGTTTCGCGTCGGATTCGAAAATCTACTCACAGGAGAAGTTCATACGGTGCTCGAGACAGCAATATACCCCTTGGAGACAAATCGTCTGGAGGACGATGTATTGAATCTCGACGCAATTTGAGTCTTATATCGTCATTAGGAGGCGCTGAACGTTACAATTCACTATCATTTTTGCGTCGGATTCGAAAATCTAGACTCACAGGAGAAGGATCATATTGTGCCCGAGACAGCAATATCCCCTTGGAGACAAGTCGGCTGGAGGACGATGTATTGAATCTCGACGCAATTTGAGTGTCCCATCGTCATTAGGAGGCCCCAAACGTTACAATTAACAATCATTTTTGCGTCGGATTCGAAAATCTAAACTCACAGGAGATTGACCATAAGGTGCCCGAGGCAGCAATAGCCGGTTGGAGACAAGTCGGCTGGAGGCCGATGTATTGAATCTCGCCGCAATTTGAGTCTTCTATCGTCATTAGGAGGCGCTGAAAGTTACAATTAACTATCATTTTTGCGTCGGATTCGACAATCTAGACTTACAAGAGAACGACCATAAGGTGCCCGAGGCAGCATTAGACCCTTGGAGACATGTCGGCTGGAGGGCGGTGTATTGAATCTCGACGCAATTTGAGTGTTCCATCGTCATTACAAGGCCCTGAACGTTACAATTAACTATCATTTTTGCGTCGGATTCGAAAATCTAGACTAACAGGAGAACGACCATAAGGTGCCCGAGGCAGCAATAGACCCTTGGAGACAAGTCGGCTGGAGGCCGATGTATTGAATCTCGACGCAATTTGAGTGTTCCATCGTCATTAGAAGGCCCTGAACGTTACAATTAACTATCATTTTTGCGTCGGATTCGAAAATCTAGACTCACAGGAGAACGACCATAAGGTGCCCGAGGCAGCAATAGACCGTTGGAGACAAGTCGGCTGGGGGCCGATGTATTGAATCTCGACGCAATTTCAGTGTTCCATCGTCATTACAACGCCATGAACCTTAGAATTAACTATCAGTTTCGCGTCGGATTCGAAAATCTACTCACAGGAGAAGTTCATACGGTGCTCGAGACAGCAATATACCCCTTGGAGACATATCGGCTGGAGGACGATGGATTGAATCTCGACGCAATTTGAGTGTTCCATCGGCATTACAAGGCCCTGAACGTTACAATTAACTATCATTTTTGCGTCGGATTCGAGAATCTAGACTCACAGGAGAACGACCATAAGGTGCCCGAGGCAGTAATAGACCCATGGAGACAAGTCGGCTGGAGGCCGATGTATTGAATCTCGACGCAATTTGAGTGTTCCATCGGCATTAGGAGGCCCTGAACGTAACAATTAACTATCATATTTGCGTCGGATTCGAAAATCTAGACTCACAGGAGAAGGATCATATGGTGCCCGAGGCAGCAACAGACCCTTGGAGACAAGTCGGCTGGAGGCCGATGTATTGAATATCGACGCAATTTGAGTGTTCCATCGTCATTAGGAGGCCCTAAACGTTACAATTAACTATCATTTTTGCGTCGGATTCGGTAATCTAAACTCACAGGAGAACGACCATAAGGTGCCCGAGGCAGCATTAGACCCTTGGAGACAAGTCGGCTGGAGGAGGTTGTATTGAATCTCGACGCAATTTGAGTGTCCCATCGTCATTAAAAGGCCCTAAACGTTACAATTAACTATCATTTTTGCGTCGGATCGATAATCTAAACTCACAGGAGAACGACCATAAGGTGCCCGAGGCAGCAACAGACCCTTGGAGACAAGTCGGCTGCAGGCCGATGTATTGAATCTCGACGCAATTTGAGTGTTCCATCGTCATTACAAGGCCCTGAACGTTACAATTAACTATCATTTTTGCGTCGGATTCGATAATCTAAACTCACAGGAGAACGACCATAAGGTGCCCGAGGCAGCAACAGACCCTTGGAGACAAGTAGGCTGGAGGACGATGTATTGAATCTCGACGCAATTTGAGTGTTCCATCGTCATTACAAGGCCCTGAACGCTACAATTAACTATCATTTTTGAGGCGGATTCGAAAATCCAGACTCACAGGAGAACGACCATAAGGTGCTCGAGGCAGCAATAGACCCTTGGAGACAAGTCGGCTGGAGGACGATGTATTGGATCGCGACGCAATTTGAGTCTTCTATCGTCATTAGGAGGCGCTGAACGTTGCAATTCACTATCATTTTTGCGTCGGATTCGAAAATCTAGACTCACAGGAGAAGGACCATGTGGTGCCCGAGGCAGCGATATCCCCTTGGAGACAAGTCGGCTGGAGGCCGATGTATTGAATCTCGACGCAAATTGAGTGTTCCATCGTCATTACAAGGCCCTGAACCTTACAATTAACTATCAGTTTCGCTTCGGATTCGAAAATCTACTCACAAGAGAAGTTCATACGGTGCTCGAGACAGCAATATACCCCTTTGGAGACAAATCGGCTGGAGGACGATGTATTGAATCTCGACGCAATTTGAGTCTTCTATCGTCATTAGGAGGCGCTGAACGTTACAATTCACTATCATTTTTGCGTCTGATTCGAAAATCTAGACTCACAGGAGAAAGATCATATTGTGCCCGAGACAGCAATATCCCCTTGGAGACAAGTCGGCTGGAGGACGATGTATTGAATCTCGACGCAATTTGAGTGTCCCATCGTCATTAGGAGGACCTAAACGTTACAATTAACTATCATTTTTGCGTCGGATTCGATAATCTAAACTCACAGGGGAACGACCATTCGTTGCCCGAGGCAGCTATTGACCCTTGGAGGCAAGTCGGTTGGAGGACGATGTATTGGATCGCCACGCAAAATGAGTGTTCCATCGTTATTAGGAGGCCCTGAATGTTACAATTAACTATCAGTTTTTCATCGGATTCGAAAATCTAAACTCACAGGAGAACGACCATAAGGTGCCCGATGCAGCAATAGACCGTTGGAGACAAGTCGGCTGGAGGCCGATGTATTGAATCTCGACGCAATTTGAGTATCCCATCGTCATTAGAAGGCCCTGAACGTTACAATTAACTATCATTTATGCGTCGGATTCGAAAATCTACTCACAGGAGCAGTTCATACGGTGCTCGAGACAGCGATTTCCCCTTGGAGACAAGTCCGCTGGAGGCCGATGTATTGAATCTCGACGCAATTTGAGTGTTCCATCGGCATTAGGAGGCCCTGAACGTTACAATTCACTATCATTTTTGCGTCGGATTCGAAAATCTAGACTCACAGGAGAAAGATCATATTGTGCCCGAGACAGCAATATCCCCTTGGAGACAAGTTGGCTGGAGGACGATGTATTGAATCTCGACGCAATTTGAGTGTCCCATCGTCATTAGGAGTCCCTAAACGTACAATTAACTATCATTTCTGCGTCGAATTCGATAAGCTAAACTCACAGGGGAACGACCATACGGTGCCCGAGGCAGCTATTGACCCTTGGAGACAAGTCGGTTGGAGGACGATGTATTGGATAGCCACGCAAAATGAGTGTTCCATCGTCATTAGGAGGCCCTGAATGTTACAATTAACTATCAGTTTTTCGTCGGATTCGAAAATCTAAACTCACAGGAGAACGACCATAAGGTGCCCGAGGCAGCAATAGACCGTTGGAGACAAGTCGGCTGGAGGCCGATGTATTGAATCTCGACGCAATTTGAGTGTCCCATCGTCATTAGAAGGCCCTGAACGTTACAATTAACTATCATTTATGCGTCGGATTCGAAAATCTACTCACAGGAGAAGTTCATACGGTGCTCGAGACAGCAATATCCCCTTGGAGTCAAGTCCGCTGGAGGCCGATGTATTCAATCTCGACGCAATTTGAGAGTTCCATCGGGATTAGGAGGCCCTGAACGTTACAATTAACTATCATTTTTGCGTCGGATTCGAAAATCTAGACTCACAGGAGAAGGAACATGTAGTGCCCGAGGCAGCGATATCCCCTTGGAGACAAGTCGGCAGGAGGCCGATGTATTGAATCTCGACGCAATTTGAGTGTTCCATCGTCATTAGAAGGCCCTGAACGTTACAATTCACTATCATTTTAGCGTCGGATTCGAAAATCTAGACTCACAGGAGAAGGATCATATTTTGCCCGAGACAGCAATATCCCTATTGGAGACAAGTCGGCTGGAGGACGATGTATTGAATCTCGACGCAATTTGAGTGTCCCATCGTCATTAGGAGGCCCTAAACGTTACAATTAACTATCATTTTTATGTCGGATTCGAAAATCTAAACTCACAGGCGAACGACCATACGGTGCCCGAGGCAGCTATTGACCCTTGTTGACTAGTCGGTTGGAGGACGATGTATTGGATCGCGACGCAAAATGAGTGTTCCATCGTCATTAGGAGGCCCTGAATGTTACAATTAACTATCAGTTTTTCGTCGTATTCGAAAATCTAAACTCACAGGAGAACGACCATAAGGTGCCCGATGCAGCAATAGACCGTTGGAGACAAGTCGGCTGGAGGCCGATGTATTGAATCTCGACGCAATTTGAGTGTTCCATCGTCATTACAAGGCCCTGAACGTTACAATTAACTATCAGTTTCGCGTCGGATTCGAAAATCTACTCACAGGAGAAATTCATACTGTGCTCGAGACAGCAATATACCCCTTGGGGACATATCGGCTGGAGGACGATGTATTGAATCTCGACGCAATTTGAGTGTTCCATCGGCATTACAAGGCCCTGAACGTTACAATTAACTATCATTTTTGCGTCGGATTCGCAAATCTAGACTCACAGGAGAACGACCATAAGGTGCCCGAGGCAGTAATAGACCCTTGGAGACAAGTCGGCTGGAGGCCGATGTATTGAATCTCGACGCATTTTGAGTGTTCCATCGGCATTAGGAGGCCCTGAACGTTACAATTAACTATCATTTTTGCGTCGGATTCGAAAATCTAGACTCACAGGAGAAGGATCATATGGTGCCCGAGGCAGCAACAGACCCTTGGAGACAAGTCGGCTGGAGGCCGATGTATTGAATCTAGACGCAATTTGAGTGTTCCATCGTCATTACAAGGCCCTGAACGTTGCAATTAACTAGCATTTTTGAGTCGGATTCGAAAATCTAGACTCACAGGAGAACGACCATATTGTGCCCGAGACAGCAATATCCCCTTGGAGACAAGTCGGCTGGAGGACGATGTATTGAATCTCAACGCAATTTGAGTGGCCCATCATCATTAGGAGGCCCTAAACGTTACAATTAACTATCATTTCTGCGTCGGATTCGATAAGGTAAACTCACAGGGGAACGACCATACGGTGCCCGAGTCAGCTATTGACCCTTGGAGACAAGTCGGTTGGAGGACGATGTATTGGATCGCGACGCAATTTGAGTCTTCTATCGTCATTAGGAGGCGCTGAACGTTTCAATTCACTATCATTTTTGCGTCGGATTCGAAAATCTAGACTCACAGGAGAAGGACCATGTGGTGCCCGAGGCAGCGATATCCCCTTGGTGACAAGTCGGCTGGAGGCCGATGTATTGAATCTCGACGCAATTTGAGTGTTCCATCGTCATTGCAAGGCCCTGAACCTTACAATTAACTATCAGTTTCGCGTCGGATTCGAAAATCTACTCACAGGAGAAGTTCATACGGTGCTCGAGACAGCAATATACCCCTTGGAGACAAATCGGCTGGAGGACGATGTATTGAATCTCGACGCAATTTGAGTCTTCTATCGTCATTAGGAGGCGCTGAACGTTACAATTCACTATCATTTTTGCGTCGGATTCGAAAATCTAGACTCACAGGAGAAAGATCATATTGTGCCCGAGACAGCAATATCCCCTTGGAGACAAGTCGGCTGGAGGACGATGTATTGAATCTCGACGCAATTTGAGTGTTCCATCGTCATTGCAAGGCCCTGAACCTTACATTTAACAATCAGTTTCGCGTCGGATTCGAAAATCTACTCACAGGAGAAGTACATACGGTGCTCGAGACAGCCCTTGGAGACAAGTAGGCTGGAGGTCGATGTATTGAATCTCGACGCAATTTGAGTGTTCCATCGGCATTAGGAGGCCCTAAACGTTACAATTAACTATCATTTTTGCGTCGGATTCGATAATCTAAACCCACAGGAGAACGACCATAAGGTGCCCGAGGCAGCATTAGACCCTTGGAGACAAGTCGGCTGGAGGAGGATGTATTGAATCTCGGCGCAATTTGAGTGTCCCATCGTCATTACAAGGCCCTAAACGTTACAATTAACTATCATTTTTGCGTCGGATTCGATAATCTAAACTCACAGGAGAACGACCATAAGGTGCCCGAGGCAGCAACAGACCCTTGGAGACAAGTCGGCTGGAGGCCGATGTATTGAATCTCGACGCAATTTGAGTGTTCCATCGTCATTAGGAGGCCCTAAACGTTACAATTAACTATCATTTTTGCGTCGGATTCGATAATCTAAACTCACAGGAGAACGACCATAAGGTGCCCGAGGCAGCATTAGACCCTTGGAGACTAGTCGGCTGGAGGACGATGTATTGAATCTCGACGCAATTTGAGTGTCCCATCGTCATTACAAGGCCCCAAACGTTACAATTAACTATCATTTTTGCGTCGGATTCGATAATCTAAACTCACAGGCGATCGACCGTATGGTGCCCAAGGCAGCTATTGACCCTTGGAGACAAGTCGGTTGGAGGACGATGTATTGGATCGCGACGCAAAATGAGTGTTCCATCGTCATTAGGAGGCCCTGAATGTTACAATTAACTATCAGTTTTTCGTCGGATTCGAAAATCTAAACTCACAGGAGAACGACCATAAGGTGCCCGAGGCAGCAATAGACCGTTGGAGACAAGTCGGCTGGAGGCCAATGTATTGAATCTCGACGCAATTTGAGTGTTCCATCGTCATTGCAAGGCCCTGAACCTTACATTTAACTGTTTCGCGTCGGATTCGTAAATCTACTCGCAGGAGAAGTTCATACGGTGCTCGAGACAGCAATATACCCCTTGGAGACAAGTAGGCTGGAGGACGATGTATTGAATCTCGACGCAATTTGAGTCTTCTATCGTCATTAGGACGCGCTGAACGTTACAATTCACTATCATTTTACCGTCGGGTTCGAAAATCTAGACTTACAAGAGAACGACCATACGGTGCCCGAGGCAGCTATTGACCTTTGGAGACAAGTCCGTTGGAGGACGATGTATTGGATCGCCACGCAAAATGAGTGTTCCATCGTCATTAGGAGGCCCTGAATGTTGCAATTAACTATCAGTTTTTCGTCGGATTCGAAAATCTAAACTCACAGGAGAACGACCATAAGGTGCACGAGGCAGCAATAGACCTTTTGAGACAAGTCGGCTGGTCATTAGAAGGCCCTGAACGTTACAATTAACTATCATTTATGCGTCGGATTCGAAAATCTACTCTCAGGAGAAGTTCATACGGTGCTCGAGACAGCAATATCCCCTTGGAGACAAGTCCGCTGGAGGCCGATGTATTGAATCTCGACGCAATTTGAGAGTTCCATCGGCATTAGGAGGCCCTGAAAGTTACAATTAACTATCATTTTAGCGTCGGATTCGAAAATCTAGACTCACAGGAGAAGGATCATATGGTGCCCGAGGCAGCAACAAACCCTTGGAGACAAGTCGGCTGGAGGCCGATGTATAGAATATCGACGCAATTTGAGTGTTCCATCGTCATTAGGAGGCCCTAAACGTTACAATTAACTATCATTTTTGCGTCGGATTCGATAATCTAAACTCACAGGAGAACGACCATAAGGTGCCCGAGGCAGCAGTAGACCCTTGGAGACAAGTCGGCTGGAGGACGAAGTATTGAATCTCGACGCAATTTGAGTGTCCCATCGTCATTACAAGGCCCCAAACGTTACAATTAACTATCATTTTTGCGTCGGATTCGATAATCAAAACTCACAAGAGAACGACCATAAGGTGCCCGACGCAGCAATAGACCCTTGGAGACAAGTCGGCTGGAGGCGGATGTATTGAATCTCGACGCAATTTGAGTGTTCCATCGGCATTAGGAGGCCCTGAACTTTACAATTAACTATCATTTTTGCGTCGGATTCGATAATCTAAACTCACAGGAGAACGACCATAAGGTGCCCGAGGCAGCAATAGACCCTTGGAGACAAGTCGGCTGGAGGCCGATGTATCGAATCTCGACGCAATTTGAGTGTTCCATCGGCATTAGGAGGCCCTGAACGTTACAATTAACTATCATTTTTGCGTCGGATTCGAAAATCTAGACTCACAGGAGAACGACCATAAGGTGCCCGAGGCAGCAATAGACCCTTGGAGACAAGTCGGCTGGAGGCGGATGTATTGAATCTCGACGCAATTTGAGTGTTCCATCGTCATTACAAGGCCCTGAACCTTACAATTAACTATCAGTTTCTCGTCGGATTCGAAAATCTAATCTCACAGGAGAACGACCATAAGGTGCCCGAGGCAGCAATAGACCCTTGGAGACAAGTCGGCTGGAGGCCGATGTGTTGAATCTCGACGCCATTTGAGTGTTCCATCGGCATTAGGAGGCCCTAAACGTTACAATTAACTATCATTTTTGCGTCGGATTCGATAATCTAAACTCACAGGAGAACGACCATAAGGTGCCCGAGGCAGCAACAGACCCTTGGTGACAAGTCGGCTGGAGGCCGATGTATTGAATCTCGACGCAATTTGAGTGTTCCATCGTCATTAGGAGGCCCTAAACGTTACAATTAACTATCATTTTTGCGTCGGATTCGATAATCTAAACTCACAGGAGAACGACCATAAGGTGCCCGAGGCAGCATTAGACCCTTGGAGACAAGTCGGCTGGAGGACGATGTATTGAATCTCGACGCATTTTGAGTGTCCCATCGTCATTACAAGGCCCCAAACGTTACAATTAACTATCATTGTTGCGTCGGATTCGATAATCTAAACTCACAGGCGATCGACCATATGGTGCCCAAGGCAGCTATTGACCCTTGGAGACAAGTCGGTTGGAGGACGATGTATTGGATCGCGACGCAAAATGAGTGTTCCATCGTCATTAGGAGGCCCTGAATGTTACAATTAACTATCAGTTTTTCGTCGGATTCTAAAATCTAAACTCACAGGAGAACGACCATAAGGTGCCCGAGGCAGCAATAGACCGTTTGAGACAAGTCGGCTGGGCATTAGAAGGCCCTGAACGTTACAATTAACTATCATCTATGCGTCGGATTCGAAAATCTACTCTCAGGAGAAGTTCATACGGTGCTCGAGACAGCAATATCCCCTTGGAGACAAGTCCGCTGGAGGCCGATGTATTGAATCTCGACGCAATTTGAGAGTTCCATCGGCATTAGGAGGCCCTGAAAGTTACAATTAACTATCAATTTTGCGTCGGATTCGAAAATCTAGACTCACAGGAGAAGGAACATGTAGTGCCCGAGGCAGCGATATCCCCTTGGAGACAAGTCGGCAGGAGGCCGATGTATTGAATCTCGACGCAATTTGAGTGTTCCATCGTCATTAGAAGGCCCTGAACGTTACAATTCACTATCATTTTAGCGTCGGATTCGAAAATCTAGATTCACAGGAGAAGGATCATATGGTGCCCGAGGCAGCAACAGACCCTTGGAGACAAGTCGGCTGGAGGCCGATGTATAGAATATCGACGCAATTTGAGTGTTCCATCGTCATTAGGAGGCCCTAAACGTTACAATTAACTATCATTTTTGCGTCAGATTCGATAATCTAAACTCACAGGAGAACGACCATAAGGTGCCCGAGGCAGCATTTGACCCTTGGAGACAAGTCGGCTGGAGGACGATGTATTGAATCTCGACGCAATTTGAGTGTCCCATCGTCATTACAAGGCCCCAAACGTTACAATTAACTATCATTTTTGCGTCGGATTCGATAATCAAAACTCACAAGAGAACGACCATAAGGTGCCCGAGGCACAATAGACCCTTGGAGACAAGTCGGCTGGAGGCGGATGTATTGAATCTCGACGCAATTTGAGTGTTCCATCGGCATTAGGAGGCCCTGAACCTTACAATTAACTATCAGTTTCGCGTCGGATTCGAAAATCTACTCACAGGAGAAGTTCATACGGTGCTCGAGACAGCAATATACCCCTTGGAGACAAATCGGCTGGAGGACGATGTATTGAATCTCGACGCAATTTGAGTCTTCTATCGTCATTAGGAGGCGCTGAACGTTACAATTCACTATCATTTTTGCGTCGGATTCGAAAATCTAGACTCACAGGAGAAGGACCATGTGGTGCCCGAGGCAGCGATATCCCCTTGGTGACAAGTCGGCTGGAGGCCGATGTATTGAATCTCGACGCAATTTGAGTGTTCCATCGTCATTAGAAGGCCCTGAACGTTACAATTCACTATCATTTTAGCGTCGGATTCGAAAATCTAGACTCACAGGAGAAGGATCATATTGTGCCCGAGACAGCAATATCCCCTTGGAGACAAGTCGGCTGGAGGACGATGTATTGAATCCCGACGCAATTTGAGTGTCCCATCGTCATTAGGAGACCCTAAACGTTACAATTAACTATCATTTTTGCGTCGGATTCGAAAATCTAAACTCACAGGCGATCGACCATATGGTGCCCGAGGCAGCTATTGACCCTTGGAGACAAGTCGGTTGGAGGACGATGTATTGGATCGCGACGCAAAATGAGTGTTCCATCGTCATTAGGAGGCCCTGAATGTTACAATTAACTATCAGTTTTTCGTCGGATTCGAAAATCTAAACTCACAGGAGAACGACCATAAGGTGCCCGAGGCAGCAATAGACCGTTGGAGACAAGTCGGCTGGAGGCCGATGTGTTGAATCTCGACGCAATTTGAGTGTTCCATCGTCATTAGGAGGCCCTAAACGTTACAATTAACTATCATTTTTGCGTCGGATTCGATAAACTAAACCCACAGGAGAACGACCATAAGGTGCCCGAGGCAGCATTAGACCCTTGGAGACAAGTCGGCTGGAGGAGGATGTATTGAATCTCGACGCAATTTGAGTGTCCCATCGTCATTACAAGGCCCTAAACGTTACAATTAACTATCATTTTTGCGTCGGATTCGATAATCTAAACTCACAGGAGAACGACCATAAGGTGCCCGAGGCAGCAACAGACCCTTGGAGACAAGTCGGGTGGAGGCCGATGTATTGAATCTCGACGCAATTTGAGTGTTCCATCGTCATTAGGAGGCCCTAAACGTTACAATTAACTATCATTTTTGCGTCGGATTCGATAATCTAAACTCACAGGAGAACGACCATAAGGTGCCCGAGGCAGCATTAGACCCTTGGAGACAAGTCGGCTGGAGGACGATGTATTGAATCTCGACGCAATTTGAGTGTCCCATCGTCATTACAAGGCCCCAAACGTTACAATTAACTATCATTTTTGCGTCGGATTCGATAATCTAAACTCACAGGCGATCGACCGTATGGTGCCCAAGGCAGCTATTGACCCTTGGAGACAAGTCGGTTGGAGGACGATGTATTGGATCGCGACGCAAAATGAGTGTTCCATCGTCATTAGGAGGCCCTGAATGTTACAATTAACTATCAGTTTTTCGTCGGATTCGAAAATCTAAACTCACAGGAGAACGACCATTAGGTGCCCGAGGCAGCAATAGACCGTTGGAGACAAGTCGGCTGGAGGCCAATGTATTGAATCTCGACGCAATTTGAGTGTTCCATCGTCATGGCAAGGCCCTGAACCTTACATTTAACTGTTTCGCGTCGGATTCGTAAATCTACTCGCAGGAGAAGTTCATACGGTGCTCGAGACAGCAATATACCCCTTGGAGACAAGTAGGCTGGAGGACGATGTATTGAATCTCGACGCAATTTGAGTCTTCTATCGTCATTAGGACGCGCTGAACGTTACAATTCACTATCATTTTTGCGTCGGGTTCGAAAATCTAGACTTACAAGAGAACGACCATACGGTGCCTGAGGCAGCTATTGACCTTTGGAGGCAAGTCGGTTGGAGGACGATGTATTGGATCGCCACGCAAAATGAGTGTTCCATCGTCATTAGGAGGCCCTGAATGTTGCAATTAACTATCAGTTTTTCGTCGGATTCGAAAATCTAAACTCACAGGAGAACGACCATAAGGTGCACGAGGCAGCAATAGACCTTTTGAGACAAGTCGGCTGGTCATTAGAAGGCCCTGAACGTTACAATTAACTATCATTTATGCGTCGGATTCGAAAATCTACTCTCAGGAGAAGTTCATACGGTGCTCGAGACAGCAATATCCCCTTGGAGACAAGTCCGCTGGAGGCCGATGTATTGAATCTCGACGCAATTTGAGAGTTCCATCGGCATTAGGAGGCCCTGAAAGTTACAATTAACTATCATTTTAGCGTCGGATTCGAAAATCTAGACTCACAGGAGAAGGATCATATGGTGCCCGAGGCAGCAACAAACCCTTGGAGACAAGTCGGCTGGAGGCCGATGTATAGAATATCGTCGCAATTTGAGTGTTCCATCGTCATTAGGAGGCCTTAAACGTTACAATTAACTATCATTTTTGCGTCGGATTCGATAATCTAAACTCACAGGAGAACGACCATAAGGTGCCCGAGGCAGCAATAGACCCTTGGAGACAAGTCGGCTAGAGGCGGATGTATTGAATCTCGACGCAATTTGAGTGTTCCATCGGCATTAGGAGGCCCTGAACGTTACAATTAACTATCATTTTTGCGTCGGATTCGATAATCTAAACTCACAGGAGAACGACCATAAGGTGCCCGAGGCAGCAATAGACCCTTGGAGACAAGTCGGCTGGAGGCCGATGTATCGAATCTCGACGCAATTTGAGTGTTCCATCGGCATTAGGAGGCCCTGAACGTTACAATTAACTATCATTTTTGCGTCGGATTCGAAAATCTAGACTCACAGGAGAACGACCATAAGGTGCCCAAGGCAGCAATAGACCCTTGGAGACAAGTCGGCTGGAGGCGGATGTATTGAATCTCGACGCAATTTGAGTGTTCCATCGTCATTACAAGGCCCTGAACCTTACAATTAACTATCAGTTTCGCGTCGGATTCGAAAATCTAAACTCACAGGAGAACGACCATAAGGTGCCCGAGGCAGCAATAGACCCTTGGAGACAAGTCGGCTGGAGGCCGATGTGTTGAATCTCGACGCAATTTGAGTGTTCCATCGGCATTAGGAGGCCCTAAACGTTACAATTAACTATCATTTTTGCGTCGGATTCGATAATCTAAACTCACAGGAGAACGACCATAAGGTGCCCGAGGCAGCAACAGACCCTTGGAGACAAGTCGGCTGGAGGCCGATGTATTGAATCTCGACGCAATTTGAGTGTTCCATCGTCATTAGGAGGCCCTAAACGTTACAATTAACTATCATTTTTGCGTCGGATTCGATAATCTAAACTCACAGGAGAACGACCATAAGGTGCCCGAGGCAGCATTAGACCCTTGGAGACAAGTCGGCTGGAGGACGATGTATTGAATCTCGACGCATTTTGAGTGTCCCATCGTCATTACAAGGCCCCAAACGTTACAATTAACTATCATTTTTGCGTCGGATTCGATAATCTAAACTCACAGGCGATCGACCATATGGTGCCCAAGGCAGCTATTGACCCTTGGAGACAAGTCGGTTGGAGGACGATGTACTGGATCGCGACGCAAAATGAGTGTTCCATCGTCATTAGGAGGCCCTGAATGTTACAATTAACTATCGGTTTTTCGTCGGATTCGAAAATCTAAACTCACAGGAGAACGACCATAAGGTGCCCGAGGCAGCAATAGACCCTTGGAGACAAGTCGGCTGGAGGCCGATGTATCGAATCTCGACGCAATTTGAGTGTTCCATCGGCATTAGGAGGCCCTGAACGTTACAATTAACTATCATTTTTGCGTCGGATTCGAAAATCTAGACTCACAGGAGAACGACCATTAGGTGCCCGAGGCAACAATAGACCCTTGGAGACAAGTCGGCTGGAGGCGGATGTATTGAATCTCGACGCAATTTGAGTGTTCCATCGTCATTACAAGGCCCTGAACCTTACAATTAACTATCAGTTTCGCGTCGGATTCGAAAATCTAAACTTACAGGAGAACGACCATAAGGTGCCCGAGGCAGCAATAGACCCTTGGAGACAAGTCGGCTGGAGGCCGATGTGTTGAATCTCGACGCAATTTGAGTGTTCCATCGGCATTAGGAGGCCCTAAACGTTACAATTAACTATCATTTTTGCGTCGGATTCGATAATCTAAACTCACAGGAGAACGACCATAAGGTGCCCGAGGCAGCAACAGACCCTTGGAGACAAGTCGGCTGGAGGCCGATGTATTGAATCTCGACGCAATTTGAGTGTTCCATCGTCATTAGGAGGCCCTAAACATAACAATTAACTATCATTTTTGCGTCGGATTCGATAATCTAAACTCACAGGAGAACGACCATAAGGTGCCCGAGGCAGCATTAGACCCTTGGAGACAAGTCGGCTGGAGGACGATGTATTGAATCTCGACGCAATTTGAGTGTCCCATCGTCATTACAAGGCCCCAAACGTTACAATTAACTATCATTTTTGCGTCGGATTCGATAATCTAAACTCACAGGCGATCGACCATATGGTGCCCAAGGCAGCTATTGACGCTTGGAGACAAGTCGGTTGGAGGACGATGTATTGGATCGCGACGCAAAATGAGTGTTCCATCGTCATTAGGAGGCCCTGAATCTTACAATTAACTATCAGTTTCGCGTCGGATTCGAAAATCTAAACTTACAGGAGAACGACCATAAGGTGCCCGAGGCAGCAATAGACCCTTGGAGACAAGTCGGCTGGAGGCCGATGTGTTGAATCTCGACGCAATTTGAGTGTTCCATCGGCATTAGGAGGCCCTAAACGTTACAATTAACTATCATTTTTGCGTCGGATTCGATAATCTAAACTCACAGGAGAACGACCATAAGGTGCCCGAGGCAGCAACAGACCCTTGGAGACAAGTCGGCTGGAGGCCGATGTATTGAATCTCGACGCAATTTGAGTGTTCCATCGTCATTAGGAGGCCCTAAACGTTACAATTAACTATCATTTTTGCGTCGGATTCGATAATCTAAACTCACAGGAGAACGACCATAAGGTGCCCGAGGCAGCATTAGACCCTTGGAGACAAGTCGGCTGGAGGCCGATGTATTGAATCTCGACGCAATTTGAGAGTTCCATCGGCATTAGGAGGCCCTGAAAGTTACAATTAACTATCATTTTTGCGTCGGATTCGAAAATCTAGACTCACAGGAGAAGGAACATGTAGTGCCCGAGGCAGCGATATCCCCTTGGAGACAAGTCGGCAGGAGGCCGATGTATTGAATCTCGACGCAATTTGAGTGTTCCATCGTCATTAGAAGGCCCTGAACGTTACAATTCACGATCATTTTAGCGTCGGATTCGAAAATCTAGACTCACAGGAGAAGGATCATATGGTGCCCGAGGCAGCAACAGACCCTTGGAGACATGTCGGCTGGAGGCCGATGTATAGAATATCGACGCAATTTGAGTGTTCCATCGTCATTACAAGGCCCCAAACGTTACAAATAACTATCATTTTTGCGTCGGATTCGATAATCAAAACTCACAAGAGAACGACCATAAGGTGCATGAGGCAGCAATAGACCCTTGGAGACAAGTCGGCTGGAGGCGGATGTATTGAATCTCGACGCAATTTGAGTGTTCCATCGGCATTATGGGCCCTGAACGTTACAATTAACTATCATTTTTGCGTCGGATTCGATAATCTAAACTCACAGGAGAACGACCATAAGGTGCCCCAGGCAGCAATAGACCCTTGGAGACAAGTCGGCTGGAGGACGATGTATTGAATCTCGACGCCATTTGAGTGTTCCATCGGCATTAGGAGGCCCTGAACGTTACAATTAACTATCATTTTTGCGTCGGATTCGATAATCTAAACTCACAGGAGAACGACCATAAGGTGCCCGAGGCAGCAATAGACCCTTGGAGACAAGTCGGCTGGAGGCGGATGTATTGAATCTCGACGCAATTTGAGTGTTCCATCGGCATTAGGAGGCCCTGAACGTTACAATTAACTATCATTTTTGCGTCGGATTCGAAAATCTAGACTCACAGGAGAACGACCATAAGGTGCCCAAGGCAGCAATAGACCCTTGGAAACAAGTCGGCTGGAGGCGGATGTATTGAATCTCGACGCAATTTGAGTGTTCCATCGTCATTACAAGGCCCTGAACCTTACAATTAAATATCATTTTTGCGTCGGATTCGAAAATCTAGACTCACAGGAGAACGACCATAAGGTGCCCGAGGCAGCAATAGAACCTTGGAGACAAGTCGGCTGGAGGCGGATGTATTGAATCTCGACGCAATTTGAGTGTTCCATCGGCATTAGGAGACCCTGAACGTTACAATTAACTATCATTTTGCGTCGGATTCGAAAATCTAGACTCACAGGAGAACGACCATAAGGTGCCCGAGGCAGCAATAGACCCTTGGAGACAAGTCGGCTGGAGGCGGATGTATTGAATCTCGACGCAATTTGATTGTTCCATCGGCATTAGGAGGCCCTGAACGTTGCAATTAACTATCATTTTTGCGTCGGAATCGATAATCTAAACTCACAGGAGAACGACCATAAGGTGCCCGAGGCAGCAATAGACCCTTGGAGACAAGTCGGCTGGAGGCCGATGTATTGAATCTCGACGCAATTTGAGTCTTCTATCGTCATTAGGAGGCGCTGAACATTACAATTCACTATCATTTTAGCGTCGGATTCGGAAATTTAGACTCTCAGGAGAAGGAACATATTGTGCTCGAGACAGCAATATCCCCTTGGAGACAAGTCGGCTGGAGGACGATGTATTGAATCTCGACGCAATTTGAGTGTCCCATCGTCATTAGGAGGCCCTAATCGTTACAATTAACTATCATTTTTGCGTCGGATTCGAAAATCTAAACTCACAGGCGATCGACCATACGGTGCCCGAGGCAGCTATTGACCCTTGGAGACAAGTCGGTTGGAGGACGATGTATTGGATCGCGACGCAAAATGAGTGTTCCATCGTCATTAGGAGGCCCTGAATGTTACAATTAACTATCAGTTTTTCGTCGGATTCGAAAATCTAAACTCACAGGAGAACGACCATAAGGTGCCCGAGGCAGCAATAGACCGTTGGAGACAAGTCGGCTGGAGGCCGATGTATTGAATCTCGACGCAATTTGAGTGTTCCATCGTCATTGCAAGGGCCTGAACCTTACATTTAACAATCAGTTTCGCGTCGGATTCGAAAATCTACTCACAGGAGAAGTTCATACGGTGCTCGAGACAGCAATATACCCCTTGGAGACAAGTAGGCTGGAGGACGATGTATTGAATCTCGACGCAATTTGAGTCTTCTATCGTCATTAGGAGGAGCTGAACGTTACAATTCACTATCATTTTTGCGTCGGATTCGAAAATCTAGACTCACAGGAGAAGGATCATATTGTGCCCGAGACAGCAATATCCCCTTGGAGACAAGTCGGCTGGAGGACGATGTATTGAATCTCGACGCAATTTGAGTGTCCCATCGTCATTAGGAGGCCCTAAACGTTACACTTAACTATCATTTTTGCGTCGCATTCACTAATCTAAACTCACAGGGGAACGACCATACGGTGCCCGAGGCAGCTATTGACCTTTGGAGACAAGTCGGTTGGAGGACGATGTATTGGATCGCCACGCCAAATGAGTGTCCCATCGTCATTAGGAGGCCCTAAACGTTACACTTAACTATCATTTTTGCGTCGCATTCACTAATCTAAACTCACAGGAGAACGACCATAAGGTGCCCGAGGCAGCAATAGACCGTTGGAGACAAGTCGGCTGGAGGCCGATGTATTGAATCTCGACGCAATTTCAGTGTCCCATCGACATTAGAAGGCCCTGAACGTTACAATTAACTATCATTTATGCGTCGGATTCGAAAATCTACTCTCAGGAGAAGTTCATACGGTGCTCTAGACAGCAATATCCCCTTGGAGACAAGTCCGCTGGAGGCCGATGTATTGAATCTCGACGCAATTTGAGAGTTCCATTGGCATTAGGAGGCCCTGAACGTTACCATTCACTATCATTTTAGCGTCGGATTCGAAAATCTAGACTCACAGGAGAAGGATCATATGGTGCTCGAGGCAGCAACAGACCCTTGGAGACAAGTCGGCTGGAGGCCGATGTATAGAATACCGACGCAATTTGAGTGTTCCATCGTCATTAGGAGGCCCTAAACGTTACAATTAACTATCATTTTTGCGTCGGATTCGATAATCTAAACTCACAGGAGAACGACCATAAGGTGCCCGAGGCAGCATTAGACCCTTGGAGACAAGTCGGCTGGAGGACGATGAATTGAATCTCGACGCAATTTGAGTGTCCCATCGTCATTAGAAGGCCCAAACGTTACAATTAACTATCTTTTTTGCGTCGGATTCGATAATCTAAACTCACAGGAGAACGACCATAAGGTGCCCGAGGCAGCAACAGACCCTTGGAGACAAGTCGGCTGGAGGCTGATGTATTGTTCTCGACGCAATTTGAGTGTTCCATCGTCATTACAAGGCCCTGAACGTTACAATTAACTATCATTTTGCGTCGGATTCGAAAATCTAGACTCACAGGAGAACGACCATAAGGTGCCCGAGGCAGCAATAGACCCTTGGATACTAGTCGGCTGGAGGCGGATGTATTGAATCTCGACGCAATTTGAGTGTTCCATCGGCATTAGGAGGCCCTGAACGGTACAATTAACTATCATTTTTGCGTCGGATTCGATAATCTAAACTCACAGGAGAACGAACATTAGGTGCCCGAGGCAGCAATAGACCCTTGGAGACAAGTCGGCTGGAGGCCGAAGTATTGAATCTCGACGCAATTTGAGTGTTCCATCGGCATTAGGAGGCCCTGAACGTTAAAATTAACTATCATTTTTGCGTCGGATTCGATAATCTAAACTCACAGGAGAACGACCATAAGGTGCCCGAGGCAGCAACAGACCCTTGGAGACTAGTCGGCTGGAGGCCGATGTATTGAATCTCGACGCAATTTGAGTGTTCCATCGGCATTAGGAGGCCCTGAACGTTACAATTAACTATCATTTTTGCGTCGGATTCGATAATCTAAACTCACAGGAGAAAGACCATAAGGTGCCCGAGGCAGCAACAGACCCTTGGAGACAAGTCGGCTGGAGGACGATGTATTGAATCTCGACGCAATTTGAGTGTTCCATCGTCATTACAAGGCCCTGAACGTTACAATTAACTATCATTTTTGCGTCGGATTCGAATATCTAGACTCACAGGTGAACGACCATAAGGTGCCCGAGGCAGCAATAGACCCTTGGAGACAAGTCGGCTGGAGGACGATGTATTGGATCGCGACGCAATTTGAGTCTTCTATCGTCATTAGGAGGCGCTGAACGTTACAATTCACTATCAGCTTTTCGTCGGAATCGAAAATCTAGACTCACAGCAGACGAACCATTTGGTGCCCGAGGCAGCAATATCCCCTTGGAGACAAATCGGCTTTAGGACGATGTATTGAATCCCGAAGCCATTTGAGTCTTCTATCGCCATTAGGAGGCGCTGCACGTTACAATTCACTATCATTTTTGCGTCGGATACGAAAATCTAGACTCACAGGAGAAGGATCATATTGCGCCCGAGACAGCAATATCCCCTAGGAGACAAGTCAGCTGGAGGACGATGTATTGAATCTCGACGCAATTTGAGTGTCCCATCGTCATTACAAGGCCCTAAACGTTACAATTAACTATCATTTTTGCGTCGGATTCGATAATCTAAACTCACAGGAGAACGACCATACGGAGCCTGAGGCTGCAACAGACCCTTGGAGACAAGTCGGCTGGAGGCCGATGTATTGAATCTCGACGCAATTTGAGTGTTCCATCGGCATTAGGAGGCCCTGAACGTTAAAATTAACTATCATTTTTGCGTCGGATTCGATAATCTAAACTCACAGGAGAACGACCATACGGTGCCTGAGGCAGCAACAGACCCTTGGAGACAAGTCGGCTGGAGGACGATGTATTGAATCTCGACGCAATTTGAGTGTTCCATCGTAGTTACAAGGCCCTGAACGTTACAATTAACTATCATTTTTGCGTCGGATTCGAAAATCTAGACTCACAGGAGAACGAGAATAAGGTGCCCGAGGCAGCAATAGACCCTTGGAGACAAATCGGCTGGAGGACGATGTATTGAATCCCGACGCAATTTGAGTCTTCTATCGTCATTAGGAGGCGCTGAACGTTACAATTCACTATCATTTTTGCGTCGGATTCGAAAATGTAGACTCACAGGAGATGGATCATATTGTGCCCGAGACAGCAATATCCCTTTGGAGACAAGTCGGCTGGAGGACGATGTATTGAATCTCGACGCAATTTGAGTGTCCCATCGTCATTAGGAGGCCCTAAACGTTACAATTAACTATCATTTATGCGTCGGATTCGAAATTCTACTCACAGGAGAAGTTCATACGGTGCACGAGACAGCAATATCCCCTTGGAGACAATTCCGCTGGAGGCCGATGTATTGAATCTCGACGCAATTTGAGAGTTCCATCGGCATTAGGAGGCCATGAACGTTACAATTAACTATCATTTTTGCGTCGGATTCGAAAATCTAGACTTACAAGACAACGACCATAAGGTGCCCGAGGCAGCAATAGACCCTTGGAGACAAGTCGGCTGGAGGACGATGTATTGAATCTCGACGCAATTTGAGTGTTCCATCGGCATTAGGAGGCCCTGAACGTTACAATTAACTATCGTTTTGGCGTCGGGATCGTAAATCTAGACTCACAGGAGAACGACCATAAGGTGCCCGAGGCAGCAATAGACCCTTGGAGACAAGTCGGCTGGAGGACGATGTATTGGATCGCGACGCAATTTGAGTCTTCTATCGTCATTAGGAGGCGCTGAACGTTACAATTCACTATCATTTTTGCGTCGGATTCGAAAATCTAGACTCACAGGACAAGGATCATGTGGTGCCCGAGGCTGCGATATCCACTTAGAGACAAGTCGGCTGGAGGCCGATGTATTGAATCTCGACGCAATTAGAAGGCCCTGAACGTTACAATTAACTATCATTTTTGCGTCGGATACGAAAATCTAGACTCACAGGAGAACGACCATAAGGTGCCCGAGGCAGCAATTGACCCTTGGAGACAAGTCGGCTGGAGGACGATGTATTGAATCTCGACGCAATTAGAGTGTTCCATCGTCATTACAAGGCCCTGAACGTTACAATTAACTATCATTTTTGCGTCGGATTCGAAAATCTAGACTCACAGGAGAACGACCATAAGGTGCCCGAGGCAGACCCTTGGAGACAAGTCGGCTGGAGGCCGATGTATTGAATCTCGAAGCAATTTGAGTGTTCCATCGGCATTAGGAGGCCCTGAACGTTGAAATTAACTATCATTTTTGCGTCGGATTCGATAATCTAAACTCAAAGGAGAACGACCATAAGGTGCCCGAGGCAGAAACAGACCCTTGAAGACAAGTCGGCTGGAGGACGATGTATTGAATCTCGACGCAATTTGAGTGTTCCATCGGCATTAGGAGCCCCTGAACGTTACAATTAACTATCATTTTTGCGCCGGATTCGATAATCTAAACTCACTGGAGAACGACCATAAGGTGCCCGAGGCAGCAATAGACCCTTGGAGACAAGTCGGCTGGAGGCCGATGTATTGAATCTCGACGCAATTTGAGTGTTCCATCGTCATTAGAATTCCCTGAACGTTACAATTAACTATCATTTTTGCGTCGGATTCGAAAATCTAGACTCACAGGAGAACGACCATAAGGTGCCCGAGGCAGCAATAGCCCTTGGAGACAAGTCGGCTGGAGGCCGATGTATTGAATCTCGACGCAATTTAAGTGTTCCATCGGCATTAGGAGGCCCTGAACGTTAAAATTAACTATCATTTTTGCGTCGGATTCGTTAATCTAAACTCACAGGAGAACGACCATACGGTGCCCGAGGCAGCAACAGACCCTTGGAGACAAGTCGGCTGGAGGACGATGTATTGAATCTCGACGCAATTTGAGTGTCCCATCGTCATTAGGAGGTCCTAAACGTTACAATTAACTATCATTTTTGCGTCGGATTCGAAAATCTAGACTCACAGGAGAACGACCATAAGGTGCCCGAGGCAGCTATTGACCCTTGGAGACAAGTCGGTTGGAGGACGATGTATTCGATCGCGACGCAAAATGAGTGTTCCATCGTCATTAGGAGGCCCTGAATTTTACAATTAAGTATCAGTTTGTCGTCGGATTCCAAAATCTAAACTCACAGGAGAACGACCATAAGGTGCCCGAGGCAGCAATAGACCATTGGAGACAAGTCGGCTGGAGGCCGATGTATTGAATCTCGACGCAATTTGAGTGTTCCATCGTCATTACAAGGCCCTGAACCTTACAATTAACTATCAGTTTCTCGTCGGATTAGAAAATCTACTCACAGGAGAAGTTCATACGGTGCTCGAGACAGCAATATACCCCTTGGAGACAAATCGGCTGGAGGACGATGTATTGAATCTCGACGCAATTTGAGTCTTCTATCGTCATTAGGAGACGCTGAACGTTACAATTCACTATCATTTTTGCGTCGGATTCGACAATCTAGACTCACAGGAGAAAAATCATATTGTGCCCGAGGCAGCAATATCCCCTTGGAGACAAGTCGGCTGGAGGACGATGTATTGAATCTCGACGCAATTTGAGTGTCCCTTCGTCATTAGGAGGCCCTAAACGTTACAATTAACTATCATTTTTGCGTCGGATTCTAAAATGTTGACTCACAGGGGAACGACCACAAGGAGCCCGAGGCAGTAATATCCCCTTGTAGACAAGCCGGCTGGAGGAAGATGTATTGACTCTCGACGCAATTTCAGCTTTCCATCGTCATTAAGAGGCCCTGAGCATTACATTTAACTATCAGTTTTGCGTCGGATTCGAAAATGTTGACTCACAGGGGAACGACCATACGGTGCCCGAGGCAGCTTTTGACCCTTGGAGACAAGTCGGTTGGAAGACGATGTATTGGATCTCGACGCAATTTGAGTGTTCCATCGTCATTACAAGGCCCTGAAAGTTACAATTAACTATCATTTTTGCGTCGGATTCGATAATCTAAACTCACAGGAGAACGACCATAAGGTGTCCGAGGCAGCAATAGACCCTTGGAGACAAGTCGGCTGGAGGACGATGTATTGAATCTCGACGCAATTTGAGTGTTCCATCGTCATTACAAGGCCCTGAACGTTACAATTAACAATCATTTTTTCGTCGGATTCGAAAATCTAGACTCACAGGAGAACGACCATAAGGTGCCCGAGGCAGCAATAGACCCTTGGAGACAAGTCGGCTGGAGGCCGATGTATTGAATCTCGACGCAATTTGAGTGTTCCATCGGCATTAGGAGGCCCTGAACGTTACAATTAACTATCATTTTTGCGTCGGATTCGAAAATCTAGACTCACAGGAGAAGGATCATGTGGTGCCCGAGGCAGCGATATCCACTTGGAGACAAGTCGGCTGGAGGCCGATGTATTGAATCTCGACGCAATTTGAGTGTTCCATCGTCATTAGAAGGCCCTGAACGTTACAATTAACTATCATTTTTGCGTCGGATACGAAAATCTAGACTCACAGGAGAACGACCATAAGGTGCCCGAGGCAGCAATTGCCCCTTGGAGACAAGTCGGCTGGAGGACGATGTATTGAATCTCGACGCAATTTGAGAGTTCCATCGTCATTAGGCGGCCCTGAACGTTACAATTAACTATTATTTTGGCGTCGGATTTGTAAATCTAGACTTACAAGAGAACGACCATAAAGTGCCCGAGGCAGCATTAGACCCTTGGAGACAAGTCGGCTGGAGGACGATGTATTGAATCTCGACGCAGGTTGAGTGTTCCATCGGCATTAGGAGGCCCTGAACGTTATAATTAACTATCATTTTTGCGTCGGATTCGATAATCTAAACTCACAGGAGAACGACCATAAGGTGCCCGAGGCAGCAATAGACCCTTGGAGACAAGTCGGCTGGAGGACGATGTATTGAATCTCGACGCAATTTGAGTGTCCAATCGTCATTAGGAGGCCGTAAACGTTACAATTAACTATCATTTATGCGTCGGATTCGAAAATCTACTCACAGGAGAAGTTCATACGGTGCTCGAGACAGCAATATCCCCTTGGAGACAATTCCGCTGGAGGCCGATGTATTGAATCTCGACGCAATTTGAGAGTTCCATCGGCATTAGGAGGCCATGAACGTTACAATTAACTATCATTTTTGGGTCGGATTCGAAAATCTAGACTTACAAGACAACGACCATAAGGTGCCCGAGGCAGCATTAGACCCTTGGAGACAAGTCGGCGGGAGGCCGATGTATTGAATCTCGACGCAATTTGAGTGTTCCATCGTCATTACAAGGCCCTGAACGTTACAATTAACTATCATTTTTGCGTCGGATTCGTAAATCTAGACTCACAGGACAACGACCACAAGGTGCCCGAGGCAGCAATAGACCCTTGGAGACAAGTCGGCTGGAGGCCGATGTATTGAATCTCGACGCAGTTTGAGTGTTCCATCGTCATTACAAGGCCCTGAACGTTACAATTAACTATCATTTTTGCGTCGGATTCGAAAATCTAGACTCAATGGAGAACGACCATAAGGTGCCCGAGGCAGCAATAGACCCTTGGAGACAAGTCGGCTGGAGGCCGATGTATTGAATCTCGACGCAATTTGAGTGTTCCATCGGCATTAGGAGGCCCTGAACGTTACAATTAACTATCATTTTGGCGTCGGGTTCGTAAGACTAGACTCACAGGAGAACGACCATAAGGTGCCCGAGGCAGCAATAGACCCTTGGAGACAAGTCGGCTGGAGGACGATGTATTGGATCGCGACGCAATTTGAGTCTCCTATCGTCATTAGGAGGCGCTGAACGTTACAATTCACTATCATTTTTGCGTCGGATTCGAAAATCTAGACTCACAGGAGAACCATCATGTGGTGCCCGAGGCAGCGATATCCACTTGGAGACAAGTCGGCTGGAGGCCGATGTATTGAATCTCGACGCAATTTGAGTGTTCCATCGTCATTAGAAGGCCCTGAACGTTACAATTAACTATCATTTTGGCGTCGGATTCGTAAATCTAGACTTACAAGAGAACGACCATAAAGTGCCCGAGGCAGCATTAGACCCTTGGAGACAAGTCGGCTGGAGGACGATGTATTGAATCTCGACGCAATTTGAGTCTTCTATCGTCATTAGGAGTCAATGAACGTTACAATTAACTATCATTTTTGCGTCGGATTCGAAAATCTAGACTCACAGGAGAAAGATCATATTATGCCCGAGACAGCAATATCCCCTTGGAGACAAGTCGGCTGGAGGACGATGTATTGAATCTCGACGCAATTTGAGTGTCCCTTCGTCATTAGGAGGCCCTAAACGTTACAATTAACTATCATTTTTGCGTCGTATTCTAAAATGTTGACTCACAGGGGAACGACCACAAGAAGCCCGAGGCAGTAATATCCCCTTGTAGACAAGCCGGCTGGAGGAAGATGTATTGACTCTCGACGCAATTTCAGCTTTCCATCGTCATTAAGAGGCCCTGAGCATTACATTTAACTATCAGTTTTGCGTCGGATTCGAAAATGTTGACTCACAGGGGAACGACCATACGGTGCCCGAGGCAGCTTTTGACCCTTGGAGACAAGTCGGTTGGAAGACGATGTATTGGATCTCGACGCAATTTGATTGTTACAGTTCACTATCATTTTTGCGTCGGATTCGAAAATGTAGACTCACAGGAGAAGTTCATACGGTGCTCGAGACAGCAATATACCCCTTGGAGACAAATCGGCTGGAGGACGATGTATTGAATCTCGACTCAATTTGAGTGTCCAGTCGTCATTAGGAGGCCCTAAACGTTACAATTAACTATCATTTATGCGTCGGATTCGAAAATCTACTCACAGGAGAAGTTCATACGGTGCTCGAGACAGCAATATCCCCTTGGAGACAATTCCGCTGGAGGCCGATGTATTGAATCTCGACGCAATTTGAGAGTTCCATCGGCATTAGGAGGCCATGAACGTTACAATTAACTATCATTTTTGCGTCGGATTCGAAAATCTAGACTTACAAGACAACGACCATAAGGTGCCCGAGGCAGCATTAGACCCTTGGAGACAAGTCGGCGGGAGGCCGATGTATTGAATCTCGACGCAATTTGAGTGTTCCATCGTCATTACAAGGCCCTGAACGTTACAATTAACTTTCATTTTTGCGTCGGATTCGAAAATCTAGACTCACAGGACACCGACCATAAGGTGCCCGAGGCAGCAATAGACCCTTGGAGACAAGTCGGCTGGAGGCCGATGTATTGAATCTCGACGCAGTTTGAGTGTTCCATCGGCATTAGGAGGCCCTGAACGTTATAATTAACTATCATTTTTGCGTCGGATTCGATAATCTAAACTCACAGGAGAACGACCATAAGGTGCCCGAGGCACCAATAGACCCTTGGAGACAAGTCGGCTGGAGGACGATGTATTGAATCTCGACGCAATTTGAGTGTTCCATCGTCATTACAAGGCCCTGAACGTTACAATTAACTATCATTTTTGCGTCGGATTCGAAAATCTAGACTCACAGGAGAACGACCATAAGGTGCCCGAGGCAGCAATAGACCCTTGGAGACAAGTCGGCTGGAGGCCGATGTATTGAATCTCGACGCTATTTGAGTGTTCCATCGCCATTACACGGCCCTGAACCTTACAATTAACTATCAGTTTCGCGTCGGATTGGAAAAGCTACTCACAGGAGAATTCATACGGTGCTCGAGACAGCAATATACCCCTTGGAGACAAATCGGCTGGAGGACGATGTATTGAATCTCCACGCAATTTGAGTCTTCTATAGTCATTAGGAGGCAATGAACGTTACAATTAACTATCATTTTTGCGTCGGATTCGAAAATCTAGACTCACAGGAGAAAGATCATATTGTGCCCGAGACAGCAATATCCCCTTGGAGACAAGTCGGCTGGAGGACGATGTATTGAATCTCGACGCAATTTGAGAGTTCTATCGTCATCAGGAGGCGCTGAACGTTACTATTCACTATCATTTTTGCGTCGGATTCGAAAATCTAGACTCACAGGAGAAGGATCATGTGGTGCCCGAGGCAGCGATATCCACTTGGAGACAGGTCAGCTGGAGGCCGATGTATTGAATCTCGACGCAATTAGAGTGTTCCATCGTCATTAGGAGGCCCTAAACCTTACAATTAACTATCAGTTTCGCGTCGGACTCGAAAATCTAGACTCACAGGAGACGGACCACATGGAGCCCGAGGCAGTAATATCCCCTTGTAGACAAGTCGGCTGGAGGAAGATGTATTGACTCTCGACGCAATTTCAGTGTTCCATCGTCATTAAGAGGCCCTGAGCATTACATTTAACTATCAGTTTTGCGTCGGATTCGAAAATGTTGACTCACAAGGGAACGCCCATACCGTGCCCGAGGCAGCTTTTGACCCTTGGAGGCAAGTCGGTTGGAAGACGATGTATTGGATCTCGACGCAATTTGAGTGTTCCATCGTCATTAGAAGGCCCTGACCGTTACAGTTCACTATCATTTTTGCGTCGAATTCGAAAATGTAGACTCACAGGAGAAGTTCATACGGTGCTCGAGACAGCAATATACCCCTTGGAGACAAATCGGCTGGAGGACGATGTATTTAATCTCGACGCAATTTGAGTGTCCCATCGTCATTAGGAGGCCCTGAATTTTACAATTAACTATCAGTTTTTCGTCGGATTCGAAAATCTAAACTCACAGGAGAACGACCATAAGGTGCCCGAGGCAGCAATAGACCGTTGGAGACAAGTCGGCTGGAGGCCGATGTATTGAATCTCGACGCAATTTTAGTGTTCCATCGTCATTACAAGGCCCTGAACCTTACAATTAACTATCAGTTTCGCGTCGGATTCGAAAATCTACTCACAGGAGAAGTTCATACGGTGCTCGAGACAGCAATATACCCCTTGGAGACAAATCGGCTGGAGGACGATGTATTGAATCTCGACGCAATTTGAGTCTTCTCTCGTCATTAGGAGGCGCTGAACGTTACAATTCACTATCATTTTTCCGTCGGATTCGAAAATCTAGACTCACAAGAGAAAGATCATATTGTGCCCGAGACAGCAATAACTCCTTGGAGACAAGTCGGCTGGAGGACGATGTATTGAATCTCGACGCAATTTGAGTGTCCCATCGTCATTACAAGGCCCTGAACGTTACAATTAACTATCATTTTTGCGTCGGATTCTAAAATGTTGACTCACAGGGGAACTACCACACGGTGCCCGAGGCAGCAATAGACCCTTGGAGACAAGTCGGCTGGAGGCCGATGTATTGAATCACGACGCAATTTGAGAGTTCTATCGTCATCAGGAGGCGCTGAACGTTACTATTCACTATCATTTTTGCGTCGGATTCGAAAATCTAGACTCACAGGAGAAGGATCATATGGTGCCCGAGACAGCGATATCTCCTTGGAGACAAGTCCGCTGGAGGCCGATGTATTGAGTCTCGACGCAATTAGAGTGTTCCATCGTCATTAGGAGGCCCTGAACCTTACAATTAACTATCAGTTTCGCGTCGGACTCGAAAATCTAGACTCACAGGAGACGGACCACATGGAGCCCGAGGCAGTAATATCCCCTTGTAGACAAGTCGGCTGGAGGAAGAAGTATTGACTCTCGACGCAATTTCAGTGTTCCATCGTCATTAAGAGGCCCTGAGCATGACATTTAACTATCAGTTTTGCGTCGGATTCGAAAATGTTGACTCACAGGGGAACGACCATACGGTGCCCGAGGCAGCTATTGACCCTTGGAGACAACTCGGTTGGAAGACGATGTATTTCATCGCGACGCAAAATGAGTGTTCCATCGTCATTAGGAGGCCCTGAATGTTACAATTAACTATCAGTTTTTCGTCGGATTCGAAAATCTAAACTCACAGGAGAACGACCATAAGGTGCCCGAGGCAGCAATAGCCCCTTGGAGACAAGTCGGCTGGAGGCCGATGTATTGAATCTCGACGCAATTTGAGTGTTCCATCGGCATTAGGAGGCCCTGAACGTTAAAATTAACTATCATATTTGCGTCGGATTCGATAATCTAAACTCACAGGAGAACGACCATACGGTGCCCGAGGCAGCAACAGACCCTTGGAGACAAGTCGGCTGGAGGACGATGTATTAAATCTCGACGCATTTTGAGTGTTCCATCGTCATTACAAGCCCTGAACGTTACAATTAACTATCATTTTTGCGTCGGATTCGAAAATCTAGACTCACAGGAGAACGACCATAAGGTGCCCGAGGCAGCAATAGACCCTTGGAGACAAGTCGGCTGGAGGCCGATGTATTGAATCTCGAAGCAATTTGAGTGTTCCATCAGCATTAGGAGGCACTGAACGTTAAAATTAACTGTCATTTTTGCGTCGGATTCGATAATCTAAACTCACAGGAGAACGACCATAAGGTGCCCGAGGCAGAAACAGACCCTTGGAGACAAGTCGGCTGGAGGCCGATGTATTGAGTCTCGACGCAATTTGAGTGTTCCATCGGCATTAGGAGGCCCTCAACGTTACAATTAATTATCATTTTTGCGTCGGATTCGATAATCCAAAGTCACAGGAGAACGACCATAAGGTGCCCGAGGCAGCAATAGACCCTTGGAGACACGTCGGCTGGGGGCCGATGTATTGAATCTCGTCGCAATTTGAGTGTTCCATCGTCATTAGAAGGCCCTGAACGTTACAATTAACTGTCATTTTAGCGTCGGATTCGAGAATCTAGACTCACAGGAGAACGACCATAAGGTGCCCGAGGCAGCAATAGCCCCTTGGAGACAAGTCGGCTGGAGGCCGATGTATTGAATCTCGACGCAATTTGAGTGTTCCATCGGCATTAGGAGGCCCTGAACGTTAAAATTAACTATCATTTTTGCGTCGGATTCGATAATCTAAACTCACATGAGAACGACCATACGGAGCCCGAGACAGCAATATACCCCTTGGCGACAAGTCGGCTGGAGGACGATGTATTGAATCTCGACGCAATTTGAGTGTCCCTTCGTCATTAGGAGGCCCTAAACGTTACAATTAACTATCATTTTTGCGTCGGAATCGATAATCTAAACTCACAGGGGACCGACCATACGGTGCCCGAGGCAGCTATTGACCCTTGAAAACAAGTCGGTTGGAGGACGATGTATTGGATCGCGACGCAAAATGAGTGTTCCATCGTCATTAGGAGGCCCTGAATTTTACAATTAACTATCAGTTTTTCGTCGGATTGGAAAATCTAAACTCACAGGAGAACGACCAAAGGTGCCCGAGGCAGCAATAGACCGTTGGAGACAAGTCGGCTGGAGGCCGATGTATTGAATCTTGACGCAATTTGAGTGTTCCATCGTCATTACAAGGCCCTGAACCTTACAATTAACTATCAGTTTCGCGTCGGATTCGAAAATCTACTCACAGGAGAAGTTCATACGGTACTCGAGACAGCAATATACCCCTTGGAGACAAATCGCCTGGAGGACGTTGTATTGAATCTCGACGCATTTTGAGTGTTCCATCGTCATTACAAGGCCCTGAACGTTACAATTAACTATCATTTTTGTGTCGGATTTGAAAATCTAGACTCACAGGAGAACGACCATAAGGTGCCCGAGGCAGCAATAGACCCTTGGAGACAAGTCGGCTGGAGGCCGATGTATTGAATCTCGAAGCAATTTGAGTGTTCCATCGGCATTAGGAGGCCCTGAACGTTAAAATTAACTATCATTTTTGCGTCGGATTCGATAATCTAAACTCACAGAAGAACGACCATAAGGTGCCCGAGGCAGAAACAGACCCTTGGAGACAAGTCGGCTGGAGGCCGATGTATTGTCTCTCGACGCAATTTGAGTGTTCAATCGGCATTAGGAGTCCCTGAACGTTACAATTAACTATCATTTTTGCGTCGGATTCGATAATCTAAACTCACAGGAGAACGACCATAAGGTGCCCGAGGCAGCAATAGACCCTTGGAGACAAATCGGCTGGGGGCCGATGTATTGAATCTCGTCGCAATTTGAGTGTTCCATCGTCATTAGAAGGCCCTGAACGTTACAATTAACTATCATTTTTGCGTCGGATTCGATAATCTAAACTCACAGGAGAACGACCATAAGGTGCCCGAGGCAGCAATAGCCCCTTGGAGACAAGTCGGCTGGAGGCCGACGTATTGAATCTCGACTCAATTTGAGTGTTCCATCGGCATTAGGAGGCCCTGAACGTTAAAAATAACTATCATTTTTGCGTCGGATTCGATAATCTAAACTCACAGGAGAACGACCATAAGGTGCCCGAGGCAGCAATAGACCGTTGGAGACAAGTCGGCTGGGGGCCGATGTATTGAATCTCGATGCAATTTGAGTGTTCCATCGTCATTACAAGGCCCTGAACCTTACAATTAACTATCAGTTTCGCGTCGAATTCGAAAATCTACTCACAGGAGAAGTTCATACGGTGCTCGAGACAGCAATATCCCCTTGGAGACAAGTCGGCTGGAGGACAATGTATTGAATCTCGACGCAATTTGAGTGTCCCATCGTCATTAGGAGGCCCTAAACGTTACAATTAACTATCATTTATGCGTCGGATTCGAAAATCTACTCACAGGAGAAGCTCATACGGTGCTCGAGACAGCAATTTCCCCTTGGAGACAATTCCGCTGGAGGCCGATGTATTGAATCTCGACGCAATTTGAGAGTTCCATCGGCATTAGGAGGCCATGAACGTTACAATTAACTATCATTTTTGCGTCGGATACGAAAATCTAGACTCACAGGAGAACGACCATAAGGTGCCCGAGGCAGCAATTGACCCTTGGAGACAAGTCGGCTGGAGGACGATGTATTGAATCTCGACGCAATTTGAGAGTTCCATCGTCATTAGGCGGCCCTGAACGTTACAATTAACTATCATTTTGGCGTCGGATTCGTAAATCTAGACTTACAAGAGAACGACCATAAAGTGCCCGAGGCAGCATTAGACCCATGGAGACAAGTCGGCTGGAGGACGATGTATTGGATCGCGACGCAATTTCAGTGTTCCATCGTCATTAGGAGGCCCTGAATGTTACAATTAACCATCAGTTTTTCGTCGGATTCGAAAATCTAAACTCACAGGAGAACGACCATAAGGTGCCCGAGGCAGCAATATCCCCTTGGAGACAGATCGGCTGGAGGACGATGTATTGAATCTCGACGCAATTTGAGTCTTCTATCGTCATTAGGAGGCAATGAACGTTACAATTCACTATCATTTTTGCGTCGGATTCGAAAATCTAGACTCACAGGAGAAAGATCATATTGTGCCCGAGACAGTAATATCCCCTTGGAGACAAGTCGGCTGGAGGACGATGTATTGAATCTCGACGCAATTTGAGAGTTCTATCGTCATCAGGAGGCGCTGAACGTTACTATTCACTATCATTTTTGCGTCGGATTAAAAATTCTAGACTCACAGGAGAAGGATCATATGGTGCCCGAGGCAGCAACAGACCCTTGGAGACAAGTCGGCTGGAGGCCGATGTATTGAATATCGACGCAATTTGAGTGTTCCATCGTCATTAGGAGGCCCTAAACGTTACAATTAACTATAATTTTTGCGTCGGATTCGATAATCTAAACTCACAGGAGAACGACCATAAGGTGCCCGAGGCAGCATTAGACCCTTGGAGACAAGTCGGCTGGAGGACGATGTATTGAATCTCGACGCAATTTGAGTGTCCCATCGTCATTGCAATGCCCTAAACGTTACAATTAACTATCATTTTTGCATCGGATTCGATAATCTAAACTCACAGGAGAACGACCATAAGGTGCCCGAGGCAGCAACAGACCCATGGAGACAAGTCGGCGGGAGGCCGATGTATTGAATCTCGACGCAATTTGAGTGTTCCATCGTCATTACAAGGCCCTGAACGTTACAATTAACTATCATTTTTGCGTCGGATTCGAAAATCTAGACACACAGGACAACGACCATAAGGTGCCCGAGGCAGCAATAGACCGCTGGAGACAAGTCGGCTGGAGGCCGATGTATTGAATCTCGACGCAATTTGAGTGTCCCATCGTCATTAGGAGGTCGTAAATGTTACAATTAACTATCATTTTTGCGTCGGATTCGATAATCTAAACTCACAGGGGAACGACCATACGGCGCCCGAAGCAGCTATTGACCCTTGGAGACAAGTCGGTTGGAGTACGATGTATTGGATCGCGACGCAAAATGAGTCTTCCATCGTCATTAGGAGGCCCTGAATGTTACAATTAACTATCAGTTTTTCGTCGGATTCGAAAATCTAAACTCACAGGAGAACGACCATAAGGTGAACGAGGCAGCAATAGACCGTTGGAGACAAGTCGGCTGGAGGCCGATGTATTGAATCTCGACGCAATTTGAGTGTTCCATCGCCATTACAAGGCCCTGAACCTTACAATTAACTATCAGTTTCGCGTCGGATTGGAAAATCTACTCACAGGAGAAGTTCATACGGTGCTCGAGACAGCAATATACCCCTTGGAGACAAATCGGCTGGAGGACGATGTATTGAATTTCGACGCAATTTGAGTCTTCTATCGTCATTAGGAGGCAATGAACGTTACAATTCACTATCATTTTTGCGTCGGATTCGAAAATCTAGACTCACAGGAGAAAGATCATATTGTGCCCGAGTCAGTAATATCCCCTTGGAGACAAGTCGGCTGGAGGACGATGTATTGAATCTCGACGCAATTTGAGAGTTCTATCGTCATCAGGAGGCGCTGAACGTTACTATTCACTATCATTTTTGCGTCGGATTCGAAAATCTAGACTCACAGGAGAAGGATCACATGGTGCCCGAGGCAGCAACAGACCCTTGGAGACAAGTCGGCTGGAGGCCGATGTATTGAATATCGACGCAATTTGAGTGTTCCATCGTCATTAGGAGGCCCTAAACGTTACAATTAACTATAATTTTTTCGTCGGATTCGATAATCTAAACTCACAGGAGAACGACCATAAGGTGCCGAGGCAGCATTAGACCCTTGGAGACAAGTCGGCTGGAGGACGATGTATTGAATCTCGATGCAATTTGAGTGTCCCATCGTCATTGCAATGCCCTAAACGTTACAATTAACTATCATTTTTGCATCGGATTCGATAATCTAAACTCACAGGAGAACGACCATAAGGTGCCCGAGGCAGCAACAGACCCTTGGAGACAAGTCGGCGGGAGGCCGATGTATTGAATCTCGACGCAATTTGAGTGTTCCATCGTCATTACAAGGCCCTGAACGTTACAATTAACTATCATTTTTTCGTCGGATTCGAAAATCTAGACACACAGGACAACGACCATAAGGTGCCCGAGGCAGCAATAGACCGCTGGAGACAAGTCGGCTGGAGGCCGATGAATTGAATCTCGACGCAATTTGAGTTGTCCATCGGCATTAGGAGGCCCTGAACGTTATAATTAACTATCATTTTTGCGTCGGATTCGATAATCTAAACTCACAGGGGAACGACCATACGGTGCACGAGGCAGCTATTGACCCTTGGAGACAAGTCGGTTGGAGGACGATGTATTGGATCGCGACGCAAAATGAGTGTTCCATCGTCATTAGGAGGCCCTGAATGTTACAATTAACTATCAGTTTTTCGTCGGATTCGAAAATCTAAACTCACAGGAGAACGACCATAAGGTGCCCGAGGCAGCAATAGACCGTTGGAGACAAGTCGGCTGGAGGCCGATGTATTGAATATCGACGCAATTTGAGTGTTCCATCGTCATTAGGAGGCCCTAAACGTTACAATTAACTATAATTTTTGCGTCGGATTCGATAATCTAAACTCACAGGAGAAAGATCATGTTGTGCCCGGGACAGCAATATCCCCTTGGAGACAAGTCGGCTGGAGGACGATGTATTGAATCTCGACGCAATTTGAGAGTTCTATCGTCATCAGGAGGCGCTGAACGTTACTATTCACTATCATCTTTGCGTCGGATTCGAAAATCTAGACTCACAGGAGATGGATCATATGGTGCCCGAGGAAGCAACAGACCCTTGGAGACAAGTGGGCTGGAGGCCGATGTATTGAATATCGACGCAATTTGAGTGTTCCATCGTCATTAGGAGGCCCTAAACGTTACAATTAACTATAATTTTTGCGTCGGATTCGATAATCTAAACTCACAGGAGAACGACCATAAGGTGCCCGAGGCAGCAACAGACCCTTGGAGACAAGTCGGCGGGAGGCCGATGTATTGAATCTCGACGCAATTTGAGTGTACCATCGTCATTACAAGGCCCTGAACGTTACAATTAACTATTATTTTTGCGTCGGATTCGAAAATCTAGACTCACAGGAGAACGACCATAAGGAGCCCGAGACAGCAATAGACCCTTGGAGACAAGTCGGCTGGAGGCCGGTGTATTGAATCTCGACGCAATTTGAGTGTTCCATCGGTATTAGGAGGCCCTGAACGTTACAATTAACTATCATTTTTGCGACGGGTTCGAAAATCTAGACTTTCAAGAGAACGACCATAAAGTGCCCGAGGCAGCATTAGATCCTTGGAGACAAGTCGGCTGGAGGACGATGTATTGGATCGCGACGCAATTTGAGTGATCCATCGTCATTAGGAGGCCCTGAATGTTACAATTAACTATCATTTTTACGTCGGATTCGAAAATTTAGACTCACAGGAGAACGACCATGTGGTGCCCGAGGCAGCGATATCCACTTGGAGACAAGTCGGCTGGAGGCCGATGTATTGAATCTCGACGCAATTTGAGTGTCCCATCGTCATTAGGAGGTCCTAAACGTTACAATTAACTATCATTTTTGCGTCGGATTCGATAATCTAAACTCACAGGGGAACGACCATACGGTGCACGAGGCAGCTATTGACCCTTGGAGACAAGTCGGTTGGAGGACGATGTATTGGATCGCGACGCAAAATGAGTGTTCCATCGGCATTAGGAGGCCCTGAACGTTACAATTAACTATCATTTTTGCATCGGGTTCGAAAATCTAGACTTACAAGAGAACGACCATAAGGTGCCCGATGCAGCAAAAGACCCTTGGAGACAAGTCGGCTGGAGGACGATGTATTGAATCTCGACGCAATTTGAGAGTTCCATCGTCATTAGGAGGCCCTGAACGTTACAATTAACTATCATTTTTGCGTCGGGTTCGAAAATCTAGACTTACAAGAGAACGACCATAAGGTGCCCGAGGCAGCAATAGACCCTTGGAGACAAGTCGGCTGGAGGACGATGTATTGGATCGCGACGCAATTTGAGTCTTCTATCGTCATTAGGAGGCGCTGAACGTTGCAATTCACTATCATTTTCGCGTCGGATTCGAAAATCTAGACTCACAGGAGAAGGACCATGTGGTGCCCGAGGCAGCAATATCCCCTTGGAGACAAGTCGGCTGGAGGCCGATGTATTGAATATCGTCGCAATTTGAGTGTTCCATCGTCATTACAAGGCCCTAAACGTTACAATTAACTGTCATTTTTGCGTCGGATTCGATAATCTAAACTCACAGGAGAACGACCATAAGGTGCCCGAGGCAGCAACAGACCCTTGGAGACAAGTCGGCGGGAGGCCGATGTATTGAATCTCGACGCAATTTGAGTGTTCCATCGTCATTACAAGGCCCTGAACGTTACAATTAACTATCATTTTTGCGTCGGATTCGAAAATATAGACTCACAGGACAACGAACATAAGGTGCCCGAGGCAGCAATAGACCCTTGGAGACAAGTCGGCTGGAGGCCGATGTATTGAATCTCGACGCAATTTGAGTGTTCCATCGGCATTAGGTGGCCCTGAACGTTATAATTAACTATCATTTTTGCGTCGGATTCGATAATCTAGACTCACAGGAGAAGGATCATATTGTGCCCGAGACAGCAATATCCCCTTGGAGACAAGTCGGCTGGAGGACGATGTATTGAATCTCGACGCAATTTGAGTGTCCCATCGTCATTAGGAGGTCCTAAACGTTACAATTAACTATCATTTTTGCGTCGGATTCGATAATCTAAACTCACAGGGGAACGACCATACGGTGCCCGAGGCAGCTATTCACCCTTAGAGACAAGTCGGTTGGAGGACGATCTATTGGATCGCGACGCAAAATGAGTGTTCCATCGTCATTAGGAGGCCCTGAATGTTACAATTAACTATCAGTTTTTCGTCGGATTCGAAAATCTAAACTCACAGGAGAACGACCATAAGGTGCCCGAGGCAGCAATAGACCGTTGGAGACAAGTCGGCTGGAGGCCGATGTATTGAATCTCGACGCAATTTGAGTGTTCCATCGCCATTACAAGGCCCTGAACCTTACAATTAACTATCAGTTTCGCCTCGGATTGGAAAATCTACTCACAAGAGAAGTTCATACGGTGCTCGAGACAGCAATATACCCCTTGGAGACAAATCGGCTGGAGGACGATGTATTGAATCTCGACGCAATTTGAGTCTTCTATCGTCATTAGGAGGCAATGAACGTTACAATTCACTATCATTTTTGCGTCGGATTTGAAAATCTAGACTCACAGGAGAAAGATCATGTTGTGCCCGGGACAGCAATATCCCCTTGGAGACAAGTCGGCTGGAGGACGATGTATTGAATCTCGACGCAATTTGAGAGTTCTATCGTCATCAGGAGGCGCTGAACGTTACTATTCACTATCATTTTTGCGTCGGATTCGAAAATTTAGACTCACAGGAGAAGGATCATATGGTGCCCGAGGCAGCAACAGACCCTTGGAGACAAGTGGGCTGGAGGCCGATGTATTGAATATCGACGCAATATGAGTGTTCCATCGTCATTAGGAGGCCCTAAACGTTACAATTAACTATCATTTTTGCGTCGGATTCGATAATCTAAAGCCACAGGAGAACGACCATAAGGTGCCCGTGGAAGCAATAGACCCTTGGAGACAAGTCGGCTGGAGGCCGATGTATTGAATCTCGACGCAATTTGAGTGTTCCATCGTCATTACAAGGTCCTGAACGTTACAATTAACTATCATTTTTGCGTCGGATTCGAAATTCTAGACTCACAGGACAACGACCATAAGGTGGCCGAGGCAGCAATAGACCCTTGGAGACAAGTCGGCTGGAGGACGATGTATTGGATCGCGACGCAATTTGAGTCTTCAATCGTCATTAGGAGGCGCTGAACGTTACAATTCACTATCATTTTAGCGTCGGATTCGAAAATCTAGACTCACAGGAGAAGGACCATGTGGTGCCAGAGGCAGCGATATCCCCTTGGAGACAAGTGGGCTGGAGGCCGATGTATTGAATATCGTCGCAATTTGAGTGTTCCATCGGCATTAGGAGGCCATGAACGTTACAATTAACTATCATTTTTGCGTCGGATTCGATAATCTAAACTCACAGGAGAACGACCATAAGGTGCCCGAGGCAGCAATAGACCCTTGGAGACAAATCGGCTGGGGGCCGATGTATTGAATCTCGTCGCAATTTGAGTGTTCCATCGTCATTAGAAGGCCCTGAACGTTACAATTAACTATCATTTTTGCGTCGGATTCGATAATCTAAACTCACAGGAGAACGACCATAAGGTGCCCGAGGCAGCAATAGCCCCTTGGAGACAAGTCGGCTGGAGGCCGACGTATTGAATCTCGACGCAATTTGAGTGTTCCATCGGCATTAGGAGGCCCTGAACGTTAAAAATAACTATCATTTTTGCGTCGGATTCGATAATCTAAACTCACAGGAGAACGACCATAAGGTGCCCGAGGCAGCAATAGACCGTTGGAGACAAGTCGGCTGGAGGCCGATGTATTGAATCTCGACGCAATTTGAGTGTTCCATCGCCATTACAAGGCCCTGAACCTTACAATTAACTATCAGTTTCGCGTCGGATTGGAAAATCTACTCACAGGAGAAGTTCATACGGTGCTCGAGACAGCAATATAACCCTAGGAGACAAATCGGCTGGAGGACGATGTATTGAATCTCGACGCAATTTGAGTCTTCTATCGTCATTAGGAGGCAATGAACGTTACAATTCACTATCATTTTTGCGTCGGATTCGAAAATCTAGACTCACAGGAGAAAGATCATATTGTGCCCGAGACAGTAATATCCCCTTGGAGACAAGTCGGCTGGAGGACGATGTATTGAATCTCGACGCAATTTGAGAGTTCTATCGTCATCAGGAGGCGCTGAACGTTACTATTCACTATCATTTTTGCGTCGGATTAAAAATTCTAGACTCACAGGAGAAGGATCATATGGTGCCCGAGGCAGCAACAGACCCTTGGAGACAAGTCGGCTGGAGGCCGATGTATTGAATATCGACGCAATTTGAGTGTTCCATCGTCATTAGGAGGCCCTAAACGTTACAATTAACTATAATTTTTGCGTCGGTTTCGAAAATCTAGACACACAGGACAACGACCATAAGGTGCCCGAGGCAGCAATAGACCGCTGGAGACAAGTCGGCTGGAGGCCGACGTATTGAATCTCGACGCAATTTGAGTGTTCCATCGGCATTAGGAGGCCCTGAACGTTAAAAATAACTATCATTTTTGCGTCGGATTCGATAATCTAAACTCACAGGAGAACGACCATAAGGTGCCCGAGGCAGCATTAGACCCTTGGAGACAAGTCGGCTGGAGGACGATGTATTGAATCTCGACGCAATTTGAGTGTCCCATCGTCATTGCAATGCCCTAAACGTTACAATTAACTATCATTTTTGCATCGGATTCGATAATCTAAACTCACAGGAGAACGACCATAAGGTGCCCGAGGCAGCAACAGACCCATGGAGACAAGTCGGCGGGAGGCCGATGTATTGAATCTCGACGCAATTTGAGTGTTCCATCGTCATTACAAGGCCCTGAACGTTACAATTAACTATCATTTTTGCGTCGGTTTCGAAAATCTAGACACACAGGACAACGACCATAAGGTGCCCGAGGCAGCAATAGACCGCTGGAGACAAGTCGGCTGGAGGCCGATGTATTGAATCTCGACGCAATTTGAGTGTTCCATCGGCATTAGGAGGCCCTGAACGTTATAATTAACTATCATTTTTGCGTCGGATTCGATAATGTAAACTCACAGGAGTACGACCATAAGGTGCCCGAGGCAGCATTAGACCCTTGGAGACAAGTCGGCTGGAGGACGATGTATTGAATCTCGACGCAATTTGAGTGTCCCATCGTCATTAGGAGGTCGTAAATGTTACAATTAACTATCATTTTTGCGTCGGATTCGATAATCTAAACTCACAGGGGAACGACCATACGGCGCCCGAAGCAGCTATTGACCCTTGGAGACAAGTCGGTTGGAGTACGATGTATTGGATCGCGACGCAAAATGAGTCTTCCATCGTCATTAGGAGGCCCTGAATGTTACAATTAACTATCAGTTTTTCGTCGGATTCGAAAATCTAAACTCACAGGAGAACGACCATAAGGTGAACGAGGCAGCAATAGACCGTTGGAGACAAGTCGGCTGGAGGCCGATGTATTGAATCTCGACGCAATTTGAGTGTTCCATCGCCATTACAAGGCCCTGAACCTTACAATTAACTATCAGTTTCGCGTCGGATTGGAAAATCTACTCACAGGAGAAGTTCATACGGTGCTCGAGACAGCAATATACCCCTTGGAGACAAATCGGCTGGAGGACGATGTATTGAATTTCGACGCAATTTGAGTCTTCTATCGTCATTAGGAGGCAATGAACGTTACAATTCACTATCATTTTTGCGTCGGATTCGAAAATCTAGACTCACAGGAGAAAGATCATATTGTGCCCGAGTCAGTAATATCCCCTTGGAGACAAGTCGGCTGGAGGACGATGTATTGAATCTCGACGCAATTTGAGAGTTCTATCGTCATCAGGAGGCGCTGAACGTTACTATTCACTATCATTTTTGCGTCGGATTCGAAAATCTAGACTCACAGGAGAAGGATCACATGGTGCCCGAGGCAGCAACAGACCCTTGGAGACAAGTCGGCTGGAGGCCGATGTATTGAATATCGACGCAATTTGAGTGTTCCATCGTCATTAGGAGGCCCTAAACGTTACAATTAACTATAATTTTTGCGTCGGATTCGATAATCTAAACTCACAGGAGAACGACCATAAGGTGCCCGAGGCAGCATTAGACCCTTGGAGACAAGTCGGCTGGAGGACGATGTATTGAATCTCGATGCAATTTGAGTGTCCCATCGTCATTGCAATGCCCTAAACGTTACAATTAACTATCATTTTTGCATCGGATTCGATAATCTAAACTCACAGGAGAACGACCATAAGGTGCCCGAGGCAGCAACAGACCCTTGGAGACAAGTCGGCGGGAGGCCGATGTATTGAATCTCGACGCAATTTGAGTGTTCCATCGTCATTACAAGGCCCTGAACGTTACAATTAACTATCATTTTTTCGTCGGATTCGAAAATCTAGACACACAGGACAACGACCATAAGGTGCCCGAGGCAGCAATAGACCGCTGGAGACAAGTCGGCTGGAGGCCGATGAATTGAATCTCGACGCAATTTGAGTTGTCCATCGGCATTAGGAGGCCCTGAACGTTATAATTAACTATCATTTTTGCGTCGGATTCGATAATCTAAACTCACAGGAGAACGACCATAAGGTGCCCGAGGCAGCAATAGACCCTTGGAGACAAGTCGGCTGGAGGCCGATGTGTTGAATCTCGACGCAATTTGAGTGTTCCATCGTCATTACAAGGCCCTGAACGTTACAATTAACTATCATTTTTGCGTCGGATTCGAAAATCTAGACTCACAGGAGAACGACCATAAGGAGCCCGAGACAGCAATAGACCCTTGGAGACAAATCGGCTGGAGGCCGGTGTATTGAATCTCGACGCAATTTGAGTGTTCCATCGGCATTAGGAGGCCCTGAACGTTACAATTAACTATCATTTTTGCGACGGGTTCGAAAATCTAGACTTACAAGAGAACGACCATAAAGTGCCCGAGGCAGCATTAGATCCTTGGAGACAAGTCGGCTGGAGGACGATGTATTGGATCGCGACGCTATTTTAGTGATCCATCGTCATTAGGAGGCCCTGAATGTTACAATTAACTATCATTTTTACGTCGGATTCGAAAATTTAGACTCACAGGAGAACGACCATGTGGTGCCCGAGGCAGCGATATCCACTTGGAGACAAGTCGGCTGGAGGCCGATGTATTGAATCTCGACACAATTTGAGTGTCCCATCGTCATTAGGAGGTCCTAAACGTTACAATTAACTATCATTTTTGCGTCGGATTCGATAATCTAAACTCACAGGGGAACGACCATACGGTGCACGAGGCAGCTATTGACCCTTGGAGACAAGTCGGTTGGAGGACGATGTATTGGATCGCGACGCAAAATGAGTGTTCCATCGTCATTAGGAGGCCCTGAATGTTACAATTAACTATCAGTTTTTCGTCGGATTCGAAAATCTAAACTCACAGGAGAACGACCATATGGTGCCCGAGGCAGCAATAGACCGTTGGAGACAAGTCGGCTGGAGGCCGGTGTATTGAATCTCGACGCAATTTGAGTTTTCCATCGGTATTAGGAGGCCCTGAACGTTACAATTAACTATCATTTTTGCGACGGGTTCGAAAATCTAGACTTTCAAGAGAACGACCATAAAGTGCCCGAGGCAGCATTAGATCCTTGGAGACAAGTCGGCTGGAGGACGATGTATTGGATCGCGACGCAATTTGAGTGATCCATCGTCATTAGGAGGCCCTGAATGTTACAATTAACTATCATTTTTACGTGGATTCGAAAATTTAGACTCACAGGAGAACGACCATGTGGTGCCCGAGGCAGCGATATCCACTTGGAGACAAGTCGGCTGGAGGCCGATGTATTGAATCTCGACGCAATTTGAGTGTCCCATCGTCATTAGGAGGTCCTAAACGTTACAATTAACTATCATTTTTGCGTCGGATTCGATAATCTAAACTCACAGGGGAACGACCATACGGTGCACGAGGCAGCTATTGACCCTTGGAGACAAGTCGGTTGGAGGACGATGTATTGGATCGCGACGCAAAATGAGTGTTCCATCGGCATTAGGAGGCCCTGAACGTTACAATCAACTATCATTTTTGCATCGGGTTCGAAAATCTAGACTTACAAGAGAACGACCATAAGGTGCCCGATGCAGCAATAGACCCTTGGAGACAAGTCGGCTGGAGGACGATGTATTGAATCTCGACGCAATTTGAGAGTTCCATCGTCATTAGGAGGCCCTGAACGTTACAATTAACTATCATTTTTGCGTCGGGTTCGAAAATCTAGACTTACAAGAGAACGACCATAAGGTGCCCGAGGCAGCAATAGACCCTTGGAGACAAGTCGGCTGGAGGACGATGTATTGGATCGCGACGCAATTTGAGTCTTCTATCGTCATTAGGAGGCGCTGAACGTTGCAATTCACTATCATTTTCGCGTCGGATTCGAAAATCTAGACTCACAGGAGAAGGACCATGTGGTGCCCGAGGCAGCAATATCCCCTTGGAGACAAGTCGGCTGGAGGCCGATGTATTGAATATCGTCGCAATTTGAGTGTTCCATCGTCATTACAAGGCCCTAAACGTTACAATTAACTGTCATTTTTGCGTCGGATTCGATAATCTAAACTCACAGGAGAACGACCATAAGGTGCCCGAGGCAGCAACAGACCCTTGGAGACAAGTCGGCGGGAGGCCGATGTATTGAATCTCGACGCAATTTGAGTGTTCCATCGTCATTACAAGGCCCTGAACGTTACAATTAACTATCATTTTTGCGTCGGATTCGAAAATATAGACTCACAGGACAACGAACATAAGGTGCCCGAGGCAGCAATAGACCCATGGAGACAAGTCGGCGGGAGGCCGATGTATTGAATCTCGACGCAATTTGAGTGTTCCATCGTCATTACAAGGCCCTGAACGTTACAATTAACTATCATTTTTGCGTCGGTTTCGAAAATCTAGACACACAGGACAACGACCATAAGGTGCCCGAGGCAGCAATAGACCGCTGGAGACAAGTCGGCTGGAGGCCGATGTATTGAATCTCGACGCAATTTGAGTGTTCCATCGGCATTAGGAGGCCCTGAACGTTATAATTAACTATCATTTTTGCGTCGGATTCGATAATGTAAACTCACAGGAGTACGACCATAAGGTGCCCGAGGCAGCATTAGACCCTTGGAGACAAGTCGGCTGGAGGACGATGTATTGAATCTCGACGCAATTTGAGTGTCCCATCGTCATTAGGAGGTCGTAAATGTTACAATTAACTATCATTTTTGCGTCGGATTCGATAATCTAAACTCACAGGGGAACGACCATACGGCGCCCGAAGCAGCTATTGACCCTTGGAGACAAGTCGGTTGGAGTACGATGTATTGGATCGCGACGCAAAATGAGTCTTCCATCGTCATTAGGAGGCCCTGAATGTTACAATTAACTATCAGTTTTTCGTCGGATCCGAAAATCTAAACTCACAGGACAACGACCATAAGGTGAACGAGGCAGCAATAGACCGTTGGAGACAAGTCGGCTGGAGGCCGATGTATTGAATCTCGACGCAATTTGAGTGTTCCATCGCCATTACAAGGCCCTGAACCTTACAATTAACTATCAGTTTCGCGTCGGATTGGAAAATCTACTCACAGGAGAAGTTCATACGGTGCTCGAGACAGCAATATACCCCTTGGAGACAAATCGGCTGGAGGACGATGTATTGAATTTCGACGCAATTTGAGTCTTCTATCGTCATTAGGAGGCAATGAACGTTACAATTCACTATCATTTTTGCGTCGGATTCGAAAATCTAGACTCACAGGAGAAAGATCATATTGTGCCCGAGTCAGTAATATCCCCTTGGAGACAAGTCGGCTGGAGGACGATGTATTGAATCTCGACGCAATTTGAGAGTTCTATCGTCATCAGGAGGCGCTGAACGTTACTATTCACTATCATTTTTGCGTCGGATTCGAAAATCTAGACTCACAGGAGAAGGATCACATGGTGCCCGAGGCAGCAACAGACCCTTGGAGACAAGTCGGCTGGAGGCCGATGTATTGAATATCGACGCAATTTGAGTGTTCCATCGTCATTAGGAGGCCCTAAACGTTACAATTAACTATAATTTTTGCGTCGGATTCGATAATCTAAACTCACAGGAGAACGACCATAAGGTGCCCGAGGCAGCATTAGACCCTTGGAGACAAGTCGGCTGGAGGACGATGTATTGAATCTCGATGCAATTTGAGTGTCCCATCGTCATTGCAATGCCCTAAACGTTACAATTAACTATCATTTTTGCATCGGATTCGATAATCTAAACTCACAGGAGAACGACCATAAGGTGCCCGAGGCAGCAACAGACCCTTGGAGACAAGTCGGCGGGAGGCCGATGTATTGAATCTCGACGCAATTTGAGTGTTCCATCGTCATTACAAGGCCCTGAACGTTACAATTAACTATCATTTTTTCGTCGGATTCGAAAATCTAGACACACAGGACAACGACCATAAGGTGCCCGAGGCAGCAATAGACCGCTGGAGACAAGTCGGCTGGAGGCCGATGAATTGAATCTCGACGCAATTTGAGTTGTCCATCGGCATTAGGAGGCCCTGAACGTTACAATTAACTATCATTTTTGCGTCGGATTCGATAATCTAAACTCACAGGGGAACGACCATACGGTGCACGAGGCAGCTATTGACCCTTGGAGACAAGTCGGTTGGAGGACGATGTATTGGATCGCGACGCAAAATGAGTGTTCCATCGTCATTAGGAGGCCCTGAATGTTACAATTAACTATCAGTTTTTCGTCGGATTCGAAAATCTAAACTCACAGGAGAACGACCATAAGGTGCCCGAGGCAGCAATAGACCGTTGGAGACAGGTCGGCTGGAGGCCGATGTATTGAATATCGACGCAATTTGAGTGTTCCATCGTCATTAGGAGGCCCTAAACGTTACAATTAACTATAATTTTTGCGTCGGATTCGATAATCTAAACTCACAGGAGAAAGATCATGTTGTGCCCGGGACAGCAATATCCCCTTGGAGACAAGTCGGCTGGAGGACGATGTATTGAATCTCGACGCAATTTGAGAGTTCTATCGTCATCAGGAGGCGCTGAACGTTACTATTCACTATCATTTTTGCGTCGGATTCGAAAATCTAAACTCACAGGAGAAGGATCATATGGTGCCCGAGGAAGCAACAGACCCTTGGAGACAAGTGGGCTGGAGGCCGATGTATTGAATATCGACGCAATTTGAGTGTTCCATCGTCATTAGGAGGCCCTAAACGTTACAATTAACTATAATTTTTGCGTCGGATTCGATAATCTAAACTCACAGGAGAACGACCATAAGGTGCCCGAGGCAGCAACAGACCCTTGGAGACAAGTCGGCGGGAGGCCGATGTATTGAATCTCGACGCAATTTGAGTGTACCATCGTCATTACAAGGCCCTGAACGTTACAATTAACTATCATTTTTGCGTCGGATTCGAAAATCTAGACTCACAGGAGAACGACCATAAGGAGCCCGAGACAGCAATAGACCCTTGGAGACAAGTCGGCTGGAGGCCGGTGTATTGAATCTCGACGCAATTTGAGTTTTCCATCGGTATTAGGAGGCCCTGAACGTTACAATTAACTATCATTTTTGCGACGGGTTCGAAAATCTAGACTTACAAGAGAACGACCATAAGGTGCCCGAGGCAGCAATAGACCCTTGGAGACAAGTCGGCTGGAGGACGATGTATTGGATCGCGACGCAATTTGAGTCTTCTATCGTCATTAGGAGGCGCTGAACGTTGCAATTCACTATCATTTTCGCGTCGGATTCGAAAATCTAGACTCACAGGAGAAGGACCATGTGGTGCCCGAGGCAGCAATATCCCCTTGGAGACAAGTCGGCTGGAGGCCGATGTATTGAATATCGTCGCAATTTGAGTGTTCCATCGTCATTACAAGGCCCTAAACGTTACAATTAACTGTCATTTTTGCGTCGGATTCGATAATCTAAACTCACAGGAGAACGACCATAAGGTGCCCGAGGCAGCAACAGACCCTTGGAGACAAGTCGGCGGGAGGCCGATGTATTGAATCTCGACGCAATTTGAGTGTTCCATCGTCATTACAAGGCCCTGAACGTTACAATTAACTATCATTTTTGCGTCGGATTCGAAAATATAGACTCACAGGACAACGAACATAAGGTGCCCGAGGCAGCAATAGACCCTTGGAGACAAGTCGGCTGGAGGCCGATGTATTGAATCTCGACGCAATTTGAGTGTTCCATCGGCATTAGGTGGCCCTGAACGTTATAATTAACTATCATTTTTGCGTCGGATTCGATAATCTAGACTCACAGGAGAAGGATCATATTGTGCCCGAGACAGCAATATCCCCTTGGAGACAAGTCGGCTGGAGGACGATGTATTGAATCTCGACGCAATTTGAGTGTCCCATCGTCATTAGGAGGTCCTAAACGTTACAATTAACTATCATTTTTGCGTCGGATTCGATAATCTAAACTCACAGGGGAACGACCATACGGTGCCCGAGGCAGCTATTCACCCTTAGAGACAAGTCGGTTGGAGGACGATCTATTGGATCGCGACGCAAAATGAGTGTTCCATCGTCATTAGGAGGCCCTGAATGTTACAATTAACTATCAGTTTTTCGTCGGATTCGAAAATCTAAACTCACAGGAGAACGACCATAAGGTGCCCGAGGCAGCAATAGACCGTTGGAGACAAGTCGGCTGGAGGCCGATGTATTGAATCTCGACGCAATTTGAGTGTTCCATCGCCATTACAAGGCCCTGAACCTTACAATTAACTATCAGTTTCGCCTCGGATTGGAAAATCTACTCACAAGAGAAGTTCATACGGTGCTCGAGACAGCAATATACCCCTTGGAGACAAATCGGCTGGAGGACGATGTATTGAATCTCGACGCAATTTGAGTCTTCTATCGTCATTAGGAGGCAATGAACGTTACAATTCACTATCATTTTTGCGTCGGATTCGAAAATCTAGACTCACAGGAGAAAGATCATGTTGTGCCCGGGACAGCAATATCCCCTTGGAGACAAGTCGGCTGGAGGACGATGTATTGAATCTCGACGCAATTTGAGAGTTCTATCGTCATCAGGAGGCGCTGAACGTTACTATTCACTATCATTTTTGCGTCGGATTCGAAAATTTAGACTCACAGGAGAAGGATCATATGGTGCCCGAGGCAGCAACAGACCCTTGGAGACAAGTGGGCTGGAGGCCGATGTATTGAATATCGACGCAATATGAGTGTTCCATCGTCATTAGGAGGCCCTAAACGTTACAATTAACTATCATTTTTGCGTCGGATTCGATAATCTAAACTCACAGGAGAACGACCATAAGGTGCCCGTGGAAGCAATAGACCCTTGGAGACAAGTCGGCTGGAGGCCGATGAATTGAATCTCGACGCAATTTGAGTGTTCCATCGTCATTACAAGGTCCTGAACGTTACAATTAACTATCATTTTTGCGTCGGATTCGAAAATCTAGACTCACAGGACAACGACCATAAGGTGGCCGAGGCAGCAATAGACCCTTGGAGACAAGTCGGCTGGAGGACGATGTATTGGATCGCGACGCAATTTGAGTCTTCAATCGTCATTAGGAGGCGCTGAACGTTACAATTCACTATCATTTTAGCGTCGGATTCGAAAATCTAGACTCACAGGAGAAGGATCATGTGGTGCCAGAGGCAGCGATATCCCCTTGGAGACAAGTGGGCTGGAGGCCGATGTATTGAATATCGTAGCAATTTGAGTGTTCCATCGTCATTACAAGGCCCTAAACGTTACAATTAACTATAATTTTTGCGTCGGATTCGATAATCTAAACTCACAGGGAACGACCATAAGGTGCCCGAGGCAGCATTAGACCCTTGGAGACATGTCGGCTGGAGGACGATGTATTGAATCTCGACGCAATTTGAGTGTTCCATCGTCATTACAAGGCCCTGAACGTTACAATTAACTATCATTTTTGCGTCGGATTCGAAAATCTAGACTCACAGGAGAACGACCATAAGGTGCCCGAGGCAGCAATAGACCCTTGGAGACAAGTCGGCTGGAGGCCGATGTATTTAATCTCGACGAAATTAGAGTGTTCCATCGGCATTAGGAGGCCCTGAACGTTAAAATTAACTATCATTTTTGCGTCGGATTCGAAAACCTAGACTTACAGGAGAAGGATGATATGGTGCCCGAGGCAGCAACAGACCCTTGGAGACAAGTCGGCTGGAAGACGATGTATTGAATCTCGACGCAATGTGAGTGTCCTATCGTCATTAGGAGGCCCTAAACGTTACAATTAACTATCATTTTTGTGTCGGATTCGATAATCTAAACTCACAGGGGAACGACCATACGGTGCCCGAGGCAGCTATTGACCCTTGGAGACAAGTCGGTTGGAGGACGATGTATTGGATCGCGACGCAGAATGAGTGTTCCATCGTCATTAGGAGGCCCTGAATGTTACAATTAACTATCAGTTTTTCGTCGGATTCGAAAATCTAAACTCACAGGAGAACGACCATAAGGTGCCCGAGGCAGCAATAGACCGTTGGAGACAAGTCGGCTGGAGGCCGATGTATTGAATCTCGACGCAATTTGAGTGTTCCATCGTCATTTCAAGGCCCTGAACCTTACAATTAACTATCAGTATCGCGTCGGATTGGAAAATCTACTCACATGAGAAGTTCATACGGTGCTCGAGACAGCAATATACCCCTTGGAGACAAGTCGGCTGGAGGACGATGTATTGAATCTCGACGCAATTTGAGAGTTCTATCGTCACCAGGAGGCGCTGAACGTTACTATTCACTATCATTTTTGCGTCGGATTCGAAAACCTAGACTTACAGGAGAAGGATGATATGGTGCCCGAGGCAGCAACAGACCCTTGGAGACAAGTGGGCTGGAGGCCGATGTATTGAATATCGACGCAATTTGAGTGTTCCATCGTCATTAGGAGGCCCTAAACGATACAATTAACTATAATTTTTGCGTCGGATTCGATAATCTAAACTCACAGGAGAACGACCATAAGGTGCAAGAGGCAGCATTAGACCCTTGGAGACAAGTCGGCTGGAGGACGATGTATTGAATCTCGACGCAATTTGAGTGTCCCATCGTCATTACAAGGCCCTAAACGTTACAATTAACTATCATTTTTGCGTCGGATTCGAAAATCTAGACTCACAGGACAACGACCATAAGGTGCCCTAGGCAGCAATAGACCCCTGGAGACAAGTCTGCTGGAGGCCGATGTATTGAATCTCGACGCAATTTGAGTGCTCCATCGGCATTAGGAGGCCCTGAACGTAATAATTAACTATCAATTTTTGCGTCGGATTCGATAATCTAAACTCACAGGAGAACGACCATAAGGTGCCCGAGGCAGCAATAGACCCTTGGAGACAAGTCGGCGGGAGGCCGATGTATTGAATCTCGACGCAATTTGAGTGTTCCATCGTCATTACAAGGCCCTGAACGTTACAATTAACTATAATTTTTGCGTCGGATTCGAAAATCTAGACTCACAGGAGAACGACCATAAGGTGCCCGAGGCAGCAATAGACCCTTGGAGACAAGTCGGCTGGAGGCCGATGTATTGAATCTCGACGCAATTTGAGAGTTCCATCGTCATTAGGCGGCCCTGAACGTTACAATTAACTGTCATTTTGGCGTCGGATTCGTAAATCTAGACTTACAAGAGAACGACCATAAAGTGCCCGAGGCAGCAATAGACCCTTGGAGACAAGTCGGCTGGAGGTCGATGTATTGAATCTCGACGCAATTTGAGTGTTCCATCGTCATTACAAGCCCTGAACGTTACAATTAACTATAATTTTTGCGTCGGATTCGAAAATCTAGACTCACAGGAGAACGACCATAAGGTGCCCGAGGCAGCAATAGACCCTTGGAGACAAGTCGGCTGGAGGCCGATGTATTGAATTGCGACGCAATTTGACTGTTCCATCGGCATTAGGAGGCCCTGAACGTTACAATTAACTATCATTTTTGCGTCGGGTTCGAAAATCTAGACTCACAGGAGAACGACCATAAGGTGCCCGAGGCAGCAATAGACCCTTCCTTGGAGACAAGTCGGCTGGAGGACGATGTATTGAATCTCGACGCAATTTGAGAGTTCTATCGTCATCAGGAGGCGCTGAACGTTACTATTCACTATCATTTTTGCGTCGGATTCGAAAATCTAGACTTACAGGAGAAGGATCATATGGTGCCCGAGGCAGCAACAGACCCTTGGAGACAAGTCGGCTGGAGGCCGATGTATTGAATTGCGACGCAATTTGACTGTTCCATCGGCATTAGGAGGCCCTGAACGTTACAATTAACTATCATTTTTGCGTCGGATTCGATAATCTAAATTCACAGGGGAACGACCATACGGTGCCCGAGGCAGCTATTGACCCTTGGAGACAAGTCGGCTGGAGGCCGATGTAATGAATCTCGACGCAATTTGAGTGTTCCATCGTCATTACAAGGCCCTGAACCTCACAATTAACTATCAGTATCGCGTCGGATTCGAAAATCTACTCACATTAGAAGTTCATACGGTGCTCGAGACAGCAATATACCCCTTGTAGACAAGTCGGCTGGAGGACGATGAATTGAATCTCGACGCAATTTGAGAGTTCTATCGTCATCAGGAGGCGCTGAACGTTACTATTCACTATCATTTTTGCGTCGGATTCCAAAATCTATACTTACAGGAGAAGGATCATATGGTGCCCGAGGCAGCAACAGACCCTTGGAGACAAGTCGGCTGGAGGCCGATGTATTGAATATCGACGCAATTTGAGTGTTCCATCGTCATTAGGAGGCCCTAAACGTTACAATTAACTATAATTTTTGCATCGGATTCGATAATCTAAACTCACAGGAGAACGACCATAAGGTGCCCGAGGCAGCATTAGACCCTTGGAGACAAGTCGGCTGGAGGACGATGTATTGAATCTCGACGCAATTTGAGTGTCCCATCGTCATTACAAGGCCCTAAACGTTACAATTAACTATCATTTTTGCGTCGGATTCGATAATCTAGACTCACAGGACAACGACCATAAGGTGCCCGAGGCAGCAATAGACCCCTGGAGACAAGTCGGCTGGAGGCCGATGTATTGAATCTCGACGCAATTTGAGTGTCCCATCGTCATTAGGAGGCCCTAAACGTTACAATTAACTATCATTTTTGCGTCGGATTCGATAATCTAATCTACAGGGGAACGACCATATGGTGCCCGAGGCAGCTATTGACCCCTGGAGACAAGACGGCTGGAGGCCGATGTATTGAATCTCGACGCAATTTGAGTGTCCCATCGCCATTAGAAGGCCCTGAACGTTACAATTAACGATCATTTATGCGTCGGATTCGAGAATCTACTCACAGGAGAAGTTCATACGGTGCTCGAGACAGCAATATCCCCTTGGAGACAATTCCGCTGGAGGCCGATGTATTGAATCTCGACGCAATTTGAGAGTTCCATCGGCATTAGGAGGCCATGAACGTTACAATTAACTATCATTTTTGCGTCGGATTCGAAAATCTAGCCTTACAAGAGAACAACCATAAGGTGCCAGAGGCAGCATTAGACCCTTTGTGACATGTCGGCTGGAGGACGATGTATTGAATATAGACGCAATTTGAGTGTTCCATCGTGATTAGGAGGCCCTAAACGTTACAATTAACTATAATTTTTGCGTCGGATTCGATAATCTAAACTCACAGGAGAACGACCATAAGGTGCCCGAGGCAGCATTAGACCCTTGGAGACAAGTCGGCTGGAGGACGATGTATTGAATCTCGACGCAATTTGAGTGTCCCATCGTCATTACAAGGCCCTAAACGTTACAATTAACTATCATTTTTGCGTCGGATTCGATAATCTAAACTCACAGGAGAACGACCATAAGGTGCCCGAGGCAGCGATAGACCCTTGGAGACAAGTCGGCTGGAGGCCGATGTATTGAATCTCGACGCAATTTGAGTGTTCCATCGTCATTACAAGCCCTGAACGTTACAATTAACTATCATTTTTGCGTCGGATTCGAAACTCTAGACTCACAGGAGAACGACCATAAGGTGCCCGAGGCATCAATGGACCCTTGGAGACAAGTCGGCTGGAGGCCGATGTATTGAATCTCGACGCAATTTGAGTGTTCCATCGGCATTAGGAGGCCCTGAACGTTACAATTAACTATCATTTTTGCGTCGGGTTCGAAAATCTAGACTCACAGGAGAACGACCATAAGGTGCCCGAGGCAGCAATAGACCCTTCCTTGGAGACAAGTCGGCTGGAGGACGATGTATTGAATCTCGACGCAATTTGAGAGTTCTATCGTCATCATGGGGCACTGAACGTTACTATTCACTATCATTTTTACGTCGGATTCGAAAATCTAGACTCACAGGACAAGGATCATATGGTGCCCGAGGCAGCAACAGACCCTTGGAGACAAGTCGGCTGGAGGCCGATGTATTGAATTTCGACGCAATTTGAGTGTTCCATCGTCATTAGGAGGCCCTAAACGTTACAATTAACTATAATTTTTGCGTCGGATTCGATAATCTAAACTCACAGGAGAACGACCATAAGGTGCCCGAGGCAGCAACAGTCCCTTGGAGACAAGTCGGCGGGAGGCCGATGTATTGAATCTCAACGCAATTTGAGTGTTCCATCGTCATTACAAGGCCCTGAACGTTACAATTCACTATCATTTTTGCGTCGGACTCACAGGAGAAGGACCATGTGGTGCCCGAAGCAGCGATATCCCCTTGGAGACAAGTCGGCTGGAGGCCGATGTATTGAATCTCGACGCAATTTGAGTGTTCCATCGTCATTAGAAGGCCCTGAACGTTACAATTAACTATCATTTTTGCGTCGGATACGAAAATCTAGACTCACAGGAGAGCGACCATAAGGTGCCCGAGGCAGCAATAGACGCTTGGAGACAAGTCGGCTGGAGGACGATGTATTGAATCTCGACGCAATTTGAGAGTTCCATTGTCATAATGCGGCCCTGAACGTTACAATTAACCATCATTTAGGCGTCGGATTCGTAAATCTAGACTTACAAGAGAACGACCATAAAGTGCCCGAGGCAGCATTAGACGCTTGGAGACAAGTCGGCTGGAGGACGATGTATTGGATCGCGACGCAATTTGAGTGTTCCATCGTCATTAGGAGGCCCTGAATGTTACAATTAACTATCAGTTTTTCGTCGGATTCGAAAATCTAGACTCACAGCAGACGAACCATTTGGTGCCCGAGACAGCAATATCCACTTCGAGACAAGTCGGCTGGAGGACGATGTATTGAATCTCGACGCAATTTGAGTGTTCCATCGGCATTAGGAAGCCCTGAACGTTAAAATTAACTATCATTTTTGCGTCGGATTCGAAAATCTACCTACAGGAGAAGTTCATACGGTGCTCGAGACAGCAATATCCCCTTGGAGACAATTCCGCTGGAGGCCGATGTATTGAATCTCGACGCGATTTGAGAGTTCCATCGGCATTAGGAGTCCATGAACGTTACAATTAACTATCATTTTTGCGTCGGATTCTAAAATCTAGACTTTCAAGAGAACGACCATAAGGTGCCCGAGGCCGCATTAGACCCTTGGAGACAAGTCGGCTGGAGGACGATGTATTGAATCTCGACGCAATTTGAGAGTTCTATCGTCATCAGGAGGCGCTGAACGTTACTATTCACTATCATTTTTGCGTCGGATTCGAAAATCTAGACTCACAAGAGAAGGATCATATTGTGCCCGATACAGCAATATCCCCTTCGAGACAAGTCGGCTGGAGGACGATGTATTGAATCTCGACGCAATTTGAGTGTCCCATCGTCATTACAAGGCCCTAAACGTTACAATTAACTATCATTTTTGCGTCGGATTCGATAATCTGAACTCACAGGAGAACGACCATAAGGTGCCCGAGGCGGCAACAGACCCTTGGAGACAAGTCGGCGGGAGGCCGATGTATTGAATCTCGACGCAATTTGAGTGTTCCATCGTCATTACAAGGCCCTGAACGTTACAATTAACTATCATTTTTGCGTCGGATTCGAAAATCTAGACTCACAGGAGAACGACCAAAAGGGGCCCGAGGCAGCAATAGACCCTTGGAGACAAGTCGGCTGGAGGACGATGTATTGAATCTCGACGCAATTTGAGAGTTCCATCGTCATTAGGCGGCCCTGTACGTTACAATTAACTATCATTTTTGCGTCGGATTCGAAAATCTAGACTTACGAGAGAACGACCATAAAGTGCCCGAGGCAGCATTAGATCCTTGGAGACAAGTCGGCTGGAGGACGATGTATTGGATCGCGACGCAATTTGAGTGTTCCATCGTCATTAGGAGGCCCTGAATGTTACAATTAACTATCATTTTTGCGTCGGATTCGAAAATCTAAACTCACAGGAGAACGACCATAAGGTGCCCGAGGCAGCAATAGACCCTTGGAGAGAAGTCGGCTTGAGGCCGATGTATTGAATCTCGACGCAATTTGAGTGTTCCATCGGCATTAGGAGGCCCTGAACGTTAAAATTAACTATCATTTTTGCGTCGGATTCGATAATCTAAACTCACAGGAAAACGACCATACGGTGCCCGAGGCAGCAACAGACCCTTGGAGACAAGTCGGCTGGAGGACGATGTATTGAATCTCGACGCAATTTGAGTGTTCCATCGTCATTACAAGGCCCTGAACGTTACAATTAACTATCATTTTTGCGTCGGATTCGAAAATCTAGACTCACAGGAGAACGACCTTAAGGTGCCCGAGGCAGCAATAGACCCTTGGAGACAAGTCGGCTGGAGGACGATGTATTGGATCGCGACTCAATTTGAGTCTTCTGTCGTCATTAGGAGGCGCTGAACGTTACTATTCACTATCATTTTTGCGTCGGATTCGAAAATCTAGACTTACAGGAGAAGGATCATATGGTGCCCGAGGCAGCAACAGACCCTTGGAGACAAGTCGGCTGGAGGCCGATGTATTGAATATCGACGCAATTTGGGTGTTCCATCGTCATTAGGAGGCCCGAAACGTTACAATTAACTATCATTTTTGCGTCGGATTCGATAATCTAAACTCACAGGAGAACGTCCATAAGGTGCCCGAGGCAGCATTAGACCCTTGGAGACAAGTCGGCTGGAGGACGATGTATTGAATCTCGACGCAATTTGAGTGTCCCATCGTCATTACAAGGCCCTAAACGTTACAATTAACTATCATTTTAGCGTCGGATTCGATAATCTAAACTCACAGGAGAACGACCATAAGGTGCCCGAGGCGGCAACAGACCCTTGGAGACAAGTCGGCGGGAGGCCGATGTATTGAATCTCGACGCAATTTGAGTGTTCCATCGTCATTAGAAGGCCCTGAACGTTACAATTAACTATCATTTTTGCGTCGGATACGAAAATCTAGACTCACAGGAGAACGACCGTAAGGTGCCCGAGGCAGCAATAGACCCTTGGAGACAAGTCGGCTGGAGGACGATGTATTGAATCTCGACGCAATTTGAGAGTTCCATCGTCATTAGGCGGCCCTGAACGTTACAATTAACTATCATTTTGGCGTCGGATTCGTAAATCTAGACTTACAAGAGCACGACCATAAAGTGCCCGAGGCAGCAACAGACCCTTGGAGACAAGTCGGCGGGAGGCCGATGTATTGAATCTCGACGCAATTTGAGTGTTCCATCGTCATTAGGAGGCCCTGAATGTTACAATTAACTATCAGTTTTTCGTCGGATTCGAAAATCTAGACTCACAGCAGACGAACCATTTGGTGCCCGAGGCAGCAATATCCCCTTGGAGACAAATCGGCTGGAGGACGATGTATTGAATCCCGACGCAATTTGAGTCTTCTATCGTCATTAGGAGGAGCTGAACGTCACAATTCACTATCATTTTTGCGTCGGATTCGAAAATCTAGACTCACAGGAGAAGGATCATATTGTGCCCGAGACAGCAATATCCCCTTGGAGACAATTCCGCTGGAGGCCGATGTATTGAATCTCGACGCAATTTGAGAGTTCCATCGGCATTAGGAGGCCATGAACGTTAAAATTAACTATCATTTTTGCGTCGGATTCGAAAATCTACTCACAGGACTAGTTCATACGGTGCCCGAGGCAGCATTAGACCCTTGGAGACAAGTCGGCTGGAGGACGATGTATTGAATCTCGACGCAATTTGAGAGTTCTATCGTCATCAGGAGGCGCTGAACGTTACTATTCACTATCATTTTTGCGTCGGATTCGAAAATCTAGACTTACAGGAGAAGGATCATATGGTGCCCGAGGCAGCAACAGACCCTTGGAGACAAGTCGGCTGGAGGCCGATGTATTGAATATCGACGCAATTTGAGTGTTCCATCGTCATTAGGAGGCCCGAAACGTTACAATTAACTATAATTTTTGCGTCGGATTCGATAATCTAAACTCACAGGAGAACGTCCATTAGGTGCCCGAGGCAGCATTAGTCCCTTGGAGACAAGTCGGCTGGAGGATGATGTATTGAATATCGTCGCAATTTGAGTGTTCCATCGTCATTAGGAGGCCCTAAACGTTACAATTAACTATAATTTTTGCGTCGGATTCGATAATCTGAACTCACAGGAGAACGACCATAAGGTGCCCGAGGCGGCAACAGACCCTTGGAGACAAGTCGGCGGGAGGCCGATGTATTGAATCTCGACGCAATTTGAGTGTTCCATCGTCATTACAAGGCCCTAAACGTTACAATTAACTGTCATTTTTGCGTCGGATTCGATAATCTAAACTCACAGGAGAACGACCATAAGTTGCCCGAGGCAGCAACAGACCCTTGGAGACAAGTCGGCGGGAGGCCGATGTATTGAATCTCGACGCAATTTGAGTGTTCCATCGTCATTACAAGGCCCTGAACGTTACAATTAACTATCATTTTTGCGTCGGATTCGAAAATATAGACTCACTGGACAACGACCATAAGGTGCCCGAGGCAGCAATAGACCCATGGAGACTAGTCGGCTGGAGGCCGATGTATTGAATCTCGACGCAATTTGAGTGTTCCATCGGCATTAGGAGGCCCTGAACGTTATAATTAACTATCATTTTTGCGTCGGATTCGATAATCTAAACTCACAGGAGAACGACCATAAGGTGCCCGAGGCAGCAATAGACCCTTGGAGACAAGTCGGCTGGAGGCCGATGTATTGAATCTCGACGCAATTTGAGTGTTCCATCGTCATTACAAAGCCCTGAACGTTACAATTAACTATCATTTTTGCGTCGGATTCGAAAATCTAGACTCACAGGAGAACGACCATAAGGTGCCCGAGGCAGCAATAGACCCTTGGAGACAAGTCGGCTGGAGGCCGATGTATTTAATCTCGACGAAATTAGAGTGTTCCATCGGCATTAGGAGGCCCTGAACGTTAAAATTAACTATCATTTTTGCGTCGGATTCGAAAACCTAGACTTACAGGAGAAGGATGATATGGTGCCCGAGGCAGCAACAGACCCTTGGAGACAAGTCGGCTGGAAGACGATGTATTGTATCTCGACGCAATTTGAGTGTCCTATCGTCATTAGGAGGCCCTAAACGTTACAATTAACTATCATTTTTGTGTCGGATTCGATAATCTAAACTCACAGGGGAACGACCATACGGTGCCCGAGGCAGCTATTGACCCTTGGAGACAAGTCGGTTGGAGGACGATGTATTGGATCGCGACGCAGAATGAGTGTTCCATCGTCATTAGGAGGCCCTGAATGTTACAATTAACTATCAGTTTTTCGTCGGATTCGAAAATCTAAACTCACAGGAGAACGACCATAAGGTGCCCGAGGCAGCAATAGACCGTTGGAGACAAGTCGGCTGGAGGCCGATGTATTGAATCTCGACGCAATTTGAGTGTTCCATCGTCATTTCAAGGCCCTGAACCTTACAATTAACTATCAGTATCGCGTCGGATTGGAAAATCTACTCACATGAGAAGTTCATACGGTGCTCGAGACAGCAATATACCCCTTGGAGACAAGTCGGCTGGAGGACGATGTATTGAATCTCGACGCAATTTGAGAGTTCTATCGTCACCAGGAGGCGCTGAACGTTACTATTCACTATCATTTTTGCGTCGGATTCGAAAACCTAGACTTACAGGAGAAGGATGATATGGTGCCCGAGGCAGCAACAAACCCTTGGAGACAAGTGGGCTGGAGGCCGATGTATTGAATATCGACGCAATTTGAGTGTTCCATCGTCATTAGGAGGCCCTAAACGATACAATTAACTATAATTTTTGCGTCGGATTCGATAATCTAAACTCACAGGAGAACGACCATAAGGTGCAAGAGGCAGCATTAGACCCTTGGAGACAAGTCGGCTGGAGGACGATGTATTGAATCTCGACGCAATTTGAGAGTTCTATCGTCATCAGGAGGCGCTGAACGTTACTATTCACTATCATTTTTGCGTCGGATTCGAAAATCTAGACTTACAGGAGAAGGATCATATGGTGCCCGAGGCAGCAACAGACCCTTGGAGACAAGTCGGCTGGAGGCCGATGTATTGAATATCGACGCAATTTGAGTGTTCCATCGTCATTAGGAGGCCCGAAACGTTACAATTAACTATAATTTTTGCGTCGGATTCGATAATCTAAACTCACAGGAGAACGACCATAAGTTGCCCGAGGCAGCATTAGTCCCTTGGAGACAAGTCGGCTGGAGGATGATGTATTGAATATCGTCGCAATTTGAGTGTTCCATCGTCATTAGGAGGCCCTAAACGTTACAATTAACTATAATTTTTGCGTCGGATTCGATAATCTGAACTCACAGGAGAACGACCATAAGGTGCCCGTGGCGGCAACAGACCCTTGGAGACAAGTCGGCGGGAGGCCGATGTATTGAATCTCGACGCAATTTGAGTGTTCCATCGTCATTACAAGGCCCTAAACGTTACAATTAACTGTCATTTTTGCGTCGGATTCGATAATCTAAACTCACAGGAGAACGACCATAAGTTGCCCGAGGCAGCAACAGACCCTTGGAGACAAGTCGGCGGGAGGCCGATGTATTGAATCTCGACGCAATTTGAGTGTTCCATCGTCATTACAAGGCCCTGAACGTTACAATTAACTATCATTTTTGCGTCGGATTCGAAAATATAGACTCACTGGACAACGACCATAAGGTGCCCGAGGCAGCAATAGACCCATGGAGACTAGTCGGCTGGAGGCCGATGTATTGAATCTCGACGCAATTTGAGTGTTCCATCGGCATTAGGAGGCCCTGAACGTTATAATTAACTATCATTTTTGCGTCGGATTCGATAATCTAAACTCACAGGAGAACGACCATAAGGTGCCCGAGGCAGCAATAGACCCTTGGAGACAAGTCGGCTGGAGGCCGATGTATTGAATCTCGACGCAATTTGAGTGTTCCATCGTCATTACAAAGCCCTGAACGTTACAATTAACTATCATTTTTGCGTCGGATTCGAAAATCTAGACTCACAGGAGAACGACCATAAGGTGCCCGAGGCAGCAATAGACCCTTGGAGACAAGTCGGCTGGAGGCCGATGTATTTAATCTCGACGAAATTAGAGTGTTCCATCGGCATTAGGAGGCCCTGAACGTTAAAATTAACTATCATTTTTGCGTCGGATTCGAAAACCTAGACTTACAGGAGAAGGATGATATGGTGCCCGAGGCAGCAACAGACCCTTGGAGACAAGTCGGCTGGAAGACGATGTATTGTATCTCGACGCAATTTGAGTGTCCTATCGTCATTAGGAGGCCCTAAACGTTACAATTAACTATCATTTTTGTGTCGGATTCGATAATCTAAACTCACAGGGGAACGACCATACGGTGCCCGAGGCAGCTATTGACCCTTGGAGACAAGTCGGTTGGAGGACGATGTATTGGATCGCGACGCAGAATGAGTGTTCCATCGTCATTAGGAGGCCCTGAATGTTACAATTAACTATCAGTTTTTCGTCGGATTCGAAAATCTAAACTCACAGGAGAACGACCATAAGGTGCCCGAGGCAGCAATAGACCGTTGGAGACAAGTCGGCTGGAGGCCGATGTATTGAATCTCGACGCAATTTGAGTGTTCCATCGTCATTTCAAGGCCCTGAACCTTACAATTAACTATCAGTATCGCGTCGGATTGGAAAATCTACTCACATGAGAAGTTCATACGGTGCTCGAGACAGCAATATACCCCTTGGAGACAAGTCGGCTGGAGGACGATGTATTGAATCTCGACGCAATTTGAGAGTTCTATCGTCACCAGGAGGCGCTGAACGTTACTATTCACTATCATTTTTGCGTCGGATTCGAAAACCTAGACTTACAGGAGAAGGATGATATGGTGCCCGAGGCAGCAACAAACCCTTGGAGACAAGTGGGCTGGAGGCCGATGTATTGAATATCGACGCAATTTGAGTGTTCCATCGTCATTAGGAGGCCCTAAACGATACAATTAACTATAATTTTTGCGTCGGATTCGATAATCTAAACTCACAGGAGAACGACCATAAGGTGCAAGAGGCAGCATTAGACCCTTGGAGACAAGTCGGCTGGAGGACGATGTATTGAATCTCGACGCAATTTGAGTGTCCCATCGTCATTACAAGGCCCTAAACGTTACAATTAACTATCATTTTTGCGTCGGATTCGATAATCTAAACTCACAGGAGAACGACCATAAGGTGCCCGAGGCAGCAACAGACCCTTGGAGACAAGTCGGCGGGAGGCCGATGTATTGAATCTCGACGCAATTTGAGTGTTCCATCGTCATTACAAGGCCCTGAAAGTTACAATTAACTATCATTTTTGCGTCGGATTCGAAAATCTAGACTCACAGGACAACGACCATAAGGTGCCCTAGGCAGCAATAGACCCCTGGAGACAAGTCTGCTGGAGGCCGATGTATTGAATCTCGACGCAATTTGAGTGCTCCATCGGCATTAGGAGGCCCTGAACGTAATAATTAACTATCAATTTTTGCGTCGGATTCGATAATCTAAACTCACAGGAGAACGACCATAAGGTGCCCGAGGCAGCAATAGACCCTTGGAGACAAGTCGGCGGGAGGCCGATGTATTGAATCTCGACGCAATTTGAGTGTTCCATCGTCATTACAAGGCCCTGAACGTTACAATTAACTATCATTTTTGCGTCGGATTCGAAAATCTAGACTCACAGGAGAACGACCATAAGGTGCCCGAGGCAGCAATAGACCCTTGGAGACAAGTCGGCTGGAGGCCGATGTATTGAATCTCGACGCAATTTGAGAGTTCCATCGTCATTAGGCGGCCCTGAACGTTACAATTAACTGTCATTTTGGCGTCGGATTCGTAAATCTAGACTTACAAGAGAACGACCATAAAGTGCCCGAGGCAGCAATAGACCCTTGGAGACAAGTCGGCTGGAGGTCGATGTATTGAATCTCGACGCAATTTGAGTGTTCCATCGTCATTACAAGCCCTGAACGTTACAATTAACTATAATTTTTGCGTCGGATTCGAAAATCTAGACTCACAGGGGAACGACCATACGGTGCCCGAGGCAGCTATTGACCCTTGGAGACAAGTCGGCTGGAGGCCGATGTAATGAATCTCGACGCAATTTGAGTGTTCCATCGTCATTACAAGGCCCTGAACCTCACAATTAACTATCAGTATCGCGTCGGATTCGAAAATCTACTCACATTAGAAGTTCATACGGTGCTCGAGACAGCAATATACCCCTTGTAGACAAGTCGGCTGGAGGACGATGAATTGAATCTCGACGCAATTTGAGAGTTCTATCGTCATCAGGAGGCGCTGAACGTTACTATTCACTATCATTTTTGCGTCGGATTCGAAAATCTAGACTTACAGGAGAAGGATCATATGGTGCCCGAGGCAGCAACAGACCCTTGGAGACAAGTCGGCTGGAGGCCGATGTATTGAATATCGACGCAATTTGAGTGTTCCATCGTCATTAGGAGGCCCTAAACGTTACAATTAACTATAATTTTTGCATCGGATTCGATAATCTAAACTCACAGGAGAACGACCATAAGGTGCCCGAGGCAGCATTAGACCCTTGGAGACAAGTCGGCTGGAGGACGATGTATTGAATCTCGACGCAATTTGAGTGTCCCATCGTCATTACAAGGCCCTAAACGTTACAATTAACTATCATTTTTGCGTCGGATTCGATAATCTAGACTCACAGGACAACGACCATAAGGTGCCCGAGGCAGCAATAGACCCCTGGAGACAAGTCGGCTGGAGGCCGATGTATTGAATCTCGACGCAATTTGAGTGTCCCATCGTCATTAGGAGGCCCTAAACGTTACAATTAACTATCATTTTTGCGTCGGATTCGATAATCTAATCTACAGGGGAACGACCATATGGTGCCCGAGGCAGCTATTGACCCCTGGAGACAAGTCGGCTGGAGGCCGATGTATTGAATCTCGACGCAATTTGAGTGTCCCATCGCCATTAGAAGGCCCTGAACGTTACAATTAACGATCATTTATGCGTCGGATTCGAGAATCTACTCACAGGAGAAGTTCATACGGTGCTCGAGACAGCAATATCCCCTTGGAGACAATTCCGCTGGAGGCCGATGTATTGAATCTCGACGCAATTTGAGAGTTCCATCGGCATTAGGAGGCCATGAACGTTACAATTAACTATCATTTTTGCGTCGGATTCGAAAATCTAGACTTACAAGAGAACAACCATAAGGTGCCAGAGGCAGCATTAGACCCTTTGTGACATGTCGGCTGGAGGACGATGTATTGAATATAGACGCAATTTGAGTGTTCCATCGTGATTAGGAGGCCCTAAACGTTACAATTAACTATAATTTTTGCGTCGGATTCGATAATCTAAACTCACAGGAGAACGACCATAAGGTGCCCGAGGCAGCATTAGACCCTTGGAGACAAGTCGGCTGGAGGACGATGTATTGAATCTCGACGCAATTTGAGTGTCCCATCGTCATTACAAGGCCCTAAACGTTACAATTAACTATCATTTTTGCGTCGGATTCGATAATCTAAACTCACAGGAGAACGACCATAAGGTGCCCGAGGCAGCGATAGACCCTTGGAGACAAGTCGGCTGGAGGCCGATGTATTGAATCTCGACGCAATTTGAGTGTTCCATCGTCATTACAAGCCCTGAACGTTACAATTAACTATCATTTTTGCGTCGGATTCGAAACTCTAGACTCACAGGAGAACGACCATAAGGTGCCCGAGGCATCAATGGACCCTTGGAGACAAGTCGGCTGGAGGCCGATGTATTGAATCTCGACGCAATTTGAGTGTTCCATCGGCATTAGGAGGCCCTGAACGTTACAATTAACTATCATTTTTGCGTCGGGTTCGAAAATCTAGACTCACAGGAGAACGACCATAAGGTGCCCGAGGCAGCAATAGACCCTTCCTTGGAGACAAGTCGGCTGGAGGACGATGTATTGAATCTCGACGCAATTTGAGAGTTCTATCGTCATCATGGGGCACTGAACGTTACTATTCACTATCATTTTTACGTCGGATTCGAAAATCTAGACTCACAGGAGAAGGATCATATGGTGCCCGAGGCAGCAACAGACCCTTGGTGACAAGTCGGCTGGAGGCCGATGTATTGAATTTCGACGCAATTTGAGTGTTCCATCGTCATTAGGAGGCCCTAAACGTTACAATTAACTATAATTTTTGCGTCGGATTCGATAATCTAAACTCACAGGAGAACGACCATAAGGTGCCCGAGGCAGCAACAGTCCCTTGGAGACAAGTCGGCGGGAGGCCGATGTATTGAATCTCGACGCAATTTGAGTGTTCCATCGTCATTACAAGGCCCTGAACGTTACAATTCACTATCATTTTTGCGTCGGACTCACAGGAGAAGGACCATGTGGTGCCCGAAGCAGCGATATCCCCTTGGAGACAAGTCGGCTGGAGGCCGATGTATTGAATCTCGACGCAATTTGAGTGTTCCATCGTCATTAGAAGGCCCTGAACGTTACAATTAACTATCATTTTTGCGTCGGATACGAAAATCTAGACTCACAGGAGAGCGACCATAAGGTGCCCGAGGCAGCAATAGACGCTTGGAGACAAGTCGGCTGGAGGACGATGTATTGAATCTCGACGCAATTTGAGAGTTCCATTGTCATAATGCGGCCCTGAACGTTACAATTAACCATCATTTAGGCGTCGGATTCGTAAATCTAGACTTACAAGAGAACGACCATAAAGTGCCCGAGGCAGCATTAGACCCTTGGAGACAAGTCGGCTGGAGGACGATGTATTGGATCGCGACGCAATTTGAGTGTTCCATCGTCATTAGGAGGCCCTGAATGTTACAATTAACTATCAGTTTTTCGTCGGATTCGAAAATCTAGACTCACAGCAGACGAACCATTTGGTGCCCGAGACAGCAATATCCACTTCGAGACAAGTCGGCTGGAGGACGATGTATTGAATCTCGACGCAATTTGAGTGTTCCATCGGCATTAGGAAGCCCTGAACGTTAAAATTAACTATCATTTTTGCGTCGGATTCGAAAATCTACCTACAGGAGAAGTTCATACGGTGCTCGAGACCTCAATATCCCCTTGGAGACAATTCCGCTGGAGGCCGATGTATTGAATCTCGACGCGATTTGAGAGTTCCATCGGCATTAGGAGTCCATGAACGTTACAATTAACTATCATTTTTGCGTCGGATTCTAAAATCTAGACTTTCAAGAGAACGACCATAAGGTGCCCGAGGCCGCATTAGACCCTTGGAGACAAGTCGGCTGGAGGACGATGTATTGAATCTCGACGCAATTTGAGAGTTCTATCGTCATCAGGAGGCGCTGAACGTTACTATTCACTATCATTTTTGCGTCGGATTCGAAAATCTAGACTCACAAGAGAAGGATCATATTGTGCCCGATACAGCAATATCCCCTTCGAGACAAGTCGGCTGGAGGACGATGTATTGAATCTCGACGCAATTTGAGTGTCCCATCGTCATTACAAGGCCCTAAACGTTACAATTAACTATCATTTTTGCGTCGGATTCGATAATCTGAACTCACAGGAGAACGACCATAAGGTGCCCGAGGCGGCAACAGACCCTTGGAGACAAGTCGGCGGGAGGCCGATGTATTGAATCTCGACGCAATTTGAGTGTTCCATCGTCATTACAAGGCCCTGAACGTTACAATTAACTATCATTTTTGCGTCGGATTCGAAAATCTAGACTCACAGGAGAACGACCATAAGGTGCCCGAGGCAGCAATTGACCCTTGGAACAAGTCGGCTGGAGGCCGATGTATTGAATCTCGACGCAATTTGAGTGGTCCATCGGCATTAGGAGGCCCTGAACGTTACAATTAACTATCATTTTTGCGTCGGGTTCGAAAATCTAGACTCACAGGAGAACGACCAAAAGGGGCCCGAGGCAGCAATAGACCCTTGGAGACAAGTCGGCTGGAGGACGATGTATTGAATCTCGACGCAATTTGAGAGTTCCATCGTCATTAGGCGGCCCTGAACGTTACAATTAACTATCATTTTTGCGTCGGATTCGAAAATCTAGACTTACGAGAGAACGACCATAAAGTGCCCGAGGCAGCATTAGATCCTTGGAGACAAGTCGGCTGGAGGACGATGTATTGGATCGCGACGCAATTTGAGTGTTCCATCGTCATTAGGAGGCCCTGAATGTTACAATTAACTATCATTTTTGCGTCGGATTCGAAAATCTAAACTCACAGGAGAACGACCATAAGGTGCCCGAGGCAGCAATAGACCCTTGGAGACAAGTCGGCTTGAGGCCGATGTATTGAATCTCGACGCAATTTGAGTGTTCCATCGGCATTAGGAGGCCCTGAACGTTAAAATTAACTATTATTTTTGCGTCGGATTCGATAATCTAAACTCACAGGAAAACGACCATACGGTGCCCGAGGCAGCAACAGACCCTTGGAGACAAGTCGGCTGGAGGACGATGTATTGAATCTCGACGCAATTTGAGTGTTCCATCGTCATTACAAGGCCCTGAACGTTACAATTAACTATCATTTTTGCGTCGGATTCGAAAATCTAGACTCACAGGAGAACGACCTTAAGGTGCCCGAGGCAGCAATAGACCCTTGGAGACAAGTCGGCTGGAGGACGATGTATTGGATCGCGACTCAATTTGAGTCTTCTGTCGTCATTAGGAGGCGCTGAACGTTACTATTCACTATCATTTTTGCGTCGGATTCGAAAATCTAGACTTACAGGAGAAGGATCATATGGTGCCCGAGGCAGCAACAGACCCTTGGAGACAAGTCGGCTGGAGGCCGATGTATTGAATATCGACGCAATTTGGGTGTTCCATCGTCATTAGGAGGCCCGAAACGTTACAATTAACTATCATTTTTGCGTCGGATTCGATAATCTAAACTCACAGGAGAACGTCCATAAGGTGCCCGAGGCAGCATTAGACCCTTGGAGACAAGTCGGCTGGAGGACGATGTATTGAATCTCGACGCAATTTGAGTGTCCCATCGTCATTACAAGGCCCTAAACGTTACAATTAACTATCATTTTAGCGTCGGATTCGATAATCTAAACTCACAGGAGAACGACCATAAGGTGCCCGAGGCGGCAACAGACCCTTGGAGACAAGTCGGCGGGAGGCCGATGTATTGAATCTCGACGCAATTTGAGTGTTCCATCGTCATTAGAAGGCCCTGAACGTTACAATTAACTATCATTTTTGCGTCGGATACGAAAATCTAGACTCACAGGAGAACGACCGTAAGGTGCCCGAGGCAGCAATAGACCCTTGGAGACAAGTCGGCTGGAGGACGATGTATTGAATCTCGACGCAATTTGAGAGTTCCATCGTCATTAGGCGGCCCTGAACGTTACAATTAACTATCATTTTGGCGTCGGATTCGTAAATCTAGACTTACAAGAGCACGACCATAAAGTGCCCGAGGCAGCAACAGACCCTTGGAGACAAGTCGGCGGGAGGCCGATGTATTGAATCTCGACGCAATTTGAGTGTTCCATCGTCATTAGGAGGCCCTGAATGTTACAATTAAATATCAGTTTTTCGTCGGATTCGAAAATCTAGACTCACAGCAGACGAACCATTTGGTGCCCGAGGCAGCAATATCCCCTTGGAGACAAATCGGCTGGAGGACGATGTATTGAATCCCGACGCAATTTGAGTCTTCTATCGTCATTAGGAGGAGCTGAACGTCACAATTCACTATCATTTTTGCGTCGGATTCGAAAATCTAGACTCACAGGAGAAGGATCATATTGTGCCCGAGACAGCAATATCCCCTTGGAGACAATTCCGCTGGAGGCCGATGTATTGAATCTCGACGCAATTTGAGAGTTCCATCGGCATTAGGAGGCCATGAACGTTAAAATTAACTATCATTTTTGCGTCGGATTCGAAAATCTACTCACTGGACTAGTTCATACGGTGCCCGAGGCAGCATTAGACCCTTGGAGACAAGTCGGCTGGAGGACGATGTATTGAATCTCGACGCAATTTGAGAGTTCTATCGTCATCAGGAGGCGCTGAACGTTACTATTCACTATCATTTTTGCGTCGGATTCGAAAATCTAGACTTACAGGAGAAGGATCATATGGTGCCCGAGGCAGCAACAGACCCTTGGAGACAAGTCGGCTGGAGGCCGATGTATTGAATATCGACGCAATTTGAGTGTTCCATCGTCATTAGGAGGCCCGAAACGTTACAATTAACTATAATTTTTGCGTCGGATTCGATAATCTAAACTCACAGGAGAACGTCCATTAGGTGCCCGAGGCAGCATTAGTCCCTTGGAGACAAGTCGGCTGGAGGACGATGTATTAAATCTCGACGCAATTTGAGTGTCCCATCGTCATTACAAGGCCCTAAACGTTACAATTAACTATCATTTTAGCGTCGGATTCGATAATCTAAACTCACAGGAGAACGACCATAAGGTGCCCGAGGCGGCAACAGACCCTTGGCGACAAGTCGGCGGGAGGCCGATGTATTGAATCTCGACGCAATTTGAGTGTTCCATCGTCATTAGAAGGCCATGAACGTTACAATTAACTATCATTTTTGCGTCGGATACGAAAATCTAGACTCACAGGAGAACGACCGTAAGGTGCCCGAGGCAGCAATAGACCCTTGGAGACAAGTCGGCTGGAGGACGATGTATTGAATCTCGACGCAATTTGAGAGTTCCATCGTCATTAGGCGGCCCTGAACGTTACAATTAACAATCATTTTTGCGTCGGATTCGTAAATCTAGACTTACAAGAGAACGACCATCAGGTGCCCGAGGCAGCATTAGATCCTTGGAGACAAGTCGGCTGGAGGACGATGTATTGAATCTCGACGCAGTTTGAGTGTTCCATCGTCATTACAAGGCCCTGAACCTTACAATTAACTATCAGTTTCGCGTCGGATTCGAAAATCTACTCACAGGAGAAGTTCATACGGTGCTCGAGTCAGCAATATACCCCTTGGAGACAAATCGGCTGGAGGACGATGTTTTGAATCTCGACGCAATTTGAGTCTTCTATCGTCATTAGGAGGCGCTGAACGTTACAATTCACCATCATTTTTGCGTCGGATTCGAAAATCTAGACTCACAGGAGATAGATCATATTGTGCCCGAGACAGCAATATCCTCTTGGAGACATGTCGGCTGGAGGACGATGTATTGAATCTCGACGCAATTTGAGAGTTCCATCGGCATTAGGAGGCCATGAACGTTACAATTAACTATCATCTTTGCGTCGGATTCTAAAATCTAGACTTACAAGAGAACGACCATAAGGTGCCCGAGGCAGCATTAGACCCTTGGAGACAAGTCGGCTGGAGGACGATGTATTGAATCTCGACGCAATTTGAGAGTTCTATCGTCATCAGGAGGCGCTGAACGTTACTATTCACTATCATTTTTGCGTCGGATTCGAAAATCTAGACTTGCAGGAGAAGGATCATATGGTGCCCGAGGCAGCATCAGACCCTTGGAGACAAGTCGGCTGGAGGCCGATGTATTGAATATCGACGCAATTTGAGTGTTCCATCGTCATAAGGAGGCCCGAAACGTTACAAATAACTATAATTTTTGCGTCGGATTCGATAATCTAAACTCACAGGAGAACGTCCATAAGGTGCCCGAGGCAGCATTAGCCCCTTGGAGACAAGTCGGCTGGAGGACGATGTATTGAATCTCGACGCAATTTGAGTGTCCCATCGTCATTACAAGGCCCTAAACATTACAATTAACTATCATTTTTGCGTCGGATTCGATAATCTAAACTGACAGGAGAACGACCATAAGGTGCCCGAGGCGGCAACAGACCCTTGGAGACAAGTCGGCGGGAGGCCGATGTATTGTATCTCGACGCAATTTGAGTGTTCCATCGTCATTACAAGATCCTGAACGTTACAATTAACTATCATTTTTGCGTCGGATTCGAAAATCTAGACTCACAGGAGAACGACCATAAGGTGCCCGAGGCAGCAAAAGACCCTTGGAGACAAGTCGGCTGGAGGACGATGTATTGGATCGCGACGCAATTTGAGTCTTCTATCGTCATTAGGAGGCGCTGAACGTTACAATTCACTATCATTTTTGCGTCGGATTCGAAAATCTAGACTCACAGGAGAAGGACAATGTGGTGCCCGAAGCAGCGATATCCCCTTGGAGACAAGTCGGCTGGAGGCCGATGTATTGAATCTCGACGCAATTTGAGTGTTCCATCGTCATTAGAAGGCCCTGAACGTTACAATTAACTATCATTTTTGCGTCGGATACGAAAATCTAGACCCACAGGAGAGCGACCATAAGGTGCCCGAGGCAGCAATAGACGCTTGGAGACAAGTCGGCTGGAGGACGATGTATTGAATCTCGACGCAATTTGAGAGTTCCATCGTCATTAGGCGGCCCTGAACGTTACAATTAACTATCATTTTTGCGTCGGATTCGAAAATCTAGACTTACAATCTATCGTCATCAGGAGGCGCTGAACGTTACTATTCACTATCGTTTTTGCGTCGGATTCGAAAATCTAGACTTACAGGAGAAGGATCTTATGGTGCCCGAGGCAGCATTAGACCCTTGGAGACAAGTCGGCTGGAGGACGATGAATTGAATCTCGACGCAATTTGAGTGTTCCATCGTCATTACAAGGCCCTGAACGTTACAATTAACTATCATTTTTGCGTCGAATTCGAAAATCTAGACTCACAGGACAACGACCATAAGGTGCCCGAGGCTGCAATAGACCCCTGGAGACAAGTCGGCTGGAGGCCGATGTATTGAATCTCGACGCAATTTGAGTGTTCCATCGGCATTAGGAGGCCCTGAATGTTATAATTAACTATCATTTTTGCGTCGGATTCGAAAATCTAGACTCACAGGAGAACGACCATAAGGTGCCCGAGGCAGCAATAGACCCTTGGAGACAAGTCGGCTGGAGGCCGATGTATTCAATCTCGACGCAATTTGAGTGTTCCATCGGCATTAGGAGGCCCTGAACGTTACAATTAACTATCATTTTTGCGTCGGGTTCGAAAATCTAGACTCACAGGAGAACGACCATAAGGTGCCCGAGGCAGCAATAGACCCTTGGAGGCAAGTCGGCTGGAGGACGATGTATTGAATCTCGACGCAATTTGAGAGTTCCATCGTCATTAGGCGGCCCTGAACGTTACAATTAACTATCATTTTTGCGTCGGATTCGAAAATCTAGACTTACAAGAGAACGACCATAAAGTGCCCGAGGTAGCATTAGATCCTTGGAGACATGTCGGCTGGAGGACGATGTATTGGATCGCGATGCAATTTGAGTGTTCCATCGTCATTAGGAGGCCCTGAATGTTACAATTAACTATCATTTTTGCGTCGGATTCGATAATCTAAACTCACAGGAGAACGACCATACGGTGCCCGAGGCAGCAACAGACCCTTGGAGACAAGTCGGCTGGAGGCCGATGTATTGAATCTCGACGCAATTTGAGTGTTCCATCGGCATTAGGAGGCCCTGAATGTTATAATTAACTATCATTTTTGCGTCGGATTCGAAAATCTAGACTCACAGGAGAACGACCATAAGGTGCCCGAGGCAGCAATAGACCCTTGGAGACAAGTCGGCTGGAGGCCGATGTATTCAATCTCGACGCAATTTGAGTGTTCCATCGGCATTAGGAGGCCCTGAACGTTACAATTAACTATCATTTTTGCGTCGGGTTCGAAAATCTAGACTCACAGGAGAACGACCATCAGGTGCCCGAGGCAGCAATAGACCCTTGGAGACAAGTCGGCTGGAGGACGATGTATTGGATCGCGACGCTATTTGAGTCTTCTATCGTCATTAGGAGGCGCTGAACGTTACAATTCACTATCATTTTTGCGTCGGATTCGAAAATCTAGACTCACAGGAGAAGGACCATGGGGTACCCGAAGCAGCGATATCCCCTTGGAGACAAGTCGGCTGGAGGCCGATGTATTGAATCTCGACGCAATTTGAGTCTTCTATCGTCATTAGGAGGCGTTGAACGTTACAATTCACTATCATTTTTGCGTCGGATTCGAAAATCTAGACTCACAGGAGAAGGATCATATTGTGCCCGAGACAGCAATATCCTCTTGGAGACAAGTCGGCTGGAGGCCGATGTATTGAATCTCGACGCAATTTGAGTGTTCCATCGGCATTAGGAGGCCCTGAACGTTACAATTAACTATCATTTTTGCGTCGGGTTCGAAAATCTAGACTCACAGGAGAACGACCATAAGGTGCCCGAGGCAGCAATAGACCCTTGGAGACAAGTCGGCTGGAGGACGATGTATTGAATCTGGACGCAATTTGAGAGTTCCATCGTCATTAGGCTGCCCTGAACGTTACAATTAACTATCATTTTTGCGTCGGATTCGAAAAACTAGACTTACAAGAGAACGACCATAAAGTGCCCGAGGCTGCATTAGATCCTTGGAGACAAGTCGGCTGGAGGACGATGTATTGGATCGCGACGCAATTTGAGTGTTCCATCGTCATTAGGAGGCCCTGAATGTTACAATTAACTATCATTTTTGCGTCGGATTCGAAAATCTAGACTCACAGGAGAACGACCATAAGGTGCCCGAGGCAGCAATAGACCCTTGGAGACAAGTCGGCTGGAGGCCGATGTATTGAATCTCGACGCAATTTGAGTGTTCCATCGGCATTAGGAGGCCCTGAACGTTACAATTAACTATCATTTTTGCGTCGGGTTCGAAAATCTAGACTCACAGGAGAACGACCATAAGGTGCCCGAGGCAGCAATAGACCCTTGGAGACAAGTCGGCTGGAGGACGATGTATTGAATCTGGACGCAATTTGAGAGTTCCATCGTCATTAGGCTGCCCTGAAAGTTACAATTAAATATCATTTTTGCGTCGGATTCGAAAAACTAGACTTACAAGAGAACGACCATAAAGTGCCCGAGGCTGCATTAGATCCTTGGAGACAAGTCGGCTGGAGGACGATGTATTGGATCGCGACGCAATTTGAGTCTTCTATCGTCATTAGGAGGCGCTGAACGTTACAATTCACTATCATTTTTTCGTCGGATTCGAAGATTTAGACTCACAGGAGAAGGACCATGTGGTGCCCGAAGCAGCGATATCCCCTTGGAGACAAGTCGGCTGGAGGCCGATGTATTGAATCTCGACGCAATTTGAGTGTTCCATCGTCGTTAGAAGGCCCTGAACGTTACAATTAACTATCATTTTTGCGTCGGATTCGAAAATCTAGACTTACAAGAGAACGACCATAAAGTGCCCGAGGTAGCAATAGATCCTTGGAGACATGTCGGCTGGAGGACGATGTATTGGATCGCGACGCAATTTGAGTGTTCCATCGTCATTAGGAGGCCCTGAATGTTACAATTAACTATCATTTTTGCGTCGGATTCGAAAATCTAGACTCACAGGAGAACGACCATAAGGTGCCCGAGGCAGCAATAGACCCTTGGAGACAAGTCGGCTGGAGGCCGATGTATTGAATCTCGACGCAATTTTAGTGTTCCATCGGCATTAGGAGGCCCTGAACGTTAAAATTAACTATCATTTTTGCGTCGGATTCGATAATCTAAACTCACAGGAGAACGACCATACGGTGCCCGAGGCAGCAACAGACCCTTGGAGACAAGTCGGCTGGAGGACGATGTATTGAATCTCGACGCAATTTGAGTGTTCCATCGTCATTACAAGGCCCTGAACGTTACAATTAACTATCATTTTTGCATCGGATTCGAAAATCTAGACTCTCAGGAGAACGACCATAAGGTGCCCGAGGCAGCAATAGACCCTTGGAGACAAGTCGGCTGGAGAACGATGTATTGGATCGCGACGCAATTTGAGTCTTCTATCGTCATTAGGAGGCCCTGAACGTTACAATTCACTATCATTTTTGCGTCGGATTCGAAAATCTAGACTCACAGGAGAAGGACCATGGGGTGCCCGAAGCAGCGATATCCCCTTGGAGACAAGTCGGCTGGAGGCCGATGTATTGAATCTCGACGCAATTTGAGTGTTTCATCGTCATTAGAAGGCCCTGAACGTTACAATTAACTATCATTTTAGCGTCGGATACGAAAATCTAGACTCACAGGAGAGCGACCATAAGGTGCCCGAGGCAGCAATAGACGCTTAGAGACAAGTCGGCTGGAGGACTATGTATTGAATCTCGACGCAATTTGAGAGTTCCATCGTCATTAGGCGGCCCTGAACGTTACAATTAACTATCATTTTGGCGTCGGATTCGTAAATCTAGACTTACAAGAGAACGACCATAAAGTGCCCGAGGCAGCATTAGACCCTTGGAGACGAGTCGGCTGGAGGACGATGTATTGGATCGCGACGCAATTTGAGTGTTCCATTGTCATTAGGAGGCCCTGAATGTTACAATTAACTATCAGTTTTTCGTCGGATTCGAAAATCTAGACTCACAGCAGACGAACCATTTGGTGCCCGAGGCAGCAATATCCCCTTGGAGACAGATCGGCTGGAGGACGATGTATTGAATGCCGACGCAATTTGAGTCTTCTATCGTCATTAGGAGGCGTTGAACGTTACAATTCACTATCATTTTTGCGTCGGATTCGAAAATCTAGACTCACAGGAGAAGGATCATATTGTGCCCGAGACAGCAATATCCCCTTGGAGACAAGTCGGCTGGAGGACGATGTATTGAATCTCGACGCAATTTGTGTGTTCCAGTGGCATTAGGAAGCCCTGAACGTTAAAATTAACTATCAGTTTTGCGTCGGATTCGAAAATCTACTCACAGGAGAAGTTCATACCTTGCTCGAGACAGCAATATCCCCTTGGAGACAATTCCGCTGGAGGCCGATGTATTGAATCTCGACGCAATTTGAGAGTTCCATCGGCATTAGGAGGCCATGAACGTTACAATTAACTATCAGTTTTGCGTCGGATTCTAAAATCTAGACTTACAAGAGAACGACCATAAGGTGCCCGAGGCAGCATTATCCCTTGGAGACAAGTCGGCTGGAGGACGATGTATTGGATCGCGACGCAATTTGAGACTTCTATCGTCATTAGGAAGCCCTGAACGTTACAATTAACTATCATTTTTGCGTCGGATTCGATAATCTAAACTCACAGGAGAACGACCATAAGGTGCCTGAGGCGGCAACAGACCCTTGGAGACAAGTCGGCGGGAGGCCGATGTATTGAATCTCGACGCAATTTGAGTGTTCCATCGTCATTACAAGGCCCTGAACGTTACAATTAACTATCATTTTTGCGTCGGATTCGAAAATCTAGACTCACAGGACAACGACCATAAGGTGCCCGAGGCAGCAATAGACCCCTGGAGACAAGTCGGCTGGAGGCCGATGTATTCAATCTCGACGCAATTTGAGTGTTCCATCGGCATTAGGAGGCCCTGAACGTTACAATTAACTATCATTTTTGCGTCGGATTCGAAAATCTAGACTTACAAGAGAACGACCATAAAGTGCCCGAGGCAGCATTAGATCCTTGGAGACAAGTCGGCTGGAGGACGATGTATTGGATCGCGACGCAATTTGAGTGTTCCATCGTCATTAGGAGGCCCTGAATGTCACAATTAACTATTATTTTTGCGTCGGATTCGAAAATCTAGACTCACAGGAGAACGACCATATGGTGCCCGAGGCAGCAATAGACCCTTGGAGACAAGTCGGCTGGAGTCCGATGTATTGAATATCGACGCAATTTGAGTGTTCCATCGTCATTAGGAGGTCCGAAACGTTACAATTAACTATAATTTTTGCGTCGGAATCGATAGTCTAAACTCACAGGAGAACGTCCATAAGGTGCCCGAGGCAGCATTAGACCCTTGGAGACAAGTCGGCTGGAGGACGATGTATTGAATCTCGACGCAATTTGAGTGTCCCATCGTCATTACAAGGCCCTAAGGGTTACAATTAACTATCATTTTTGCGTCGGATTCGATAATCTAAACTCACAGGAGAACGACCATAAGGTGCCTGAGGGGGCAACAGACCCTTGGAGAACAGTCGGCGGGAGGCCGATGTATTGAATCTCGACGCAATTTGAGTGTTCCATCGTCATTACAAGGCCCTGAACGTTACAATTAACTATCATTTTTGCGTCGGATACGAAAATCTAGACTCACAGGAGAACGACCATAAGGTGACCGAGGCAGCAATAGACGCTTGGAGACAAGTCGACTGGAGGACGATGTATTGAATCTCGACGCAATTTTAGTGTTCCATCGGCATTAGGAGGCCCTGAACGTTAAAATTAACTATCATTTTTGCGTCGGATTCGATAATCTAAACTCACAAGAGAACGACCATAAAGTGCCCGAGGCAGCATTAGACCCTTGGAGACAAGTCGGCTGGAGGACGATGTATTGGATCGCGACGCAATTTGAGTGTTCCATCGTCATTAGGAGGCCCTGAATGTTACAATTAACTATCACTTTTTGGTCGGATTCGAAAATCTAGACTCACAGCAGACGAACCATTTGGTGCCCGAGGCAGCAATATCCCCTTGGAGACAGATCGGCTGGAGGACGATGTATTGAATGCCGACGCAATTTGAGTCTTCTATCGTCATTAGGAGGCGTTGAACGTTACAATTCACTATCATTTTTGCGTCGGATTCGAAAATCTAGACTCACAGGAGAAGGATCATATTGTGCCCGAGACAGCAATATCCCCTTGGAGACAAGTCGGCTGGAGGACGATGTATTGAATCTCGACGCAATTTGAGTGTTCCATCGGCATTAGGAAGCCCTGAACGTTAAAATTAACTATCATTTTTGCGTCGGATTCGAAAATCTACTCACAGGAGAAGTTCATACCTTGCTCGAGACAGCAATATCCCCTTGGAGACAATTGCGCTGGAGGCCGATGTATTGAATCTCGACGCAATTTGAGAGTTCCATCGGCATTAGGAGGCCCTGAACGTTACAATTAACTATCATTTTTGCGTCGGATTCGAAAATCTAGACTCACAGGAGTACGACCATAAGGTGCCCGAGGCAGCAATAGACCCTTGGAGGCAAGTCGGCTGGAGGACGATGTATTGAATCTCGGCGCAATTTGAGAGTTCCATCGTCATTAGGCGGCCCTGAACGTTACAATTAACTATCATTTTTGCGTCGGATTCGAAAATCTAGACTTACAAGAGAACGACCATAAAGTGCCCTAGGCAGCATTAGATCCTTGGAGACATGTCGGCTGGAGGACGATGTATTGGATCGCGACGCAATCTGAGTGTTCCATCGTCATTAGGAGGCCCTGAATGTTACAATTAACTATCATTTTTGCGTCGGATTCGAAAAACAAGACTCACAGGAGAACGACGATAAGGTGCCCGAGGCAGCAATAGACCCTTGGAGACAAGTCGGCTGGAGGCCGATGTATTGAATCTCGACGCAATTTTAGTGTTCCATCGGCATTAGGAGGCCCTGAACGTTAAAATTAACTATCATTTTTGCGTCGGATTCGTTTATTCAAACTCACAGGAGAACGACCATACGGTGCGCGAGGCAGCAACAGACCCTTGGAGACAAGTCGGCTGGAGGACGATGTATTGAATCTCGACGCAATTTGAGTGTTCCATCGTCATTACAAGGCCCTGAACGTTACAATTAACTATCATTTTTGCGTCGGATACGAAAATCTAGACTCACAGGAGAGCGACCATAAGGTGCCCAAGGCAGCAATAGACGCTTAGAGACAAGTCGGCTGGAGGACGATGTATTGAATCTCGACGCAATTTGAGAGTTCCATCGTCATTAGGCGGCCCTGAACGTTACAATTAACTATCATTTTGGCGTCGGATTCGTAAATCTAGACTTACAAGAGAACGACCATAAAGTGCCCGAGGCAGCATTAGACCCTTGGAGACAAGTCGGCTGGAGGACGATGTATTGGATCGCGACGCAATTTGAGTGTTCCATCGTCATTAGGAGGCCCTGAATGTTACAATTAACTATCAGTTTTTCGTCGGATTCGAAAATCTAGACTCACAGCAGACGAACCATTTGGTGCCCGAGGCAGCAATATCCCCTTGGAGACAGATCGGCTGGAGGACGATGTATTGAATGCCGACGCAATTTGAGTCTTCTATCGTCATTAGGAGGCGTTGAACGTTACAATTCACTATCATTTTTGCGTCGGATTCGAAAATCTAGACTCACAGGAGAAGGATCATATTGTGCCCGAGACAGCAATATCCCCTTGGAGACAAGTCGGCTGGAGGACGATGTATTGAATCTCGACGCAATTTGAGTGTTCCATCGGCATTAGGAAGCCCTGAACGTTAAAATTAACTATCATTTTTGCGTCGGATTCGAAAATCAACTCACAGGAGAAGTTCATACCTTGCTCGAGACAGCAATATCCCCTAGGAGACAAGTCGGCTGGAGGCCGATGTATTGAATATCGACGCAATTTGAGTGTTCCATCGTCATTAGGAGGCCCGAAACGTTACAATTAACTATAATTTTTGCGTCGGATTCGATAATCTAAACTCACAGGAGAACGTCCATAAGGTGCCCGAGGCAGCATTAGACCCTTAGAGACAAGTCGGCTGGAGGACGATGTATTGAATCTCGACGCAATTTGAGTGTTCCATCGTCATTACAAGGCCCTAAACGTTACAATTAACTATCATTTTTGCGTCGGATTCGATAATCTAAACTCACAGGAGAACGACCATAAGGTGCCTGAGGCGGCAACAGACCCTTGGAGACAAGTCGGCGGGAGGCCGAGGTATTGAATCTCGACGCAATTTGAGTGTTCCATCGTCATTACAAGGCCCTGAACGTTACAATTAACTATCATTTTTGCGTCGGATTCGAAAATCTAGACTCACAGGACAACGACCATAAGGTGCCCGAGGCAGCAATAGACCCCTGGAGACAAGTCGGCTTGAGGCCGATGTATTCAATCTCGACGCAATTTGAGTGTTCCATCGGCATTAGGAGGCCCTGAACGTTACAATTAACTATCATTTTTGCGTCGGATTCGATAATCTAAACTCACAGGAGAACGACCATAAGGTGCCTGAGGCGGCATCAGACCCTTGGAGACCAGTCGGCGGGAGGCCGATGTATTGAAACTCGACGCAATTTGAGTGTTCCATCGTCATTACAAGGCCCTGAACGTTACAATTAACTATCATTTTTGCGTCGGATTCGAAAATCTAGACTCACAGGACAACGACCATAAGGTGCCCGAGGCAGCAATAGACCCCTGGAGACAATTCGGCTGGAGGCCGATGTATTGAATCTCGACGCAATTTGAGTGTTCCATCGGCATTAGGAGGCCCTGAATTTTATAATTAACTATCATTTTTGCGTCGGATTCGAAAATCTAGACTCACAGGAGAACGACCATAAGGTGCCCGAGGCAGCAATAGACCCTTGGAGACAAGTCGGCTGGAGGCCGATGTATTCAATCTCGACGCAATTTGAGTGTTCCATCGGCATTAGGAGGCCCTGAACGTTACAATTAACTATCATTTTTGCGTCGGGTTCGAAAATCTAGACTCACAGGAGAACGACCATAAGGTGCCCGAGGCAGCAATAGACCCTTGGAGGCAAGTCGGCTGGAGGACGATGTATTGAATCTCGACGCAATTTGAGAGTCCCATCGTCGTTAGGCGGCCCTGAACGTTACAATTAACTATCATTTTTGCGTCGGATTCGAAAATCTAGACTTACAAGAGAACGACCATAAAGCGCCCGAGGCAGCATTAGATCCTTGGAGACAAGTCGGCTGGAGGACGATGTATTGGATCGCGACGCAATTTGAGTCTTCTATCGTCATTAGGAGGCGCTGAACGTTACAATTCACTATCATTTTTGCGTCGGATTCGAAAATCTAGACTCACAGGAGAAGGACCATGTGGTGCCCGAAGCAGCGATATCCCCTTGGAGACAAGTCGGCTGGAGGCCGATGTATTGAATCTCGACGCAATTTGAGTGTTCCATCGTCATTAGAAGGCCCTGAACGTTACAACTAACTATCATTTTTGCGTCGGATACGAAAATGTAGACTCACAGGAGAGCGACCATAAGGTGCCCGAGGCAGCAATAGACGCTTAGAGACAAGTCGGCTGGAGGACTATGTATTGAATCTCGACGCAATTTGAGAGTTCCATCGTCATTAGGCGGCCCTGAACGTTACAATTAACTATCATTTTGGCGTCGGATTCGTAAATCTAGACTTACAAGAGAACGACCATAAAGTGCCCGAGGCAGCATTAGACCCTTGGAGACAAGTCGGCTGGAGGACGATGTATTGGATCGCGACGCAATTTGAGTGTTCCATCGTCATTAGGAGGCCCTGAATGTTACTATTCTCTATCATTTTTGCGTCGGATTCGAAAATCTAGACTCTCAGCAGACGAACCTTTTGGTGCCCGAGGCAGCAATATCCCCTTGGAGACAGATCGGCTGGAGGACGATGTATTGAATGCCGACGCAATTTGAGTCTTCTATCGTCATTAGGAGGCGTTGAACGTTACAATTCACTATCATTTTTGCGTCGGATTCGAAAATCTAGACTCACAGGAGAAGGATCATATTGTGCCCGAGACAGCAATATCCCCTTGGAGACAAGTCGGCTGGAGGCCGATGTATTGAATTTCGACGCAATTTGAGTGTTCCATCGTCATTAGGAGGCCCGAAACGTTACAATTAACTATAATTTTGGCGTCGGATTCGATAATCTAAAATCACAGGAGAACGTCCATAAGGTGCCCGAGGCAGCATTAGACCCTTGGAGACAAGTCGGCTGGAGGACGATGTATTGAATCTCGACGCAATTTGAGTGTTCCATCGTCATTACAAGGCCCTAAACGTTACAATTAACTATCATTTTTACGTCGGATTCGATAATCTAAACTCACAGGAGAACGACCATAAGGTGCCTGAGGCGGCAACAGACCCTTGGAGACAAGTCGGCGGGAGGCCGATGTATTGAATCTCGACGCAATTTGAGTGTTCCATCGTCATTACAAGGCCCTGAACGTTACAATTAACTATCATTTTTGCGTCGGATTCGAAAATCTAGACTCACAGGACAACGACCATAAGGTGCCCGAGGCAGCAATAGACCCCTGGAGACAAGTCGGCTGGAGGCCGATGTATTCAATCTCGACGCAAATTGAGTGTTCCATCGGCATTAGGAGGCCCTGAACGTTACAATTAACTATCATTTTTGCGTCGGATTCGAAAATATAGACTTACAAGAGAACGACCATAAAGTGCCCGAGGCAGCATTAGATCCTTGGAGACAAGTCGGCTGGAGGACGATGTATTGGATCGCGACGCAATTTGAGTGTTCCATCGTCATTAGGAGGCCCTGAATGTTACAATTAACTATCATTTTTGCGTCGGATTCGAAAATCTAGACTCACAGGAGAACGACCGTAAGGTGCCCGAGGCAGCAATAGACCCTTGGAGACAAGTCGGCTGGAGGCCGATGTATTGAATCTCGACGCAATTTTAGTGTTCCATCGGCATTAGGAGGCCCTGAACGTTAAAATTAACTATCATTTTTGCGTCGGATTCGATAATCTAAAGTCACAGGAGAACTACCATACGGTGCCCGAGGCAGCAACAGACCCTTGGAGACAAGTCGGCTGGAGGACGATGTATTGAATCTCGACGCAATTTGAGTGTTCCATCGTCATTACAAGGCCCTGAACGTTACAATTAACTATCATTTTTGCGTCGGATTCGAAAATCTAGACTCACAGGAGAACGACCATAAGGTGCCCGAGGCAGCAATAGACCCTTGGAGACAAGTCGGCTGGAGGACGATGTATTGGATCGCGACGCAATTTGAGTCTTCTATCGTCATTAGGAGCCGCTGAACGTTACAATTCACTATCATTTTTGCGTCGGATCCGAAAATCTAGACTCACAGGAGAAGGACCATGTGGTGCCCGAAGCTGCGATATCCCCTTGGAGACAACTCGGCTGGAGGCCGATGTATTGAATCTCGACGCAATTTGAGTGTTCCATCGTCATTAGGCGGCCCTGAACGTTACAATTAACTATCATTTTTGCGTCGGATACGAAAATCTAGACTCACAGGAGAGCGACCATAAGGTGACCGAGGCAGCAATAGACGCTTGGAGACAAGTCGACTGGAGGACGATGTATTGAATCTCGACGCAATTTGAGAGTTCCATCGTCATAAGGCGGCCCTGAACGTTACAATTAACTATCATTTTGCCGTCGGATTCGTAAATCTAGACCTACAAGAGAACGACCATAAAGTGCCCGAGGCAGCATTAGACCCTTGGAGACAAGTCGGCTGGAGGACGATGTATTGGATCGCGACGCAATTTGAGTGTTCCATCGTCATTAGGAGGCCCTGAATGTTACAATTAACTATCAGTTTTTCGTCGGATTCGAAAATCTAGACTCACAGCAGACGAACCATTTGGTGCCCGAGGCAGCAATATCCCCTTGGAGACAGATCGGCTAGAGGACGATGTATTGAATCCCGACGCAATTTGAGTCTTCTATGGTCATTAGGAGGCGCTGAACGTTACAATTCACTATCATTTTTGCGTCGGATTCGAAAATCTAGACCCACAAGTGAAGGATCATATTGTGCCCGAGACAGCAATATCCACTTCGAGACAAGTCGGCTGGAGGACGATGTATTGAATCTCGACGCAATTTGAGTGTTCCATCGGCATTAGGAAGCCCTGAACGTTAAAATTAACTAGCATTTTTGCGTCGGATTCGAAAATCTGCTCACAGGAGAAGTTCATACGGTGCTCGAGACAGCAATATCCCCTTGGAGACAATTCCGCTGGAGGCCGATGTATTGAATCTCGACGCGATTTGAGAGTTCCATCGGCATTAGGAGTCCATGAACGTTACAATTAACTATCATTTTTGCGTCGGATTCTAAATTCTAGACTTACAAGAGAACGACCATAAGGTGCCCGAGGCAGCATTAGACCCATGGAGACAAGTCGGCTGGAGGACGATGTATTGGATCGCGACGCAATTTGAGTGTTCCATCGTCATTAGGAGGCCCTGAATGTTACAATTAACATCAGTTTTTCGTCGGTTTCGAAAATCTAGTCTCACAGCAGACGAACCATTTGGTGCCCGAGGCAGCAATATCCCCTTGGAGACAAATCGGCTGGAGGACGATGTATTGAATCCCGACGCAATTTGAGTCTTCTATCGTCATTAGGAGGAGCTGAACGTCACAATTCACTATCATTTTTGCGTCGGATTCGAAAATCTAGACTCACAGGAGAAGGATCATATTGTGCCCGAGACAGCAATATCCCCTTGGAGACAAGTCGGCTGGAGGACGATGTATTGAATCTCGACGCAATTTGAGAGTTCCATCGTCATTAGGCGGCCCTGAACGTTACAATTAACTATCATTTTGGCGTCGGATTCGTAAATATAGACTTCCAAGAGAACGACCATAAAGTGCCCGAGGCAGCATTAGACCCATGGAGACAAGTCGGCTGGAGGACGATGTATTGGATCGCGACGCAATTTGAGTGTTCCATCGTCATTAGGAGGCCCTGAATGTTACAATTAACTATCAGTTTTTCGTCGGTTTCGAAAATCTAGACTCACAGCAGACGAACCATTTGGTGCCCGAGGCAGCAATATCCCCTTGGAAACAAATCGGCTGGAGGACGATGTATTGAATCCCGACGCAATTTGAGTCTTCTATCGTCATTAGGAGGAGCTGAACGTCACAATTCACTATCATTTTTGCGTCGGATTCGAAAATCTAGACTCACAGGAGAAGGATCATATTGTGCCCGAGACTGCAATATCCCCTTGCAGACAAGTCGGCTGGAGGACGATGTATTGAATCTCGACGCAATTTGAGTGTTCCATCGTCATTACAAGGCCCTGCACGTTACAATTAACTATCATTTTTGCGTCGGACACGAAAATCTAGACTCACAGGAGAGCGACCATAAGGTGCCCGAGGCAGCAATAGACCCTTGGAGACAAGTCGGCTGGAGGACGATGTATTGAATCTCGACGCAATTTGAGAGTTCCATCGTCATTAGGCGGCCCTGAACGTTACAATTAACTATCATTTTGGCGTCGGATTCGTAAATCTAGACTGCCAAGAGAACGACCATAAAGTGCCCGAGGCACCATTAGACCCATGGAGACAAGTCGGCTGGAGGACGATGTATTGGATCGCGACGCAATTTGAGTGTTCCATCGTCATTAGGAGGCCCTGAATGTTACAATTAACTATCAGTTTTTCGTCGGATTCGAAAATCTAGACTCACAGCAGACGAACCATTTGGTGCCCGAGACAGCAATATCCCCTTGGAGACAAGTCGGCAGGAGGACGATGTATTGAATCTCGACGCAATTTGAGTGTCCCTTCGTCATTAGGAGGCCCTAAACGTTACAATTAACCATCATTTTTGCGTCGGATTCGATAATCTAAACTCACAGGGGATCGACCATACGGTGACCGAGGCAGTTATTGACCCTTGGAGACAAGTCGGTTGGAGGACGATGTATTGGATCGCGACGCAAAATGTGTGTTCCATCGTCATTACAAGGCCCTGAACCTTACAATTAACTATCAGTTTCGCGTCGGATTCGAAAATCTACTCACAGGAGACGGTGCTCGAGACAGCAATATCCCCTTGGAGACAAGTCGGCTGGAGGACGATGTATTGAATCTCGACGCAATTTGAGTGTTCCATCGGCATTAGGAAGCACTGAACGTTAAAATTAACTATCATTTTTGCGTCGGATTCGAAAATCTACTCACAGGAGAAGTTCATACGGTGCTCGAGACAGCAATATCCCCTTGGAGACAATTCCGCTGGAGGCCGATGTATTGAATCTCGACGCAATTTGAGAGTTCCATCGGCATTAGGAGGCCATGAACGTTACAATTAACTATCATTTTTGCGTCGGATTCTAAAATCTAGACTTACAAGAGAACGACCATAAGGTGCCCGAGGCAGCATTAGTCCCTTGGAGACAAGTCGGCTGGAGGACGATGTATTGAATCTCGACGCAATTTGAGAGTTCTATCGTCATCAGGAGGCGCTGAACGTTACTATTCACTATCATTTTTGCGTCGGATTCGAAAATCTAGACTTACAGGAGAAGGATCATATGGTGCCCGAGGCAGCAACAGACCCTTGGAGACAAGTCGGCTGGAGGCCGATGTATTGAATATCGACGCAATTTGAGTGTTCCATCGTCATTAGGAGGCCCGAAACGTTACAATTAACTATAATTTTTGCGTCGGATTCGATAATCTAAACTCACAGGAGAACGTCCATAAGGTGCCCGAGGCAGCATTAGACCCTTGGAGACAAGTCGGCTGGAGGCCGATGTATTGAATCTCGACGCAATTTGAGTGTTCCATCGTCATTACAAGGCCCTGAACGTTACAATTAACTATCATTTTGCGTCGGATTCGAAAATCTAGACTTCCAAGAGAACGACCATAAAGTGCCCGAGGCAGCATTAGATCCTTGGAGACAAGTCGGCTGGAGGACGATGTGTTGGATCGCGACGCAATTTGAGTGTTCCATCGTCATTAGGAGGCCCTGAATGTTACAATTAACTATCATTTTTGCGTCGGATTCGAAAATCTAGACTCACAGGAGAACGACCATAAGGTGCCCGAGGCAGCAATAGACCCTTGGAGACAAGTCGGCTGGAGGTCGATGTATTGGATCGCGACGCAATTTGAGTGTTCCATCGTCATTAGGAGGCCCTGAATGTTACAATTAACTATCATTTTTGCGTCGGATTCGAAAATCTAGACTCACAGGAGAACGACCATAAGGTGCCCGAGGCAGCAATAGACCCTTGGAGAAAAGTCGGCTGGAGGCCGATGTATTGAATCTCGACGCAATTTTAGTGTTCCATCGGCATTAGGAGGCCCTGAACGTTAAAATCAACTATCATTTTTGCGTCGGATTCGATAATCTAAACTCACAGGAGAACGACCATACGGTGCCCGAGGCAGCAACAGACCCTTGGAGACAAGTGCTGTAGGACGATGTATTGAATCTCGACGCAATTTGAATGTTCCATCGTCATTACAAGGCCCTGAACGTTACAATTAACTATCATTTTTGCGTCGGATTCGAAAATCTAGACTCACAGGAGAACGACCATAAGGTGCCCGAGGCAGCAATAGACCCTTGGAGAAAAGTCGGCTGGAGGACGATGTATTGGATCGCGTCGCAATTTGAGTCTTCTATCGTCATTAGGAGGCGCTGAACGTTACAATTCACTATCATTTTTGCGTCGGATTCGAAAATCTAGACTCACAGGAGAAGGACCATGTGGTGCCCGAAGCAGCGATATCCCCTTGGAGACAAGTCGGCTGGAGGCCGATGTATTGAATCTCGTCGCAATTTGAGTGTTCCATCGTCATTAGAAGGCCCTGAACGTTACAATTAACTATCATTTTTGCGTCGGATACGAAAATCTAGACTCACAGGAGAGCGACCATAAGGTGCCCGAGGCAGTAATAGACGCTTGGAGACAAGTCGGCTGGAGGACGATGTATTGAATCTCGACGCAATTTGAGAGTTCCATCGTCATTAGGCGGCCCTGAACGTTACAATTAACTATCATTTTGGCGTCGGATTCGTAAATCTAGACTTACAAGAGAACGACCATAATGTGCCCGAGGCAGCATTAGACCCTTGGAGACAAGTCGGCTGGAGGACGATGTACTGGATCGCGACGCAATTTGAGTGTTCCATCTCCATTAGGAGGCCCTGAATGTTACAATTAACTATCAGTTTTTCGTCGGATTCGAAAATCTAGACTCACGGCAGACGAACCATTTGGTGCCCGAGGCAGCAATATCCCCTTGGAGACAGATCGGCTGGAGGACGATGTATTGAATCCCGACGCAATTTGAGTCTTCTATCGTCATTAGGAGGCGTTGAACGTTACATTTCACTATCATTTTTGCGTCGGATTCGAAAATCTAGACTCACAGGAGAAGGATCATATTGTGCCCGAGACAGCAATATCGACTTGAAGACAATTCCGCTGGAGGCCGATGTATTGAATCTCGACGCAATTTGAGAGTTCCATCGGCATTAGGAGGCCATGAACGTTACAATTAACTATCATTTTTGCGTCGGATACTAAAATCTAGACTTACATGAGAACGACCTTAAGGTGCCCGAGGCAGCATTAGACCCTTGGAGACAAGTCGGCTGGAGGACGATGTATTGAATCTCGACGCAATTTGAGAGTTCTATCGTCATCAGGAGGCGCTGAACGTTACTATTCACTATCATTTTTGCGTCGGATTCGAAAATCTAGACTTACAGGAGAAGGATCATATGGTGCCCGAGGCAGCAACAGACCCTTGGAGACAAGTCGGCTGGAGGCCGATGTATTGAATATTGACGCAATTTGAGTGTTCCATCGTCATTAGGAGGCCCGAAACGTTACAATTAACTATAATTTTTGCGTCGGATTCGATAATCTAAACTCACAGGAGAACGACCATAAGGTGCCTGAGGCGGGCAACAGACCCTTGGAGACAAGTCGGCGGGAGGCCGATGTATTGAATCTCGACGCAATTTGAGTATTCCATCGTCATTACAAGGCCCTGAACGTTACAATTAACTATCATTTTTGCGTCGGATTCGAAAATCTAGACTCACAGAACAACGACCATAAGGTGCCCGAGGCAGCAATAGACCCCTGGAGACAAGTCGGCTGGAGGCCGATGTATTGAATCTCGACGCAATTTGAGTGTTCCATCGGCATTAGGAGGCCCTGAATGTTATAATTAACTATCATTTTTGCGTCGGATTCTAAAATGTTGACTCACAGGAGAACGACCATAAGGTGCCCGAGGCAGCAATAGACCCTCGGAGACAAGTCGGCTGGAGGCCGATGTATTGAATCTCGACGCAATTTGAGTGTTCCATCGGCATTAGGAGGCCCTGAACGGTACAATTAACTATCATTTTTGCGTCGGGTTCAAAATCTAGACTCATAGGAGAACGACCATAACGTGCCCGAGGCAGCAATAGACCCTTGGAGGCAAGTCGGCTGGAGGACGATGTATTGAATCTCGACGCAATTTGAGAGTTCCATCGTCATTAGGCGGCCCTGAACGTTACAATTAACTATCATTTTTGCGTCGGATTCGAAAATCTAGACTTATAAGAGAACGACCATAAAGTGCCCGAGGCAGCATTAGACCCTTGGAGACAAGTCGGCTGGAGGCCGATGTATTGAATCTCGACGCAATTTTAGTGTTCCATCGGCATTAGGAGGCTCTGAACGTTAAAATTAACTATCATTTTTGCGTCGGATTCGATAATCTAAACTCACAGGAGAACGACCATACGGTGCCCGAGGCAGCAACAGACCCTTGAAGACAAGTCGTCTGGAGGACGATGTATTGGATCGCGACGCAATTTGAGTCTTCTATCGTCATTAGGAGGCGCTGAACGTTACAATTCACTATCATTTTTGCGTCGGATTCGAAAATCTAGACTCACAGGAGAAGGACCATGTGGTGCCCGAAGCAGCAATATCCCCTTGGAGACAAGTCGGCTGGAGGCCGATGTATTGAATCTCGACGCAATTTGAGTGTTCGATCGTCATTAGAAGGCCCTGAACGTTACAATTAACTATCATTTTTGCGTCGGATACGAAAATCTAGACTCACAGGAGAGCGACCATAAGGTGCCCGAGGCAGTAATAGACGCTTGGAGAAAAGTCGGCTGGAGGACGATGTATTGAATCTCGACGCAATTTGAGAGTTCCATCGTCATTAGGCGGCCCTGAACGTAACAATTAACTATCATTTTGGCGTCGGATTCGTAAATCTAGACTTACAAGAGAACGACAATAAAGTGCCCGAGGCAGCATTAGACCCTTGGAGACAAGTCTGCTGGAGGACGATGTACTGGATCGCGACGCAATTTGAGTGTTCCATCGTCATTAGGAGGCCCTGAATGTTACAATTAACTATCAGTTTTTCGTCGGATTCGAAAATCTAGACTCAAAGAAGACGAACCATTTGGTGCCCGAGGCAGCAATATCCCCTTTGAGACAGATCGGCTGGAGGACGATGTATTGAATCCCGACGCAATTTGAGTCTTCTATCGTCATTAGGAGGCGCTGAACGTTACAATTCACTATCACTCTTACAAGAGAACGACCATAAAGTGCCCGAGGCAGCATTAGATCCTTGGAGACAACTCGGCTGGAGGACGATGTATTGGATCGCGACGCAATTTGAGTGTTCCATCGTCATTAGGAGGCCCTGAATGTTACAATTAACTATCATTTTTGCGTCGGATTCGAAAATCTAGACTCACAGGAGAACGACCATAAGGTGCCCGAGGCAGCAATAGACCCTTGGAGACAAGTCGGCTGGAGGACGATGTATTGAATCTCGACGCAATTTTAGTGTTCCATCGGCATTAGGAGGCCCTGAACGTTAAAATTAACTATCATTTTTGCGTCGGATTCGATAATCTATACTCACAGGAGAACGACCATACGGTGCCCGAGGCAGCAACAGACCCTTGGAGACAAGTCGGCTGGAGGACGATGTATTGAATCTCGACGCAATTTGAGTGTTCTATCGTCATTACAAGGCCCTGAACGTTACAATTAACTATCATTTTTGCGTCGGATTCGAAAATCTAGACTCACAGGAGAACGACCATAAGGGGCCTGAGGCAGCAATAGACCCTTGGAGACAAGTCGGCTGGAGGACGATGTATTGGATCGCGACGCAATTTGAGTCTTCTATCGTCATTAGGAGGCGCTGAACGTTACAATTCACTATCATTTTTGCGTCGGATTCGAAAATCTAGACTCACAGGACAAGGACCATGTGGTGCCCGAAGCAGCGATATCCCCTTTGAGACAACTCGGCTGGAGGCCGATGTATTGAATCTCGACGCAATTTGAGTGTTCCATCGTCATTAGAAGGCCCTGAACGTTACAATTAACTATCATTTTTGCGTCGGATACGAAAATCTAGACTCACAGGAGAGCGACCATAAGGTGCCCGAGGCAGCAATAGACGCTTGGAGACAAGTCGGCTGGAGGACGATGTATTGAATCTCGACGCAATTTGAGAGTTCCATCGTCATAAGGCGGCCCTGAACGTTACAATTAACTATCATTTTGGCGTCGGATTCGTAAATCTAGACTTACAAGAGAACGACCACAAAGTGCCCGAGGCAGCATTAGACCCTTGGAGACAAGTCGGCTGGAGGACGATGTATTGGATCGCGACGCAATTTGAGTGTTCCATCGTCATTAGGAGGCCCTGAATGTTAGAATTAACTATCAGTTTTTCGTCGGATTCGAAAATCTAGACTCACAGCAGACGAACCATTTGGTGCCCGAGGCAGCAATATCCCCTTGGAGACAGATCGGCTGGAGGACGATGTATTGAATCCCGACGCAATTTGAGTCTTCTATGGTCATTAAGAGGCGCTGAACGTTACAATTCACTATCATTTTTGCGTCGGATTCGAAAATCTAGACTCACAAGAGAAGGATCATATTGTGCCCGAGACAGCAATATCCACTTCGAGACAAGTCGGCTGGAGGACGATGTATTGAATCTCGACGCAATTTGAGTGTTCCATCGGCATTAGGAAGCCCTGAACGTTAAAATTAACTATCATTTTTGCGTCGGATTCGAAAATCTACTCACAGGAGAAGTTCATACGGTGCTCGAGACAGCAACATCCCCTTGGAGACAATTCCGCTGGAGGCCGACGTATTGAATCTCGACGCGATTTGAGAGTTCCATCGGCATTAGGAGTCCATGAACGTTACAATTAACTATCATTTTTGCGTCGGATTCTAAAATCTAGACTTACAAGAGAACGACCATAAGGTGCCCGAGGCAGCATTAGACCCTTGGAGACAAGTCGGCTGGAGGACGATGTATTGAATCTCGACGCAATTTGAGAGTTCTATCGTCTTCAGGAGGCGCTGAACGTTACTATTCACTATCATTTTTGCGTCGGATTCGAAAATCTAGACTCACAGAAGAAGGATCATATTGTGCCCGAGACAGCAATATCCCCTTCGAGACAAGTCGGCTGGAGGACGATGTATTGAATCTCGACGCAATTTGAGTGTTCCATCGGCATTAGGAGGCCCTGAACGTTAAAATTAACTATCATTTTTGCGTCGGATTCGATAATCTAAACTCACAGGAGTACGACCATACGGTGCCCGAGGCAGCAACAGACCCTTGGAGACAAGTCGGCGGGAGGCCGATGTATTGAATCTCGACGCAATTTGAGTGTTCCATCGTCATTACAAGGCCCTGAACGTTACAATTAACTATCATTTTTGCGTCGGATTCGAAAATCTAGACTCACAGGACAACGACCATTAGGTGCCCGAGGCAGCAATAGACCCCTGGAATCAAGTCGGCTGGAGGAAGATGTATTGAATCTCGACGCAATTTGAGTGTTCCATCGGCATTAGGAGGCCCTGAACGTTATAATTAACTATCATTTTTGCGTCGGATTCGATAATCTAAACTCACAGGAGAACGACCATAAGGTGCCCGAGGCAGCAATAGACCCTTGGAGACAAGTCGGCTGGAGGCCGATGTATTGAATCTCGACGCAATTTGAGTGTTCCATCGGCATTAGGAGGCCCTGAACGTTAAAATTAACTATCATTTTTGCGTCGGATTCGATAATCTAAACTCACAGGAGTACGACCATACGGTGCCCGAGGCAGCAACAGACCCTTGGAGACAAGTCGGCGGGAGGCCGATGTATTGAATCTCGACGCAATTTGAGTGTTCCATCGTCATTACAAGGCCCTGAACGTTACAATTAACTATCATTTTTGCGTCGGATTCGAAAATCTAGACTCACAGGACAACGACCATTAGGTGCCCGAGGCAGCAATAGACCCCTGGAATCAAGTCGGCTGGAGGCCGATGTATTGAATCTCGACGCAATTTGAGTGTTCCATCGGCATTAGGAGGCCCTGAACGTTATAATTAACTATCATTTTTGCGTCGGATTCGAAAATCTAGACTCACAGGAGAACGACCATAAGGGGCCCGAGGCAGCAATAGACCCTTGGAGACAAGTCGGCTGGAGGACGATGTATTGGATCGCGACGCAATTTGAGTCTTCTATCGTCATTAGGAGGCGCTGAACGTTACAATTCACTATCATTTTTGCGTCGGATTCGAAAATCTAGACTCACAGGAGAAGGACCATGTGGTGCCCGAAGCAGCGATATCCCCTTTGAGACAACTCGGCTGGAGGCCGATGTATTGAATCTCGACGCAATTTGAGTGTTCCATCGTCATTAGAAGGCCCTGAACGTTACAATTAACTATCATTTTTGCGTCGGATACGAAAATCTAGACTCACAGGAGAGCGACCATAAGGTGCCCGAGGCAGCAATAGACGCTTTAAGACAAGTCGGCTGGAGGACGATGTATTGAATCTCGACGCAATTTGAGAGTTCCATCGTCATAAGGCGGCCCTGAACGTTACAATTAACTATCATTTTGGCGTCGGATTCGTAAATCTAGACTTACAAGAGAACGACCATAAAGTGCCCGAGGCAGCATTAGACCCTTGGAGACAAGTCGGCTGGAGGACGATGTATTGGATCGCGACGCAATTTGAGTGTTCCATCGTCATTAGGAGGCCCTGAATGTTAGAATTAACTATCAGTTTTTCTTCGGATTCGAAAATCTAGACTCACAGCAGACGAACCATTTGGTGCCTGAGGCAGCAATATCCCCTTGGAGACAGATCGGCTGGAGGACGATGTATTGAATCCCGACGCAATTTGAGTCTTCTATGGTCATTAAGAGGCGCTGAACGTTACAATTCACTATGATTTTTGCGTCGGATTCGAAAATCTAGACTCACAAGAGAAGGATCATATTGTGCCCGAGACAGCAATATCCACTTCGAGACAAGTCGGCTGGAGGACGATGTATTGAATCTCGACGCAATTTGAGTGTTCCATCGGCATTAGGAAGCCCTGAACGTTACAATTCACTATCATTTTTGCGTCGGATTCGAAAATCTAGACTCACAGGAGAAGGATCATATTGTGCCCGAGACAGCAATATCCCCTTCGAGACAAGTCGGCTGGAGGACGATGTATTGAATCTCGACGCAATTTGAGTGTTCCATCGGCATTAGGAGGCCCTGAACGTTAAAAATAACTATCATTTTTGCGTCGGATTCGATAATCTAAACTCACAGGAGTACGACCATACGGTGCCCGAGGCAGCAACAGACCCTTGGAGACAAGTCGGCGGGAGGCCGATGTATTGAATCTCGACGCAATTTGAGTGTTCCATCGTCATTACAAGGCCCTGAACGTTACAATTAACTATCATTTTTGCGTCGGATTCGAAAATCTAGACTCACAGGACAACGACCATTAGGTGCCCGAGGCAGCAATAGACCCCTGGAATCAAGTCGGCTGGAGGAAGATGTATTGAATCTCGACGCAATTTGAGTGTTCCATCGGCATTAGGAGGCCCTGAACGTTATAATTAACTATCATTTTTGCGTCGGATTCGATAATCTAAACTCACAGGAGAACGACCATAAGGTGCCCGAGGCAGCAATAGACCCTTGGAGACAAGTCGGCTGGAGGCCGATGTATTGAATCTCGACGCAATTTGAGTGTTCCATCGTCATTACAAGGCCCTGAACGTTACAATTAACTATCATTTTTGCGTCGGATTCGAAAATCTAGACTCACAGGAGAACGACCATAAGGTGCCCGAGGCAGCAATAGACCCTTGGAACAAGTCGGCTGGAGGCCGATGTATTGAATCTCGACGCAATTTGAGTGTTCCATCGGCATTAGGAAGCCCTGAACGTTAAAATTAACTATCATTTTTGCGTCGGATTCGAAAATCTACTCACAGGAGAAGTTCATACGGTGCTCGAGACAGCAACATCCCCTTGGAGACAATTCCGCTGGAGGCCGACGTATTGAATCTCGACGCGATTTGAGAGTTCCATCGGCATTAGGAGTCCATGAACGTTACAATTAACTATCATTTTTGCGTCGGATTCTAAAATCTAGACTTACAAGAGAACGACCATAAGGTGCCCGAGGCAGCATTAGACCCTTGGAGACAAGTCGGCTGGAGGACGATGTATTGAATCTCGACGCAATTTGAGAGTTCTATCGTCATCAGGAGGCGCTGAACGTTAAAATTAACTATCATTTTTGCGTCGGATTCGATAATCTAAACTCACAGGAGTACGACCATACGGTGCCCGAGGCAGCAACAGACCCTTGGAGACAAGTCGGCGGGAGGCCGATGTATTGAATCTCGACGCAATTTGAGTGTTCCATCGTCATTACAAGGCCCTGAACGTTAAAATTAACTATCATTTTTGCGTCGGATTCGAAAATCTAGACTCACAGGACAACGACCATTAGGTGCCCGAGGCAGCAATAGACCCCTGGAATCAAGTCGGCTGGAGGCCGATGTATTGAATCTCGACGCAATTTGAGTGTTCCATCGGCATTAGGAGGCCCTGAACGTTATAGTTAACTATCATTTTTGCGTCGGATTCGAAAATCTAGACTCACAGGAGAACGACCATAAGGGGCCCGAGGCAGCAATAGACCCTTGGAGACAAGTCGGCTGGAGGACGATGTATTGGATCGCGACGCAATTTGAGTCTTCTATCGTCATTAGGAGGCGCTGAACGTTACAATTCACTATCATTTTTGCGTCGGATTCGAAAATCTAGACTCACAGGAGAAGGACCATGTGGTGCCCGAAGCAGCGATATCCCCTTTGAGACAACTCTGCTGGAGGCCGATGTATTGAATCTCGACGCAATTTGAGTGTTCCATCGTCATTAGAAGGCCCTGAACGTTACAATTAACTATCATTTTTGCGTCGGATACGAAAATCTAGACTCACAGGAGAGCGACCATAAGGTGCCCGAGGCAGCAATAGACGCTTGGAGACAAGTCGGCTGGAGGACGATGTATTGAATCTCGACGCAATTTGAGAGTTCCATCGTCATAAGGCGGCCCTGAACGTTACAATTAACTATCATTTTGGCGTCGGATTCGTAAATCTAGACTCACAAGAGAAGGATCATATTGTGCCCGAGACAGCAATATCCACTTCGAGACAAGTCGGCTGGAGGACGATGTATTGAATCTCGACGCAATTTGAGTGTTCCATCGGCATTAGGAAGCCCTGAACGTTAAAATTAACTATCATTTTTGCGTCGGATTCGAAAATCTACTCACAGGAGAAGTTCATACGGTGCTCGAGACAGCAACATTCCCTTGGAGACAATTCCGCTGGAGGCCGACGTATTGAATCTCGACGCAATTTGAGTGTTCCATCGGCATTAGGAAGCCCTGAACGTTAAAATTAACTATCATTTTTGCGTCGGATTCGAAAATCTACTCACAGGAGAAGTTCATACGGTGCTCGAGACAGCAATATCCACTTGGAGACAGTTCCGCTGGAGGCCGATGTATTGAATCTCGACGCAATTTGAGAGTTCCATCGGCATTAGGAGGCCATGAACGTTACTATTCACTATCATTTTTGCGTCGGATTCGAAAATCTAGACTCACAGGAGAAGGATCATATTGTGCCCGAGACAGCAATATCCCCTTCGAGACAAGTCGGCTGGAGGACGATGTATTGAATCTCGACGCAATTTGAGTGTTCCATCGGCATTAGGAGGCCTGAACGTTAAAATTAACTATCATTTTTGCGTCGGATTCGATAATCTAAACTCACAGGAGTACGACCATACGGTGCCCGAGGCAGCAACAGACCCTTGGAGACAAGTCGGCGGGGAGGCCGATGTATTGAATCTCGACGCAATTTGAGTGTTCCATCGTCATTACAAGGCCCTGAACGTTACAATTAACTATCATTTTTGCGTCGGATTCGAAAATCTAGACTCACAGGACAACGACCATTAGGTGCCCGAGGCAGCAATAGACCCCTGGAATCAAGTCGGCTGGAGGCCGATGTATTGAATCTCGACGCAATTTGAGTGTTCCATCGGCATTAGGAGGCCCTGAACGTTATAATTAACTATCATTTTTGCGTCGGATTCGATAATCTAAACTCACAGGAGAACGACCATAAGGTGCCCGAGGCAGCAATAGGACCCTTGGAGACAAGTCGGCTGGAGGCCGATGTATTGAATCTCGACGCAATTTGAGTGTTCCATCGTCATTACAAGGCCCTGAACGTTACAATTAACTATCATTTTTGCGTCGGATTCGAAAATCTAGACTCACAGGAGAACGACCATAAGGTGCCCGAGGCAGCAATAGACCCTTGGAACAAGTCGGCTGGAGGCCGATGTATTGAATCTCGACGCAATTTGAGTGTTCCATCGGCATTAGGAGGCCCTGAACGTTACAATTAACTATCATTTTTGCGTCGGATTCGAAAATCTAGACTTACAAGAGAACGACCATAAAGTGCCCGAGGCAGCATTAGATCCTTGGAGACAAGTCGAATGGAGGACGATGTATTGGATCGCGACGCAATTTGAGTGTTCCATCGTCATTAGGAGGCCCTGAATGTTACAATTAACTATCATTTTTGCGTCGGATTCGAAAATCTAGACTCACAGGAGAACGACCATAAGGTGCCCGAGGCAGCAATAGACCCTTGGAGACAAGTCGGCTTGAGGCCGATGTATTGAATCTCGACGCAAATTTGAGTGTTCCATCGGCATTAGGAGGCCCTGAACGTTAAAATTAACTATCATTTTTGCGTCGGATACGATTATCTAAACTCACAGGAGAACGACCATACGGTGCCCGAGGCAGCAACAGACCCTTGGAGACAAGTCGGCTGGAGGACGATGTATTGAATCTCGACGCAATTTGAGTGTTCCATCGTCATTACAAGGCCCTGAACGTTACAACTAACTATCATTTTTGCGTCGGATTCGAAAATCTAGACTCACAGGAGAACGACCATAAGGTGCCCGAGGCAGCAATAGACCCTTGGAGACAAGTCGGCTGGAGGACGATGTATTGGATCGCGACTCAATTTGAGTCTTCTGTCGTCATTAGGAAGCGCTGAACGTTACAATTCACTATCATTTTTGCGTCGGATTCGACAATCTAGACTCACAGGAGAAGGACCATGTGGTGCCCGAAGCAGCGATATCCCCTTGGAGACAAGTCGGCTGGAGGCCGATGTATTGAATCTCGACGCAATTTGAGTGTTCCATCGTCATTAGAAGGCCCTGAACGTTACAATTAACTATCATTTTTGCGTCGGATACGAAAATCTAGACTCACAGGAGAGCGACCATAAGGTGCCCGAGGCAGCATTAGACCCTTGGAGACAAGTCGGCTGGAGGACGATGTATTGAATCTCGACGCAATTTGAGAGTTCTATCGTCATCAGGAGGCGCTGAACGTTACTATTCACTATCATTTTTGCGTCGGATTCGAAAATCTAGACTTACAGGAGAAGGATCATATGGTGCCCGAGGCAGCAACAGACCCTTGGAGACAAGTCGGCTGGAGGCCGATGTATTGAATATCGACGCAATTTGAGTGTTCCATCATCATTAGGAGGCCGAAACGTTACAATTAACTATAATTTTTGCGTCGGATTCGATAATCTAAACTCACAGGAGAACGTCCATAAGGTGCCCGGGGCAGCATTAGACCCTTGGAGGCAAGTCGGCTGGAGGCTGATGTATTGAATCTCGACTCAATATGAGTGTCCCATCGTCATTACAAGGCCCTAAACGTTACAATTAACTATCATTTTTGCGTCGGATTCGATAAACTAAACTCCCAGGAGAACGACCATAAGGTGCCCGAGGCGGCAACAGACCCTTGGAGACAAGTCGGCGGGAGGCCGATGTATTGAATCTCGACGCGATTTGAGTGTTCCATCGTCATTACAAGGCTCTGAACGTTACAATTAACTATCATTTTTGCGTCGGATTCGAAAATCTAGACTCACAGGACAACGACCATAAGGTGCCCGAGGCAGCAATAGACCCTTGGAGACAAGTCGGCTGGAGGCCGATGTATTGAATCTCGACGCAATTTGAGAGTTCCATCGTCATTAGGCGGCCCTGAACGTTACAATTAACTATCATTTTGGCGTCGGATTCGTAAATCTAGACTTACAAGAGAACGACCATAAAGTGCCCGAGGCAGCATTAGATCCTTGGAGACAAGTCGGCTGGAGGACGATGTATTGGATCGCGACGCAATTTGAGTGTTCCATCGTCATTAGGAGGCCCTGAATGTTACAATTAACTATCATTTTTGCGTCGGATTCGAAAATCTAGACTCACAGGAGAACGACCATAAGGTGCCCGAGGCAGCAATAGACCCTTGGAGACGAGTCGGCTGGAGGCCGATGTATTGAATCTCGACGCAATTCGAGAGTTCCATCGTCATTAGGCGGCCCTGAACGTTACAATTAACTATCATTTTGGCGTCGGATTCGTAAATCTAGACTTACAAGAGAACGACCATAAAGTGTCCGAGGCAGCATTAGACCCTTGGAGACAAGTCGGCTGGAGGACGATGTATTGGATCGCGACGCAATTTGAGTGTTCCATCGTCATTAGGAGGCTCTGAATGTTACAATTAACTATCAGTTTTTCGTCGGATTCGAAAATCTAGACTCACAGCAGACGAACCATTTGGTGCCCGAGGCAGCAATATCCCCTTGGAGACAGATCGGCTGGTGGACGATGCATTGAATCCCGACGCAATTTGAGTCTTCTATGGTCATTAGGAGGCGCTGAACGTTACAATTCACTATCATTTTTGCGTCGGATTCGAATATCTATACTCACAAGAGAAGGATCATATTGTGCCCTAGACAGCAATATCCCCTTCGAGACAAGTCGGCTGGAGGACGATGTATTGAATCTCGACGCAATTTGAGTGTTCCATCGGCATTAGGAAGCCCTGAACGTTAAAATTAACTATCATTTTTGCGTCGGATTCGAAAATCTACTCACAGGAGAAGTTCATACGGTGCTCGTGACAGCAATATCCCCTTGGAGACAATTCCGCTGGAGGCCGATGTATTGAATCTCGACGCAATTTGAGAGTTCCATCGGCATTAGGAGGCCATGAACGTTACAATTAACTATCATTTTTGCGTCGGATTCTAAAATCTAGACTTACAAGAGAACGACCATAAGGTGCCCGAGGCAGCATTAGACCCTTGGAGACAAGTCGGCTGGAGGCCGATGTATTGAATATCGACGATATTTGAGTGTTCCATCGTCATTAGGAGGCCCGAAACGTTACAATTAACTATAATTTTTGCGTCGGATTCGATAATCTAAACTCACAGGAGAACGTCCATAAGGTGCCCGAGGCAGCATTAGACCCTTGGAGACAAGTCGGCTGGAGGACGATGTATTGAATCTCGACGCAATTTGAGTGTCCCATCGTCATTACAAGGCCTTAAACGTTACAATTAACTATCATTTTTGCGTCGGATTCGATAATCTAAACTCACAGGAGAACGACCATAAGGTGCCCGAGGCGGCAACAGACCCTTGGAGACAAGTCGGCGGGAGGCCGATGTATTGAATCTCGACGCGATTTGAGTGTTCCATCGTCATTACAAGGCTCTGAACGTTACAATTAACTATCATTTTTGTGTCGGATTCGAAAATCTAGACTCACAGGACAACGACCATAAGGTGCCCGAGGCAGCAATAGACCCTTGGAGACAAGTCGGCTGGAGGCCGATGTATTGAATCTCGACGCAATTTGAGAGTTCCATCGTCATTACAAGGCCCTGAACGTTACAATTAACTATCATTTTGGCGTCGGATTCGTAAATCTAGACTTACAAGAGAACGACCATAAAGTGCCCGAGGCAGCATTAGATCCTTGGAGACAAGTCGGCTGGAGGACGATGTATTGGATCGCGACGCAATTTGAGTGTTCCATCGTCATTAGGAGGCCCTAAACGTTAAAATTAACCATCATTTTTGCGTCGGATTCGATAATCGAAACTCACAGGGGAACGACCATACGGTGCCCGAGGCAGCTATTGACCCTTGGAGACAAGTCGGTTGGAGGACGATGTATTGGATCGCGACGCAAAATGAGTGTTCCATCGTCATTACAAGGCCCTGAACCTTACAATTAACTATCAGTTTCGCGTCGGATTCGAAAATCTACTCACAGGAGACGGTGCTCGAGACAGCAATATACCCCTTGGAGACAAATCGGCTGGAGGACGATGTATTGAATCTAGACGCAATTTGAGTGTTCCATCGGCATTAGGAGGCCCTGAACGTTACAATTAACTATCATATTTGCGTCGGGTTCGAAAATCTAGACTCACAGGAGAACGACCATAAGGTGCCCGAGGCAGCAATAGACCCTTGTAGACAAGTCGGCTGGAGGACGATGTATTGAATCTCGACGCAATTTGAGAGTTGCATCGTCATTAGGCGGCCCTGAACGTTACAATTAACTATCATTTTTCCGTCGGATTCGAAAATCTAGACTTACAAGAGAACGACCATAAAGTGCCCGAGGCAGCATTAGATCCTTGGAGACAAGTCGGCTGGAGGACGATGTATTGGATCGCGACGCAATTTGAGTGTTCCATCGTCATTAGGAGGCCCTGAATGTTACAATTAACTATCATTTTTGCGTCGGATTCGAAAATCTAGACTCACAGGAGAAAGACCATGTGGTGCCAGAGGCAGCGATATCCCCTTGGAGACAAGTAGGCTTGAGGCCGATGTATTGAATTTCGACGCAATTTGAGTGTTCCATCGTCATTAGAAGGACCTGAACGTTACAATTAACTATCATTTTTGCGTCGGATTCGTAAATCTAGACTCACAGGACAACGACCATAAGGTGCCCGAGGCAGCAATAGACCCTTGGAGACAAGTCGGCTGGAGGCCGATGTATTGAATCTCGACGCAATTTGAGTGTTCCATCGGCATTTGGAGGCTTTGAACGTTATATTTAACTATCATTTTTGCGTCGGATTCGAAAATCTAGACTCACAGGAGAACGACCATGTGGTGCCCGAGGCAGCAATAGACCCTTGGAGACAAGTCGGCTGGAGGACGATGTATTGGATCGCGACGCAATTTGAGTCTTCTATCGTCATTAGGAGGCGCTGAACGTTACAATTCACTATCATTTTTGCGTCGGATTCGAAAATCTTGACTCACAGGAGAAGGACCATGTGGTGCCCGAGGCAGCGATATCCCCTTGGAGACAAGTCGGCTGGAGGCCGATGTATTGAATCTCGACGCAATTTGAGTGTTCCATCGTCATTAGAAGGCCCTGAACGTTACAATTAACTATCATTTTTGCGTCGGATACGAAAATCTAGACTCACAGGAGAACGACCATAAGGTGCCCAGGGCAGCAATAGACCCTTGGACACAAGTCGGTTGGAGGACGATGTATTGAATCTCGACGCAATTTGATTGTTCCATCGTCATTAGGCGGCCCTGAACGTTACAATTAACTATCATTCTGGCGTCGGATTCGTAAATCTAGACTTACAAGAGAACGACCATAAAGTGCCCGAGGCAGCATTAGACCCTTGGAGACAAGTCGGCTGGAGGACGATGTATTGGATCGCGACGCAATTTGAGTGTTCCATCGTCATTAGGAGGCCCTGAATGTTACAATTAACTATCAGTTTTTCGTCGGATTCGAAAATCTAGACTCACAGCAGACGAACCATTTGGTGCCCGAGGCAGCAATATCCCCTTGGAGACAGATCGGCTGGTGGACGATGCATTGAATCCCGACGCAATTTGAGTCTTCTATGGTCATTAGGAGGCGCTGAACGTTACAATTCACTATCATTTTTGCGTCGGATTCGAATATCTATACTCACAAGAGAAGGATCATATTGTGCCCTAGACAGCAATATCCCCTTCGAGACAAGTCGGCTGGAGGACGATGTATTGAATCTCGACGCAATTTGAGTGTTCCATCGGCATTAGGAAGCCCTGTACGTTAAAATTAACTATCATTTTGGCGTCGGATTCGAAAATCTACTCACAGGAGAAGTTCATACGGTGCTCGTGACAGCAATATCCCCTTGGAGACAATTCCGCTGGAGGCCGATGTATTGAATCTCGACGCAATTTGAGAGTTCCATCGGCATTAGGAGGCCATGAACGTTACAATTAACTATCATTTTTGCGTCGGATTCTAAAATCTAGACTTACAAGAGAACGACCATAAGGTGCCCGAGGCAAAATTAGACCCTTGGAGACAAGTCGGCTGGAGGCCGATGTATTGAATATCGACGATATTTGAGTGTTCCATCGTCATTAGGAGGCCCGAAACGTTACAATTAACTATAATTTTTGCGTCGGATTCGATAATCTAAACTCACAGGAGAACGTCCATAAGGTGCCCGAGGCAGCACTAGACCCTTGGAGACAAGTCGGCTGGAGGACGATGTATTGAATCTCGACGCAATTTGAGTGTCCCATCGTCATTACAAGGCCTTAAACGTTACAATTAACTATCATTTTTGCGTCGGATTCGATAATCTAAACTCACAGGAGAACGACCATAAGGTGCCCGAGGAGGCAACAGACCCTTGGAGACAAGTCGGCGGGAGGCCGATGTATTGAATCTCGACGCAATTTGAGTGTTCCATCGGCATTAGGAGGCCCTGAATGTTATAATTAACTATCATTTTTGCGTCGGATTCGATAATCTAAACTCACAGGAGAACGAACATAAGGTGCCCGAGGCAGCAATAGACCCTTGGAGACAAGTCGGCTGGAGGCCGATGTATTGAATCTCGACGCAATTTGAGTGTTCCATCGTCATTACAAGGCCCTGAACGTTACAATTAACTATCATTTTTGCGTCGGGTTCGAAAATCTAGACTCACAGGAGAACGACCAAAAGGTGCCCGAGGCAGCAATAGACCCTTGGAGACAAGTCGGCTGGAGGACGATGTATTGAATCTCGACGCAATTTGAGATTTCCATCGTCATTACAAGGCCCTGAACCTTACAATTAACTATCATTTTTGCGTCGGATTCGAAAATCTAGACTTACAAGAGAACGACCATAAAGTGCCCGAGGCAGCATTAGATCCTTGGAGACAAGTCGGCTGGAGGACGATGTATTGGATCGCGACGCAATTTGAGTGTTCCATCGTCATTAGGAGGCCCTGAATGTTACAATTAACTATCATTTTTGCGTCGGATTCGAAAATCTAGACTCACAGCAGACGAACCATTTGGTGCCCGAGGCAGCAATATCCCCTTGGAGACAAATCGGCTGGAGGACGATGTATTGAATCCCGACGCAATTTGAGTCTTCTACCGTCATTAGGAGGAGCTGAACGTCACAATTCACTATCATTTTTGCGTCGGATTCGAAAATCTAGACTCACAGGAGAAGGATCCTATTGTGCCCGAGACAGCAATATCCCCTTGGAGACAAGTCGGCTAGAGGACGATGTATTGAATCTCGACGCAATTTGAGTGTCCCATCGTCATTAGGAGGCCCTAAACGTTAAAATTAACCATCACTTTTGCGTCGGATTCGATAATCGAAACTCACAGGGGAACGACCATACGGTGCCCGAGGCAGCTATTGACCCTTGGAGACAAGTCGGTTGGAGGACGATGTATTGGATCGCGACGCAAAATGAGTGTTCCATCGTCATTACAAGGCCCTGAACCTTACAATTAACTATCAGTTTCGCGTCGGATTCGAAAATCTACTCACAGGAGACGGTGCTCGAGACAGCAATATACCCCTTGGAGACAAATCGGCTGGAGGACGATGTATTGAATCTAGACGCAATTTGAGTGTTCCATCGGCATTAGGAGGCCCTGAACGTTACAATTAACTATCATATTTGCGTCGGGTTCGAAAATCTAGACTCACAGGAGAACGACCATAAGGTGCCCGAGGCAGCAATAGACCCTTGAAGACAAGTCGGCTGGAGGACGATGTATTGAATCTCGACGCAATTTGAGAGTTGCATCGTCATTAGGCGGCCCTGAACGTTACAATTAACTATCATTTTTCCGTCGGATTCGAAAATCTAGACTTACAAGAGAACGACCATAAAGTGCCCGAGGCAGCATTAGATCCTTGGAGACAAGTCGGCTGGAGGACGATGTATTGGATCGCGACGCAATTTGAGTGTTCCATCGTCATTAGGAGGCCCTGAATGTTACAATTAACTATCATTTTTGCGTCGGATTCGAAAATCTAGACTCACAGGAGAAAGACCATGTGGTGCCAGAGGCAGCGATATCCCCTTGGAGACAAGTAGGCTTGAGGCCGATGTATTGAATTTCGACGCAATTTGAGTGTTCCATCGTCATTAGAAGGCCCTGAACGTTACAATTAACTATCATTTTTGCGTCGGATTCGTAAATCTAGACTCACAGGACAACGACCATAAGGTGCCCGAGGCAGCAATAGACCCTTGGAGACAAGTCGGCTGGAGGCCGATGTATTGAATCTCGACGCAATTTGAGTGTTCCATCGGCATTTGGACGCTTTGAACGTTATATTTAACTATCATTTTTGCGTCGGATTCGAAAATCTAGACTCACAGGAGAACGACCATGTGGTGCCCGAGGCAGCAATAGACCCTTGGAGACAAGTCGGCTGGAGGACGATGTATTGGATCGCGACGCAATTTGAGTCTTCTATCGTCATTAGGAGGCGCTGAACGTTACAATTCACTATCATTTTTGCGTCGGATTCGAAAATCTTGACTCACAGGAGAAGGACCATGTGGTGCCCGAGGCAGCGATATCCCCTTGGAGACAAGTCGGCTGGAGGCCGATGTATTGAATCTCGACGCAATTTGAGTGTTCCATCGTCATTAGAAGGCCCTGAACGTTACAATTAACTATCATTTTTGCGTCGGATACGAAAATCTAGACTCACAGGAGAACGACCATAAGGTGCCCAGGGCAGCAATAGACCCTTGGACACAAGTCGGTTGGAGGACGATGTATTGAATCTCGACGCAATTTGATTGTTCCATCGTCATTAGGCGGCCCTGAACGTTACAATTAACTATCGTTCTGGCGTCGGATTCGTAAATCTAGACTTACAAGAGAACGACCATAAAGTGCCCGAGGCAGCATTAGACCCTTGGAGACAAGTCGGCTGGAGGACGATGTATTTGATCGCGACGCAATTAGAGTGTTCCATCGTCATTAGGAGGCCCTGAATGTTACAATTAACTATCAGTTTTTCGTCGGATTCGAAAATCTAGACTCACAGCAGACGAACCATTTGGTGCCCGAGGCAGCAATATCCCCTTGGAGACAGATCGGCTGGAGGACGATGTATTGAATCCCGACGCAATTTGAGTCTTCTATCGTCATTAGGAGGCGCTGAACGTTACAATTCACTATTTTTGCGTCGCATTCGAAAATCTAGACTCACAGGAGAAGGATCATATTGTTGTGCCCGAGACAGCAATATCCCCTTGGAGACAAATCGGCTGGAGGACGATGTATTGAATCCCGACGCAATTTGAGTCTTCTATCGTCATTAGGAGGCGCTGAACGTTACAATTCACTATCATTTTTGCGTCGGATTCGAAAATCTAGACTCACAGGAGAAGGATCATATTGTGCCCGAGATAGCAATATCCCCTTGGAGACAAGTCGGCTGAAGGACGATGTATTGAATCTCGACGCAATTTGAGTGTTCCATCGGCATTAGGAGGCCCTGAATGTTATAATTAACTATCATTTTTGCGTCGGATTCGATAATCTAAACTCACAGGAGAACGACCATAAGGTGCCCGAGGCAGCAATAGACCCTTGGAGACAAGTCGGCTGGAGGCCGATGTATTGAATCTCGACGCAATTTGAGTGTTCCATCGTCATTACAAGGCCCTGAACGTTACAATTAACTATCATTTTTGCGTCGGATTCGAAAATCTATACTCACAGGAGAACTACCATAAGGTGCCCGAGGCAGCAATAGACCCTTGGAACAAGTCGGCTGGAGGCCGATGTATTAAATCTCGACGCAATTTGAGTGTTCCATCGTCATTACAAGGCCCTGAACGTTACAATTAACTATCATTTTGGCGTCGGATTCGTAAATCTAGACTTACAAGAGAACGACCATAAAGTGCCCGAGGCAGCATTAGAATCTTGGAGACAAGTCGGCAGGAGGACGATGTATTGGATCGCGACGCAATTTGAGTGTTCCATCGTCATTAGGAGGCCCTGAATGTTACAATTAACTATCAGTTTTTCGTCGGATTCGAAAATCTAGACTCACAGGAGAAGGATCCTAGTGTGCCCGAGACAGCAATATCCCATTGGAGACAAGTCGCCTGGAGGACGATGTATTGAATCTCCACGCAATTTGAGTGTTCCATCGTCATTAGGAGGCCATAAACGTTACAATTAACCATCATTTTTGCGTCGGATTCGATAATCTAAACTCACAGGGGAACGACCATACGGTGCCCGAGGCAGCTATTGACCCTTGGAGACAAGTCGGTTGGAGGACGATGTATTGGATCGCGACGCAAAATGAGTGTTCCATCGTCATTACAAGGCCCTGAACCTTACAATTAACTATCAGTTTCGCGTCGGATTCGAAAATCTACTCACAGGAGACGGTGCTCGACACAGCAATATATCCCTTGGAGCCAAATTGGCTGGAGGACGATGTATTGAATCTCGACGCAATTTGAGTGTTCCATCGGCATTAGGAGGCCCTGAACGTTACAATTAACTATCATTTTTGCGTCGGGTTCGAAAATCTAGACTCACAGGAGAACGACCATAAGGTGCCCGAGGCAGCAATAGACCCTTGGAGACAAGTCGGCTGGAGGACGATGTATTGAATCTCGACGCAATTTGAGAGTTGCATCGTCATTAGGCGGCCCTGAACGTTACAATTAACTATCATTTTTCCGTCGGATTCGAAAATCTAGACTTACAAGAGAACGACCATAAAGTGCCCGAGGCAGCATTAGATCCTTGGAGACAAGTCGGCTGGAGGACGATGTATTGGATCGCGACGCAATTTGAGTGTTCCATCTTCATTAGGAGGCCCTGAATGTTACAATTAACTATCATTTTGGCGTCGGATTCGTAAATCTAGACTTACAAGAGAACGACCATACAGTGCCCGAGGCAGCATTAGACCCTTGGAGACAATTCGGCTGGAGGACGATGTATTGAATCTCTACGCAATTTGAGTGTTCCATCGTCATTAGAAGGCCCTGAACGTTACAATTAACTATCATTTTTGCGTCGGATTCGAAAATAAGACTCACAGGAGAACGACCATAAGGTGCCCGAGGCAGCAATAGACCCTTGGAGACAAGTCGGCTGGAGGCCGATGTATTGAATCTCGACGCAATTTGAGTGTTCCATCGGCATTAGGAGGCCCTGAATGTTATAATTAACTATCATTTTTGCGTCGGATTCGATAATCTAAACTCACAGGAGAACGACCATAAGGTGCCCGAGGCAGCAATAGACCCTTGGAGACAAGTCGGCTGGAGGCCGATGTATTGAATCTCGACGCAATTTGAGTGTTCCATCGTCATTACAAGGCCCTGAACGTTACAATTAACTATCATTTTTGCGTCGGATTCGAAAATCTATACTCACAGGAGAACTACCATAAGGTGCCCGAGGCAGCAATAGACCCTTGGAACAAGTCGGCTGGAGGCCGATGTATTAAATCTCGACGCAATTTGAGTGTTCCATCGTCATTACAAGGCCCTGAACGTTACAATTAACTATCATTTTGGCGTCGGATTCGTAAATCTAGACTTACAAGAGAACGACCATAAAGTGCCCGAGGCAGCATTAGAATCTTGGAGACAAGTCGGCAGGAGGACGATGTATTGGATCGCGACGCAATTGGAGTGTTCCATCGTCATTAGGAGGCCCTGAATGTTACAATTAACTATCAGTTTTTCGTCGGATTCGAAAATCTAGACTCACAGCAGACGAACCATTTGGTGCCCGAGGCAGCAATATCCCCTTGGAGACAAATCGGTTGGAGGACGATGTATTGAATCCCGACGCAATTTGAGTCTTCTATCGTCATTAGGAGGAGCTGAACGTCACAATTCACTATCATTTTTGCGTCGGATTCGAAAATCTAGACTCACAGGAGAAGGATCCTAGTGTGCCCGAGACAGCAATATCCCATTGGAGACAAGTCGCCTGGAGGACGATGTATTGAATCTCCACGCAATTTGAGTGTTCCATCGTCATTAGGAGGCCATAAACGTTACAATTAACCATCATTTTTGCGTCGGATTCGATAATCTAAACTCACAGGGGAACGACCATACGGTGCCCGAGGCAGCTATTGACCCTTGGAGACAAGTCGGTTGGAGGACGATGTATTGGATCGCGACGCAAAATGAGTGTTCCATCGTCATTACAAGGCCCTGAACGTTACAATTAACTATCAGTTTCGCGTCGGATTCGAAAATCTACTCACAGGAGACGGTGCTCGACACAGCAATATATCCCTTGGAGCCAAATTGGCTGGAGGACGATGTATTGAATCTCGACGCAATTTGAGTGTTCCATCGGCATTAGGAGGCCCTGAACGTTACAATTAACTATCATTTTTGCGTCGGGTTCGAAAATCTAGACTCACAGGAGAACGACCATAAGGTGCCCGAGGCAGCAATAGACCCTTGGAGACAAGTCGGCTGGAGGACGATGTATTGAATCTCGACGCAATTTGAGAGTTGCATCGTCATTAGGCGGCCCTGAACGTTACAATTAACTATCATTTTTCCGTCGGATTCGAAAATCTAGACTTACAAGAGAACGACCATAAAGTGCCCGAGGCAGCATTAGATCCTTGGAGACAAGTCGGCTGGAGGACGATGTATTGGATCGCGACGCAATTTGAGTGTTCCATCTTCATTAGGAGGCCCTGAATGTTACAATTAACTATCATTTTGGCGTCGGATTCGTAAATCTAGACTTACAAGAGAACGACCATACAGTGCCCGAGGCAGCATTAGACCCTTGGAGACAATTCGGCTGGAGGACGATGTATTGAATCTCTACGCAATTTGAGTGTTCCATCGTCATTAGAAGGCCCTGAACGTTACAATTAACTATCATTTTTGCGTCGGATTCGAAAATAAGACTCACAGGAGAACGACCATAAGGTGCCCGAGGCAGCAATAGACCCTTGGAGACAAGTCGGCTGGAGGCCGATGTATTGAATCTCGACCCAATTTGAGTGCTCCATCGGCATTAGGAGGCCCTGAACGTTAAAATTAACGATCATTTTTGCGTCGGATTCGATAATCTAAACTCACAGGAGAACGACCATACGGTGCCCGAGGCAGCGATATCCTCTTGGAGACAAGTATGCTGGAGGCCGATGTATTGAATCTCGACGCAATTTGAGTGTTCCATCGTCATTACAAGGCCCTGAACGTTACAATTAACTATCATTTTTGCGTCGGATTCGAAAATCTAGACTCACAGGAGAACGACCATAAGGTGCCCGAGGCAGCAATAGACCCTTGGAGACGAGTCGGCTGGAGGCCGATGTATTGTATCGCGACGCAATTTGAGTCTTCTATCGTCATTAGGAGGCGCTGAACGTTACAATTCACTATCATTTTTGCGTCGGATTCGAAAATCTTGACTCACAGGAGAAGGACCATGTGGTGCCCGAGGCAGCGATATCCCCTTGGAGACAAGTCGGCTGGAGGCCGATGTATTGAATCTCGACGCAATTTGAGTGTTCCATCGTCATTAGAAGGCCCTGAACGTTACAATTAACTATCATTTTTGTGTCGGATACGAAAATCCAGACTCACAGGAGAACGACCATAAGGTGCCCAGGGCAGCAATAGACCCTTGGAGACAAGTCGGTTGGAGGAGGATGTATTGAATCTCGACGCAATTTGAGAGTTCCATCGTCATTAGGCGGCCCTGAATGTTACAATGATGGACGATGTATTGAATCTCGACGCAATTTGAGTGTCCCATCGTCGTTAGGAGGCCCTAAACGTTACAATTAACTATCATTTTTGCGTCGGATTCGATAATCTAAACTCACAGGGGAACGACCATACGGTGCCCGAGGCAGCTATTGACCCTTGGAGACAAGTCGGTTGGAGGACGATGTATTGGATCGCGACGCAAAATGAGTGTTCCATCGTCATTATGAGGCCCTGAATGTTACAATTAACTATCAGTATTTCGTCGGATTAGAAAATCTAAACTCACAGGACAACGACCATAAGGTGCCCGAGGCAGCAATAGACCGTTGGAGACAAGTCGGCTGGAGGCCGACGTATTGAATCTCGACGCAATTTGAGTCTTCTATCGTCATTAGGAGGCGCTGAACGTTACAATTCACTATCATTTTTGCGTCGGATTCGAAAATCTAGACTCACAGGAGAAAGATCATATTGTGCCCGAGACAGCAATATCCCCTTGGAGACAAGTCGGCTGGAGAACGATGTATTGAATCTCGACGCAATTTGAGTGTTCCATCGTCATTAGAAGGCCCTGAACGTTACAATTAACTATGATTTTTGCGTCGGATTCGAAAATCTAGACTCACAGGAGAACGACCATAAGGTGCCCGAGGCAGAAATAGACCCTTGGAGCCAAGTCGGCTGGAGGCCGATCTATTGAATCTCGACGCAATTTGAGTGTTCCATCGGCATTAGGAAGCCCTGAACGTTAAAATTAACTATCATTTTTGCGTCGGATTCGAAAATCTACTCACAGGAGAAGTTCATACGGTGCTCGAGACAGCAATATCCCCTTGGAGACAATTCCGCTGGAGGCCGATGTATTGAATCTCGACGCAATTTGAGAGTTCTATCGTCATCAGGAGACGCTGAACGTTACTATTCACTATCATTTTTGCGTCGGATTCGATAATCTAAACTCACAGGAGAACGACCATAAGGTGCCCGAGGCGGCAACAGACCCTTGGAGACAAGTCGGCGGGAGGCCGATGTATTGAATCTCGACGCAATTTGAGTGTTCCATCGTCATTACAAGGCCCTGAACGTTACAATTAACTATCATTTTTGCGTCGGATTCGAAAATCTAGACTCACAGGACAACGACCATAAGGTGCCCGAGGCGGCAATAGACCCCTGGAGACAAGTCGGCTGGAGGCCGATGTATTGAATCTCGACGCAAGTTGAGTGTTCCATCGGCATTAGGAGGCCCTGAACGTTATAATTAACTATCATTTTTGCGTCGGATTCGATAATCTAAACTCACAGGAGAACGACCATAAGGTGCCCGAGGCAGACATAGACCCTTGGAGACAAGTCGGCTGGAGGCCGATGTATTGAATCTCGACGCAATTTGAGTGTTCCATCGGCATTAGGAGGCCCTGAATGTTACAATTAACTATCATTTTTGCGTCGGATTCGAAAATCTAGACTCACAGGAGAACGACCATAAGGTGCCCGAGGCAGCAATAGACCCTTGGAGACAAGTCGGCTGGAGGACGATGTATTGAATCTCGACGCAAATTGAGAGTTCCATCGTCATTAGGCGGCCCTGAACGTTACAATTAACTATCATTTTGGCGTCGGATTCGTAAATCTAAACCTACAAGAGAACGACCATAAAGTGCCCGAGGCAGCATTAGACCCTTGGAGACAAGTCGGCTGGAGGACGATGTTTTGGATCCCGACGCAATTTGAGTGTTCCATCGTCATTAGGAGGCCCTAAACGTTACAATTAACTATCATTTTTGCGTCGGATTCGATAGTCTAAACTCACAGGGGAACGACCATACGGTGCCCGAGGCAGCTTTTGACCCTTGGAGACAAGTTGGTTGGAGGACGATGTATTGGATCGCGACGCAAAATGAGTGTCCCATCGTCATTAGGAGGCCCTAAACGTTACAATTAACTATCATTTTTGCGTCGGATTCGATAATCTAAACTCACAGGGGAACGACCATACGGTGCCCGAGGCAGCTATTGACCCTTGGAGACAAGTCGGTTGGAGGACGATGTATTGGATCGCGACGCAAAATGAGTGTTCCATCGTCATTACAAGGCCCTGAACCTTACAATTAACTATCAGTTTCCCGTCGGATTCGAAAATCTACTCACAGGAGAAGTTCATACGGTGCTCAAGACAGCAATATACCCCTTGGAGACAAATCGGCTGGAGGACGATGTATTGAATCTCGACGCAATTTGAGTGTTCCATCGGCATTAGGAGGCCCTGAACGTTACAATTAATTATCATTTTTGCGTCGGGTTCGAAAATCTAGACTCACAGGAGAACGACCATAAGGTGCCCGAGGCAGCAATAGACCCTTGGAGACAAGTCGGCTGGAGGACGATGTATTGAATCTCGACGCAATTTGAGCGTTCCATCGTCATTACAAGGCCCTGAACGCTATAATTAACTATCATTTTTGCGTCGGATTCGAAAATCTAGACTCACAGGAGAACGACCATAAGGTGCCCGAGGCAGCAATAGACCCTTGGAGACAAGTCGGCTGGAGGACGATGTATTGGATCGGGACGCAATTTGAGTCTTCTATCGTCATTAGGAGGCGCTGAACGTTACAATTCACTATCATTTTTGCGTCGGATTCGAAAATCTAGACTCACAGGAGAAGGACCATGTGGTGCCCGAGGCAGCGATATCCCCTTGGAGACAAGTAGGCTGGAGGCCGATGTATTGATTCTCGACGCAATTTGAGTGTTCCATAGTCATTAGAAGGCCCTGAACGTTACAATTAACTATAATTTTTGCGTCGGATTCGAAAATCTAGACTCACAGGACAACGACCATAAGGTGCCCGAGGGAGCAATAGACCCTTGGAGACAAGTCGGCTGGAGGCCGATGAATTGAATCTCGACGCAATTTGAGTGTTCCATCGGCATTAGGAGGCCCTGAACGTTATAATTAACTATCATTTTGGCGTCGGATTCGATAATCTAAACTCACAGGAGAACGACCATAAGGTGCCCGAGGCAGCAATAGACCCTTGGAGACAAGTCGGCTGGAGGCCGATGTATTGAATCTCGACGCAATTTGATTGTTCCATCGTCATTACAAGGCCCTGAACGTTACAATTAACTATCATTTTTGCGTCGGATTCGAAAATCTAGACTCACAGGAGAACGACCATAAGGTGCCCGAGGCAGCAATTGACCCTTGGAGACAAGTCGGCTGGAGGCCGATGTATTGAATCTCGACGCAATTTGAGTGTTCCATCGGCATTAGGAGGCCCTGAACGTTACAATTAACTATCATTTTTGCGTCGGGTTCGAAAATCTAGTCTCACAGGAGAATGACCATAAGGTGCCCGAGGCAGCAATAGACCCTTGGAGACAAGTCGGCTGGAGGCCGATGTATTGAATCTCGACGCAATTTGAGTGTTCCATCGGCATTAGGAGGCCCTGAACGTTACAATTAACTATCATTTTAGTGTCGGGTTCGAAAATCTAGACTCACAGGAGAACGACCATAAGGTGCCCGAGGCAGCAATAGACCCTTGGAGACAAGTCGGATGGAGGACGATGTATTGAATCTCGACGCAATTTGAGAGTTCCATCGTCATTAGGCGGCCCTGAACGTTACAATTAACTATCATTTTTGCGTCGGATTCGAAAATCTAGAATTACAAGAGAACGACCATAAAGTGCCCGAGGCAGCATTAGATCCTTGGAGACAAGTCGGCTGGAGGACGATGTATTGTATCTCGACGCAATTTGAGTGTTCCATCGTCATTAGAAGGCCCTGAACGCTATAATTACCTATCATTTCTGCGTCGGATTCGAAAATCTAGACTCACAGGAGAACGACCATAAGGTGCCCGAGGCAGCAATAGACCCTTGGAGACAAGTCGGCTGGAGGACGATGTAATGGATCGCGACGCAATTTGAGTCTTCTATCGTCATTAGGAGGCGCTGAACGTTACAATTCACTATCATTTTTGCGTCGGATTCGAAAATCTAGACTCACAGGAGAAAGATCATATTGTGCCCGAGGCAGCAATATCCCCTTGGAGACAAGTCGGCTGGAGGACGATGTATTGAATCTCGACGCAATTTGAGTGTTACATCGTCATTAGAAGGCCCTGAACGTTACAATTAACTATGAGTTTTTCGTCGGATTCGAAAACCTAGACTCACAGCAGACGAACCATTTGGTGCCCGAGGCAGCAATATCCCCTTGGAGACAAATCGGCTGGAGGACGATGTATTGAATGCCGACGCATTTTGAGTCTTCTATCGTCATTAGGAGGCGCTGAACGTTACAATTCACTATCATTTTTGCGTCGGATTCGAAAATCTAGACTCACAGGAGAAGGATCATATTGTGCCCGAGACAGCAATATCCCCTTGGAGACAAGTCGGCTGGAGGACGATGTATTGAATCTCGACGCAATTTGGGTGTTCCATCGTCATTAGAAGGCCCTGAACGTTACAATTAACTATCATTTTTGCGTCGAATTCGAAAATCTAGACTCACAGGACGACGACCATAAGGTGCCCGAGGCAGCAATAGGCCCTTGCAGACAAGTCGGCTGGAGGCCGATGTATTGAATCTCGACGCAATTTGAGTGTTCCATCGGCATTAGGAGGCCCTGAACGTTAGAATTAACTATCATTTTTGCGTCGGGTTCGAAAATCTAGACTCACAGGAGAACGACCATAAGGTGCCCGAGGCAGCAATAGACCCTTGGAGACAAGTCGGCTGGAGAACGATGTATTGGATCGCGACGCAATTTGAGTCTTCTATCGTCATGAGGAGGCGCTGAACGTTACAATTCACTATGATTTTTGCGTCGGATTCAAAAATCTAGACTCACAGGAGAAGGACAATGTGGTGCCCGAGGCAGCGATATCCCCTTGGAGACAAGTCGGCTGGAGGCCGATGTATTGAATCTCGACGCAATTTGAGTGTTCCATCGGCATTAGGAGGCCCTGAACGTTACAATTAACTATCATTTTTGCGTCGGGTTCGAAAATCTAGACTCACAGGAGAACGACCATAAGGTGCCCGAGGCAGCAATAGACCCTTGGAGACAAGTCGGCTGGAGGACGATGTATTGAATCTCGACGCAATTTGAGTGTTCCATCGTCATTACAAGGCCCTGAACGTTACAATTAACTATCATTTTTGCGTCGGATTCGAAAATCTAGACTCACAGGAGAACGACCATAAGGTGCCCGAGGCAGCAATAGACGCTTGGAAACAAGTCGGCTGGAGGACGATGTATTGGATCGCGACGCAATTTCAGTCTTCCATCGTCATTAGGAGGCGCTGAACGTTACAATTCACTATCATTTTTGCGTCGGATTCGAAAATCTAGACTCACAGGAGAAGGACCATGTAATGCCCGAGGCAGCGATATCCCCTTGGAGACAAGTCGGCTGGAGGCCGATGTATTGAATCTCGACGCAATTTGAATGTTCCATCGTCATTAGAAGGCCCTGAACGTTACAATTAACTATCAGTTTTGCGTCGGATACGAAAATCTAGACTCACAGGAGAACGACAATAAGGTGCCCGGGCAGCAATAGACCCTTGGAGACAAGTCGGCTGGAGGCCGATGTATTGAATCTCGACGCAATTTGAGTGTTCCATCGGCATTAGGAGGCCCTGAACGTTACAATTAACTATCATTTATGCGTCGGGTTCGAAAATCTAGACTCACAGGCGAACGACCATAAGGTGCCCGAGGCAGCAATAGACCCTTGGAGACAAGTTGGCTGGAGGACGATGTATTGAATCTCGACGCAATTTGAGAGTTACATCGTCATTAGGCGGCCCTGAACGTTACAATTAACTATCATTTTTGCGTCGGATTCCAAAATCTAGACTTACAAGAGAACGACCATGAAGTGCCCGAGGCGGCATTAGATCCTTGGAGACAAGTCGCCTGGAGGACGATGTATTGAATCTCGACGCAATTTGAGTGTTCCATCGTCATTACAAGGCCCTGAACGTTACAATTAACTATCATTCTTGCGTCGGATTCGAAAATCTAGACTCACAGGAGAACGACCATAAGGTGCCCGAGGCAGCAATAGACCCTTGGAGACAAGTCGGCTGGAGGACGATGTATTGGATCGCGAAGCAATTTCAGTCTTCTATTGTCATTAGGAGGCGCTGAACGTTACAATTCACTGTCATTTTTGCGTCGGATTCGAAAATCTAGACTCATAGGAGAAGGACCATGTGGTGCCCGAGGCAGCGATATCCCCTTGGAGACAAGTCGGCTGGAGGCCGATGTATTGAATCTCGACGCAATTTGAGTGTTCCATCGGCATTAGGAGGCCCTGAACGTTACAATTAACTATCATTTTAGTGTCGGGTTCGAAAATCTAGACTCACAGGAGAACGACCATAAGGTGCCCGAGGCAGCAATAGACCCTTGGAGACAAGTCGGCTGGAGGACGATGTATTGAATCTCGACGCAATTTGAGAGTTCCATCGTCATTAGGCGGCCCTGAACGTTACAATTAACTATCATTTTTGCGTCGGATTCGAAAATCTAGAATTACAAGAGAACGACCATAAAGTGCCCGAGGCAGCATTAGATCCTTGGAGACAAGTCGGCTGGAGGACGATGTATTGTATCTCGACGCAATTTGAGTGTTCCATCGTCATTAGAAGGCCCTGAACGCTATAATTACCTATCATTTCTGCGTCGGATTCGAAAATCTAGACTCGCAGGAGAACGACCATAAGGTGCCCGAGGCAGCAATAGACCCTTGGAGACAAGTCGGCTGGAGGACGATGTAATGGATCGCGACGCAATTTGAGTCTTCTATCGTCATTAGGAGGCGCTGAACGTTACAATTCACTATCATTTTTGCGTCGGATTCGAAAATCTAGACTCACAGGAGAAAGATCATATTGTGCCCGAGGCAGCAATATCCCCTTGGAGACAAGTCGGCTGGAGGACGATGTATTGAATCTCGACGCAATTTGAGTGTTACATCGTCATTAGAAGGCCCTGAACGTTACAATTAACTATGAGTTTTTCGTCGGATTCGAAAACCTAGACTCACAGCAGACGAACCATTTGGTGCCCGAGGCAGCAATATCCCCTTGGAGACAAATCGGCTGGAGGACGATGTATTGAATCTCGACGCAATTTGAGTGTCCGATCGTCATTAGGAGGCCCTAAACGTTACAATTAACTATCATTTTTTGGTCGGATTCGATAATCTAAACTCACAGGAGAACGACCATAAGGTGCCCGAGGCAGCAATAGACCCTTGGAGACAAGTCGGCTGGAGGCCGGTGTATTGAATCTCGACCCAATTTGAGTGTTCCATCGTCATTAGAAGGCCCTGAACGTTACAATTAACTATCATTTTTGCGACGGATTCGAAATTCTAGACTCACAGGAGAACGACTATAAGGTGCCCGAGGCAGCAATAGACCCTTGGTGACAAGTCGGCTGGAGGCCGATGTATTGAATCTCGACGCAATTTGAGTGTTCCATCGTCATTAGAGGGCCCTGAACGTTACAATTAACTATCATTTTAGTGTCGGATACGAAAATCTAGACTCACAGGAGAACGACCATAAGGTGGCCGAGGCAGCAATAGACCCTTGGAGACAAGGTCGACGCAATTTGAGTGTTCCATCGGCATTAGGAGGCCCTGAACGTTAAAATTAACTATCATTTTTCCTTCGGATTCGATAATCTAAACACACAGGAGAACGACCATACGGTGCCCGAGGCAGCAACAGACCCTTGGAGACAAGTCGGCTGGAGGACGATGTATTGAATCTCGACGCAATTTGAGTGTCCGATCGTCATTAGGAGGCCCTAAACGTTACAATTAACTATCATTTTTGCGTCGGATACGAAAATCTAGACTCACAGGAGAACGACCATAAGGTGCCCGAGGCAGCATTAGACCCTTGGAGACAAGTCGGCTGGAGGACGATGTATTGTATCGCGACGCAATTTGAGTGTTCCATCGTCATTAGGAGGCCCTGAATGTTACAATTAACTATCAGTTTTTCGTCGGATTCGAAAATCTAGACTCACAGCAGACGAACCATTTGGTGCCCGAGGCAGCAATATCCCCATGGAGACAAGTCGGCTGGAGGACGATGTATTGAATCTCGACGCAATTTGAGTCTTCTATCGTCATTAGGAGGCGCTGAACGTTACAATTCACTATCATTTTTGCGTCGGATTCGAGAATCTAGACTCACAGGAGAAGGATCATATTGTGCCCGAGACAGCAAAATCCCCTTGGAGACAAGTCGGCTGGAGGACGATGTTTTCAATCTCGACGCAATTTGAGTGTTCCATCGTCATTAGAAGGCCCTGAACGTTACAATTAACTATCATTTTTGCGTCGGATTCGAAAATCTAGACTCACAGGGTAACGATCATAAGGTGCCCGAGGCAGCAATAGACTCTTGGAGACAAGTCGGTTGGAGGCTGATGTATTGAATCTCGACGCAATTTGAGTGTTCCATCGGCATTAGGAGGTCCTGAACGTTAAAATTAACTATCATTTTTCCGTCGGATTCGATAATCTAAACTCACAGGAGAACGACCATACGGTGCCCGAGGCAGCAACAGACCCTTGGAGACAAGTCGGCTGGAGGACGATGTATTGAATCTCGACGCAATTTGAGTGTCCGATCGTCATTAGGAGGCCCTAAACGTTACAATTAACTATCATTTTTGCGTCGGATACGATAATCTAAACTCACAGGGGAACGACCATACGGTGCCCGAGGCAGCTATTGACCCTTGGAGACAAGTCGGTTGGACGACGATGTATTGGATCGCTACGCAAAATGAGTGTTCCATCGTCATTAGGAGGCCCTGAATGTTATAATTAACTATCATTTTTGCGTCGGATTCGATAATCTAAACTCACAGGAGAACGACCATAAGGTGCCCGAGGCAGCAATAGACCCTTGGAGACAAGTCGGCTGGAGGCCGATGTATTGAATCTGGACGCAATTTGAGTGTTCCATCGTCATTACAAGGCCCTGAACGTTACAATTAACTATCATTTTTGCGTCGTATACGAAAATCTAGACTTACAAGAGAACGACCATAAAGTGCCCGAGGCAGCATTGGACCCTTGGAGAGAAGTCGGCTGGAGGACGATGTATTGAATCTCGACGCAATTTGAGTCTTCTATCGTCATTAAGAGGCGCTGAACGTTACAATTCACTATCATTTTTGCGTCGGATTCGAGAATCTAGACTCACCGGAGAACGACCATAAGGTGCCCGAGGCAGCAATAGACCCTTGGAGACAAGTCGGCTGGAGGCCGATGTATTGAATCTCGACGCAATTTGAGTGTTCCATCGTCATTACAAGGCCCTGAACGTTACAATTAACTATCATTTTTGCGTCGGATACGAAAATCTAGACTCACAGGAGAACGACCATAAGGTGCCCGAGGCAGCAATAGACGCTTGGAGACAAGTCGGCTGGAGGACGATGTATTGGATCGCGACGCAATTTGAGTTTTCTACCGTCATTAGGAGGCGCTGAACGTTAGAATTCACTATCATTTTTGCGTCGGATTCGAAAATCTAGACTCACAGGAGAAGGACCATGTGGTGCCCGAGGCAGCGATATCCCCTTGGAGACAAGTCGGCTGGAGGCCGATGTATTGAATCTCGTCGCAATTTGAGTGTTCCATCGTCATTAGAAGGCCCTGAACGTTACAATTAACTATCATTTTTGCGTCGGATACGAAAATCTAGACTCACAGGAGAACGACCATAAGGTGCCCGAGGCAGCAATAGACCCTTGGAGACAAGTCGGCTGGAGGACGATGTATTGAATCTCGACGCAATTTGAGAGTTCCATCGTCATTAGGCGGCCCTGAACGATACAATTAACTATCATTTTGGCGTAGGATTCGTAAATCTAGACTTACAAGAGAACGACCATAAAGTGCCCGAGGCAGCATTAGACCCTTGGAGACAAGTCGGCTGGAGGACGATGTATTGGATCGCGACGCAATTTGAGTGTTCCGTCGTCATTAGGAGGCCCTGAATGTTACAATTAACTATCAGTTTTTCGTCGGATTCGAAAATCTAGACACACAGCAGACGAACCATTTGGTGCCCGAGGCAGCAATATCCCCATGGAGACAAGACGGCTGGAGGACGATGTATTGAATCTGGACGCAATTTGAGTCTTCTATCGTCATTAGGAGGCGCTGAACGTTACAATTCACTATCATTTTTGCGTCGGATTCGAGAATCTAGACTCACAGGAGAATGATCATATTGTGCCCGAGACAGCAATATCCCCTTGGAGACAAGTCGGCTGGAGGACGATGTATTGAATCTCGACGCAATTTGAGTGTCCGATCGTCATTAGGAGGCCCTAAACGTTACAATTAACTATCATTTTTGCGTCGGATTCGATAATCTAAACTCACAGGGGAACGACCATACGGTGCCCGAGGCAGCTATTGACCCTTGGAGACAAGTCGGTTGGAGGACGATGTGTTGGATCGCGACGCAAAATGAGTGTTCCATCGTCATTAGGAGGCCCTGAACGTTAAAATTAACTATCATTTTTCCGTCGGATTCGATAATCTAAACACACAGGAGAACGACCATACGGTTCCGAGGCAGCAACAGACCCTTGGAGACAAGTCGGCTGGAGGACGATGTATTGAATCTCGACGCAATTTGAGTGTCCGATCGTCATTAGGAGGCCCTAAACGTTACAATTAACTATCATTTTTGCGTCGGATACGAAAATCTAGACTCACAGGAGAACGACCATAAGGTGCCCGAGGCAGCATTAGACCCTTGGAGACAAGTCGGCTGGAGGACGATGTATTGGATCGCGACGCAATTTGAGTGTTCCATCGTCATTAGGAGGCCCTGAATGTTACAATTAACTATCAGTTTTTCGTCGGATTCCAAAATCTAGACTCACAGCAGACGAACCATTTGGTGCCCGAGGCAGCAATATCCCCATGGAGACAAGTCGGCTGGAGGACGATGTATTGAATCTCGACGCAATTTGAGTCTTCTATCGTCATTAGGAGGCGCTGAACGTTACAATTCACTATCATTTTTGCGTCGGATTCGAGAATCTAGACTCACAGGAGAAGGATCATATTGTGCCCGAGACAGCAAAATCCCCTTGGAGACAAGTCGGCTGGAGGACGATGTTTTCAATCTCGACGCAATTTGAGTGTTCCATCGTCATTAGAAGGCCCTGAACGTTACAATTAACTATCATTTTTGCGTCGGATTCGAAAATCTAGACTCACAGGGTAACGATCATAAGGTGCCCGAGGCAGCAATAGACTCTTGGAGACAAGTCGGTTGGAGGCTGATGTATTGAATCTCGACGCAATTTGAGTGTTCCATCGGCATTAGGAGGTCCTGAACGTTAAAATTAACTATCATTTTTCCGTCGGATTCGATAATCTAAACTCACAGGAGAACGACCATACGGTGCCCGAGGCAGCAACAGACCCTTGGAGACAAGTCGGCTGGAGGACGATGTATTGAATCTCGACGCAATTTGAGTGTCCGATCGTCATTAGGAGGCCCTAAACGTTACAATTAACTATCATTTTTGCGTCGGATACGATAATCTAAACTCACAGGGGAACGACCATACGGTGCCCGAGGCAGCTATTGACCCTTGGAGACAAGTCGGTTGGACGACGATGTATTGGATCGCGACGCAAAATGAGTGTTCCATCGTCATTAGGAGGCCCTGAATGTTATAATTAACTATCATTTTTGCGTCGGATTCGATAATCTAAACTCACAGGAGAACGACCATAAGGTGCCCGAGGCAGCAATAGACCCTTGGAGACATGTCGGCTGGAGGCCGATGTATTGAATCTGGACGCAATTTGAGTGTTCCATCGTCATTACAAGGCCCTGAACGTTACAATTAACTATCATTTTTGCGTCGGATACAAAAATCTAGACTTACAAGAGAACGACCATAAAGTGCCCGAGGCAGCATTGGACCCTTGGAGAGAAGTCGGCTGGAGGACGATGTATTGAATCTCGACGCAATTTGAGTCTTCTATCGTCATTAAGAGGCGCTGAACGTTACAATTCACTATCATTTTTGCGTCGGATTCGAGAATCTAGACTCACCGGAGAACGACCATAAGGTGCCCGAGGCAGCAATAGACCCTTGGAGACAAGTCGGCTGGAGGCCGATGTATTGAATCTCGACGCAATTTGAGTGTTCCATCGTCATTACAAGGCCCTGAACGTTACTATTAACTATCATTTTTGCGTCGGATACGAAAATCTAGACTCACAGGAGAACGACCATAAGGTGCCCGAGGCAGCAATAGACGCTTGGAGACAAGTCGGCTGGAGGACGATGTATTGGATCGCGACGCAATTTGAGTTTTCTACCGTCATTAGGAGGCGCTGAACGTTACAATTCACTATCATTTTTGCGTCGGATTCGAAAATCTAGACTCACAGGAGAAGGACCATAAGGTGCCCGAGGCAGCAATAGACCCTTGGAGACAAGTCGGCTGGAGGACGATGTATTGAATCTCGACGCAATTTGAGAGTTCCATCGTCATTAGGCGGCCCTGAACGATACAATTAACTATCATTTTGGCGTAGGATTCGTAAATCTAGACTTACAAGAGAACGACCATAAAGTGCCCGAGGCAGCATTAGACCCTTGGAGACAAGTCGGCTGGAGGACGATGTATTGGATCGCGACGCAATTTGAGTGTTCCATCGTCATTAGGAGGCCCTGAATGTTACAATTAACTATCAGTTTTTCGTCGGATTCGAAAATCTAGACTCACAGCAGACGAACCATTTGGTGCCCGAGGCAGCAATATCCCCATGGAGACAAGTCGGCTGGAGGACGATGTATTGAATCTCGACGCAATTTGAGTCTTCTATCGTCATTAGGAGGCGCTGAACGTTACAATTCACTATCATTTTTGCGTCGGATTCGAGAATCTAGACTCACAGGAGAATGATCATATTGTGCCCGAGACAGCAATATCCCCTTGGAGACAAGTCGGCTGGAGGACGATGTATTGAATCTCGACGCAATTTGAGTGTCCGATCGTCATTAGGAGGCCCTAAACGTTACAATTAACTATCATTTTTGCGTCGGATTCGATAATCTAAACTCACAGGGGAACGACCATACGGTGCCCGAGGCAGCTATTGACCCTTGGAAACAAGTCGGTTGGAGGACGATGTGTTGGATCGCGACGCAAAATGAGTGTTCCATCGTCATTAGGAGGCCCTGAACGTTACAATTAACTATCATTTTTGCGTCGGGTTCGATAATCTAAACTCACAGGAGAACGACCATAAGGTGCCCGAGGCAGCAATAGACCCTTGGAGACAAGTCGGCTGGAGGTCGATGTATTGAATCTCGACGCAATTTGAGTGTTCCATCGTCATCAGAAGGCTCTGAACGTTACAATTAACTATCATTTTTGCGTCGGATTCGAAAATCTAGACTCACAGGAGAACGACCATAAGGTGCTCGAGGCAGCAACAGACCCTTGGTGACAAGTCGGCTGGAGGCCGATGTATTGAATCTCGACGCAAATTTGAGTGTTCCATCGTCATTAGAGGGCCCTGAACGTTACAATTAATTATCATTTTAGCGTCGGATACGAAAATCTAGACTCACAGGAGAACGACCATAAGGTGCGCGAGGCAGCGATAGACCCTTGGAGACAAATCGGCTGGAGGACGATGTATTGAATCTCGACGCAATTTGAGAGTTCCATCGTCATTAGGCGGCCCTGAACGTTACAATTAACTATCATTTTGGCGTCGGATTCGTAAATCTAGACTTACAAGAGAACGACCATAAAGTGCCCGAGGCAGCATTAGACCCTTGGAGACAAGTCGGCTGGAGGACGATGTTTTAATTGCGACGCAATTTGAGTGTTCCATCGTCATTAGGAGGCCCTGAATGTTACAATTAACTATCAGTTTTTCGTCGGATTCGAAAATCTAGACTCACAGCAGACGAACCATTTGGTGCCCGAGGCAGCAATATCCCCTTGGAGACAAATCGGCTGGAGGACGATGTATTGAATGCCGACGTATTTTGAGTCTTCTATCGTCATTAGGAGGCGCTGAACGTTACAATTCACTATCATTTTTGCGTCGGATTCGAAAATCTAGACTCACAAGAGAAGGATCATATTGTGCCCGAGACAGCAATATCCCCTTGGAGACAAGTCGGCTGGAGGCCGATGTATTGAATCTCGACGCAATTTGAGTGTTCCATCGTCATTAGAAGGCCCTGAACGTTACAATTAACTATCATTTTTGCGTCGGATTCGAAAATCTAGACTCACAGGAGAACGACCATAAGGTGCCCGAGGCAGCAATAGACCCTTGGTGACAAGTCGGCTGGAGGCCGATGTATTGAATCTCGACGCAATTTGAGTGTTCCATCGTCATTAGAGGGCCCTGAACGTTTCAATTAACTATCATTTTAGCGTCGGATACGAAAATCTAGACTCACAGGAGAACGACCATAAGGTGCCCGAGGCAGCAATAGACCCTTGGAGACAAATCGGCTGGAGGACGATGTATTGAATCTCGACGCAATTTGAGAGTTCCATCGTCATTAGGCGGCCCTGAACGTTACAATTAACTATCATTTTGGTGTCGGATTCGTAAATCTAGACTTACAAGAGAACGACCATAAAGTGCCCGAGGCAGCATTAGACCCTTGGAGACAAGTCGGCTGGAGGACGATGTTTGGATCGCGACGCAATTTGAGTGTTCCATCGTCATTAGGAGGCCCTGAATGTTACAATTAACTATCAGTTTTTCGTCGGATTCGAAAATCTAGACTCACAGCAGACGAACCATTTGGTGCCCGTGGCAGCAATATCCCCTTGGAGACAAATCGGCTGGAGGACGATGTATTGAATGCCGACGCATTTTGAGTCTTCTATCGTCATTAGGAGGCGCTGAACGTTACAATTCACTATCATTTTTGCGTCGGATTCGAAAATCTAGACTCACAAGAGAAGGATCATATTGTGCCCGAGACAGCAATAACCCCTTGGAGACAAGTCGGCTGGAGGACGATGTATTGAATCTCGACGCAATTTGAGTGTTCCATCGTCATTACAAGGCCCTTAAAGTTACAATTAATTATCATTTTTGCGTCGGATTCGAAAATCTAGACTCACAGGAGACCGACCATAAGGTGCCCGAGGCAGCTGAACGTTACAATTAACTATCATTTTTGCGTCGGATACGAAAATCTAGACTCACACGAGAACGACCTTAAGGTGCCCGAGGCAGCAATAGACCCTTGGAGACAAGTCGGCTGGAGGCCGATGTATTGAATCTCGACGCAATTTGAGTGTTCCATCGTCATTAGAAGGCCCTGAACGTTACAATTAACTATCATTTTTGCGTCGGATTCGAAAATCTAGACTCACAGGAGAACGACCATAAGGTGCCCGAGGCAGCAATAGACCCTTGGTGACAAGTCGGCTGGAGGCCGATGTATTGAATCTCGACGCAATTTGAGTGTTCCATCGTCATTAGAGGGCCCTGAACGTTTCAATTAACTATCATTTTAGCGTCGGATACGAAAATCTAGACTCACAGGAGAACGACCATAAGGTGCCCGAGGCAGCAATAGACCCTTGGAGACAAATCGGCTGGAGGACGATGTATTGAATCTCGACGCAATTTGAGAGTTCCATCGTCATTAGGCGGCCCTGAACGTTACTATTAACTATCATTTTTGCGTCGGATACGAAAATCTAGACTCACAGGAGAACGACCATAAGGTGCCCGAGGCAGCAATAGACCCTTGGAGACAAGTCGGCTGGAGGACGATATATTGGATCGCGACGCAATTTGAGTCTTTTACCGTCATTAGGAGGCGGTGAACGTTACAATTCACTATCATTTTTGCGTCGGATTCGAAAATCTAGACTCACAGGAGAAGGACCATGTGGTGCCCGAGGCAGCGATATCCCCTTGGAGACAAGTCGGCTGGAGGCCGATGTATTGAATCTCGACGCAATTTGAGTGTTCCATCGTCATTAGAAGGCCCTGAACGTTACAATTAACTCTCATTTTTGCGTCGGATACGAAAATCTAGACTCACAGGAGAACGACCATAAGGTGCCCGAGGCAGCAATAGACCCTTGGAGACAAGTCGGCTGGAGGACGATGTATTGAATCTCGACGCAATTTGAGAGGTCCATCGTCATTAGGCGGCCCTGAACGTTAGAATTAACTATCATTTTGGCGTCGGATTCGTAAATCTAGACTTACAAGAGAACGACCATAAAGTGCCCGAGGCAGCATTAGACCCTTGGAGACAAGTCGGCTGGAGGACGATGTATTGGATCGCGACGCAATTTGAGTGTTCCATCGTCATTAGGAGGCCCTGAACGTTACAATTAACTATCAGTTTTTCGTCGGATACGAAAATCTAGACTCACAGCAGACGAACCATTTGGTGCCCGAGGCAGCAATATCCCCTTGAAGACAAATAGGCTGGAGGACGATGTATTGAATGCCGACGCATTTTGAGTCTTCTATCGTCATTAGGAGGCGCTGAACGTTACAATTACCTATCATTTTTGCGTCGGATACGAAAATCTAGACTCACAGGAGAACGACCATAAGGTGCCCGAGGCAGCAATAGACCCTTGGAGACAAGTCGGCTGGAGTACGATGTATTGAATGCCGACGCATTTTGAGTCTTCTATCGTCATTAGGAGGCGCTGAACGTTACAAGTCACTATCATTTTTGCGTCGGATTCGAAAATCTAGACTCACAAGAGAAGGATCATATTGTGCCCGAGACAGCAATATCCCCTTGGAGACAAGTCGGCTGGAGGACGATGTATTAAATCTCGACGCAATTTGAGTGTTCCATCGTCATTAGAAGGCCCTGAACGTTACAATTAACTATCATTTTTGCGTCGGATTCGAAAATCTAGACTCACAGGAGAACGATCATAAGGTGCCCGAGGCAGCAATTGACCCTTGGAGACAAGTCGGCTGGAGGCTGATGTATTGAATCTCGACGCAATTTGAGTGTTCCATCGGCATTAGGAGGCCCCGAACGTTGAAATTAACTATCATTTTTCCGCAGGATTCGATAATCTAAACTCACAGGAGAACGACCATACGGTGCCCGAGGCAGCAACAGACCCTTGGAGACAGGTCGGCTGGAGGACGATGTATTGAATCTCGACGCAATTTGAGTGTTCCATCGTCATTACAAGGCCCTGAACGTTACAATTAATTATCATTTTTGCGTCGGATTCGAAAATCTAGACTCACAGGAGAACGACCATAAGGCGCCCGAGGCAGCAATAGATCCTTGGAGACAAGTCGGCTAGATGACGATGTATTGGATCGCGACGCAATTTGAGTCTTCTATCGTCATTAGCAGGCTCTGAACGTTACAATTCACTATCATTTTTGCGTCGGATTCGAAAATCTAGACTCACAGGAGAAAGATCATATTGTGCCCGAGACAGCAATATCCCCTTGGAGACAAGTCGGCTGGAGGACGATGTATTGAATCTCGACGCAATTTGAGTGTTCCATCGTCATTAGAAGGCCCTGAACGTATTAATTAACTATGATTTTTGCGTCGGATTCGAAAATCTAGACTCACAGGGGAACGACCATACGGTGCCCGAGGCAGCTATTGACCCTTGGAGACAAGTCGGTTGGAGGACGATGTATTGGATCGCGACGCAAAATGAGTGTTCCATCGTCATTAGGAGGCCCTGAATGTTACAATTAACTATCAGTTTTTCGTCGGATTTGAAAATCTAAACTCACAGGAGAACGACCATAAGGTGCCCGAGGCAGCAATAGACCGTTGGAGACAAGTCGGCTGGAGGCCGATGTATTGAATCTCGACGCAATTTGAGTGTTCCATCGTCATTACAAGGCCCTGAACCTTACAATTAACTATCAGTTTCGCGTCGGATTCGAAAATCTAATCACAGGAGAAGTTCATACGGTGCTCGAGACAGCAATATACCCCTTGGAGACAAATCGGCTGGAGGACGATGTATTGAATCTCGACGCTATTTGAGTCTCCTATCGTCATTAGGAGGCGCTGAACGTTACAATTCACTATCATTTTTGCGTCGGATTCGAAAATCTAGACTCACAGGAGAACGACCATAAGGTGCCCGAGGCAGCAATAGACCCTTGGAGACACGTCGGCTGGAGGCCGATGTATTGGATCTCGACGCAATTTGAGTGTTCCATCGTCATTAGAAGGCCCTGAACGTTACAATTAACTATCATTTTTGCGTCGGATTCGAAAATCTAGACTCACAGGAGAACGACCATAAGGTGCCCGAGGCAGCAATAGACCCTTGGTGACAAGTCGGCTGGAGGCCGATGTATTGGATCTCGACGCAATTTGAGTGTTCCATCGTCATTAGAAGGCCCTGAACGTTACAATTAACTATCATTTTTGCGTCGGATTCGAAAATCTAGACTCACAGGAGAACGACCATAAGGTGCCCGAGGCAGCAATAGACCCTTGGAGACAAGTCGGCTGGATGCCGATGTATTGGATCTCGACGCAATTTGAGTGTTCCATCGTCATTTGAAGGCCCTGAACGTTACAATTAACTATCATTTTTGCGTCGGATTCGATAATCTAAACTCACAGGGGAACGACCATACGGTGCCCGAGGCATCTATTGACCCTTGGAGACAAGTCGGTTGGACGACGATGTATTGGATCGCGACGCAAAATGAGTGTTCCATCGTCATTAGGAGGCGCTGAACGTTACAATTCACTATCATTTTTGCGTCGGATTCGAAAATCTAGACTCACAGGAGAAGGACCATGTGGTGCCCGAGGCAGCGATATCCCCTTGGAGACAAGTCGGCTGGAGGCCGATGTATTGAATCTCGACGCAATTTGAGTGTTCCATCGTCATTAGAAGGCCCTGAACGTTACAATTAACTATCATTTTTGCGTCGGATACGAAAATCTAGACTCACAGGAGAACGACCATAAAGTGCCCGAGGCAGCATTAGAGTCTTGGAGACAAGTCGGCTGGAGGACGATGTATTGGATCGCGACGCAATTTGAGTGTTCCATCGTCATTAGGAGGCCCTGAATGTTACAATTAACTATCAGTTTTTCGTCGGATTCGAAAATCTAGACTCACAGCAGACGAACCATTTGGTGCCCGAGGCAGCAATATCCCCGTGGAGACAAGTCGGCTGGAGGACGATGTATTGAATCTCGACGCAATTTGAGTCTTCTATCGTCATTAGGAGGCGCTGAACGTTACAATTCACTATCATTTTTGCGTCGGATTCGAGAATCTAGACTCACAGGAGAAGGATCATATTGTGCCCGAGACAGCAATATCCCCTTGGAGACAAGTCGGCTGGAGGACGATGTATTGAATCTCGACGCAATTTGAGTGTCCGATCGTCATTAGGAGGCCCTAAACGTTACAATTAACTATCATTTTTGCGTCGGATTCGATAATCTAAACTCACAGGGGAACGACCATACGATGCCCGAGGCAGCTATTGACCCTTGGAGACAAGTCGGTTGGAGGGCGATGTGTTGGATCGCGACGCAAAATGAGTGTTCCATCGTCATTAGGAGGCCCTGAACGTTACAATTAACTATAATTTTTGCGTCGGATTCGATAATATAAACTCACAGGAGAACGACCATAAGGTGCCCGAGGCAGCAATAGACCCTTGGAGACAAGTCGGCTGGAGGCCGATGTATTGAATCTCGACGCAATTTGAGTGTTCCATCGTCATTAGAAGGCCCTGAACGTTACAATTAACTATCATTTTTGCGTCGGATACGAAAATCTAGACTCACAGGAGAACGACCATAAGGTGCCCGAGGCAGCAATAGACCCTTGGAGACAAGTCTGCTGGAGGACGATGTATTGAATCTCGACGCAATTTGAGAGTTCCATCGTCATTAGGCGGCCCTGAACGTTACAATTAACTATCATTTTGGCGTCGGATTCGTAAATCTAGACTTACAAGAGAACGACCATAAAGTGCCCGAGGCAGCATTAGACCCTTGGAGGCAAGTCGGCTGGAGGACGATGTATTGGATCGCGACGCAATTTGAGTGTTCCATCGTCATTAGGAGGCCCTGAACGTTACAAGTAACTATCAGTTTTTCGTCGGATACGAAAATCTAGACTCACAGCAGACGAACCATTTGGTGCCCGAGGCAGCAATATCCCCTTTAAGACAAATAGGCTGGAGGACGATGTATTGAATGCCGACGCATTTTGAGTCTTCTATCGTCATTAGGAGGCGCTGAACGTTACAATTAACTATCATTTTTGCGTCGGATACGAAAATCTAGACTCACAGGAGAACGACCATAAGGTGCCCGAGGCAGCAATAGACCCTTGGAGACAAGTCGGCTGGAGGCCGATGTATTGAATCTCGACGCAATTTGAGTGTTCCATCGTCGTTACAAGGCCCTGAACCTTACAATTAACTATCAGTTTCGCGTCGGATTCGAAAATCTACTCACAGGAGAACGACCATAAGGTGCCCGAGGCAGCAATAGACCCTTGGAGACACGTCGGCTGGAGGACGATGTATTGAATCTCGACGCAATTTGAGAGTTCCATCGTCATTAGGCGGCCCTGAACGTTACAATTAACTATCATTTTGGCGTCCGATTTGTAAATCTAGACTTTCAAGAGAACGACCATAAAGTGCCCGAGGCAGCATTAGACCCTTGGAGACAAGTCGGCTGGAGGACGATGTATTGGATCGCGACGCAATTTGAGTGTTCCATCGTCATTAGGAGGCCCTGAATGTTACAATTAACTATCAGTTTTTCGTCGGATTCGAAAATCTAGACTCACAGCAGACGAACCATTTGGTGCCCGAGGCAGCAATATCCCCATGGAGACAAGTCGGCTGGAGGACGATGTATTGAATCTCGACGCAATTTGAGTCTTCTATCGTCATCAGGAGGCGCTGAACGTTACAATTCACTATCATTTTTGCGTCGGATTCGAAAATCTAGACTCACAGGAGAAAGATCATATTGTGCCCGAGACAGTAATATCCCCTTGGAGACAAGTCGGCTGGAGGACGATGTATTGAATCTCGACACAATTTGAGTGTTCCATCGTCATTAGAAGGCCCTGAACGTTACAATTAACTATCATTTTTGCGTCGGATTCGAAAATCTAGACTCACAGGAGAACGACCATAAGGTGCCCGAGGCAGCAATAGACCCTTGGAGACAAGTCGGCTGGATGCCGATGTATTGGATCTCGACGCAATTTGAGTGTTCCATCGTCATTAGAAGGCCCTGAACGTTACAATTAACTATCATTTTTGCGTCGGATACGAAAATCTAGACTCACAGGAGAACGACCATAAGCTGCCCGAGGCAGCAATAGACCCTTGGAGACAAGTCGGCTGGAGGACGACGTATTGGATCGCGACGCAATTTGAGTCTTCTATCGTCATTAGGAGGCGCTGAACGTTACAATTCACTATCATTTTTGCGTCGGATTCGAAAATCTAGACTCACAGGAGGAGGACCATGTGGTGCCCGAGGCAGCGATATCCCCTTGGAGACAAGTTGGCTGGAGGCCGATGTATTGAATCTCGACGCAATTTGAGTGTTCCATCGTCGTTACAAGGCCCTGAACCTTACAATTAACTATCAGTTTCGCGTCGGATTCGAAAATCTACTCACATTAGAAGTTCATACGGTGCTCGAGACAGCAATATACCCCTTGGAGACAAATCGGCTGGAGGACGATGTATTGAATCTCGACGCAATTTGAGTCTTCTATCGTCATTAGGAGGCGCTGAACGTTACAATTCACTATCATTTTTGCGTCGGATTCGAAAATCTAGACTCACAGGAGAAAGATCATATTGTGCCCGAGACAGTAATATCCCCTTGGAGACAAGTCGGCTGGAGGACGATGTATTGAATCTCGACGCAATTTGAGTGTTCCATCGTCATTAGAGGGCCCTGAACGTTTCAATTAACTATCATTTTAGCGTCGGATACGAAAATCTAGACTCACAGGAGAACGACCATAAGGTGCCCGAGGCAGCAATAGACCCTTGGAGACAAATCGGCTGGAGGACGATGTATTGAATCTCGACGCAATTTGAGAGTTCCATCGTCATTAGGCGGCCCTGAACGTTACTATTAACTATCATTTTTGCGTCGGATACGAAAATCTAGACTCACAGGAGAACGACCATAAGGTGCCCGAGGCAGCAATAGACCCTTGGAGACAAGTCGGCTGGAGGACGATATATTGGATCGCGACGCAATTTGAGTCTTTTACCGTCATTAGGAGGCGGTGAACGTTACAATTCACTATCATTTTTGCGTCGGATTCGAAAATCTAGACTCACAGGAGAAGGACCATGTGGTGCCCGAGGCAGCGATATCCCCTTGGAGACAAGTCGGCTGGAGGCCGATGTATTGAATCTCGACGCAATTTGAGTGTTCCATCGTCATTAGAAGGCCCTGAACGTTACAATTAACTCTCATTTTTGCGTCGGATACGAAAATCTAGACTCACAGGAGAACGACCATAAGGTGCCCGAGGCAGCAATAGACCCTTGGAGACAAGTCGGCTGGAGGACGATGTATTGAATCTCGACGCAATTTGAGAGGTCCATCGTCATTAGGCGGCCCTGAACGTTAGAATTAACTATCATTTTGGCGTCGGATTCGTAAATCTAGACTTACAAGAGAACGACCATAAAGTGCCCGAGGCAGCATTAGACCCTTGGAGACAAGTCGGCTGGAGGACGATGTATTGGATCGCGACGCAATTTGAGTGTTCCATCGTCATTAGGAGGCCCTGAACGTTACAATTAACTATCAGTTTTTCGTCGGATACGAAAATCTAGACTCACAGCAGACGAACCATTTGGTGCCCGAGGCAGCAATATCCCCTTGAAGACAAATAGGCTGGAGGACGATGTATTGAATGCCGACGCATTTTGAGTCTTCTATCGTCATTAGGAGGCGCTGAACGTTACAATTACCTATCATTTTTGCGTCGGATACGAAAATCTAGACTCACAGGAGAACGACCATAAGGTGCCCGAGGCAGCAATAGACCCTTGGAGACAAGTCGGCTGGAGGACGATGTATTGAATGCCGACGCATTTTGAGTCTTCTATCGTCATTAGGAGGCGCTGAACGTTACAAGTCACTATCATTTTTGCGTCGGATTCGAAAATCTAGACTCACAAGAGAAGGATCATATTGTGCCCGAGACAGCAATATCCCCTTGGAGACAAGTCGGCTGGAGGACGATGTATTAAATCTCGACGCAATTTGAGTGTTCCATCGTCATTAGAAGGCCCTGAACGTTACAATTAACTATCATTTTTGCGTCGGATTCGAAAATCTAGACTCACAGGAGAACGATCATAAGGTGCCCGAGGCAGCAATTGACCCTTGGAGACAAGTCGGCTGGAGGCTGATGTATTGAATCTCGACGCAATTTGAGTGTTCCATCGGCATTAGGAGGCCCCGAACGTTGAAATTAACTATCATTTTTCCGCAGGATTCGATAATCTAAACTCACAGGAGAACGACCATACGGTGCCCGAGGCAGCAACAGACCCTTGGAGACAGGTCGGCTGGAGGACGATGTATTGAATCTCGACGCAATTTGAGTGTTCCATCGTCATTACAAGGCCCTGAACGTTACAATTAATTATCATTTTTGCGTCGGATTCGAAAATCTAGACTCACAGGAGAACGACCATAAGGCGCCCAAGGCAGCAATAGATCCTTGGAGACAAGTCGGCTAGATGACGATGTATTGGATCGCGACGCAATTTGAGTCTTCTATCGTCATTAGGAGGCTCTGAACGTTACAATTCACTATCATTTTTGCGTCGGATTCGAAAATCTAGACTCACAGGAGAAAGATCATATTGTGCCCGAGACAGCAATATCCCCTTGGAGACAAGTCGGCTGGAGGACGATGTATTGAATCTCGACGCAATTTGAGTGTTCCATCGTCATTAGAAGGCCCTGAACGTATTAATTAACTATGATTTTTGCGTCGGATTCGAAAATCTAGACTCACAGGGGAACGACCATACGGTGCCCGAGGCAGCTATTGACCCTTGGAGACAAGTCGGTTGGAGGACGATGTATTGGATCGCGACGCAAAATGAGTGTTCCATCGTCATTAGGAGGCCCTGAATGTTACAATTAACTATCAGTTTTTCGTCGGATTTGAAAATCTAAACTCACAGGAGAACGACCATAAGGTGCCCGAGGCAGCAATAGACCGTTGGAGACAAGTCGGCTGGAGGCCGATGTATTGAATCTCGACGCAATTTGAGTGTTCCATCGTCATTACAAGGCCCTGAACCTTACAATTAACTATCAGTTTCGCGTCGGATTCGAAAATCTAATCACAGGAGAAGTTCATACGGTGCTCGAGACAGCAATATACCCCTTGGAGACAAATCGGCTGGAGGACGATGTATTGAATCTCGACGCTATTTGAGTCTTCTATCGTCATTAGGAGGCGCTGAACGTTACAATTCACTATCATTTTTGCGTCGGATTCGAAAATCTAGACTCACAGGAGAACGACCATAAGGTGCCCGAGGCAGCAATAGACCCTTGGAGACACGTCGGCTGGAGGCCGATGTATTGGATCTCGACGCAATTTGAGTGTTCCATCGTCATTAGAAGGCCCTGAACGTTACAATTAACTATCATTTTTGCGTCGGATTCGAAAATCTAGACTCACAGGGGAACGACCATAAGGTGCCCGAGGCAGCAATAGACCCTTGGTGACAAGTCGGCTGGAGGCCGATGTATTGGATCTCGACGCAATTTGAGTGTTCCATCGTCATTAGAAGGCCCTGAACGTTACAATTAACTATCATTTTTGCGTCGGATTCGAAAATCTAGACTCACAGGAGAACGACCATAAGGTGCCCGAGGCAGCAATAGACCCTTGGAGACAAGTCGGCTGGATGCCGATGTATTGGATCTCGACGCAATTTGAGTGTTCCATCGTCATTTGAAGGCCCTGAACGTTACAATTAACTATCATTTTTGCGTCGGATTCGATAATCTAAACTCACAGGGGAACGACCATACGGTGCCCGAGGCATCTATTGACCCTTGGAGACAAGTCGGTTGGACGACGATGTATTGGATCGCGACGCAAAATGAGTGTTCCATCGTCATTAGGAGGCGCTGAACGTTACAATTCACTATCATTTTTGCGTCGGATTCGAAAATCTAGACTCACAGGAGAAGGACCATGTGGTGCCCGAGGCAGCGATATCCCCTTGGAGACAAGTCGGCTGGAGGCCGATGTATTGAATCTCGACGCAATTTGAGTGTTCCATCGTCATTAGAAGGCCCTGAACGTTACAATTAACTATCATTTTTGCGTCGGATACGAAAATCTAGACTCACAGGAGAACGACCATAAAGTGCCCGAGGCAGCATTAGAGTCTTGGAGACAAGTCGGCTGGAGGACGATGTATTGGATCGCGACGCAATTTGAGTGTTCCATCGTCATTAGGAGGCCCTGAATGTTACAATTAACTATCAGTTTTTCGTCGGATTCGAAAATCTAGACTCACAGCAGACGAACCATTTGGTGCCCGAGGCAGCAATATCCCCGTGGAGACAAGTCGGCTGGAGGACGATGTATTGAATCTCGACGCAATTTGAGTCTTCTATCGTCATTAGGAGGCGCTGAACGTTACAATTCACTATCATTTTTGCGTCGGATTCGAGAATCTAGACTCACAGGAGAAGGATCATATTGTGCCCGAGACAGCAATATCCCGTGTAGACAAGTCGGCTGGAGGACGATGTATTGAATCTCGACGCAATTTGAGTGTCCGATCGTCATTAGGAGGCCCTAAACGTTACAATTAACTATCATTTTTGCGTCGGATTCGATAATCTAAACTCACAGGGGAACGACCATACGATGCCCGAGGCAGCTATTGACCCTTGGAGACAAGTCGGTTGGAGGGCGATGTGTTGGATCGCGACGCAAAATGAGTGTTCCATCGTCATTAGGAGGCCCTGAACGTTACAATTAACTATAATTTTTGCGTCGGATTCGATAATATAAACTCACAGGAGAACGACCATAAGGTGCCCGAGGCAGCAATAGACCCTTGGAGACAAGTCGGCTGGAGGCCGATGTATTGAATCTCGACGCAATTTGAGTGTTCCATCGTCATTAGAAGGCCCTGAACGTTACAATTAACTATCATTTTTGCGTCGGATACGAAAATCTAGACTCACAGGAGAACGACCATAAGGTGCCCGAGGCAGCAATAGACCCTTGGAGACAAGTCTGCTGGAGGACGATGTATTGAATCTCGACGCAATTTGAGAGTTCCATCGTCATTAGGCGGCCCTGAACGTTACAATTAACTATCATTTTGGCGTCGGATTCGTAAATCTAGACTTACAAGAGAACGACCATAAAGTGCCCGAGGCAGCATTAGACCCTTGGAGGCAAGTCGGCTGGAGGACGATGTATTGGATCGCGACGCAATTTGAGTGTTCCATCGTCATTAGGAGGCCCTGAACGTTACAAGTAACTATCAGTTTTTCGTCGGATACGAAAATCTAGACTCACAGCAGACGAACCATTTGGTGCCCGAGGCAGCAATATCCCCTTTAAGACAAATAGGCTGGAGGACGATGTATTGAATGCCGACGCATTTTGAGTCTTCTATCGTCATTAGGAGGCGCTGAACGTTACAATTAACTATCATTTTTGCGTCGGATACGAAAATCTAGACTCACAGGAGAACGACCATAAGGTGCCCGAGGCAGCAATAGACCCTTGGAGACAAGTCGGCTGGAGGCCGATGTATTGAATCTCGACGCAATTTGAGTGTTCCATCGTCGTTACAAGGCCCTGAACCTTACAATTAACTATCAGTTTCGCGTCGGATTCGAAAATCTACTCACAGGAGAAGTTCATACGGTGCTCGAGACAGCAATATACCCCTTGGAGACAAATCGGCTGGAGGACGATGTATTGAATCTCGACGCAATTTGAGTCTTCTATCGTCATTAGGAGGCGCTGAACGTTACAATTCACTATCATTTTTGCGTCGGATTCGAAAATCTAGACTCACAGGAGAACGACCATAAGGTGCCCGAGGCAGCAATAGACCCTTGGAGACACGTCGGCTGGAGGACGATGTATTGAATCTCGACGCAATTTGAGAGTTCCATCGTCATTAGGCGGCCCTGAACGTTACAATTAACTATCATTTTGGCGTCCGATTTGTAAATCTAGACTTTCAAGAGAACGACCATAAAGTGCCCGAGGCAGCATTAGACCCTTGGAGACAAGTCGGCTGGAGGACGATGTATTGGATCGCGACGCAATTTGAGTGTTCCATCGTCATTAGGAGGCCCTGAATGTTACAATTAACTATCAGTTTTTCGTCGGATTCGAAAATCTAGACTCACAGCAGACGAACCATTTGGTGCCCGAGGCAGCAATATCCCCATGGAGACAAGTCGGCTGGAGGACGATGTATTGAATCTCGACGCAATTTGAGTCTTCTATCGTCATCAGGAGGCGCTGAACGTTACAATTCACTATCATTTTTGCGTCGGATTCGAAAATCTAGACTCACAGGAGAAAGATCATATTGTGCCCGAGACAGTAATATCCCCTTGGAGACAAGTCGGCTGGAGGACGATGTATTGAATCTCGACACAATTTGAGTGTTCCATCGTCATTAGAAGGCCCTGAACGTTACAATTAACTATCATTTTTGCGTCGGATTCGAAAATCTAGACTCACAGGAGAACGACCATAAGGTGCCCGAGGCAGCAATAGACCCTTGGAGACAAGTCGGCTGGATGCCGATGTATTGGATCTCGACGCAATTTGAGTGTTCCATCGTCATTAGAAGGCCCTGAACGTTACAATTAACTATCATTTTTGCGTCGGATTCGAAAATCTAGACTGACAGGAGATCGACCATAAGGTGCCCGAGGCAGCAATAGGCCCTTGGCGACAAGTCGGCTGGAGGCCGATGTATTGAGTCTCGACGCAATTTGAGTGTTCCATCGTCATTAGAAGGCCCTGAACGTTACAATTAACTATCATTTTTGCGTCGGATACGAAAATCTAGACTCACAGGAGAACGACCATAAGGTGCCCGAGGCAGCGATAGACCCTTGGAGACAAGTCGGCTGGAGGACGATGTATTGAATCTCGACGCAATTTGAGAGTTCCATCGTCATTAGGCGGCCCTGAACGTTACAATTAACTATCATTTTGGCGTCGGATTCGTAAATCTAGACTTACAAGAGAACTACCATAAAGTGCCCGAGGCAGCATTAGACCCTTGGAGACAAGTCGGCTGGAGGACGATGTATTGGATCGCGACGCAATTTGAGTGTTCCATCGTCATTAGGAGTCCCTGAATGTTACAATTAACTATCAGTTTTTCGTCGGATACGAAAATCTAGACTCACAGCAGACGAACCATTTGGTGCCCGAGGCAGCAATATCCCCTTGGAGACAAGTCGGCTGGAGGCCGATGTATTGAATCTCGACGCAATTTGAGTGTTCCATCGTCATTACAAGGCCCTGAACTTTACAATTAACTAACATTTTTCCGTCGGATTCGATAATCTAAACTCACAGGAGAACGACCATAAGGTGCCCGAGGCAGCAATAGACCGTTGGAGACAAGTCGGCTGGAGGCCGATGTATTGAATCTCGACGCAATTTGAGTGTTCCATCGTCATTACAAGGCCCTGAACCTTACAATTAACTATCAGTTTCGCGTCGGATTCGAAAATCTAATCACAGGAGAAGTTCATACGGTGCTCGAGACAGCAATATACCCCTTGGAGACAAATCGGCTGGAGGACGATGTATTGAATCTCGACGCTATTTGAGTCTTCTATCGTCATTAGGAGGCGCTGAACGTTACAATTCACTATCATTTTTGCGTCGGATTCGAAAATCTAGACTCACAGGAGAACGACCATAAGGTGCCCGAGGCAGCAATAGACCCTTGGAGACACGTCGGCTGGAGGCCGATGTATTGGATCTCGACGCAATTTGAGTGTTCCATCGTCATTAGAAGGCCCTGAACGTTACAATTAACTATCATTTTTGCGTCGGATTCGAAAATCTAGACTCACAGGAGAACGACCATAAGGTGCCCGAGGCAGCAATAGACCCTTGGTGACAAGTCGGCTGGAGGCCGATGTATTGAATCTCGACGCAATTTGTGTGTTCCATCGTCATTAGAAGGCCCTGAACGTTACAATTAACTATCATTTTTGCGTCGGATTCGAAAATCTAGACTCACAGGAGAACGACCATAAGCTGCCCGAGGCAGCAATAGACCCTTGGAGACAAGTCGGCTGGAGGACGACGTATTGGATCGCGACGCAATTTGAGTCTTCTATCGTCATTAGGAGGCGCTGAACGTTACAATTCACTATCATTTTTGCGTCGGATTCGAAAATCTAGACTCACAGGAGGAGGACCATGTGGTGCCCGAGGCAGCGATATCCCCTTGGAGACAAGTTGGCTGGAGGCCGATGTATTGAATCTCGACGCAATTTGAGTGTTCCATCGTCGTTACAAGGCCCTGAACCTTACAATTAACTATCAGTTTCGCGTCGGATTCGAAAATCTACTCACAGGAGAAGTTCATACGGTGCTCGAGACAGCAATATACCCCTTGGAGACAAATCGGCTGGAGGACGATGTATTGAATCTCGACGCAATTTGAGTCTTCTATCGTCATTAGGAGGCGCTGAACGTTACAATTCACTATCATTTTTGCGTCGGATTCGAAAATCTAGACTCACAGGAGAAAGATCATATTGTGCCCGAGACAGTAATATCCCCTTGGAGACAAGTCGGCTGGAGGACGATGTATTGAATCTCGACGCAATTTGAGTGTTCCATCGTCATTAGAAGGCCCTGAACGTTACAATTAACTATCATTTTTGCGTCGGATTCGAAAATCTAGACTCACAGGAGAACGACCATAAGGTGCCCGAGGCAGCAATAGACCCTTGGAGACAAGTCGGCTGGATGCCGATGTATTGGATCTCGACGCAATTTGAGTGTTCCATCGTCATTAGAAGGCCCTGAACGTTACAATTAACTATCATTTTTGCGTCGGATTCGATAATCTAAACTCACAGGGGAACGACCATACGGTGCCCGAGGCATCTATTGACCCTTGGAGACAAGTCGGTTGGACGACGATGTATTGGATCGCGACGCAAAATGAGTGTTCCATCGTCATTAGGAGGCCCTGAATGTTATAATTAACTATCATTTTTGCGTCGGATTCGATAATCTAAACTCACAGGAGAACGACCATAAGGTGCCCGAGGCAGCAATAGACCCTTGGAGACAAGTCGGCTGGTGGCCGATGTATTGAATCTCGACGCAATTTGAGTGTTCCATCGTCATTACAAGGCCCTGAACGTTACAATTAACTATCATTTTTGCGTCGGATACGAAAATCTAGACTCACAGGAGAACGACCATAAAGTGCCCGAGGCAGCATTAGAGTCTTGGAGACAAGTCGGCTGGAGGACGATGTATTGGATCGCGACGCAATTTGAGTGTTCCATCGTCATTAGGAGGCCCTGAATGTTACAATTAACTATCAGTTTTTCGTCGGATTCGAAAATCTAGACTCACAGCAGACGAACCAATTGGTGCCCGAGGCAGCAATATCCCCATGGAGACAAGTCGGCTGGAGGACGATGTATTGAATCTCGACGCAATTTGAGTCTTCTATCGTCATTAGGAGGTGCTGAACGTTACAATTCACTATCATTTTTGCGTCGGATTCGAGAATCTAGACTCACAGGAGAAGGATCATATTGTGCCCGAGACAGCAATATCCCCTTGGAGACAAGTCGGCTGGAGGACGATGTATTGAATCTCGACGCAATTTGAGTGTCCGATCGTCATTAGGAGGCCCTAAACGTTACAATTAACTATCATTTTTGCGTCGGATTCGATAATCTAAACTCACAGGGGAACGACCATACGGTGCCCGAGGCAGCTATTGACCCTTGGAGACAAGTCGGTTGGAGGGCGATGTGTTGGATCGCGACGCAAAATGAGTGTTCCATCGTCATTAGGAGGCCCTGAACGTTACAATTAACTATAATTTTTGCGTCGGATTCGATAATATAAACTCACAGGAGAACGACCATAAGGTGCCCGAGGCAGCAATAGACCCTTGGAGACAAGTCGGCTGGAGGCCGATGTAATGAATCTCGACGCAATTTGAGTGTTCCATCGTCATTAGAAGGCCCTGAACGTTACAATTAACTATCATTTTTGCGTCGGATACGAAAATCTAGACTCACAGGCGAACGACCATAAGGTGCCCGAGGCAGCATTAGACCCTTGGAGGCAAGTCGGCTGGAGGACGATGTATTGGATCGCGACGCAATTTGAGTGTTCCATCGTCATTAGGAGGCCCTGAACGTTACAAGTAACTATCAGTTTTTCGTCGGATACGAAAATCTAGACTCACAGCAGACGAACCATTTGGTACCCGAGGCAGCAATATCCCCTTTAAGACAAATAGGCTGGAGGACAATGTATTGAATGCCGACGCATTTTGAGTCTTCTATCGTCATTAGGAGGCGCTGAACGTTACAATTAACTATCATTTTTGCGTCGGATACGAAAATCTAGACTCACAGGAGAACGACCATAAGGTGCCCGAGGCAGCAATAGACCCTTGGAGACAAGTCGGCTGGAGGACGATGTATTGAATCTCGACGCAATTTGAGAGTTCCATCGTCATTAGGCGGCCCTGAACGTTACAATTAACTATCATTTTGGCGTCCGATTTGTAAATCTAGACTTTCAAGAGAACGACCATAAAGTGCCCGAGGCAGCATTAGACCCTTGGAGACAAGTCGGCTGGAGGACGATGTATTGGATCGCGACGCAATTTGAGTGTTCCATCGTCATTAGGAGGCCCTGAATGTTACAATTAACTATCAGTTTTTCGTCGGATTCGAAAATCTAGACTCACAGCAGACGAACCATTTGGTGCCCGAGGCAGCAATATCCCCATGGAGACAAGTCGGCTGGAGGACGATGTATTGAATCTCGACGCAATTTGAGTCTTCTATCGTCATCAGGAGGCGCTGAACGTTACAATTCACTATCATTTTTGCGTCGGATTCGAAAATCTAGACTCACAGGAGAAAGATCATATTGTGCCCGAGACAGTAATATCCCCTTGGAGACAAGTCGGCTGGAGGACGATGTATTGAATCTCGACACAATTTGAGTGTTCCATCGTCATTAGAAGGCCCTGAACGTGACAATTAACTATCATTTTTGCGTCGGATTCGAAAATCTAGACTCACAGGAGAACGACCATAAGGTGCCCGAGGCAGCAATAGACCCTTGGAGACAAGTCGGCTGGATGCCGATGTATTGGATCTCCACGCAATTTGAGTGTTCCATCGTCATTAGAAGGCCCTGAACGTTACAATTAACTATCATTTTTGCGTCGGATTCGAAAATCTAGACTCACAGGAGATCGACCATAAGGTGCCCGAGGCAGCAATAGGCCCTTGGCGACAAGTCGGCTGGAGGCCGATGTATTGAGTCTCGACGCAATTTGAGTGTTCCATCGTCATTAGAAGGCCCTGAACGTTACAATTAACTATCATTTTTGCGTCGGATACGAAAATCTAGACTCACAGGAGAACGACCATAAGGTGCCCGAGGCAGCGATAGACCCTTGGAGACAAGTCGGCTGGAGGACGATGTATTGAATCTCGACGCAATTTGAGAGTTCCATCGTCATTAGGCGGCCCTGAACGTTACAATTAACTATCATTTTGGCGTCGGATTCGTAAATCTAGACTTACAAGAGAACTACCATAAAGTGCCCGAGGCAGCATTAGACCCTTGGAGACAAGTCGGCTGGAGGACGATGTATTGGATCGCGACGCAATTTGAGTGTTCCATCGTCATTAGAAGGCCCTGAACGTTACAACTAACTATCATTTTTGCGTCGGATTCGAAAATCTAGACTCACAGGAGAACGACCATAAGCTGCCCGAGGCAGCGATATCCCCTTGGAGACAAATCGGCTGGAGAACGATGTATTGAATCTCGACGCAATTTGAGTCTTCTATCGTCATTAGGAGGCGCTGAACGTTACAATTCACTATCATTTTTGCGTCGGATTCGAAAATCTAGACTCACAGGAGAAAGATCATATTGTGCCCGAGACAGTAATATCCCCTTGGAGACAAGTCGGCTGGAGGACGATGTATTGAATCTCGACGCAATTTGAGTGTTCCATCGTCATTAGAAGGCCCTGAACGTTACAATTAACTATCATTTTTGCGTCGGATTCGAAAATCTAGACTCACAGGAGAACGACCATAAGGTGCCCGAGGCAGCAATAGACCCTTGGAGACAAGTCGGCTGGATGCCGATGTATTGGATCTCGACGCAATTTGAGTGTTCCATCGTCATTAGAAGGCCCTGAACGTTACAATTAACTATCATTTTTGCGTCGGATTCGATAATCTAAACTCACAGGGGAACGACCATACGGTGCCCGAGGCATCTATTGACCCTTGGAGACAAGTCGGTTGGACGACGATGTATTGGATCGCGACGCAAAATGAGTGTTCCATCGTCATTAGGAGGCCCTGAATGTTATAATTAACTATCATTTTTGCGTCGGATTCGATAATCTAAACTCACAGGAGAACGACCATAAGGTGCCCGAGGCAGCAATAGACCCTTGGAGACAAGTCGGCTGGTGGCCGATGTATTGAATCTCGACGCAATTTGAGTGTTCCATCGTCATTACAAGGCCCTGAACGTTACAATTAACTATCATTTTTGCGTCGGATACGAAAATCTAGACTCACAGGAGAACGACCATAAAGTGCCCGAGCAGCATTAGAGTCTTGGAGACAAGTCGGCTGGAGGACGATGTATTGGATCGCGACGCAATTTGAGTGTTCCATCGTCATTAGGAGGCCCTGAATGTTACAATTAACTATCAGTTTTTCGTCGGATTCGAAAATCTAGACTCACAGCAGACGAACCATTTGGTGCCCGAGGCAGCAATAACCCCATGGAGACAAGTCGGCTGGAGGACGATGTATTGAATCTCGACGCAATTTGAGTCTTCTATCGTCATTAGGAGGTGCTGAACGTTACAATTCACTATCATTTTTGCGTCGGATTCGAGAATCTAGACTCACAGGAGAAGGATCATATTGTGCCCGAGACAGCAATATCCCCTTGGAGACAAGTGGGCTGGAGGACGATGTATTGAATCTCGACGCAATTTGAGTGTCCGATCGTCATTAGGAGGCCCTAAACGTTACAATTAACTATCATTTTTGCGTCGGATTCGATAATCTAAACTCACAGGGGAACGACCATACGGTGCCCGAGGCAGCTATTGACCCTTGGAGACAAGTCGGTTGGAGGGCGATGTGTTGGATCGCGACGCAAAATGAGTGTTCCATCGTCATTAGGAGGCCCTGAACGTTACAATTAACTATAATTTTTGCGTCGGATTCGATAATATAAACTCACAGGAGAACGACCATAAGGTGCCCGAGGCAGCAATAGACCCTTGGAGACAAGTCGGCTGGAGGCCGATGTAATGAATCTCGACGCAATTTGAGTGTTCCATCGTCATTAGAAGGCCCTGAACGTTACAATTAACTATCATTTTTGCGTCGGATACGAAAATCTAGACTCACAGGCGAACGACCATAAGGTGCCCTAGGCAGCAATAGACCCTTGGAGACAAGTCGGCTGGAGGACGATGTATTGAATCTCGACGCAATTTGAGAGTTCCATCGTCATTAGGCGGCCCTGAACGTTACAATTAACTATCATTTTGGCGTCGGATTCGTAAATCTAGACTTACAAGAGAACGACCATAAAGTGCCCGAGGCAGCATTAGACCCTTGGAGGCAAGTCGGCTGGAGGACGATGTATTGGATCGCGACGCAATTTGAGTGTTCCATCGTCATTAGGAGGCCCTGAACGTTACAAGTAACTATCAGTTTTTCGTCGGATACGAAAATCTAGACTCACAGCAGACGAACCATTTGGTGCCCGAGGCAGCAATATCCCCTTTAAGACAAATAGGCTGGAGGACGATGTATTGAATGCCGACGCATTTTGAGTCTTCTATCGTCATTAGGAGGCGCTGAACGTTACAATTAACTATCATTTTTGCGTCGGATACGAAAATCTAGACTCACAGGAGAACGACCATAAGGTGCCCGACTCACAGCAGACGAACCATTTGGTGCCCGAGGCAGCAATATCCCCATGGAGACAAGTCGGCTGGAGGACGATGTATTGAATCTCGACGCAATTTGAGTCTTCTATCGTCATTAGGAGGCGCTGAACGTTACAATTCACTATCATTTTTGCGTCGGATTCGAAAATCTAGACTCACAGGAGAAAGATCTTATTGTGCCCGAGACAGTAATATCCCCTTGGAGACAAGTCGGCTGGAGGACGATGTATTGAATCTCGACACAATTTGAGTGTTCCATCGTCATTAGAAGGCCCTGAACGTTACAATTAACTATCATTTTTGCGTCGGATTCGAAAATCTAGACTCACAGGAGAACGACCATAAGGTGCCCGAGGCAGCAATAGACCCTTGGAGACAAGTCGGCTGGATGCCGATGAATTGGATCTCGACGCAATTTGAGTGTTCCATCGTCATTAGAAGGCCCTGAACGTTACAATTAACTATCATTTTTGCGTCGGATTCGAAAATCTAGACTCACAGGAGATCGACCATAAGGTGCCCGAGGCAGCAATAGACCCTTGGCGACAAGTCGGCTGGAGGCCGATGTATTGAATCTCGACGCAATTTGAGTGTTCCATCGTCATTAGAAGGCCCTGAACGTTGCAATTAACTATCATTTTTGCGTCGGATACGAAAATCTAGACTCACAGGAGAACGACCATAAGGTGCCCGAGGCAGCGATAGACCCTTGGAGACAAGTCGGCTGGAGGACGATGTATTGAATCTCGACGCAATTTGAGAGTTCCATCGTCATTAGGCGGCCCTGAACGTTACAATTAACTATCATTTTGGCGTCGGATTCGTAAATCTAGACTTACAAGAGAACTACCATAAAGTTCCCGAGGCAGCATTAGACCCTTGGAGACAAGTCGGCTGGAGGACGATGTATTGGATCGCGACGCAATTTGAGTGTTCCATCGTCATTAGGAGTCCCTGAATGTTACAATTAACTATCAGTTTTTCGTCGGATACGAAAATCTAGACTCACAGCAGACGAACCATTTGGTGCCCGAGGCAGCAATATCCCCTTGGAGACAAGTCGGCTGGAGGCCGATGTATTGAATCTCGACGCAATTTGAGTGTTCCATCGTCATTACAAGGCCCTGAACTTTACAATTAACTAACATTTTTCCGTCGGATTCGATAATCTAAACTCACAGGAGAACGACCATACGGTGCCCGAGGCAGCAACAGACCCTTGGAGACAAGTCGGCTGGAGGACGATGTATTGAATCTCGACGCAATTTGAGTGTTCCATCGTCATTACAAGGCCCTGAACGTTACAATTAACTATCATTTTGGCGTCGGTTTCGTAAATCTAGACTTACAAGAGAACTACCATAAAGTTCCCGAGGCAGCATTAGACCCTTGGAGACAAGTCGGCTGGAGGACGATGTATTGGATCGCGACGCAATTTGAGTGTTCCATCGTCATTAGGAGTCCCTGAATGTTACAATTAACTATCAGTTTTTCGTCGGATACGAAAATCTAGACTCACAGCAGACGAACCATTTGGTGCCCGAGGCAGCAATATCCCCTTGGAGACAAGTCGGCTGGAGGCCGATGTATTGAATCTCGACGCAATTTGAGTGTTCCATCGTCATTACAAGGCCCTGAACTTTACAATTAACTAACATTTTTCCGTCGGATTAGAAAATCTAGACTCACAGGAGAACGACCATAAGGTGCCCGAGGCAGCAATAGATCCTTGGAGACAAGTCGGCTGGATGACGATGTATTGGATCGCGACGCAATTTGAGTCTTCTATCGTCATTAGGAGGCTCTGAACGTTACAATTCACTATCATTTTTGCGTCGGATTCGTAAATCTAGACTCACAGGAGAAAGATCATATTGTGCCCGAGACAGCAATATCCCCGTGGAGACAAGTCGGCTGGAGGACGATGTATTGAATCTCGACGCAATTTGAGTGTGCCATCGTCATTAGAAGGCCCTGAACGTATTAATGAACTATGATTTTTGCGTCGGATTCGAAAATCTAGACTCACATGGGAACGACCATACGGTGCCCGAGGCAGCTATTGACCCTTGGAGACAAGTCGGTTGGAGGACGATGTATTGGATCGCGACGCAAAATGAGTGTTCCATCGTCATTAGGAGGCCCTGAATGTTACAATTAACTATCAGTTTTTCGTCGGATTTGAAAATCTAAACTCACAGGAGAACGACCATAAGGTGCCCGAGGCAGCAATAGACCGTTGGAGACAAGTCGGCTGGAGGCCGATGTATTGAATCTCGACGCAATTTGAGTGTTCCATCGTCATTAGAAGGCCCTGAACGTTACAATTAACTATCATTTTTGCGTCGGATACGAAAATCTAGACTCACAGGAGAACGACCATAAGGTGCCCGAGGCAGCAATAGACCCTTGGAGACAAGTCGGCTGGAGGACGATGTATTGAATCTCGACGCAATTTGAGAGATCCATCGTCATTAGGCGGCCCTGAACGTTACAATTAACTATCATTTTGGCGTCGGATTCGTAAATCTAGACTTACAAGAGAACGACCATAAAGTGCCCGAGGCAGCATTAGACCCTTGGAGGCAAGTCGGCTGGAGGACGATGTATTGGATCGCGACGCAATTTGAGTGTTCCATCGTCATTAGGAGGCCCTGAACGTTACAAGTAACTATCAGTTTTTCGTCGGATACGAAAATCTAGACTCACAGCAGACGAACCATTTGGTGCCCGAGGCAGCAATATCCCCTTTAAGACAAATAGGCTGGAGGACGATGTATTGAATGCCGACGCATTTTGAGTCTTCTATCGTCATTAGGAGGCGCTGAACGTTACAATTAACTATCATTTTTGCGTCGGATACGAAAATCTAGACTCACAGGAGAACGACCATAAGGTGCCCGAGGCAGCAATAGACCCTTGGAGACAAGTCGGCTGGAGGACGATGTATTGAATCTCGACGCAATTTGAGAGTTCCATCGTCATTAGGCGGCCCTGAACGTTACAATTAACTATCATTTTGGCGTCCGATTTGTAAATCTAGACTTTCAAGAGAACGACCATAAAGTGCCCGAGGCAGCATTAGACCCTTGGAGACAAGTCGGCTGGAGGACGATGTATTGGATCGCGAAGCAATTTGAGTGTTCCATCGTCATTAGGAGGCCCTGAATGTTACAATTAACTATCAGTTTTTCGTCGGATTCGAAAATCTAGACTCACAGCAGACGAACCATTTGGTGCCCGAGGCAGCAATATCCCCATGGAGACAAGTCGGCTGGAGGACGATGTATTGAATCTCGACACAATTTGAGTGTTCCATCGTCATTAGAAGGCCCTGAACGTTACAATTAACTATCATTTTTGCGTCGGATTCGAAAATCTAGACTCACAGGAGAACGACCATAAGGTGCCCGAGGCAGCAATAGACCCTTGGAGACAAGTCGGCTGGATGCCGATGTATTGGATCTCGACGCAATTTGAGTGTTCCATCGTCATTAGAAGGCCCTGAACGTTACAATTAACTATCATTTTTGCGTCGGATTCGAAAATCTAGACTCACAGGAGATCGACCATAAGGTGCCCGAGGCAGCAATAGACCCTTGGCGACAAGTCGGCTGGAGGCCGATGTATTGAATCTCGACGCAATTTGAGTGTTCCATCGTCATTAGAAGGCCCTGAACGTTACAATTAACTATCATTTTTGCGTCGGATACGAAAATCTAGACTCACAGGAGAACGACCATAAGGTGCCCGAGGCAGCGATAGACCCTTGGAGACAAGTCGGCTGGAGGACGATGTATTGAATCTCGACGCAATTTGAGAGTTCCATCGTCATTAGGCGGCCCTGAACGTTACAATTAACTATCATTTTGGCGTCGGATTCGTAAATCTAGACTTACAAGAGAACTACCATAAAGTTCCCGAGGCAGCATTAGACCCTTGGAGACAAGTCGGCTGGAGGACGATGTATTGGATCGCGACGCAATTTGAGTGTTCCATCGTCATTAGGAGTCCCTGAATGTTACAATTAACTATCAGTTTTTCGTCGGATACGAAAATCTAGACTCACAGCAGACGAACCATTTGGTGCCCGAGGCAGCAATATCCCCTTGGAGACAAGTCGGCTGGAGGCCGATGTATTGAATCTCGACGCAATTTGAGTGTTCCATCGTCATTACAAGGCCCTGAACTTTACAATTAACTAACATTTTTCCGTCGGATTCGATAATCTAAACTCACAGGAGAACGACCATACGGTGCCCGAGGCAGCAACAGACCCTTGGAGACAAGTCGGCTGGAGGACGATGTATTGAATCTCGACGCAATTTGAGTGTGCCATCGTCATTAGAAGGCCCTGAACGTATTAATGAACTATGATTTTTGCGTCGGATTCGAAAATCTAGACTCACATGGGAACGACCATACGGTGCCCGAGGCAGCTATTGACCCTTGGAGACAAGTCGGTTGGAGGACGATGTATTGGATCGCGACGCAAAATGAGTGTTCCATCGTCATTAGGAGGCCCTGAATGTTACAATTAACTCTCAGTTTTTCGTCGGATTTGAAAATCTAAACTCACAGGAGAACGACCATAAGGTGCCCGAGGCAGCAATAGACCGTTGGAGACAAGTCGGCTGGAGGCCGATGTATTGAATCTCGACGCAATTTGAGTGTTCCATCGTCATTACAAGGCCCTGAACCTTACAATTAACTATCAGTTTCGCGTCGGATTCGAAAATCTAATCACAAGAGAAGTTCATACGGTGCTCGAGACAACAATATACCCCTTGGAGACAAATCGGCTGGAGGACGATGTATTGAATCTCGACGCTATTTGAGTCTTCTATCGTCATTAGGAGGCGCTGAACGTTACAATTCACTATCATTTTTGCGTCGGATTCGAAAATCTAGACTCACAGGAGAACGACCATAAGGTGCCCGAGGCAGAAATAGACCCTTGGTGACAAGTCGGCTGGAGGCCGATGTATTGAATCTCGACGCAATTTGAGTGTTCCATCGTCATTAGAAGGCCCTGAACGTTACAATTAACTATCATTTTTGCGTCGGATTCGAAAATCTAGACTCACAGGAGAACGACCATAAGGTGCCCGAGGCAGCAATAGACCCTTGAAGACAAGTCGGCTGGATGCCGATGTATTGGATCTCGACGCAATTTGAGTGTTCCAGAGTCATTAGAAGGCCCTGAACGTTACAATTAACTATCATTTTTGCGTCGGATTCGAAAATCTAGACTCACAGGAGATCGACCATAAGGTGCCCGAGGCAGCAATAGACCCTTGGTGACAAGTCGGCTGGAGGCCGATGTATTGAATCTCGACGCAATTTGAGTGTTCCATCGTCATTAGAAGGCCCTGAACGTTACAATTAACTATCATTTTTGCGTCGGATACGAAAATCTAGACTCACAGGAGAACGACCATAAGGTGCCCGAGGCAGCGATAGACCCTTGGAGACAAGTCGGCTGGAGGACGATGTATTGAATCTCGACGCAATTTGAGAGTTCCATCGTCATTAGGCGGCCCTGAACGTTACAATTAACTGTCATTTTGGCGTCTGATTCGTAAATCTAGACTTACAAGAGAACGACCATAAAGTGCCCGAGGCAGCATTAGACCCTTGGAGACAAGTCGGCTGGAGGACGATGTATTGGATCGCGACGCAATTTGAGTGTTCCATCGTCATTAGGAGTCGCTGAATGTTACAATTAACTATCATTTTTGCGTCGGATTCGAAAATCTAGACTCACAGGAGAACGACCATGTGGTGCCCGAGGCAGCGATATCCCCTTGGAGACAAGTCAGCTGGAGGCCGATGTATTGAATCTCGACGCAATTTGAGTGTTCCATCGTCATTACAAGGCCCTGAACCTTACAATTAACTATCAGTTTCGCGTCGGATTTGAAAATCTACTCACAGGAGAAGTTCATACGGTGCTCGAGACAGCAATATACCCCTTGGAGACAAATCGGCTGGAGGACGATGTATTGAATCTCGACGCAATTTGAGTCTTCTATCGTCATTAGGAGGCGCTGAACGTTACAATTCACTATCATTTTTGCGTCGGATTCGAAAATCTAGACTCACAGGAGAAAGATCATATTGTGCCCGAGACAGTAATATCCCCTTGGAGACAAGTCGGCTGGAGGACGATGTATTGAATCTCGACGCAATTTGAGTGTTCCATCGTCATTAGAAGGCCCTGAACGTTACAATTAACTATCATTTTTGCGTCGGATTCGAAAATCTAGACTCACAGGAGAACGACCATAAGGTGCCCGAGGCAGCAATTGACCCTTGGAGACAAGTCGGCTGGATGCCGATGTATTGGATCTCGACGCAATTTGAGTGTTCCATCGTCATTAGGAGGCCCTGAACGTTACAATTAACTATCATTTTTGGGTCGGATTCGAAAATCTAGAATCACAGGAGAACGACCATAAGGTGCCGGAGGCAGCTATAGACCCTTGGTGACAAGTCGGATGGAGGCCGATGTATTGAATCTCGACGCAATTTGAGTGTTCCATCGTCATTAGAAGGCCCTGAACGTTACAATTAACTACCATTTTTGCGTCGGATACGAAAATCTAGACTCACAGGAGAACGACCATAAGGTGCCCGAGGCAGCAATAGACCCTTGGAGACAAGTCGGCTGGAGGACGATGTATTGAATCTCGACGCAATTTGAGAGTTCCATCGTCATTAGGCGGCCCTGAACGTTACAATTAACTATCATTTTGGCGTCGGAATCGTAAATCTAGACTTACAAGAGAACGACTATAAAGTGCCCGAGGCAGCATTAGACCCTTGGAGACAAGTCGGCTGGAGGACGATGTATTGGATCGCGACGCAATTTGAGTGTTCCATCGTCATTAGGAGGCCCTGAATGTTACAATTAACTATCAGTTTTTCGTCGGATACGAAAATCTAGACTCACAGCAGACGAACCATTTGGTGCCCGAGGCAGCAATATCCCCTTGGAGACAAATAGGCTGGAGGACGATGTATTGAATGCCGACGCATTTTGAGTCTTCTATCGTCATTAGGAGGCGCTGAACGTTACAATTAACTATGATTTTTGCGTCGGATTCGAAAATCTAGACTCACATGAGAAGCATCATATTGTGCCCGAGACAAGTCGGCTGGAGGACGATGTATTGAATCTCGACGCAATTTGAGTGTTCCATCGTCATTAGAAGGCCCTGAACGTTACAATTAACTATCATTTTTGCGTCGGATTCGAAAATCTAGACTCACAGGAGAACGACCATAACGTGCCCGAGGCACCAATAGACCCTTGGAGACAAGTCGGCTGGAGGACGATGTATTGGATCGCGATGCAATTTGAGTCTTCTATCGTCATTAGGAGGCGCTGAACGTTACAATTCACTATCATTTTTGCGTCGGATTCGAAAATCTAGACTCACAGGGGAAGGACCATGTGGTGCCCGAGGCAGCGATATCCCCTTGGAGACAAGTCGGCTGGAGGCCGATGTATTGAATCTCGACGCAATTTGAGTGTTCCATCGTCATTACAAAGCCCTGAACCTTACAATTAACTATCAGTTTCGCGTCGGATTCGAAAATCTAAACTCACAGGAGAACGACCGTAAGGTGCCCGAGGCAACAATAGACCGTTGGAGACAAGTCGGCTCGAGGCCGATGTATTGAATCTCGACGCAATTTGAGTGTTCCATCGTCATTAAAAGGCCCTGAACTTTACAATTAACTATCAGTTTCGCGTCGGATTCGAAAATCTACTCACAGGAGAAGTTCATACGGTGCTCGAGACAGCAATATACCCCTTGGAGACAAATCGGCTGGAGGACGATGTATTGAATGCCGACTCAATTTGAGTCTTCTATCGTCATTAGGAGGCGCTGAACGTTACAATTCACTATCATTTTTGCGTCGGATTCGAAAATCTACACTCACAGGAGAAAGATCATATTGTGCCCGAGACAGCAATATCCCCTTCGAGACAAGTCGGCTGGATGACGATGTATTGAATCTCGACGCAATTTGAGTGTTCCATCGGCTTTAGGAGGCCCTGAACGTTAAAATTAACTATCATTTTTCCGTCGGATTCGATAATCTAAACTCACAGGAGAACGACCATACGGTGCCCGAGGCAGCAACAGACCCTTGGAGACAAGTCGGCTGGAGGACGATGTATTGAATCTCGACGCAATTTGAGTGTTCCATCGTCATTACAAGGCCCTGAACGTTACAATTAACTATCATTTTTGCGTCGGATTCGAAAATCTAGACTCTCAGGAGAACGACCATAAGGTGCCCGAGGCAGCAATAGACCCTTGGAGACATGTCGGCTGGAGGACGATGTATTGGATCGCGACGCAATTTGAGTCTTCTATCGTCATTAGGAGGCGCTGAACGTTACAATTCACTATCATTTTTGCGTCGGAACGAAAATCTAGACTCACAGGAGAAAGATCATATTGTGCCCGAGACAGCAATATCCCCTTGGAGAAAAGTCGGCTGGAGGACGATGTATTGAATCTCGACGCAATTTGAGTGTTCCATCGTCATTAGAAGGCCCTGAACGTTACAATTAACTATGATTTTTGCGTCGGATTCGAAAATCTAGACTCACAGGGGAACGACCATACGGTTCCCGAGGCAGCTATTGACCCTTGGAGAGAAGTCGGTTGGAGGACGATGTATTGGATCGCGACGAAAAATGAGTGTTCCATCGTCATTAGGAGGCCCTGAATGTTACAATTAACTATCAGTTTTTCGTCGGATTCGAAAATCTAAACTCACAGGAGAACGACCATAAGGTGCCCGAGGCAGCAATAGACCGTTGGAGACAAGTCGGCTGGAGGCCGGTGTATTGAATCTCGACGCAATTTGAGTGTTCCATCGTCATTACAAGGCCCTGAACCTTACAATTAACTATCAGTTTCGCGTCGGATTCGAAAATCTACTCACAGGAGAAGTTCATACGGTGCTCGAGACAAATCGGCTGGAGGCCGATGTATTGAATGCCGACGCAATTTGAGTCTTCTATCGTCATTAGGAGGCGGTGAACGTAACAATTCACTATCATTTTTGCGTCGGATTCGAAAATCTAGACTCACAGGAGAAAGATCATATTGTGCCCGAGACAGCAATATCCCCTTGGAGACAAGTCGGCTGGAGGACGATGTATTGAATCTCGACACAATTTGCGTGTTCCATCGTCATTAGAAGGCCCTGAACGTTACAATTAACTATCATTTTTGCGTCGGATTCGAAAATCTAGACTCACAGGAGAACGACCATAAGGTGCCCGAGGCAGCAATAGACCCTTGGAGACAAGTCGGCTGGAGGCCGATGTATTGAATCTCGACGCAATTTGAGTGTTCCATCGGCATTAGGAGGCCCTGAACGTTAAAATTAACTATCATGTTTGCGTCGGATTCGATAATCCAAACTCACAGGAGAACGACCAAACGGTGCCCGAGGCAGCAACAGACCCTCGGAGACAAGTCGGCTGGAGGACGATGTATTGAATCTCGACGCAATTTGAGTGTTCCATCGTCATTACAAGGCCCTGAACGTTACAATTAAGTATCATTTTTGCGTCGGATTCGAAAATCTAGACTCACAGGAGAACGACCATAAGGTGCCCGAGGCAGCAATAGACCCTTGGAGACAAGTCGGCTGGAGGACCATGTATTGGATCACGACGCAATTTGAGTCTTCTATCGTCATTAGGAGGCGCTGAACGTTTCAATTGACTATCATTTTTGCGTCGGATTCGAAAATCTAGACTCACAGGAGAAGGACCATGTGGTGCCCGAGGCAGCGATATCCCCTTGGAGACAAGTCGGCTGGTGGCCGATGTATTGAATCTCGACGCAATTTGAGTGTTCCATCGTCATTACAAAGCCCTGAACCTTGAATTAACTATCACTTTCGCGTCGGATTCGAAATTCTACTCACAGGAGAAGTTCATACGGTGCTCGAGACAGCAATATACCCCTTGGAGACAAATCGGCTGGAGGACGATGTATCGAATCTCGACGCAATTTGAGTCTTCTGTCGTCATTAGGAGGCGCTGAACGTTACATTTCACTATCACTTTTGCGTCGGATTCGAAAATCTAGACTCACAGGAGAAAGATCATATTGTGCCCGAGACAGCAATATCCCCTTGGAGACAAGTCGGCTGGAGGACGATGTATTGAATCTCGACGCAATTTGCGTGTTCCATCGTCATTAGAAGGCCCTGAACGTTACAATTCACTATCATTTTTGCGTCGGATTCGAAAATCTAGACTCACAGGAGAAAGATCATATTGTGCCCGAGACAGCAATAGACCCTTGGAGACAAGTCGGCTGGAGGACGATGTATTTAATCTCGACGCAATTTGAGAGTTCCATCGTCATTAGGCGGCCCTGAACGTTACAATTAACTATCATTTTGGCGTCGGATTCGTAAATCTAGACTTACAAGAGAACGACCATAAAGTGCCCGAGGCAGCATTAGACCCTTGGAAACAAGTCGGCTGGAGGACGATGTATTGGATCGCGACGCAATTTGAGTGTTCCATCGTCATTAGGAGGCCCTGAATGTTACAAGTAACTATCAGTTTTTCGTCGTATTCGAAAATCTAGACCCACAGCAGACGAATCATTTGGTGCCCGAGGCAGCAATATCCCCTTGGAGACAAATCGGCTGGAGGACGATGTATTGAATCTCCACGCAATTTGAGTGTTCCATCGGCATTAGGAGGCCCTGAACGTTAAAATTACTATCATGTTTGCGTCGGATTCGATAATCTAAACTCACAGGAGAACGACCATACGGTGCCCGAGGCAGCAACAGACCCTTGGAGACAAGTCGGCTGGAGGACGATGTATTGAATCTCGACGCAATTTGAGTGTTCCATCCTCATTACAAGGCCCTGAACGTTACAATTAACTATCATTTTTGCGTCGGATTCGAAAATCTAGACTCACAGGAGAACGACCATAAGGTGCCCGAGGCAGCAATAGAACCTTGGAGACAAGTCGGCTGGAGGACGATGTATTAGATCGCGACGCAATTTGAGTCTTCTATCGTCATTAGGAGGCGCTGAACGTTTCAATTCACTATCATTTTTGCGTCGGATTCGAAAATCTAGACTCACAGGAGAAGGACCATGTGGTGCCCGAGGCAGCGATATCCCCTTGGAGACAAGTCTGCTGGAGGACGATGTATTGAATCTCGACGCAATTTGAGTGTTCCATCGTCATTAGAAGGCCCTGAACGTTACAATTAACTATGATTTTTCGTCGGATTCGAAAATCTAGACTCACTGGGGAACGACCATACGGTGCCCGAGGCAGCTATTGACCCTTGGAGACAAGTCGGTTGCAGGACGATGTATTGGATCGCGACGCAATTTGAGTGTTCCATAGTCATTACAAAGCCCTGAACCTTCAATTAACTATCACTTTCGCGTCGGATTCGAAAATCTAAACTCACAGGAGAACGACCATAAGGTGCCCGAGGCAGAAATAGAGCGTTTGAGACAAGTCGGCTGCAGGCCGATGTATTGAATCTCGACGCAATTTGAGTGTTCCATCGTCATTACAAGGCCCTGAACCATACAATTAACTATCAGTTTCGCGTCGGATTCGAAAATCTACTCACAGGAGACGTTCATACGGTGCTCGAGACAACAATATACCCCTTGGAGACAAATCGGCTGGAGGACGATGTATCGAATCTCGACGCAATTTGAGTCTTCTGTCGTCATTAGGAGGCGCTGAACGTTACATTTCACTATCACTTTTGCGTCGGATTCGAAAATCTAGACTCACAGGAGAAAGATCATATTGTGACCGAGACAGCAATATCCCCTTGGAGACAAGTCGCCAGGAGGACGATGTATTGAATCTCGACGCAATTTGAATGTTCCATCGTCATTAGAAGTCCCTGAACGTTACAATTAACTATCATTTTTGCGTCGGATTCGAAAATCTAGACTCACAGGAGAACGACCATAAGGTGCCCGAGGCAGCAATAGACCCTTGGAGACAAGTCGGCTGGAGGCCGATGTATTGAATCTCGACGCAATTTGAGTGTTCCATCGGCAATAGGAGGCCCTGAACGTTAAAATTAACTATCATTTTTCCGTCGGATTCGGTAATCTAAACTCACAGGAGAACGACCATACGGTGCCCGACGCAGCAACAGACCCTTGGAGACAAGTCGGCTGGAGGACGATGTATTGAATCTCGACGCAATTTGAGTGTTCCATCGTCATTACGAGGCCCTGAACGTTACAATTAACTATCATTTTTGCGTCGGATTCGAAAATCTAGACTCACAGGAGAACGACCATAAGGTGCCCGAGGCAGCAATAGACCCTTGGAGACAAGTCGGCTGGAGGACGATGTATTGGATCTCGACGCAATTTGAGTGTTCCATCGTCATTAGGCGGCCCTGAACGTTACAATTAACTATCATTTTGGCGTCGGATTCGTAAATCTAGACTTACAAGAGAACGACCATAAAGTGCCCGAGGCAGCATTAGACCCTTGGAGACAAGTCGGCTGGAGGACGATGTATTGGATCTCGACGCAATTTGAGTGTTCCATCGTCATTAGAAGGCCCTGAACGTTACAATTAACTATCATTTTTGCGTCGGATTCGAAAATCTAGACTCACAGGAGAACGACCATAAGGTGCCCGAGGCAGCAATAGACCCTTGGAGACAAGTCGGCTGGAGGCCGATGTATTGAATCTCGACGCAATTTGAGTGTTCCATCGTCATTACAAAGCCCTGAACCTTCAATTAACCATCAGTTTCGCGTCGGATTCGAAAATCTACTCACAGGAGAAGTTCATATGGTGCTCGAGACAGCAATATACCCCTTGGAGACAAATCGGCTGGAGGACGATGTATTGAATCTCGACGCAATATGAGTGTTCCATCGTCATTACATGGCCCTGAACGTTACAATTAACTATCATATTTGCGTCGGATTCGAAAATCTAGACTCACAGGAGAACGACCATAAGGTGCCCGAGGCAGCAATAGACCCTTGGAGACAAGTCGGCTGGAGGACGATGTATTGGATCGCGACGCAATTTGAGTCTTCTATCGTCATTAGGAGGCGCTGAACATTTCAATTAACTATCATTTTTGCGTCGGATTCGAAAATCTAGACTCACAGGAGAACTACCATAAGGTGCCCGAGGCAGCAACAGACCCTTGGAGACAAGTCGGCTGGAGGCCGATGTATTGAATCTCGACGCAATTTGTGTGTTCCATCGTCATTAGAAGGCCCTGAACGTTACAATTAACTATCATTTTTGCGTCGGATACGAAAATCTAGACTCACAGGAGAACGACCATAAGGTGCCCGAGGCAGCAATAGACCCTTGGAGAAAAGTCGGCTGGAGGACGATGTATTGAATCTCGACGCAATTTGAGAGTTCCATCGTCATTAGGCGGCCCTGAACGTTACAATTAACTATCATTTTGGAGTCGGATTCGTAAATCTAGACCTACAAGAGAACGACCATAAAGTGCCCGAGGCAGCATTAGACCCTTGGAGACAAGTCGGCTGGAGGACGATGTATTGGATCGCGACGCAATTTGAGTCTTCTATCATCATTAGGAGGCGCTGAACGTTTCAATTCACTAACATTTTTGCGTCGGATTCGAAAATCTAGACTCACAGGAGAAGGACCATGTGGTGCCCGAGGCAGCACTATCCCCATGGAGACAAGTCGGCTGGAGGCCGATGTATTGAATCTCGACGCAATATGAGTGTTCCATCGTCATTACAAGGCCCTGAACCTTACAATTAACTATCAGTTTCGCGTCGGATTCGAAAATCTACTCACAGGAGAAGTTCATACGGTGCTCGAGACAGCGATATACCCCTTGGAGACAAATCGGCTGGAGGACGATGTATTGAATCTCGACGCAAGTTGAGTCTTCTATCGTCATTAGGAGGCGCTGAACGTTACAATTCACTATCATTTTTGCGTCGGATTCGAAAATCTAGACTCACAGGAGAAAGATCATATTGTGCCCGAGACAGCAATATCCCCTTGGAGACAAGTCGGCTGGAGGCCGATGTATTGAATCTCGACGCAAATTGAGTGTTCCATCGTCATTAGAAGGCTCTGAACGTTACAATTAACTATGATTTTTGCGTCGGATTCGAAAATCTAGACTCACAGGAGAACGACCATAAGGTGCCCGAGGCAGCAATAGACCCTTGGAGACAAGTCGGCTGGAGGACGATGTATTGAATCTCGACGCAATTTGAGTGTTCCATCGTCATTAGAAGGCCCTGAACGTTACAATTAACTATCATTTTTGCGTCGGATTCGAAAATCTAGACTCACAGGAGAACGACCATAAGGTGCCCGAGGCAGCAATAGACCCTTGGAGACAAGTCGGCTGGAGGCCGATGTATTGAATCTCGACGCAATTTGAGTGTTCCATCGTCATTACAAAGCCCTGAACCTTCAATTAACCATCAGTTTCGCGTCGGATTCGAAAATCTACTCACAGGAGAAGTTCATATGGTGCTCGAGACAGCAATATACCCCTTGGAGACAAATCGGTTGGAGGACGATGTATTGAATCTCGACGCAATTTGAGTGTTCCATCGTCATTAGGAGGCCCTGAATGTTACAATTAACTATCAGTTTTTCGTCTGATTCGAAAATATAGACTCACAGCAGACGAACCATTTGGTGCCCGAGGCAGCAATATCCCCTTGGAGACAAATCGGCTGGAGGACGATGTATTGAATGCCGACGCATTTTGAGTCTTCTATCCTCATTAGGAGGCGCTGAACGTTACAATTAACTATCATTTTTGCGTCGGATTCGAAAATCTAGACTCACAGGAGAAAGATCATATTGTGCCCGAGACAGCAATATCCCCTTGGAGACAAGTCGGCTGGAGGACGATGTATTGAATCTCGACGCAATTTGAGTGTTCCATCGTCATTAGAAGGCCCTGAACGTTACAATTAACTATCATTTTGGCGTCGGATTCGTAAATCTAGACTTACAAGAGAACGACCATAAAGTGCCCGAGGCAGCAATAGACCCTTGGTGACAAGTCGGCTGGAGGCCGATGTATTGAATCGCGACGCAATTTGAGTGTTCCATCGTCATTAGAAGGCCCTGAACGTTACAATTAACTATGATTTATGCGTCAGATTCGAAAATCTGGACTCACAGGAGAACGACCATATGGTGCCCGAGGCAGCAATAGACCCTTGGAGACAAGTCGGCTGGAGGGTGACGTATTGGATCTCGACGCAATTTGAGTGTTTCATCGTCATTAGAAGGCCCTGAACGTTACAATTAACTATCATTTTTGCGTCGGATTCGAAAATCTAGACTCACAGGAGAAGGACCATGTGGTGCCCGAGGCAGCGATATCCCTTTGGAGACAAGTTGGCTGGAGGCCGATGTATTGAATCTCGACGCAATTTGAGTGTTCCATCGTCATTAGAAGGCCCTGAACGTTACAATTAACTATCATTTTTGCGTCGGATTCGAAAATCTAGACTCACAGGAGAAGGATCATATTGTGCCCGAGACAGCAATATCCCCATGGAGACAAGTCGGCTGGAGGACGATGTATTGAATCTCGACGCAATTTGAGTGTCCCATCGTCATTAGGAGGCCCTAAACGTTACAATTAACTATCATTTTTTCGTAGGATTCGATAATCTAACCTCACAGGGGAACGACCATACCGTGCCCGAGGCAGCTATTGACCCTTGGAGACAAGTCGGTTGGAGGACGATGTATTGAATCTCGACGCATTATGAGTGTTCCATCGTCATTACAAGGCCCTGAACCTTACAATTAACTATCAGATTCGCGTCGGATTCGAAAATCTACTCACATGAGAAGTTCATACGGTGCTCGAGACAGCAATATACCACTTGGAGACAAATCGGCTGGAGGACGATGTATTGAATCTCGACGCAATTTGAGTCTTCTATCGTCATTAGGAGGCGCTGAACGTTACAATTCATTATCATTTTTGCGTCGGATTCGAAAATCTAGACTCACAGGAGAAAGATCATATTGTGCCCGAGACAGCAATATCCCCTTGGAGACAAGTCGGCTGGAGGACGATATATTGAATCTCGACGCAATTTGAGTGTTCCATCGTCATTAGAAGGCCCTGAACGTTACAATTAACTATCATTTTTGCGTCGGATTCGAAAATCTAGACTCACAGGAGAACGACCATAAGGTGCCCGAGGCAGCAATAGACCCTTGGAGACAAGGCGGCTGGAGGCCGATGTATTGAATCTCGACGCAATTTGAGTGTTCCATCGTCATTACAAGGCCCTGAACCTTACAATTAACTATCATTTTTGCGTCGGATTCGAAAATCTAGACTCACAGGAGAACGACCATAAGGTGCCCGAGGCAGCAATAGACCCATGGAGACAAGTCGGCTGGAGGACGATGTATTGGATCGCGACGCAATTTGAGTCTTCTATCGTCATTAGGAGCCGCTGAACGTTTCAATTAACTATCATTTTTGCGTCGGATTCGAAAAATCTAGACTCACAGGACAACTACCATAAGGTGCCCGAGGCAGCAATAGACCCTTAGTGACAAGTCGGCTGGAGGCCGATGTATTGAATCTCGACGCAATTTGAGTGTTCCATCGTCATTAGAAGGCCCTGAACGTTACAATTAACTATCATTTTTGCGTCGGATACGAAAATCTAGACTCACAGGAGAACGACCATAAGGTGCCCGAGGCAGCAATAGACCCTTGGAGACAAGTCGGCTGGAGGACGATGTATTGGATCGCGACGCAATTTGAGTGTTCCATCGTCATTAGGAGTCGCTGAATGTTACAATTAACTATCATTTTTGCGTCGGATTCGAAAATCTAGACTCACAGGAGAACGACCATGTGGTGCCCGAGGCAGCGATATCCCCTTGGAGACAAGTCAGCTGGAGGCCGATGTATTGAATCTCGACGCAATTTGAGTGTTCCATCGTCATTACAAGGCCCTGAACCTTACAATTAACTATCAGTTTCGCGTCGGATTTGAAAATCTACTCACAGGAGAAGTTCATACGGTGCTCGAGACAGCAATATACCCCTTGGAGACAAATCGGCTGGAGGACGATGTATTGAATCTCGACGCAATTTGAGTCTTCTATCGTCATTAGGAGGCGCTGAACGTTACAATTCACTATCATTTTTGCGTCGGATTCGAAAATCTAGACTCACAGGAGAAAGATCATATTGTGCCCGAGACAGTAATATCCCCTTGGAGACAAGTCGGCTGGAGGACGATGTATTGAATCTCGACGCAATTTGAGTGTTCCATCGTCATTAGAAGGCCCTGAACGTTACAATTAACTATCATTTTTGCGTCGGATTCGAAAATCTAGACTCACAGGAGAACGACCATAAGGTGCCCGAGGCAGCAATTGACCCTTGGAGACAAGTCGGCTGGATGCCGATGTATTGGATCTCGACGCAATTTGAGTGTTCCATCGTCATTAGGAGGCCCTGAACGTTACAATTAACTATCATTTTTGGGTCGGATTCGAAAATCTAGAATCACAGGAGAACGACCATAAGGTGCCGGAGGCAGCTATAGACCCTTGGTGACAAGTCGGATGGAGGCCGATGTATTGAATCTCGACGCAATTTGAGTGTTCCATCGTCATTAGAAGGCCCTGAACGTTACAATTAACTACCATTTTTGCGTCGGATACGAAAATCTAGACTCACAGGAGAACGACCATAAGGTGCCCGAGGCAGCAATAGACCCTTGGAGACAAGTCGGCTGGAGGACGATGTATTGAATCTCGACGCAATTTGAGAGTTCCATCGTCATTAGGCGGCCCTGAACGTTACAATTAACTATCATTTTGGCGTCGGAATCGTAAATCTAGACTTACAAGAGAACGACTATAAAGTGCCCGAGGCAGCATTAGACCCTTGGAGACAAGTCGGCTGGAGGACGATGTATTGGATCGCGACGCAATTTGAGTGTTCCATCGTCATTAGGAGGCCCTGAATGTTACAATTAACTATCAGTTTTTCGTCGGATACGAAAATCTAGACTCACAGCAGACGAACCATTTGGTGCCCGAGGCAGCAATATCCCCTTGGAGACAAATAGGCTGGAGGACGATGTATTGAATGCCGACGCATTTTGAGTCTTCTATCGTCATTAGGAGGCGCTGAACGTTACAATTAACTATGATTTTTGCGTCGGATTCGAAAATCTAGACTCACATGAGAAGCATCATATTGTGCCCGAGACAAGTCGGCTGGAGGACGATGTATTGAATCTCGACGCAATTTGAGTGTTCCATCGTCATTAGAAGGCCCTGAACGTTACAATTAACTATCATTTTTGCGTCGGATTCGAAAATCTAGACTCACAGGAGAACGACCATAACGTGCCCGAGGCACCAATAGACCCTTGGAGACAAGTCGGCTGGAGGACGATGTATTGGATCGCGACGCAATTTGAGTCTTCTATCGTCATTAGGAGGCGCTGAACGTTACAATTCACTATCATTTTTGCGTCGGATTCGAAAATCTAGACTCACAGGGGAAGGACCATGTGGTGCCCGAGGCAGCGATATCCCCTTGGAGACAAGTCGGCTGGAGGCCGATGTATTGAATCTCGACGCAATTTGAGTGTTCCATCGTCATTACAAAGCCCTGAACCTTACAATTAACTATCAGTTTCGCGTCGGATTCGAAAATCTAAACTCACAGGAGAACGACCGTAAGGTGCCCGAGGCAACAATAGACCGTTGGAGACAAGTCGGCTCGAGGCCGATGTATTGAATCTCGACGCAATTTGAGTGTTCCATCGTCATTAAAAGGCCCTGAACTTTACAATTAACTATCAGTTTCGCGTCGGATTCGAAAATCTACTCACAGGAGAAGTTCATACGGTGCTCGAGACAGCAATATACCCCTTGGAGACAAATCGGCTGGAGGACGATGTATTGAATGCCGACTCAATTTGAGTCTTCTATCGTCATTAGGAGGCGCTGAACGTTACAATTCACTATCATTTTTGCGTCGGATTCGAAAATCTACACTCACAGGAGAAAGATCATATTGTGCCCGAGACAGCAATATCCCCTTCGAGACAAGTCGGCTGGATGACGATGTATTGAATCTCGACGCAATTTGAGTGTTCCATCGGCTTTAGGAGGCCCTGAACGTTAAAATTAACTATCATTTTTCCGTCGGATTCGATAATCTAAACTCACAGGAGAACGACCATACGGTGCCCGAGGCAGCAACAGACCCTTGGAGACAAGTCGGCTGGAGGACGATGTATTGAATCTCGACGCAATTTGAGTGCTCCATCGTCATTACAAGGCCCTGAACGTTACAATTAACTATCATTTTTGCGTCGGATTCGAAAATCTAGACTCTCAGGAGAACGACCATAAGGTGCCCGAGGCAGCAATAGACCCTTGGAGACATGTCGGCTGGAGGACGATGTATTGGATCGCGACGCAATTTGAGTCTTCTATCGTCATTAGGAGGCGCTGAACGTTACAATTCACTATCATTTTTGCGTCGGAACGAAAATCTAGACTCACAGGAGAAAGATCATATTGTGCCCGAGACAGCAATATCCCCTTGGAGAAAAGTCGGCTGGAGGACGATGTATTGAATCTCGACGCAATTTGAGTGTTCCATCGTCATTAGAAGGCCCTGAACGTTACAATTAACTATGATTTTTGCGTCGGATTCGAAAATCTAGACTCACAGGGGAACGACCATACGGTTCCCGAGGCAGCTATTGACCCTTGGAGAGAAGTCGGTTGGAGGACGATGTATTGGATCGCGACGAAAAATGAGTGTTCCATCGTCATTAGGAGGCCCTGAATGTTACAATTAACTATCAGTTTTTCGTCGGATTCGAAAATCTAAACTCACAGGAGAACGACCATAAGGTGCCCGAGGCAGCAATAGACCGTTGGAGACAAGTCGGCTGGAGGCCGGTGTATTGAATCTCGACGCAATTTGAGTGTTCCATCGTCATTACAAGGCCCTGAACCTTACAATTAACTATCAGTTTCGCGTCGGATTCGAAAATCTACTCACAGGAGAAGTTCATACGGTGCTCGAGACAAATCGGCTGGAGGCCGATGTATTGAATGCCGACGCAATTTGAGTCTTCTATCGTCATTAGGAGGCGGTGAACGTAACAATTCACTATCATTTTTGCGTCGGATTCGAAAATCTAGACTCACAGGAGAAAGATCATATTGTGCCCGAGACAGCAATATCCCCTTGGAGACAAGTCGGCTGGAGGACGATGTATTGAATCTCGACACAATTTGCGTGTTCCATCGTCATTAGAAGGCCCTGAACGTTACAATTAACTATCATTTTTGCGTCGGATTCGAAAATCTAGACTCACAGGAGAACGACCATAAGGTGCCCGAGGCAGCAATAGACCCTTGGAGACAAGTCGGCTGGAGGCCGATGTATTGAATCTCGACGCAATTTGAGTGTTCCATCGGCATTAGGAGGCCCTGAACGTTAAAATTAACTATCATGTTTGCGTCGGATTCGATAATCCAAACTCACAGGAGAACGACCAAACGGTGCCCGAGGCAGCAACAGACCCTCGGAGACAAGTCGGCTGGAGGACGATGTATTGAATCTCGACGCAATTTGAGTGTTCCATCGTCATTACAAGGCCCTGAACGTTACAATTAAGTATCATTTTTGCGTCGGATTCGAAAATCTAGACTCACAGGAGAACGACCATAAGGTGCCCGAGGCAGCAATAGACCCTTGGAGACAAGTCGGCTGGAGGACCATGTATTGGATCACGACGCAATTTGAGTCTTCTATCGTCATTAGGAGGCGCTGAACGTTTCAATTGACTATCATTTTTGCGTCGGATTCGAAAATCTAGACTCACAGGAGAAGGACCATGTGGTGCCCGAGGCAGCGATATCCCCTTGGAGACAAGTCGGCTGGTGGCCGATGTATTGAATCTCGACGCAATTTGAGTGTTCCATCGTCATTACAAAGCCCTGAACCTTGAATTAACTATCACTTTCGCGTCGGATTCGAAATTCTACTCACAGGAGAAGTTCATACGGTGCTCGAGACAGCAATATACCCCTTGGAGACAAATCGGCTGGAGGACGATGTATCGAATCTCGACGCAATTTGAGTCTTCTGTCGTCATTAGGAGGCGCTGAACGTTACATTTCACTATCACTTTTGCGTCGGATTCGAAAATCTAGACTCACAGGAGAAAGATCATATTGTGCCCGAGACAGCAATATCCCCTTGGAGACAAGTCGGCTGGAGGACGATGTATTGAATCTCGACGCAATTTGCGTGTTCCATCGTCATTAGAAGGCCCTGAACGTTACAATTCACTATCATTTTTGCGTCGGATTCGAAAATCTAGACTCACAGGAGAAAGATCATATTGTGCCCGAGACAGCAATAGACCCTTGGAGACAAGTCGGCTGGAGGACGATGTATTTAATCTCGACGCAATTTGAGAGTTCCATCGTCATTAGGCGGCCCTGAACGTTACAATTAACTATCATTTTGGCGTCGGATTCGTAAATCTAGACTTACAAGAGAACGACCATAAAGTGCCCGAGGCAGCATTAGACCCTTGGAAACAAGTCGGCTGGAGGACGATGTATTGGATCGCGACGCAATTTGAGTGTTCCATCGTCATTAGGAGGCCCTGAATGTTACAAGTAACTATCAGTTTTTCGTCGTATTCGAAAATCTAGACCCACAGCAGACGAATCATTTGGTGCCCGAGGCAGCAATATCCCCTTGGAGACAAATCGGCTGGAGGACGATGTATTGAATCTCCACGCAATTTGAGTGTTCCATCGGCATTAGGAGGCCCTGAACGTTAAAATTACTATCATGTTTGCGTCGGATTCGATAATCTAAACTCACAGGAGAACGACCATACGGTGCCCGAGGCAGCAACAGACCCTTGGAGACAAGTCGGCTGGAGGACGATGTATTGAATCTCGACGCAATTTGAGTGTTCCATCCTCATTACAAGGCCCTGAACGTTACAATTAACTATCATTTTTGCGTCGGATTCGAAAATCTAGACTCACAGGAGAACGACCATAAGGTGCCCGAGGCAGCAATAGAACCTTGGAGACAAGTCGGCTGGAGGACGATGTATTAGATCGCGACGCAATTTGAGTCTTCTATCGTCATTAGGAGGCGCTGAACGTTTCAATTCACTATCATTTTTGCGTCGGATTCGAAAATCTAGACTCACAGGAGAAGGACCATGTGGTGCCCGAGGCAGCGATATCCCCTTGGAGACAAGTCTGCTGGAGGACGATGTATTGAATCTCGACGCAATTTGAGTGTTCCATCGTCATTAGAAGGCCCTGAACGTTACAATTAACTATGATTTTTCGTCGGATTCGAAAATCTAGACTCACTGGGGAACGACCATACGGTGCCCGAGGCAGCTATTGACCCTTGGAGACAAGTCGGTTGCAGGACGATGTATTGGATCGCGACGCAATTTGAGTGTTCCATAGTCATTACAAAGCCCTGAACCTTCAATTAACTATCACTTTCGCGTCGGATTCGAAAATCTAAACTCACAGGAGAACGACCATAAGGTGCCCGAGGCAGAAATAGAGCGTTTGAGACAAGTCGGCTGCAGGCCGATGTATTGAATCTCGACGCAATTTGAGTGTTCCATCGTCATTACAAGGCCCTGAACCATACAATTAACTATCAGTTTCGCGTCGGATTCGAAAATCTACTCACAGGAGACGTTCATACGGTGCTCGAGACAACAATATACCCCTTGGAGACAAATCGGCTGGAGGACGATGTATCGAATCTCGACGCAATTTGAGTCTTCTGTCGTCATTAGGAGGCGCTGAACGTTACATTTCACTATCACTTTTGCGTCGGATTCGAAAATCTAGACTCACAGGAGAAAGATCATATTGTGACCGAGACAGCAATATCCCCTTGGAGACAAGTCGCCAGGAGGACGATGTATTGAATCTCGACGCAATTTGAATGTTCCATCGTCATTAGAAGTCCCTGAACGTTACAATTAACTATCATTTTTGCGTCGGATTCGAAAATCTAGACTCACAGGAGAACGACCATAAGGTGCCCGAGGCAGCAATAGACCCTTGGAGACAAGTCGGCTGGAGGCCGATGTATTGAATCTCGACGCAATTTGAGTGTTCCATCGGCAATAGGAGGCCCTGAACGTTAAAATTAACTATCATTTTTCCGTCGGATTCGGTAATCTAAACTCACAGGAGAACGACCATACGGTGCCCGACGCAGCAACAGACCCTTGGAGACAAGTCGGCTGGAGGACGATGTATTGAATCTCGACGCAATTTGAGTGTTCCATCGTCATTACGAGGCCCTGAACGTTACAATTAACTATCATTTTTGCGTCGGATTCGAAAATCTAGACTCACAGGAGAACGACCATAAGGTGCCCGAGGCAGCAATAGACCCTTGGAGACAAGTCGGCTGGAGGACGATGTATTGGATCTCGACGCAATTTGAGTGTTCCATCGTCATTAGGCGGCCCTGAACGTTACAATTAACTATCATTTTGGCGTCGGATTCGTAAATCTAGACTTACAAGAGAACGACCATAAAGTGCCCGAGGCAGCATTAGACCCTTGGAGACAAGTCGGCTGGAGGACGATGTATTGGATCTCGACGCAATTTGAGTGTTCCATCGTCATTAGAAGGCCCTGAACGTTACAATTAACTATCATTTTTGCGTCGGATTCGAAAATCTAGACTCACAGGAGAACGACCATAAGGTGCCCGAGGCAGCAATAGACCCTTGGAGACAAGTCGGCTGGAGGCCGATGTATTGAATCTCGACGCAATTTGAGTGTTCCATCGTCATTACAAAGCCCTGAACCTTCAATTAACCATCAGTTTCGCGTCGGATTCGAAAATCTACTCACAGGAGAAGTTCATATGGTGCTCGAGACAGCAATATACCCCTTGGAGACAAATCGGCTGGAGGACGATGTATTGAATCTCGACGCAATATGAGTGTTCCATCGTCATTACATGGCCCTGAACGTTACAATTAACTATCATATTTGCGTCGGATTCGAAAATCTAGACTCACAGGAGAACGACCATAAGGTGCCCGAGGCAGCAATAGACCCTTGGAGACAAGTCGGCTGGAGGACGATGTATTGGATCGCGACGCAATTTGAGTCTTCTATCGTCATTAGGAGGCGCTGAACATTTCAATTAACTATCATTTTTGCGTCGGATTCGAAAATCTAGACTCACAGGAGAACTACCATAAGGTGCCCGAGGCAGCAACAGACCCTTGGAGACAAGTCGGCTGGAGGCCGATGTATTGAATCTCGACGCAATTTGTGTGTTCCATCGTCATTAGAAGGCCCTGAACGTTACAATTAACTATCATTTTTGCGTCGGATACGAAAATCTAGACTCACAGGAGAACGACCATAAGGTGCCCGAGGCAGCAATAGACCCTTGGAGAAAAGTCGGCTGGAGGACGATGTATTGAATCTCGACGCAATTTGAGAGTTCCATCGTCATTAGGCGGCCCTGAACGTTACAATTAACTATCATTTTGGAGTCGGATTCGTAAATCTAGACCTACAAGAGAACGACCATAAAGTGCCCGAGGCAGCATTAGACCCTTGGAGACAAGTCGGCTGGAGGACGATGTATTGGATCGCGACGCAATTTGAGTCTTCTATCATCATTAGGAGGCGCTGAACGTTTCAATTCACTAACATTTTTGCGTCGGATTCGAAAATCTAGACTCACAGGAGAAGGACCATGTGGTGCCCGAGGCAGCACTATCCCCATGGAGACAAGTCGGCTGGAGGCCGATGTATTGAATCTCGACGCAATATGAGTGTTCCATCGTCATTACAAGGCCCTGAACCTTACAATTAACTATCAGTTTCGCGTCGGATTCGAAAATCTACTCACAGGAGAAGTTCATACGGTGCTCGAGACAGCGATATACCCCTTGGAGACAAATCGGCTGGAGGACGATGTATTGAATCTCGACGCAAGTTGAGTCTTCTATCGTCATTAGGAGGCGCTGAACGTTACAATTCACTATCATTTTTGCGTCGGATTCGAAAATCTAGACTCACAGGAGAAAGATCATATTGTGCCCGAGACAGCAATATCCCCTTGGAGACAAGTCGGCTGGAGGCCGATGTATTGAATCTCGACGCAAATTGAGTGTTCCATCGTCATTAGAAGGCTCTGAACGTTACAATTAACTATGATTTTTGCGTCGGATTCGAAAATCTAGACTCACAGGAGAACGACCATAAGGTGCCCGAGGCAGCAATAGACCCTTGGAGACAAGTCGGCTGGAGGACGATGTATTGAATCTCGACGCAATTTGAGTGTTCCATCGTCATTAGAAGGCCCTGAACGTTACAATTAACTATCATTTTTGCGTCGGATTCGAAAATCTAGACTCACAGGAGAACGACCATAAGGTGCCCGAGGCAGCAATAGACCCTTGGAGACAAGTCGGCTGGAGGCCGATGTATTGAATCTCGACGCAATTTGAGTGTTCCATCGTCATTACAAAGCCCTGAACCTTCAATTAACCATCAGTTTCGCGTCGGATTCGAAAATCTACTCACAGGAGAAGTTCATATGGTGCTCGAGACAGCAATATACCCCTTGGAGACAAATCGGTTGGAGGACGATGTATTGAATCTCGACGCAATTTGAGTGTTCCATCGTCATTAGGAGGCCCTGAATGTTACAATTAACTATCAGTTTTTCGTCTGATTCGAAAATATAGACTCACAGCAGACGAACCATTTGGTGCCCGAGGCAGCAATATCCCCTTGGAGACAAATCGGCTGGAGGACGATGTATTGAATGCCGACGCATTTTGAGTCTTCTATCCTCATTAGGAGGCGCTGAACGTTACAATTAACTATCATTTTTGCGTCGGATTCGAAAATCTAGACTCACAGGAGAAAGATCATATTGTGCCCGAGACAGCAATATCCCCTTGGAGACAAGTCGGCTGGAGGACGATGTATTGAATCTCGACGCAATTTGAGTGTTCCATCGTCATTAGAAGGCCCTGAACGTTACAATTAACTATCATTTTGGCGTCGGATTCGTAAATCTAGACTTACAAGAGAACGACCATAAAGTGCCCGAGGCAGCAATAGACCCTTGGTGACAAGTCGGCTGGAGGCCGATGTATTGAATCGCGACGCAATTTGAGTGTTCCATCGTCATTAGAAGGCCCTGAACGTTACAATTAACTATGATTTATGCGTCAGATTCGAAAATCTGGACTCACAGGAGAACGACCATATGGTGCCCGAGGCAGCAATAGACCCTTGGAGACAAGTCGGCTGGAGGCCGACGTATTGGATCTCGACGCAATTTGAGTGTTTCATCGTCATTAGAAGGCCCTGAACGTTACAATTAACTATCATTTTTGCGTCGGATTCGAAAATCTAGACTCACAGGAGAAGGACCATGTGGTGCCCGAGGCAGCGATATCCCTTTGGAGACAAGTTGGCTGGAGGCCGATGTATTGAATCTCGACGCAATTTGAGTGTTCCATCGTCATTAGAAGGCCCTGAACGTTACAATTAACTATCATTTTTGCGTCGGATTCGAAAATCTAGACTCACAGGAGAAGGATCATATTGTGCCCGAGACAGCAATATCCCCATGGAGACAAGTCGGCTGGAGGACGATGTATTGAATCTCGACGCAATTTGAGTGTCCCATCGTCATTAGGAGGCCCTAAACGTTACAATTAACTATCATTTTTTCGTAGGATTCGATAATCTAACCTCACAGGGGAACGACCATACCGTGCCCGAGGCAGCTATTGACCCTTGGAGACAAGTCGGTTGGAGGACGATGTATTGAATCTCGACGCATTATGAGTGTTCCATCGTCATTACAAGGCCCTGAACCTTACAATTAACTATCAGATTCGCGTCGGATTCGAAAATCTACTCACATGAGAAGTTCATACGGTGCTCGAGACAGCAATATACCACTTGGAGACAAATCGGCTGGAGGACGATGTATTGAATCTCGACGCAATTTGAGTCTTCTATCGTCATTAGGAGGCGCTGAACGTTACAATTCATTATCATTTTTGCGTCGGATTCGAAAATCTAGACTCACAGGAGAAAGATCATATTGTGCCCGAGACAGCAATATCCCCTTGGAGACAAGTCGGCTGGAGGACGATATATTGAATCTCGACGCAATTTGAGTGTTCCATCGTCATTAGAAGGCCCTGAACGTTACAATTAACTATCATTTTTGCGTCGGATTCGAAAATCTAGACTCACAGGAGAACGACCATAAGGTGCCCGAGGCAGCAATAGACCCTTGGAGACAAGGCGGCTGGAGGCCGATGTATTGAATCTCGACGCAATTTGAGTGTTCCATCGTCATTACAAGGCCCTGAACCTTACAATTAACTATCATTTTTGCGTCGGATTCGAAAATCTAGACTCACAGGAGAACGACCATAAGGTGCCCGAGGCAGCAATAGACCCATGGAGACAAGTCGGCTGGAGGACGATGTATTGGATCGCGACGCAATTTGAGTCTTCTATCGTCATTAGGAGCCGCTGAACGTTTCAATTAACTATCATTTTTGCGTCGGATTCGAAAAATCTAGACTCACAGGACAACTACCATAAGGTGCCCGAGGCAGCAATAGACCCTTAGTGACAAGTCGGCTGGAGGCCGATGTATTGAATCTCGACGCAATTTGAGTGTTCCATCGTCATTAGAAGGCCCTGAACGTTACAATTAACTATCATTTTTGCGTCGGATACGAAAATCTAGACTCACAGGAGAACGACCATAAGGTGCCCGAGGCAGCAATAGACCCTTGGAGACAAGTCGGCTGGAGGACGATGTATTGAATCTCGACGCAATTTGAGAGTTCCATCGTCATTAGGCGGCCCTGAACGTTACAATTAACTATCATTTTGGCGTCGGATTCGTAAATCTAGACTTACAAGACAACGACCATAAAGTGCCCGAGGCAGCATTAGACCCTTGGAGAAGAGTCGGCTGGAGGACGATGTATTGGATCGCGACGCAATTTGAGTGTTCCATCGTCATTAGGAGGCCCTGAATGTTACAATTAACTATCAGTTTTTCTTCGGATTCGAAAATATAGACTCACAGCAGACGAACCATTTGGTGCCCGAGGCAGCAATATCCCCTTGGAGACAAATCGGCTGGAGGACGATGTATTGAATGCCGACGCAATTTGAGTCTTCTATCGTCATTAGGAGGCGCTGAACGTTACAATTCACTATCATTTTTGCGTCGGATTCGAAAATGTAGACTCACAGCAGAAGAATCATAATGTGCCCGAGACAGCAATTTCCCTTGGAGACAAGTCGGCTGGAGGACGATGTATGGAATCTCGACGCAATTTGAGAGTGCCATCGTCATTAGAAGGCCCTGAACGTTACAATTAACTATCATTTTTGCGTCGGATTCGAAAATCTAGACTCACAGAACGACCATAAGGTGCCCGAGGCAGCAATAGACCCTTGGAGACAAGTCGGCTGGAGGCCGATGTATTGAATCTCGACGCAATTTGAGTGTTCCATCGGCATTAGGCGGCCCTGAACGTTAAAATTAACTATCATTTTTGCGTCGGATTCGATAATCTAAACTCACAGGAGAACGACCATACGGTGCCCGAGGCAGCAACAGACCCTTGGAGACAAGTCGGCTGGAGGACGATGTATTGAATCTCGACGCAATTTGAGTGTTCCATCGTCATTACATGGCCCTGAACGTTACAATTAACTATCATATTTGCGTCGGATTCGAAAATCTAGACTCACAGGAGAACGACCATAAGGTGCCCGAGGCAGCAATAGACCCTTGGAGACAAGTCGGCTGGAGGTCGATGTATTGGATCGCGACGCAATTTGAGTCTTCTATCGTCATTAGGAGGCGCTGAACGTTTCAATTAACTATCATTTTTGCGTCGGATTCGAAAATATAGACTCACAGGAGAACTACCATTAGGTGCCCGAGGCAGAAACAGACCCTTGGTGACAAGTTGGCTGGAGGCCGATGTATTGAATCTCGACGCAATTTGAGTGTTCCATCGTCATTAGAAGGCCCTGAACGTTACAATTAACTATCATTTTTGCGTCGGATACGAAAATCTAGACTCACAGGAGAACGACCATAAGGTGCCCGAGGCAGCAATAGACCCTTGGAGACAAGTCGGCTGGAGGACGATGTATTGAATCTCGACGCAATTTGAGAGTTCCATCATCATTAGGCGGCCCTGAACGTTACAATTAACTATCATTTTGGCGTCGGATTCGTAAATCTAGACTTACAAGAGAACGACCATAAGGTGCCCGAGGCAGCAATAGACCCTTGGAGACAAGTCGGCTGGAGGACGATGTATTGGATCGCGACGCAATTTGAGTCTTCTATCGTCATTAGGAGGCGCTGAACGTTTCAATTAACTATCATTTTTGCGTCGGATTCGAAAATCTAGACTCACAGGAGAACTACCATTAGGTGCCCGAGGCAGAATCAGACCCTTGGTGACAAGTCGGCTGGAGGCCGATGTATTGAATCTCGACGCAATTTGAGTGTTCCATCGTCATTAGAAGGACCTGAACGTTACAATTAACTATCATTTTTGCGTCGGATTCGAAAATCTAGACTCACAGGAGAACGACCATAAGGTGCCCGAGGCAGCAATAGACCCTTGAAGACAAGTCGGCTGGAGGACGATGTATTGGATCGCGACGCAATTTGAGTCTTCTATCGTCATTAGGAGGCGCTGAACGTTTCAATTCACTAACATTTTTGCGTCGGATTCGAAAATCTAGACGCACAGGAGAAGGACCATGTGGTGCCCGAGGCAGCAATATCCCCATGGAGACAAGTCGGCTGGAGGCCGATGTATTGAATCTCGACGCAATATGAGTGTTCCATCGTCATTACAAGGCCCTGAACCTTAGAATTAACTATCAGTTTCGCGTCGGATTCGAAAATCTACTCACAGGAGAAGTTCATACGGTGCTCGAGACAGCGATATACCCCTGGAGACAAATCGGCTGGAGGACGATGTATTGAATCTCGACGCAATTTGACTCTTCTATCGTCATTAGGAGGCGCTGAACGTTACAATTCACTATCATTTTTGCGTCGGATTCGAAAATCTAGACTCACAGGAGAAAGATCATATTGTGCCCGAGACAGCAATATCCCCTTGGAGACAAGTCGGCTGGAGGACGATGTATTGAATCTCGACGCAATTTGAGTGTTCCATCGTCATTAGAAGGCTCTGAACGTTACAATTAACTATGATTTTTGCGTCGGATTCGAAAATCTAGACTCACAGGAGAACGACCATAAGGTGCCCGAGGCAGCAATAGACCCTTGGAGACAAGTCGGCTGGAGGACGATGTATTGAATCTCGACGCATTTTGAGAGTTCCATCGTCATTAGGCGGCCCTGAACGTTACAATTAACTATCATTTTGGCGTGGGATTCGTAAATCTAGACTTACAAGAGAACGACCATAAAGTGCCCGAGGCAGCATTAGACCCTTGGAGACAAGTCGGCTGGAGGACGATGTATTGGATCGCGACGCAATTTGAGTGTTCCATCGTCATTAGGAGGCGCTGAACGTTTCAATTAACTATCAGTTTTTCGTCTGATTCGAAAATATAGACTCACAGCAGACGAACCATTTGGTGCCCGAGGCAGCAATATCCCCTTGGAGACAAATCGGCTGGAGGACGATGGATTGAATGCCAACGCAATTTGAGTCTTCTATCGTCATTAGGAGGCGCTGAACGTTAAAATTCACTATCATTTTTGCGTCGGATTCGAAAATGTAGACTCACAGCAGAATTATCATAATGTGCCCGAGACAGCAATATCCCCTTGGAGACAAGTCGGCTGGAGGACGATGTATTGAATCTCGACGCAATTTGAGTGTTCCATCGTCATTAAAAGGCCCTGAACGTTACAATTAACTATCATTTTTGCGTCGGATTCGAAAATCTAGACTCACAGGAGAACGACCATAAGGTGCCCGAGGCAGCAATAGACCCTTGGAGACAAGTCGGCTGGAGGCCGATGTATTGAATCTCGACGCAATTTGAGTGTTCCATCGGCATTAGGAGGCCCTGAACGTTACAATTAACTATCATTTTTGCGTCGGATTCGATAATCTAAACTCACAGGAGAACGACCATACGGTGCCCGAGGCAGCAACAGACCCTTGGAGACAAGTCGGCTGGAGGACGATGTATTGAATCTCGACGCAATTTGAGTGTTCCATCGTCATTACAAAGCCCTGAACCTTCAATTAACCATCAGTTTCGCGTCGGATTCGAAAATCTACTCACAGGAGAAGTTCATATGGTGCTCGAGACAGCAATATACCCCTTGGAGACAAATCGGTTGGAGGACGATGTATTGAATCTCGACGCAATTTGAGTCTTCTATCGTCATTAGGAGGCTCTGAACGTTACAATTCACTATTATTTTTGCGTCGGATTCGAAAATCTAGCCTCACAGGAGAAAGATCATATTGTGCCCGAGACAGCAATATCCCCTTGGAGACAAGTCGGCTGGAGGACGATGTATTGAATCTCGACGCAATTTGAGTGTTCCATCGTCATTAGAAGGCCCTGAACGTTACAATTAACTATGATTTTTGCGTCGGATTCGAAAATCTAGACTCACAGGGGAACGACTATACGGTGCCCGAGGCAGCTATTGACCCTTGGAGACAAGTCGGTTGGAGGACGATGTATTGGATCGCGACGCAAAATGAGTGTTCCATCGTCATTAGGAGGCCTTGAATGTTACAATTAACTATCAGTTTTTCGTCGGATTCGAAAATCTAAACTCACAGGAGAACGACCATAAGGTGCCCGAGGCAGCAATAGACCGTTGGAGACAAGTCGGCTGGAGGCCGATGTATTGAATCTCGACGCAATTTGGGTGTTCCATCGTCATTACAAGGCCCTGAACCTTACAATTAACTATCAGTTTCGCATCGGATTCGAAAATCTACTCACAGGAGAAGTTCATACGGTGCTCGAGACAGCAATATACCCCTTGGAGACAAATCGGCTGGAGGACGATGTATTGAATCTCGACGCAATTTGAGTCTTCTATCGTCATTAGGAGGCGCTGAACGTTACAATTCACTATCATTTTTGCGTCGGATTCGAAAATCTAGACTCACTGGGAACGACCATAAGGTGCCCGAGGCAGCAATAGACCCTTGGTGACAAGTCGGCTGGAGGCCGATGTATTGAATCTCGACGCAATTTGAGTGTTCCATCGTCATTAGAAGGCCTGAACGTTACAATTAACTATCGTTTTGGCGTCGGATACGAAAATCTAGACTCACAGGAGAACGACCATAAGGTGCCCGAGGCAGCAATAGACCCTTGGAGACAAGTCGGCTGGAGGACGATGTATTGAATCTCGACGCAATTTGAGAGTTCCATCGTCATTAGGCGGCCCTGAACGTTACAATTAACTATCAGTTTTTCGTCGGATTCGAAAATCTAGACTCACAGCAGACGAACCATTTGGTGCCCGAGGCAGCAATATCCCCTTGGAGACAAATCGGCTGGAGGACGATGTATTGAATGCCGACGCATTTTGAGTCTTCTATCGTCATTAGGAGGCGCTGAACGTTACAATTCACTATCATTTTTGCGTCGGATTCGAAAATCTAGACTCACAGGAGAAGGACCATGTGGTGCCCGAGGCAGCGATATCCCCTTGGAGACAAGTCGGCTGGAGGCCGATGTATTGAATCTCGACGCAATTTGAGTGTTCCATTGTCATTACAAAGCCCTGAACCTTACAATTAACTATCAGTTTCGCGTCGGATTCGAAAATCTACTGACTGGAGAAGTTCATACGGTGCTCGAGACAGCAATATACCCCTTGGAGACAAATCGGCTGGAGGACGATGTATTGAATCTCGACGCAATTTGAGTCTTCTATCGTCATTAGGAGGCGCTAAACGTTACAATTAACTATCATTTTTGCGTCGGATTCGAAAATCTAGGCTCAGCGGAGAAAGATCATATTGTGCTCGAGAGCAATATCCCCTTGGAGACAAGTCGGCTGGAGGACGATGTATTGAATCTCGACGCAATTTGAGTGTTCCATCGTCATTACAAGGCCCTGAACGTTACAATTAACTATCATTTTTGCGTCGGATTCGAAAATCTAGACTCACAGGAGAACGACAATAAGGTGCCCGAGGCAGCAATAGACCCTTGGAGACAAGTCGGCTGGAGGACGATGTATTGGATCGCGACGCAATTTGAGTCTTCTATCGTCATTAGGAGGCGCTGAACGTTACAATTCACTATCATTTTTGCGTCAGATTCGAAAATCTAGACTCACAGGAGAAAGATCATATTGTGCCCGAGACAGCAATATCCCCTTGGAGACAAGTCCGCTGGAGGCCGATGTATTGAATCTCGACGCAATTAGTGTGTTCCATCGTCATTAGGAGGCCCTGAACGTTAAAATTAACTATCATTTTTGCGTCGGATTCGATAATCTAAACTCACAGGAGAACGACCATACGGTGCCCGAGGCAGCAACAGCCCATTGGAGAGAAGTCGGCTGGAGGATGATGTATTGAATCTCGACGCAATTTGAGTGTTCCATCGTCATTACAAGGCCCTGAACGTTACAATCCACTATCATTTTTGCGTCGGATTCGAAAATCTAGACTCACAGGAGAAGGACCATGTGGTGCCCCAGGCAGCGATATCCCCCTGGAGACAAGTCGGCTGGAGGCCGATGTATTGAATCTCGACGCAATTTGAGTGTTCCATCGTCATTAGAAGGCCCTGAACGTTACAATTAACTATCATTTTTGCGTCGGATACGAAAATCTAGACTCACAGGAGAACGACCATAAGGTGCCCGAGGCAGCAATAGACCCTTGGAGACAAGTCGGCTGCAGGACGACGTATTGAATCTCGACGCAATTTGAGAGTTCCATTGTCATTAGGCGGCCCTGAACGTTACAATTAACTATCATTTTGGCGTCGGATTCGTAAATCTAGACTTACAAGAGAACGACCATAAAGTGCCCGAGGCAGCATTAGACCCTTGGAGACAAGTCACCTGGAGGACGATGTATTGGATCGCGACGCAATTTGAGTTTTCCATCGTCATTAGGAGGCCCTGAATGTTACAATTAACTATCAGTTTTTCGTCGGATTCGAAAATCTAGACTCAAAGCAGACGAACCATTTGGTGCCCGAGGCAGCAATACCCCATTGGAGACAAATCGGCTGGAGGACGATGTACTGAATGCCGACGCATGTTGAGTCTTCTATCGTCATTAGGAGGCGCTGAACGTTACAATTCACTATCATTTTTGCGTCAGATTCGAAAATCTAGACTCACAGGAGAAAGGTCATATTGTGCCCGAGACAGCAATATCCCCTTGGAGACAAGTCGGCTGGAGGACGATGTATTGAATCTCGACGCAATTTGAGTGTTCCATCGTCATTAGAAGGCCCTGAACGTCACAATTAACTATGATTTTTGCGTCGGATTCGAAAATCTAGACTCACAGGAGAACGACCATAAGGTGCCCGAGGCAGCAATAGACCCTTGGAGACAAGTCGGCTGGAGGCCGATCTATTGGATCTCGACCCAATTTGAGTGTTCCATCGTCATTAGAAGGCCCTGAACGTTACAATTAACTATCATTTTTGCGTCGGATTCAAAAATCTAGACTCACAGGAGAACGACCATAAGGTGCCCGAGGCAGCAATAGACCCTTGGTGACAAGTCGCCTGGAGGCCGATGTATTGAATCTCGACGCAATTTGAGTGTTCCATCGTCATTAGAAGGCCCTGAACGTTACAATTAACTATCATTTTTGCGTCGGATTCGAAAATCTAGACTCACAGAACGACCATAAGGTGCCCGAGGCGGCAATAGACCCTTGGAGACAAGTCGGCTGGAGGCCGATGTATTGAATCTCGACGCAATTTGAGTGGTCCATCGGCATTAGGAGGCCCTGAACGTTAAAATTAACTATCATTTTTGCGTCGGATTCGATAATCTAAACTCACAGGAGAACGACCATACGGTGCCCGAGGCAGCAACAGACCCTTGGAGACAAGTCGGCTGGAGGACGATGTATTGAATCTCGACGCAATTTGAGTGTTCCATCGTCATTACATGGCCCTGAACGTTACAATTAACTATCATTTTTGCGTCGGATTCGAAAATCTAGACTCACAGGAGAACGACCATAAGGTGCCCGAGGCAGCAATAGACCCTTGGAGACAAGTCGGCTGGAGGACGATGTATTGGATCGCGACGCAATTTGAGTCTTCTATCGTCATTAGGAGGCGCTGAACGTTTCAATTAACTATCATTTTTGCGTCGGATTCGAAAATCTAGACTCACAGGAGAACTACCATAAGGTGCCCGAGGCTGCAACAGACCCTTGGTGACAAGTCGGCTGGAGGCCGATGTATTGAATCTCGACGCAATTTGAGAGTTCCATCGTCATTAGGCGGCCCTGAACGTTACAATTAACTATCATTTTGGCGTCGGATTCGTAAATCTAGACTTACAAGAGAACGACCATAAAGTGCCCGAGGCAGCATTAGACCCTTGGAGACAAGTCGGCTGGAGGACGATGTATTGGATCGCGACGCAATTTGAGTGTTCCATCGTCATTAGGAGGCCCTGAATGTTACAATTAACTAACAGTTTTTCTTCGGATTCAAAAATATAGACTCACAGCAGACGAACCATTTGGTGCCCGAGGCAGCAATATCCCCTTGGAGACAAATCGGCTGGAGGACGATGTATTGAATGCCGACGCAATTTGAGTCTTCTATCGTCATTAGGAGGCGCTGAACGTTACAATTCACTATCATTTTTGCGTCGGATTCGAAAATGTAGACTCACAGCATAAGGATCATAATCTGCCCGAGACAGCAATATCCCCTTGGAGACAAGTCGGCTGGAGGACGATGTATTGAATCTCGACGCAATTTGAGTGTTCCATCGTCATTAGAAGGCCTTGAACGTTACAATTAACTATCATTTTTGCGTCGGATTCGAAAATCTAGACTCACAGAACGACCATAAGGTGCCCGAGGCAGCAATTGACCCCTGGAGACAAGTCGGCTGGAGGCCGATGTATTGAATCTCGACGCAATTTGAGTGTTCCATCGGCATTAGGAGGCCCTGAACGTTAAAATTAACTATCATTTTTGCGTCGGATTCGATAATCTAAACTCACAGGAGAACGACCATACGGTGCCCGAGGCAGCAACAGACCCTTGGAGACAAGTCGGCTGGAGGACGATGTATTGAATCTCGACGCAATTTGAGTATTCCATCGTCATTACAAGGCCCTGAACGTTACAATTAACTATCATTTTTGCGTCGGATTCGAAAATCTAGACTCACAGGAGAACGACCATAAGGTGCCCGAGGCAGCAATAGACCCTTGGAGACAAGTCGGCTGGAGGACGATGTATTGGATCGCGACGCAATTTGAGTCTTCTATCGTCATTAGGAGGCGCTGAACGTTTCAATTCACTAACATTTTTCGTCGGATTCGAAAATCTAGACTCACAGGAGAAGGACCATGTGGTGCCCGAGGCAGCAATATCCCCATGGAGACAAGTCGGCTGGAGGCCGATGTATTGAATCTCGACGCAATATGAATGTTCCATCGTCATTACAAGGCCCTGAACCTTACAATTAACTATCAGTTTCGCGTCGGATTCGAAAATCTAGACTCACAGGGGAACGACCATTTGGTGCCCGAGGCAGCTATTGACCCTTGGAGACAAGTCGGCTGGAGGACTATGTATTGAATGCCGACGCAATTTGAGTCTTCTATCGTCATTAGGAGGCGCTGAACGTTACAATTCACTATCATTTTTGCGTCGGATTCGAAAATGTAGACTCACAGCATAAGGATCATAATCTGCCCGAGACAGCAATATCCCCTTGGTGACAAGTCGGCTGGAGGACGATGTATTGAATCTCGACGCAATTTGAGTGTTCCATCGTCATTAGAAGGCCCTGAACGTTACAATTAACTATGATTTTTGCGTCGGATTCGAAAATCTAGACTCACAGGGGAACGACCATACGGTGCCCGAGGCAGCTATTGACCCTTGGAGACAAGTCGGTTGGAGGACGATGTATTGGATCGCGACGCAAAATGAGTGTTCCATCGTCATTAGGACGCCTTCAATGTTACAATTAACTATCAGTTTTTCGTCGGATTCGAAAATCTAAACTCACAGGAGAACGACCATAAGGTGCCCGAGGCAGCAATAGACCGTTGGAGACAAGTCGGCTGGAGGCCGATGTATTGAATCTCGACGCAATTTGGGTGTTCCATCGTCATTACAAGGCCCTGAACCTTACAATTAACTATCAGTTTCGCATCGGATTCGAAAATCTACTCACAGGAGAAGTTCATACGATGCTCGAGACAGCAATAAACCCCTTGGAGACAAATCGGCTGGAGGACGATGTATTGAATCTCGACGCAATTTGAGTCTTCTATCGTCATTAGGAGGCGCTGAACGTTACAATTCACTATCATTTTTGCGTCGGATTCGAAAATCTAGACTCACTGGAGAAAGATCATATTGTGCCCGAGACAGCAATATCCCCTTGGAGACAAGTCGGCTGCAGGACGATGTATTGAATCTCGACGCAATTTGAGTGATCCATCGTCATTAGAAGGCCTGAACGTTACAATTAACTATCATTTTTGCGTCGGATACGAAAATCTAGACTCACAGGAGAACGACCATAAGGTGCCCGAGGCAGCAATAGACCCTTGGAGACAAGTCGGCTGGAGGACGATGTATTGAATCTCGACGCAATTTGAGAGTTCCATCGTCATTAGGCGGCCCTGAACGTTACAATTAACTATCAGTTTTTCGTCGCATTCGAAAATCTAGACTCACAGCAAACGAACCATTTGGTGCCCGAGGCAGCTATATCCCCTTGGAGACAAATCGGCTGGAGGACGATGTATTGAATGCCGACGCATTTTGAGTCTTCTATCGTCATTAGGAGGCGCTGAACGTTACAATTAACTATCATTTTTGCGTCGGATTCGAAAATCTAGACTCACAGGAGAAAGATCATATTGTGCCCGAGACAGCAATATCCCCTTGGAGACAAGTCGGCTGGAGGACGATGTATTGAATCTCGACGCAATTTGAGTGTTCCATCGTCATTAGAAGGCCCTGAACGTTACAATTAACTATCATTTTTGCGTCGGATTCGAAAATCTAGACTCATTGGAGAACGACCATAAGGTGCCCGAGGCAGCAATAGACCCTTGGAGACAAGTCGGCTGGAGGCCGATGTATTGAATCTCGACGCAATTTGAGTGTTCCATCGGCATTAGGAGGCCCTGAACGTTAAAATTAACTATCATTTTTGCGTCGGATTCGATAATCTAAACTCACAGGAGAACGACCATACGGTGCCCGAGGCAGCAACAGACCCTTGGAGACAAGTCGGCTGGAGGACGATGTATTGAATCTCGACGCAATTTGAGTGTTCCATCGTCATTACAAAGCCCTGAACCTTCAATTAACCATCAGTTTCGCGTCGGATTCGAAAATCTACTGACTGGAGAAGTTCATACGGTGCTCGAGACAGCAATATACCCCTTGGAGACAAATCGGCTGGAGGACGATGTATTGAATCTCGACGCAATTTGAGTCTTCTATCGTCATTAGGAGGCGCTAAACGTTACAATTAACTATCATTTTTGCGTCGGATTCGAAAATCTAGGCTCACAGGAGAAAGATCATATTGTGCCCGATAGCAATATCCCCTTGGAGACAAGTCGGCTGGAGGACGATGTATTGAATCTCGACGCAATTTGAGTGTTCCATCGTCATTACAAGGCCCTGAACGTTACAATTAACTATCATTTTTGCGTCGGATTCGAAAATCTAGACTCACAGGAGAACGACCATAAGGTGCCCGAGGCAGCAATAGACCCTTGGAGACAAGTCGGCTGGAGGCCGATGTATTGAATCTCGACGCAATTTCAGTGTTCCATCGTCATTAGAAGGCCCTGAACGTTACAATTAACTATCATTTTTGCGTCGGATACGAAAATCTAGACTCACAGGAGAACGACCATAAGGTGCCCGAGGCAGCAATAGACCCTTGGGGACAAGTCGGCTGGAGGACGATGTATTGAATCTCGACGCAATTTGAGAGTTCCATCGTCATTAGGCGGCCCTGAACGTTACAATTAACTATCATTTTGGCGTCGGATTCGTAAATCTAGACTTACAAGAGAACGACCATAAAGTGCCCGAGACAGCATTAGACCCTTGGAGACAAGTCGGCTGGAGGACGATGCATTGGATCGCGACGCAATTTGAGTGTTCCATCGTCATTAGGAGGCCCTGAATGTTACAATTAACTAACAGTTTTTCTTCGGATTCGAAAATATAGACTCACAGCAGACGAACCATTTGGTGCCCGAGGCTGCAATATCCCCTTGGAGACAAATCGGCTGGAGGACGATGTATTGAATGCCGACGCAATTTGAGTCTTCTATCGTCATTAGGAGGCGCTGAACGTTACAATTAACTATCATTTTTGCGTCGGATTCGATAATCTAAACTCACAGGAGAACGACCATACGGTGCCCGAGGCAGCAACAGACCCTTGGAGACAAGTCGGCTGGAGGACGATGTATTGAATCTCGACGCAATTTGAGTGTTCCATCGTCATTACAAGGCTCTGAACGTTACAATTAACTATCATTTTTGCGTCGGATTCGAAAATCTAGACTCACAGGAGAACGACCATAAGGTGCCCGAGGCAGCAATAGACCCTTGGTGACAAGTCGCCTGGAGGCCGATGTATTGAATCTCGACGCAATTTGAGTGTTCCATCGTCATTAGAAGGCCTGAACGTTACAATTAACTATCATTTTTGCGTTGGATTCGAAAATCTAGACTCACAGGAGAAGGACCATGTAGTGCCCGAGGCAGCGATATCCCCTTGGAGACAAGTCGGCTGGAGGCCGATGTATTGAATCTCGACGCAATTTGAGTGTTCCATTGTCATTACAAGGCCCTTAACCTTACAATTAACTATCATTTTTGCGTCGGATTCGAAAATCTAGACTCACAGGAGAACGACCATAAGGTGCCCGAGGCAGCAATAGACCCTTGGTGACAAGTCGGCTGGAGGCCGATGTATTGAATCTCGACGCAATTTGAGTGTTCCATCGTCATTAGAAGGCCCTGAAAGTTACAATTAACTATCATTTTTGCGTCGGATACGAAAATCTAGACTCACAAGAGAACGACCATAAGGTGCCCGAGGCAGCAATAGACCCTTGGAGACAAGTTGGCTGGAGGACGATGTATTGGATCGCGACGCAATTTGAGTGTTCCATCGTCATTAGGAGGCCCTGAATGTTACAATTAACTATCTGTTTTTCGTCGGATTCGAAAATCTAGACTCACAGTAGACGAACCATTTGGTGCAGCAATATCCCCTTGGAGACAAATCGGCTGGAGGACGATGTATTGAATCCCGACGCAATTTGAGTCTTCTATTGTCATTAGGAGGCGCTGAACGTTACAATTCACTATCATTTTTGCGTCGGATCGAAAATCTAGACTCACAGGAGAAGGATCATATTGTACCCGAGACAGCAATATCCCCTTGGAGACAAGTCGGCTGGAGGACGATGTATTGAATCTCGACGCAATTTGAGTGTTCCATCGTCATTAGAACGCCTTGAACGTTACAATTAGCTATCATTTTTGCGTCGGATTCGAAAATCTAGACTCACAGGAGAACGACCATAAGGTGCCCGAGGCAGCAATAGACCCTTGGAGACAAATCGGCTGGAGGCCGATGTATTGGATCTCGACGCAATTTGAGTGTTCCATCGTCATTAGAAGTCCCTGACCGTTACAATTAACTATCATTTTTGCGTCTGATTCGAAAATCTAGACTCACAGGAGAACGACCATAAGGTGCCCGAGGCAGCAATAGACCCTTGGTGACAAGTCGGCTGGAGGCCGATGTATTGAATCTCGACGCAATTTGAGTGTTCCATCGTCATTAGAAGGCCTGAACGTTACAATTAAGTATCATTTTTGCGTCGGATACGAAATTCTAGACTCACAGGAGAAAGATCATATTGTGCCCGAGACAGCAATATCCCCTTGGAGACAAGTCGGCTGGAGGACGATGTATTGAATCTCGACGCAATTTGAGTGTTCCATCGTCATTAGAAGGCCCTGAACGTTACAATTAAATATGATTTTTGCGTCGGAATCGAAAATCTAGACTCACAGGAGAAAGACCATAAGGTGCCCGAGGCAGCAATAGACCCTTGGTGACAAGTCGCCTGGAGGCCGATGTATTGAATCTCGACGCAATTTGAGTGTTCCATCGTCATTAGAAGGCCTGAACGTTACAATTAACTATCATTTTTGCGTCGGATACGAAAATCTAGACTCACAGGAGAACGACCATAAGGTGCCCGAGGCAGCAATAGACCCTTGGAGACAAGTCGGCTGGAGGACGATGTATTGAATCTCGACGCAATTTGAGAGTTCCATCGACATTAGGCGGCCCTGAACGTTACAATTAACTATCATTTTTGCGTCGGATTCGTAAATCTAAACTTACAAGAGAACGACCATAAAGTGCCCGTGGCAGCATTAGACCCTTGGAGACAAGTCGCCTGGAGGACGATGTCTTGGATGGCGACGCAATTTGAGTGTTCCATTGGCATTACAAAGCCCTGAACCTTACAATTAACTATCATTTTTGCGTCGGATACGAAAATCTAGACTCACAGGAGAACGACCATAAGGTGCCCGAGGCAGCAATAGACCCTAGGAGACAAGTCGGCTGGAGGTCGATGTATTGAATCTCGACGCAATTTGAGAGTTCCATCGTCATTAGGCGGCCCTTCACGTTACAATTAACTATCATTTTGGCGTCGGATTCGTAAATCTAGACTTACAAGAGAACGACCATAAAGTGCCCGAGGCAGCATTAGACCCTTGGAGACAAGTCGCCTGGAGGACGATGTATTGGATCGCGACGCAATTTGAGTTTTCCATCGTCATTAGGAGGCCCTGAATGTTACAATTAACTATCAGTTTTTCGTCGGATTCGAAAATCTAGACTCACAGCAGACGAACCATTTGGTGCCCGAGGCAGCAATATCCCCTTGGAGACAAATCGGCTGGAGGACGATGTATTGAATGCCGACGCATTTTGAGTCTTCTATCGTCATTAGGAGGCGCTGAACGTTACAATTCACTATCATTTTTGCGTCAGATTCGAAAATTTAGACTCACAGGAGAAAGATCATATTGTGCCCGAGACAGCAATATCCCCTTGGAGACAAGTCGGCTGGAGGACGATGTATTGAATCTCGACGCAATTTGAGTGTTCCATCGTCATTTGAAGGCCCTGAACGTTACAATTAACTATGATTTTTGCGTCGGATTCGAAAATCTAGACTCACAGGAGAACGACCATAAGGTGCCCGAGGCAGCAATAGACCCTTGGAGACAAGTCGGCTGGAGTCCGATGTATTGGATCTCGTCGCAATTTGAGTGTTCCATCGTCATTAGAAGGCCCTGAACGTTACAATTAACTATCATTTTTGCGTCGGATTCGAAAATCTAGACTCACAGGAGAACGACCATAAGGTGCCCGAGGCAGCAATAGACCCTTGGTGACAAGTCGCCTGGAGGCCGATGTATTGAATCTCGACGCAATTTGAGTGTTCCATCGTCATTAGAAGGCCTGAACGTTACAATTAACTATCATTTTTGCGTCGGATACGAAAATCTAGACTCACAGGAGAACGACCATAAGGTGCCCGAGGCAGCAATAGACCCTTGGAGACAAGTCGGCTGGAGGACGATGTATTGAATCTCGACGCAATTTGAGAGTTCCATCTTCATTAGGCGGCCTGAACGTTACAATTAACTATCATTTTGGCGTCGGATTCGTAAATCTAAACTTACAAGAGAACGACCGTAAAGTGCCCGAGGCAGCATTAGACCCTTGGAGACAGGTTGGCTGGAGGACGATGTATTGGATCGCGACGCAATTTGAGTGTTATATCGTCATTAGGAGGCCCTGAATGTTACAATTAAATATCTGTTTTTCGTCGGATTCGAAGATCTAGACTCACAGCAGACGAACCATTTGGTGCCCGAGGCAGCAATATCCCCTTGGAGACAAATCGGCTGGAGGCCGATGTATTGAATCTCGACGCAATTTGAGTGTTCCATTGTCATTACAAAGCCCTGAACCTTACAGTTAACTATCAGTTTCGCGTCGGATTCGAAAATCTACTCACAGGAGAAGTTCATACGGTGTTCGAGACAGCAATATACCCCTTGGAGACAAATCGGCTGGAGGACGATGTATTGAATCTCGGTGCAATTTGAGTCTTCCATCGTCATTAGGAGGCGGTGAACGTTACAATTCACTATCATTTTTGCGTCGGATTCGAAAATCTAGGCTCACAGGAGAAAGATCATATTGTGCCCGAGACAGCAATATCCCCTTGGAGACAAGTCGGCTGGAGGACAATGTATTGAATCTCGACGCAATTTGAGTGTTCCATCGTCATTACAAGGCCCTGAACGTTACAATTAACTATCATTTTTGCGTCGGATTCGAAAATCTAGACTCACAGGAGAACGACCATAAGGTGCCCGAGGCAGCAATAGACCCTTGGAGACAAGTCGGCTGGAGGACGATGAATTGGATCGCGACGCAATTTGAGTCTTCTATCGTCATTAGGAGGCGCTGAACGTTTCAATTCACTATCATTTATGCGTTGGATTCGAAAATCTAGACTCACAGGAGAAGGACCATGTGGTGCCCGAGGCAGCGATATCCCCTTGGAGACAAGTCGGCTGGAGGCCGATGTATTGAATCTCGACGCAATTTGAGTGTTCCATCGTCATTACAAGGCCCTGAACGTTACAATTAACTATCATTTTTGCGTCGGATTCGAAAATCTAGACTCACAGGAGAACGACCATAAGGTGCCCGAGGCAGCAATAGACCCTTGGAGACTAGTCGGCTGGAGGACGATGTTTTGAATCTCGACGCAATTTGAGTGTTCCATCGTCATTAGAAGGCCCTGAACGTTACAATTAACTATCATTTTTGCGTCGGATTCGAAAATCTAGACTCACAGGTGAACGACCATACGGTGCCCGAGGCAGCTATTGACCCTTGGAGACAAGTCGGTTGGAGGACGATGTATTGGAACGCGACGCGAAATGAGTGTTCCATCGTCATTAGGAGGCCTTGAATGTTACGATTAACTATCAGTTTTTCGTCGGATTCGAAAATCTAAACTCACAGGAAAACGACCATACGGTGCCCGAGGCACCAACAGACCCTTGGAGACAAGTCGGCTGGAGGACGATGTATTGAATCTCGACGCAATTTGAGTGTTCCATCGTCATTAGAAGGCCCTTAACCTTACAATTAACTATCATTTTTGCGTCGGATACGCAAATCTAGACTCACAGGAGAACGACCATAAGGTGCCCGAGGCAGCAATAGACCCTTGGAGACAAGTCGGCTGGAGGACGATGTATTGAATCTCGACGCAATTTGAGTCTTCTATCGTCATTAGGAGGCTCTGAGCGTTACAATTCACTATCATTTTTGCGTCGGATTCGAAAATCTAGCCTCACAGGAGAAAGATCATATTGTGCCCGAGACAGCAATATCCCCTTGGAGACAAGTCGGCTGGAGGACGATGTATTGAATCTCGACGCAATTTGAGTGTTCCATCGTCATTAGAAGGCCTGAACGTTACAATTAACTATCATTTTTGCGTCGGATACGAAAATCTAGACTCACAGGAGAACGACCATAAGGTGCCCGAGGCAGCAATAGACCCTTGGAGACAAGTCGGCTGGAGGACGATGTATTGAATCTCGACGCAATTTGAGAGTTCCATCGTCATTAGGCGGCCCTGAACGTTACAATTAACTATCATTTTGGCGTCGGATTCGTAAATCTAGACTTACAAGAGAACGACCAATAAGTGCCCGAGGCAGCATTAGACCCTTGGAGACAAGTCGCCTGGAGGACGATGTATTGGATCGCGACGCAATTTGAGTTTTCCATCGTCATTAGGAGGCCCTGAATGTTACAATTAACTATCAGTTTTTCGTCAGATTCGAAAATCTAGACTCACAGCAGACGAACCATTTGGTGTCCGAGGCAGCAATATCCCCTTGGAGACAAATCGGCTGGAGGACGATGTATTGAATGCCGACGCATTTTGAGTCTTCTATCGTCATTAGGAGGCGCTGAACGTTACAATTAGCTATCATTTTTGCGTCTGATTCGAAAATCTAGACTCACAGGAGAACGACCATAAGGTGCCCGAGGCAGCAATAGGCCCTTGGTGACAAGTCGCCTGGAGGCCGATGTATTGAATCTCGACGCAATTTGAGTGTTCCATCGTCATTAGAAGGCCTGAACGTTACAATTAACTATCATTTTTGCGTCGGATACGAAAATCTAGACTCACAGGAGAACGACCATAAGGTGCCCGAGGCAGCAATAGACCCTTGGTGACAAGTCGCCTGGAGGCCGATGTATTGAATCTCGACGCAATTTGAGTGTTTCATCGTCATTAGAAGGCCTGAACGTTACAATTAACTATCATTTTTGCGTCGGATACGAAAATCTAGACTCACAGGAGAACGACCATAAGGTGCCCGAGGCAGCAATAGACCCTTGGAGACAAGTCGGCTGGGGGACGATGTATTGAATCTCGACGCAATTTGAGAGTTCCATCGTCATTAGGCGGCCCTGAACGTTACAATTAACTATCATTTTGGCGTCGGATTCGTAAATCTAGACTTACAAGAGAACGACCATAAAGTGCCCGAGGCAGCAATAGACCCTTGGAGCCAAGTCGGCTGGAGGACGATGTATTGGATCGCGACGCAATTCGAGTCTTCTATCGACATTAGGAGGCGCTGAACGTTACAATTCACTATCATTTTTGCGTCGGATTCGAAAATCTAGACTCACAGGAGAAGGACCATGTGGTGCCCGAGGCAGCGATATCCCCTTGGAGACAAGTCGGCTGGAGGCCGATGTATTGAATCTCGACGCAATTTGAGTGTTCCATTGTCATTACAAAGCCCTGAACCTTACAATTAACTATCAGTTTCGCGTCGGATTCGAAAATCTACTGACAGGAGAAGTTCATACTTTGCTCGAGACAGCAATATACCCCTTGGAGACAAATACGCTTGAGGACGATGTATTGAATCTCGACGCAATTTGAGTCTTCTATCGTCATTAGGAGGCGCTGAACGTTACAATTAACTATCATTTTTGCGTCGGATTCGAAAATCTAGGCTCACAGGAGAAAGATCATATTGTGCCCGAGAGCAATATCCCCTTGGAGACAAGTCGGCTGGAGGACGATGTATTGAATCTCGACACAATTTGAGTGTTCCATCGTCATTACAAGGCCCTGAACGTTACAATTAACTATCATTTTTGCGTCGGATTTGAAAATCTAGACTCACAGGAGAACGACCATAAGGTGCCCGAGGCAGCAATAGACCCTTGGAGACAAGTCGGCTGGAGGACGATGTATTGGATCGCGACGCAATTTGAGTCTTCTATCGTCATTAGGAGGCGCTGAACGTTTCAATTCACTATCAATTTTGCGTTGGATTCGAAAATCTAGACTCACAGGAGAAGGACCATGTAGTGCCCGAGGCAGCGATATCCCCTTGGAGACAAGTCGGCTGGAGGCCGATGTAATGAATCTCGACGCAATTTGAGTGTTCCATCGTCATTACAAGGCCCTTAACCTTACAATTAACTAACATTTTTGCGTCGGATTCGAAAATCTAGGCTCACAGGAGAAAGATCATATTGTGCCCGAGAGCAATATCCCCTTGGAGACAAGTCGGCTGGAGGACGATGTATTGAATCTCGACACAATTTGAGTGTTCCATCGTCATTACAAGGCCCTGAACGTTACAATTAACTATCATTTTTGCGTCGGATTTGAAAATCTAGACTCACAGCAGACGAACCATTCGGTGCCCGAGGCAGCAATATCCCCTTGGAGACAAATCGGCTGGAGGACGATGTATTGAATCCCGACGCAATTTGAGTCTTCAATTGTCATTAGGATGCGCTGAACGTTACAATTCACTATCATTTTTGCGTCGGATCGAAAATCTAGACTCACAGGAGAAGGATCATATTGTACCCGAGACAGCAATATCCCCTTGGAGACGAGTCGGCTATCTGTTTTTCGTCGGATTCGAAAATCTAGACTCACAGGAGAACGGCCATAAGGTGCCCGAGGCAACAATAGACTCTTGGAGACAAGTCGACTGGAGGACGATGTATTGGATCTCGACGCAATTTGAGTGTTCCATCGTCATTAGAAGTCCCTGAACGTTACAATTAACTATCATTTTTGCGTCAGATTCGAAAATCTATACTCACAGGAGAACGACCATAAGGTGCCGGAGGCAGCTATAGACTCTTGGTGACAAGTCGGCTGGAGGCCGATGTATTGAATCTCGACGCAATTTGAGTGTTCCATCGTCATTAGAAGGCCTGAACGTTACAATTAACTATCATTTTTGCGTCGGATACGAAAATCTAGACTCACAGGAGAAGGACCATAAGGTGGCCGAGGCAGCAATAGACCCTTGGAGACAAGTCGGCTGGAGGTCGATGTATTGAATCTTGACGCAATTTGAGAGTTCCATCGTCATTAGGCGGCCCTGAACGTTACAATGAACTATCATTTTGGCGTCGGATTCGTAAATCTAGACTTACAAGAGAACGACCATAAAGTGCCCGAGGCAGCATTAGACCCTTGGAGACAAGTCGCCTGGAGGACGATGTATTGGATCGCGACGCAATTTGAGTTTTCCATCGTCATTAGGAGGCCCTGAATGTTACAATTAACTATCAGTTTTTCGTCGGATTCGAAAATCTAGACTCACAGCAGACGAGCGATTTGGTGCCCGAGGCAGCAATATCCCCTTGGAGACAAATCGGCTGGAGGACGATGTATTGAATGCCGACGCATTTTGAGTCTTCTATCGTCATTAGGAGGCGCTGAACGTTACAATTCACTATCATTTTTGCGTCAGATTCGAAAATCTAGACTCACAGGAGAAAGATCATATTGTGCCCGAGACAGCAATAGACCCTTGGTGACAAGTCGCCTGGAGGCCGATGTATTGAATCTCGACGCAATTTGAGTGTTCCATCGTCATTAGAAGGCCTGAACGTTACAATTAACTATCATTTTTGCGTCGGATACGAAAATCTAGACTCACAGGAGAACGACCATAAGGTGGCCGAGGCAGCAATAGACCCTTGGTGACAAGTCGCCTGGAGGCCGATGTATTGAATCTCGACGCAATTTGAGTATTCCATCGTCATTAGAAGGCCTTAACGTTACAATTAACTATCATTTTTGCGTCGGATACGAAAATCTAGACTCACAGGAGAACGACCATAAGGTGCCCGAGGCAGCAATAGACCCTTGGAGACAAGTCGGCTGGGGGACGATGTATTGAATCTCGACGCAATTTGAGAGTTCCATCGTCATTAGGCGGCCCTGAACGTTACAATTAACTATCACTTTGGCGTCGGATTCGTAAATCTAGAGTTACAAGAGAACGACCATAAAGTGCCCGAGGCAGCTATAGACCCTTGGAGACAAGTCGGCTGGAGGACGATGTATTGGATCGCGACGCAATTTGAGTCTTCTATCGACATTAGGAGGCGCTGAACGTTACAATTCACTATCATTTTTGCGTCGGATTCGAAAATCTAGACTCACAGGAGAAGGACCATAAGGTGCCCGAGGCAGCGATATCCCCTTGGAGACAAGTCGGCTGGAGGACGACGTATTGAATCTTGACGCAATTTGAGTGTTCCATCGTCATTACAAAGCCCTGAACGTTACAATTAACTATCATTTTTGCGTCGGATTCGAAAATCTAGACTCACAGGAGAAAGACCACAAGGTGCTCGAGGCAGCAATAGACCCTTGGAGACAAGTCGGCTGGAGGACGATGTATTGGATCGCGACGCAATTTGAGTCTTCTATCGTCATTAGGAGGCGCTGAACGTTTCAATTCACTATCATTTTTGCGTTGGATTCGAAAATCTAGACTCACAGGAGAAGGACCATGTGGTGCCCGAGGCAGCGATATCCCCTTGGAGACAAGTTGGCTGGAGGCCGATGTATTGAATCTCGACGCAATTTGAGTGTTCCATCGTCATTACAAGGCCCTTAACCTTACAATTAACTATCATTTTTGCGTCGGATACGAAAATCTAGACTCACAGGAGAACGACCATAAGGTGCCCGAGGCAGCAATAGACCCTTGGAGACAAGTCGGCTGGAGGACGATGTATTGAATCTCGACGCAATTTGAGTCTTCTATCGTCATTAGGAGGCTCTGAACGTTACAATTCACTATCATTTTTGCGTCGGATTCGAAAATCTAGCCTCACAGGAGAAAGATCATATTGTGCCCGAGACAGCAATTTCCCCTTGGAGACAAGTCGGCTGGAGGACGATGTTTTGAATCTCGACGCAATTTGAGTGTTCCATCGTCATTAGAAGGCCCTGAACGTTACAATTAACTATGATTTTTGCGTCGGATTCGAAAATCTAGACTCACAGGGGAACGACCATACGGTGCCCGAGGCAGCTATTGACCCTTGGAGACAAGTCAGTTGGAGGACGATGTATTGGAACGCGACGCGAAATGAGTGTTCCATCGTCATTAGGAGGCCTTGAATGTTACAATTAACTATCATTTTTGCGTCGGATACGAAAATCTAGACTCACAGGAGAACGACCATAAGGTGCCCGAGGCAGCAGTAGACCCTTGGAGACAAGTCGGCTGGAGGTCGATGTATTGAATCTCGACGCAATTTGAGAGTTCCATCGTCATTAGGCGGCCCTGAACGTTACAATTAACTATCATTTTGGCGTCGGATTCGTAAATCTAGACTTAGAAGAGAACGACCATAAAGTGCCCGAGGCAGCATTAGACCCTTGGAGACAAGTCGCCTGGAGGACGATGTATTGGATCGCGACGCAATTTGAGTTTTCCATCGTCATTAGGAGGCCCTGAATGTTACAATTAACTATCAGTTTTTCGTCGGATTCGAAAATCTAGACTCACAGCAGACGAGCCATTTGGTGCCCGAGGCAGCAATATCCCCTTGGAGACAAATCGGCTGGAGGACGATGTATTGAATGCCGACGTATTTTGAGTCTTCTATCGTCATTAGGAGGCGCTGAACGTTACAATTCACTATCATTTTTGCGTCAGATTCGAAAATCTAGACTCACAGGAGAAAGATCATAATTTGCCCGAGACAGCAATATCCCCTTGGAGACAAGTCGGCTGGAGGACGATGTATTGAATCTCGACGCAATTCGAGTGTCCCATCGTCATTAGAAGGCCCTGAACGTTACAATTAACTATGATTTTTGCGTCGGATTCGAAAATCTAGACTCACAGGAGACCGACCATAAGGTGCCCGAGGCAGCAATAGACCCTTGGAGACAAGTCGGCTGGAGGCCGATGTATTGGATCTCGACGCAATTTGAGTGTTCCATCGTCATTAGAAGGCCCTGAACGTTACAATTAACTATCATTTTTGCGTCGGAATCGAAAATCTACTCACAGGAGAACGACCATAAGGTGCCCGAGGCAGCAATAGACCCTTGGTGACAAGTCGCCTGGAGGCCGATGTATTGAATCTCGACGCAATTTGAGTGTTCCATCGTCATTAGAAGGCCCGAACGTTACAATTAACTATCATTTTTGCGTCGGATACGAAAATCTAGACTCACAGGAGAACGACCATAAGGTGCCCGAGGCAGCAATAGACCCTTGGAGACAAGTCGGCTGGAGGACGATGTATTGAATCTCGACGCAATTTGAGAGTTCCATCGTCATTAGGCGGCCCTGAACGTTACAATTAACTATCATTTTGGCGTCGGTTTCGTAAATCTAAACTTACAAGAGAACGACCATAAAGTGCCCGAGGCAGCATTAGACCCTTGGAGACAAGTCGCCTGGAGGACGATGTATTGGATCGCGACGCAATTTGACTGTTCCATCGTCATTAGGAGGCCCTGAATGTTACAATTAACTATCAGTTTTTCGTCGGATTCGAAAATCTAGACTCACAGGAGAACGACCATAAGGTGCCCGAGGCAGCAATAGACCCTTGGAGACAAGTCGGCTGGAGGACGATGTATTGAATCTCGACGCAATGTGAGTGTTCCATCGGCATTAGGAGGCCCTGAACGTTAAAATTAACTATCATTTTTCCGTCGGATTCGATAATCTAAACTCACAGGAAAACGACCATGCGGTGCCCGAAGCACCAACAGACCCTTGGAGACAAGTCGGCTGGAGGACGATGTATTAAATCTCGACGCAATTTGAGTGTTCCATCGTCATTACAAGGCCCTGAACGTTACAATTAACTATCATTTTTGCGTCGGATTCGAAAATCTAGACTCACAGCGGACGAACCATTTGGTGCCCGAGGCAGCAATATCCCCTTGGAGACAAATCGGCTGGAGGACGATGTATTGAATGCCGACGCATTTTGAGTCTTCTATCGACATTAGGAGGCGCTGAACGTTACAATTCACTATCATTTTTGCTTCGGATTCGAAAATCTAGACTCACAGGAGAAGGACCATGTGGTGCCCGAGGCAGCGATATCCCCTTGGAGACAAGTCGGCTGGAGGCCGATGTATTGAATCTCGACGCAATTTGAGTGTTCCATTGTCATTACAAAGCCCTGAACCTTACAATTAACTATCAGTTTCGCGTCGGATTCGAAAATCTACTCACAGGAGAAGTTCATACGGTGCTCGAGACAGCAATATACCCCTTGGAGACAAATCGGCTGGAGGACGTGTATTGAATCTCGACGCAATTTGAGTCTTCTATCGTCATTAGGAGGCTCTGAACGTTACAATTCACTATCATTTTTGCGTCGGATTCGAAAATCTAGCCTCACAGGAGAAAGATCATATTGTGCCCGAGACAGCAATATCCCCTTGGAGACAAGTCGGCTGGAGGACGATGTTTTGAATCTCGACGCAATTTGAGTGTTCCATCGTCATTAGAAGGCCCTGAACGTTACAATTAACTATGATTTTTGCGTCGAATTCGAAAATATAGACTCACAGGGGAACGACCATACGGTGCCCGAGGCAGCTATTGACCCTTGGAGACAAGTCGGTTGGAGGACGATGTATTGGAACGCGACGCGAAATGAGTGTTCCATCGTCATTAGGAGGCCTTGAATGTTACAATTAACTATCAGTTTTTCGTCGGATTCGAAAATCTAGACTCACAGGAGAACGACCATAAGGTGCCCGAGGCAGCAATAGACCCTTGGTGACAAGTCGCCTGGAGGCCGATGTATTGAATCTCGACGCAATTTGAGTGTTCCATCGTCATTAGAGGGCCTGAACGTTACAATTAACTATCATTTTTGCGTCGGATACGAAAATCTAGACTCACAGGAGAACGACCATAAGGTGCCCGAGGCAGCAATGGACCCTTGGAGACAAGTCGGCTGGAGGACGATGTATTGAATCTCGACGCAATGTGAGTGTTCCATCGGCATTAGGAGGCCCTGAACGTTAAAATTAACTATCATTTTTCCGTCGGATTCGATAATCTAAACTCACAGGAAAACGACCATACGGTGCCCGAAGCACCAACAGACCCTTGGAGACAAGTCGGCTGGAGGACGATGTATTAAATCTCGACGCAATTTGAGTGTTCCATCGTCATTACAAGGCCCTGAACGTTACAATTAACTATCATTTTTGCGTCGGATTCGAAAATCTAGACTCACAGGAGAACGACCATAAGGTGCCCGAGGCAGCAATAGACCCTTGGAGACAAGTCGGCTGGAGGACGATGTATTGGATCGCGACGCAATTTGAGTCTTCTATCGTCATTAGGAGGCGCTGAACGTTTCAATTCACTATCATTTTTGCGTTGGATTCGAAAATCAAGACTCACAGGAGAAGGACCATGTGGTGCCCCAGGCAGCGATATCCCCTTCGAGACAAGTCGGCTGGAGGCCGATGTATTGAATCTCGACGCAATTTGAGTGTTCCATCGTCATTACAAGGCCCTTAACCTTACAATTAACTATCATTTTTTTGTCGGATACGAAAATCTAGACTCACAGGAGAACGACCATATGGTGCCCGAGGCAGCAATAGACCCTTGGAGACAACTCGGCTGGAGGACGATGTATTGAATCTCGACTCAATTTGAGAGTTCCATCGTCATTAGGCGGACCTGAACGTTACAATTAACTATCATTTTGGCGTCGGATTCGAGAATCTAGCCTCACAGGAGAAAGATCATATTGTGCCCGAGACAGCAATATCCCCTTGGGGACAAGTCGGCTGGAGGACGATGTATTGAATCTCGACGCAATTTGAGTGTTCCATCGTCATTAGAAGGCCCTGAACGTTACAATTAACTATGATTTTTGCGTCGGATTCGAAAATCTAGAGTCACAGGGGAACGACCATACGGTGCCCGAGGCAGCTATTGACCCTTGGAGACAAGTCGGTTGGAGGACGATGTATTGGAACGCGACGCAAAATGAGTGTTCCATCGTCATTAGGAGGCCTTGAATGTTACAATTAACTATCAGTTTCGTATCGGATTCGAAAATCAATCACAGGAGAAGTTCATACGGTGCTCGAGACAGCAATATACCCCTTGGAGACAAATCGGCTGGAGGACGATGCATTGAATCTCGACGCAATTTGAGTCTTCTATCGTCATTAGGAGGCGCTGAACGTTACAATTCACTATCATTTTTGCGTCGGATTCGAAAATCTAGACTCACTGGAGAAAGATCATATTGTGCCCGAGACAGCAATATCCCCTTGGAGACAAGTCGGCTGGAGGACGATGTATTGAATCTCGACGCAATTTGAGTGTTCCATCGTCATTAGAAGGCCCTGAACGTTACAATTAACTATGATTTTTGCGTCGGATTCGAAAATCTAGACTCACAGGAGAACGACCATAAGGTGCCCGAGGCAGCAATAGACCCTTGGAGACAAGTCGGCTGGAGGCCGATGTATTGGATCTCGACGCAATTTGAGTGTTCCATCGTCATTAGAAGGCCCTGAACGTTACAATTAACTATGATTTTTGCGTCGGATTCGAAAATCTAGACTCACAGGAGAACGACCATAAGGTGCCCGAAGCAGCAATTTCCCGTTGGAGACAAGTCAGCTGGAGGACGATGAATTGGATCGCGACGCAATATGAGTCTTCTATCGACATTAGGAGGCTCTGAACGTTTCAATTCACTATCATTTTTGCGTCGGATTCGAAAATCTAGACTCACAGGAGAAGGACCATGTGGTGCCCGAGGCAGCGATATCCCCTTGGAGACAAGTCGGCTGGAGGCCGATGTATTGAATCTCGACGCAATTTGAATGTTCCATTGTCATTACAAAGCCCTGAACCTTACAATTAACTATCAGTTTCGCGTCGGATTCGAAAATCTACTCACAGGAGAAGTTCATACGGTGCTCGAGACAGCAATATACCCCTTGGAGACAAATCGCCTGGAGGACGATGTATTGAATCTCGACGCAATTTGAGTCTTCTATCGTCATTAGGAGGCGCTGAACGTTACAATTCACTATCATTTTTGCGTCGGATTCGAAAATCTAGGCTCACAGGAGAAAGATCATATTGTGCCCGAGACAGCAATATCCCCTTGGAGACAAGTCGGCTGGAGGACGATGTATTGAATCTCGACGCAATTTGAGTGTTCCATCGTCATTAGAAGGCCTGAACGTTACAATTAACTATCATTTTTGCGTCGGATACGAAAATCTAGACTCACAGGAGAACGACCAAAAGGTGCCCGAGGCAGCAATAGACCCTTGGAGAAAAGTCGGCTGGAGGACGATGTATTGAATCTCGACGCAATGTGAGTGTTCCATCGGCATTAGGAGGCCCTGAACGTTAAAATTAACTATCATTTTTCCGTCGGATTCGATAATCTAAACTCACAGGAAAACGACCATACGGTGCCCGAAGCACCAACAGACCCTTGGAGACAAGTCGGCTGGAGGACGATGTATTAAATCTCGACGCAATTTGAGTGTTCCATCGTCATTACAAGGCCCTGAACGTTACAATTAACTACCATTTTTGCGTCGGATTCGAAAATCTAGACTCACAGGAGAACGACCATAAGGTGCCCGAGGCAGTAATAGACCCTTGGAGACAACTCGGCTGGAGGACGATGTATTGGATCGCGACGCAATTTGAGTCTTCTATCGTCATTAGGAGGCGCTGAACGTTTCAATTCACTATCATTTTTGCGTTGGATTCGAAAACTTGACTCACAGGAGAAGGACCATGTGGTGCCCGAGGCAGCGATATCCCCTTGGAGACAAGTCGGCTGGAGGCCGATGTGTTGAATCTCGACGCAATTTGAGTGTTCCATCGTCATTAGAAGGCCCTGAACGTTACAATTAACTATCATTTTTGCGTCGGATACGAAAATCTAGACTCACAAGAGAACGACCATAAGGTGCCCGAGGCAGCAATAGACCCTTGGAGACAAGTCAGCTGGAGGACGATGCATTGAATCTCGACGCAATTTGAGAGTTCCATCGTCATTAGGCGGCCCTGAACGTTACAATTAACTATCATTTTGGCGTCGGATTCGTAAATCAAGACTTACAAGAGAACGACCATAAAGTGCCCGAGGACGATGTATTGGATCGCGACGCAATTTGAGTGTTCCATCGTCATTAGGAGGCCCTGAATATTACAATTAACTATCTGTTTTTCGTCGGATTCGAAAATCTAGACTCACAGCAGACGAACCATTTGGTGCCCGAGGCAGCAATATCCCCTTGGAGACAAATCGGCTGGAGGACGATGTATTGAATCCCGACGCAATTTGAGTCTTCTATTGTCATTAGGATGCGCTGAACGTTACAATTCTCTATCATTTTTGCGTCGGATCGAAAATCTAGACTCACAGGAGAAGGATCATATTGTACCCGAGACAGCAATATACCCTTGGAGACAAGTCGGCTGGAGGACGATGTATTGAATCTCGACGCAATTTGAGTGTTCCATCGTCATTAGAAGGCCCTGAACGTTACAATTAACTATCATTTTTGCGTCGGATTCGAAAATCTAGACTCACAGGAGAACGACCATAAGGTGCCCGAGGCAGCAATAGACCCTTGGAGACAAGTCGGCTGGAGGCCGATGTATTGGATCTCGACGCAATTTGAGTGTTCCATCGTCATTAGAAGGCCCTGAACGTTACAACTAACTATCATTTTTGCGTCGGATTCGAAAATCTAGACTCACAGGAGAACGACCATAAGGTGCCCGAGGCAGCAATAGACCCTTGGTGACAAGTCGCATTGAGGCCGATGTATTGAATCTCGACGCTTTTTGAGTGTACCATCGTCATTAGAAGGCCCTGAACGTTACAATTAACTATCATTTTTGCGTCGGATACGAAAATCTAGACTCACAGGAGAACGACCATAAGGTGCCCGAGGCAGCAATAGACACTTGGAGACAAGTCGGCTGGAGGACGATGTATTGAATCTCGACGCAATTTGAGAGTTCCATCGTCATTAGGCGGCCCTGAACGTTACAATTATCTATCATTTTGGCATCGGTTTCGTAAATCTAAACTTACAAGAGAACGACCATAAAGTGCCCGAGGCAGCATTAGACCCTTGGAGACAAGTCGCCTGGAGGACGATGTATTGGATCGCGACGCAATTTGACTGTTCCATCGTCATTAGGAGGCCCTGAATGTTACAATTAACTATCAGTTTTTCGTCGGATTCGAAAATCTAGACTCACAGCAGACGAACCATTTGGTGCCCGAGGCGGCAATATCCCCTTGGAGACAAATCGGCTGGAGGACGATGTATTGAATGCCGACGCATTTTGAGTCTTCTATCGTCATTAGGAGGCGCTGAACGTTACAATTCACTATCATTTTTGCGTCGGATTCGAAAATCTAGACTCACAGGAGAAGGATCATATTGTGCCCGAGACAGCAATATCCCCTTGGAGACAAGTCGGCTGGAGGACGATGTATTGAATCTCGACGCAATTTGAGTCTTCTATCGTCATTAGGAGGCTCTGAACGTTACAATTCACTATCATTTTTGCGTCGGATTCGAAAATCTAGCCTCACAGGAGAAAGATCATATTGTGCCCGAGACAGCAATTTCCCCTTGGAGACAAGTCGGCTGGAGGACGATGTTTTGAATCTCGACGCAATTTGAGTGTTCCATCGTCATTAGAAGGCCCTGAACGTTACAATTAACTATGATTTTTGCGTCGAATTCGAAAATCTAGACTCACAGGGGAACGACCATACGGTGCCCGAGGCAGCTATTGACCCTTGGAGACAAGTCGGTTGGAGGACGATGTATTGGAACGCGACGCGAAATGAGTGTTCCATCGTCATTAGGAGGCCTTGAATGTTACAATTAACTATCATTTTGGCGTCGGATTCGTAAATCTAGACTTACAAGAGAACGACCATAAAGTGCCCGAGGCAGCATTAGACCCTTGGAGACAAGTTGGCTGGAGGACGATGTATTGGATCGCGACGCAATTTGAGTGTTCCATCGTCATTAGGAGGCCCTGATATTACAATTAACTATCTGTTTTTCGTTGGATTCGAAAATCTAGACTCACAGCAGACGAACCATTTGGTGCCCGAGGCAGCAATATCCCCTTGGAGACAAATCGGCTGGAGGACGATGTATTGAATCCCGACGCAATTTGAGTCTTCTATTGTCATTAGGATGCGCTGAACGTTACCATTCACTATCATTTTTGCGTCGGATCGTTAATATAGACTCACAGGAGAAGGATCATATTGTACCCGAGACAGCAATATCCCCTTGGAGACAAGTCGGCTGGAGGACGATGTATTGAATCTCGACGCAATTTGAGTGTTCCATCGTCATTAGAAGGCCCTGAACGTTACAATTAACTATCATTTTTGCGTCGGATTCGAAAATCTAAACTCACAGGAGAACGACCATAAGGTGCCCGAGGCAGCAATAGACCCTTGGAGACAAGTCGGCTGGAGGCCGATGTATTGGATCTCGACGCAATTTGAGTGTTCCATCGTCATTAGAAGGCCCTGAACGTTACAACTAACTATCATTTTTGCGTCGGATACGAAAAGCTAGACTCACAGGAGAACGACCATAAGGTGCCCGAGGCAGCAATAGACCCTTGGAGACAAGTCGGCTGGAGGACGATGTATTGAATCTCGACGCAATTTGAGAGTTCCATCGTCATTAGGCGGCCCTGAACGTTACAATTAACTATCATTTTGGCATCGGTTTCGTAAATCTAAACTTACAAGAGAACGACCATAAAGTGCCCGAGGCAGCATTAGACCCTTGGAGACAAGTCGCCTGGAGGACGATGTATTGGATCGCGACGCAATTTGACTGTTCCATCGTCATTAGGAGGCCCTGAATGTTACAATTAACTATCAGTTTTTCGTCGGATTCGAAAATCTAGACTCACAGCAGACGAACCATTTGGTGCCCGAGGCGGCAATATCCCCTTGGAGACAAATCGGCTGGAGGACGATGTATTGAATGCCGACGCATTTTGAGTCTTCTATCGTCATTAGGAGGCGCTGAACGTTACAATTCACTATCATTTTTGCGTCGGATTCGAAAATCTAGACTCACAGGAGAAGGATCATATTGTGCCCGAGACAGCAATATCCCCTTGGAGACAAGTCGGCTGGAGGACGATGTATTGAATCTCGACGCAATTTGAGTGTTCCATCGTCATTAGAAGGCCCTGAACGTTACAATTAACTATCATTTTTGCGTCGGATTCGAAAATCTAGACTCACAGGAGAACGACCATAAGGTGCCCGAGGCAGCAATAGACCCTTGGAGACAAGTCGGCTGGAGGACGATGTATTGGATCGCGACGCAATTTGAGTCTTCTATCGACATTAGGAGGCGCTGAACGTTACAATTCACTATCATTTTTGCGTCGGATTCGAAAATCTAGACTGACAGAAGAAGGACCATGTGGTGCCCGATTCAGCGATATCCCCTTGGAGACAAGTCGGCTGGAGGCCGATGTATTGAATCTCGACGCAATTTGAGTGTTCCATTGTCATTACAAAGCCCTGAACCTTACAATTAACTATCAGTTTCGCGTCGGATTCGAAAATCTACTCACAGGAGAAGTTCATACGGTGCTCGAGACAGCAATATACCCCTTGGAGACAAATCGGCTGGAGGACGATGTATTGAATCTCGACGCAATTTGAGTCTTCTATCGTCATTAGGAGGCTCTGAACGTTACAATTCACTATCATTTTTGCGTCGGATTCGAAAATCTAGCCTCACAGGAGAAAGATCATATTGTGCCCGAGACAGCAATTTCCCCTTGGAGACAAGTCGGCTGGAGGACGATGTTTTGAATCTCGACGCAATTTGAGTGTTCCATCGTCATTAGAAGGCCCTGAACGTTACAATTAACTATGATTTTTGCGTCGAATTCGAAAATCTAGACTCACAGGGGAACGACCATACGGTGCCCGAGGCAGCTTTTGACCCTTGGAGACAAGTCGGCTGGAGGCCGATGTATTGAATCTCGACGCAATTTGAGTGTTCCATCGTCATTAGAAGGCCTGAACGTTACAATTAACTATCATTTTTGCGTCGGATACGAAAATCTAGACTCACAGGAGAACGACCATAAGGTGCCCGAGGCAGCAATAGACCCTTGGAGACAAGACGGCTGGAGGACGATGTATTGAATCTCGACGCAATGTGAGTGTTCCATCGGCATTAGGAGGCCCTGAACGTTAAAATTAACTATCATTTTTCCGTCGGATTCGATAATCTAAACTCACAGGAAAACGACCATACGGTGCCCGAAGCACCAACAGGCCCTTGGAGACAAGTCGGCTGGAGGACGATGTTTTAAATCTCGACGCAATTTGAGTGTTCCATCGTCATTACAAGGCCCTGAACGTTACAATTAACTATCATTTTTGCGTCGGATTCGAAAATCTAGACTCACAGGAGAACGACCATAAGGTGCCCGAGGCAGCAATAGACCGTTGGAGACAAGTCGGCTGGAGGCCGATGTATTGAATCTCGACGCAATTTGGGTGTTCCATCGTCATTACAAGGCCCTCAACCTTACAATTAACTATCAGTTTCGCATCGGATTCGAAAATCTACTCACAGGAGAAGTTCATACGGTGCTCGAGACAGCAATATACCCATTGGAGACAAATCGGCTGGAGGACGATGCATTGAATCTCGACGCAATTTGAGTCTTCTATCGTCATTAGGAGGCGCTGAACGTTACAATTCACTATCATTTTTGCGTCGGATTCGAAATCTAGACTCACTGGAGAAAGATCATATTGTGCCCGAGACAGCAATATCCCCTTGGAGACAAGTCGGCTGGAGGACGATGTATTGAATCTCGACGCAATTTGAGTGTTCCATCGTCATTAGAAGGCCCTGAACGTTACAATTAACTATGATTTTTGCGTCGGATTCGAAAATCTAGACTCACAGGAGAACGACCATAAGGTGCCCGAGGCAGCAATAGACCCTTGGAGACAAGTCGGCTGGAGGCCGATGTATTGGATCTCGACGCAATTTGAGTGTTCCATCGTCATTAGAAGGCCCTGAACGTTACAATTAACTATGATTTTTGCGTCGGATTCGAAAATCTAATCTCACAGGAGAACGACCATAAGGTGCCCGAGGCAGCAATATCCCGTTGGAGACAAGTCAGCTGGAGGACGATGTATTGAATCTCGACGCAATTTGAGTGTTCCATCGTCATTAGAAGGCCCTGAACGGTACAATTAACTATGATTTTTTCGTCGGATTCGAAAATCTAGCCTCACAGGAGAACGACCATAAGGTGCCCGAGGCAGCAATAGACCCTTGGAGACAAGTCGGCTGGAGGCCGATGTATTGAATCTCGACGCAATTTGAGTGTTCCATCGTCATTACAAGGCCCTGAACGTTACAATTAACTATCATTTTTGCGTCGGATTCGAAAATCTAGACTCACAGGAGAACGACCATAAGGTGCCCGAGGAAGCAATAGACCCTTGGAGACAAGTCGGCTGGAGGACGATGTATTGGATCGCGACGCAATATGAGTCTTCTATCGACATTAGGAGGCTCTGAACGTTACAATTCACTATCATTTTTGCGTCGGATTCGAAAATCTAGACTCACAGGAGAAAGATCATATTGTGCCCGAGACAGCAATATCCCCTTGGAGACAAGTCGGCTGGAGGACGATGTTTTGAATCTCGACGCAATTTGAGTGTTCCATCGTCATTAGAAGGCCCTGAACGTTACAATTAACTATGATTTTTGCGTCGGATTCGAAAATCTAGACTCACAGGGGAACGACCATACGGTGCCCGAGGCAGCTATTGACCCTTGGAGACAAGTCGGTTGGAGGACGATGTATTGGAACGCGACGCGAAATGAGTGTTCCATCGTCATTAGGAGGCCTTGAATGTTACAATTAACTATCAGTTTTTCGTCGGATTCGAAAATCTAGACTCACAGGAGAACGACCATAAGGTGCCGGAGGCAGCAATAGAACCTTGGTGACAAGTCGGCTGGAGGCCGATGTATTGAATCTCGACGCAATTTGAGTGTTCCAACGTCATTAGAAGGCCCTGAACGTTAAAATTAACTATCATTTTTCCGTCGGATTCGATAATCTAAACTCACAGGAAAACGACCATACGGTGCCCGAAGCACCAACAGACCCTTGGAGACAAGTCGGCTGGAGGACGATGTATTAAATCTCGACGCAATTTGAGTGTTCCATCGTCATTACAAGGCCCTGAACGTTACAATTAACTATCATTTTTGCGTCGGATTCGAAAATCTAGACTCACAGGAGAACGACCATAAGGTGCCCGAGGCAGCAATTAGACCCTTGGAGACAAGTCGGCTGGAGGACGATGTATTGGATCGCGACGCAATTTGAGTCTTCTATCGTCATTAGGAGGCGCTGAACGTTTCAATTCACTATCATTTTTGCGTTGGATTCGAAAATCTAGACTCACAGGAGAAGGACCATGTGGTGCCCGAGGCAGCGATATCCCCTTGGAGACAAGTCGGCTGGAGGCCGATGTATTGAATCTCGACGCAATTTGAGTGTTCCATCGTCATTAGAAGGCCCTGAACGTTACAATTAACTATGATTTTTGCGTCGGATTCGAAAATCTAAACTCACAGGAAAACGACCATACGGTGCCCGAAGCACCAACAGACCCTTGGAGACAAGTCGGCTGGAGGCCGATGTATTGAATCTCGACGCAATTTGGGTGTTCCATCGTCATTACAAGGCCCTGAACCTTACAATTAACTATCAGTTTCGCATCGGATTCGAAAATCTACTCACAGGAGAAGTTCATACGGTGCTCGAGACAGCAATATACCCCTTGGAGACAAGTCGGCTGGAGGCCGATGTATTGGATCTCGACGCAATTTGAGTGTTCCATCGTCATTAGAAGGCCCTGAACGTTACAATTAACTATGATTTTTGCGTCGGATTCGAAAATCTAGACTCACAGGAGAACGACCATAAGGTGCCAGAGGCAGCAATATCCCCTTGGAGACAAGTCAGCTGGAGGACGATGTATTGAATCTCGACGCAATTTGAGTGTTCCAACGTCATTAGAAGGCCCTGAACGGTACAATTAACTATGATTTTTTCGTCGGATTCGAAAATCTAGCCTCTCAGGAGAACGACCATAAGGTGCCCGAGGCAGCAATAGACCCTTGGAGACAAGTCGGCTGGAGGCCGATGTATTGGATCTCGACGCAATTTGAGTGTTCCATCGTCATTAGAAGGCCCTGAACGTTACAATTAACTATCATTTTTGCGTCGGATACGAAAATCTAGACTCACAAGAGAACGACCATAAGGTGCCCGAGGCAGCAATAGACCCTTGGAGACAAGTCAGCTGGAGGACGATGTATTGAATCTCGACGCAATTTGAGAGTTCCATCGTCATTAGGCGGCCCTGAACGTTACAATTAACTATCATTTTGGCGTCGGATTCGTAAATCTAGACTTACAAGAGAACGACCATAAAGTGCCCGAGGCAGCATTAGACCCTTGGAGACAAGTTGGCTGGAGGACGATGTATTGGATCGCGACGCAATTTGAGTTGAGTGTTCCATCGTCATTAGGAGGCCCTGAATATTACAATTAACTATCTGTTTTTCGTCGGATTCGAAAATCTAGACTCACAGCAGACGAACCATTTGGTGCCCGAGGCAGCAATATCCCCTTGGAGACAAATCGGCTGGAGGACGATGTATTGAATCCCGACGCAATTTGAGTCTTCTATTGTCATTAGGATGCGCTGAACGTTACAATTCACTATCATTTTTGCGTCGGATCGAAAATCTAGACTCACAGGAGAAGGATCATATTGTACCCGAGACAGCAATATCCGCTTGGAGACAAGTCGGCTGGAGGACGATGTATTGAATCTCGACGCAATTTGAGTGTTCCATCGTCATTACAAGGCCCTGAACGTTACAATTAACTATCATTTTTGCGTCGGATTCGAAAATCTAGACTCACAGGAGAACGACCATAAGGTGCCCGAGGCAGCAATAGACCCTTGGATACAAGTCGACTGGAGACCGATGTATTGGATCTCGACGCAATTTGAGTGTTCCATCGTCATTAGAAGTCCCTGAACGTTACAATTAACTATCATTTTTGCGTCAGATTCGAAAATCTATACTCACAGGAGAACGACCATAAGGTGCCGGAGGCAGCAATAGACCCTTGGTGACAAGTCGGCTGGAGGCCGATGTATTGAATCTCGGCGCAATTTGAGTGTTCCATCATCATTAGAAGCCCTGAACGTTACAATTAACTATCATTTTTGCGTCGGATACGAAAATCTAGACTTACAGGAGAACGACCATAAGGTGCCCGAGGCAGCAATAGACCCTTGGAGACAAGTCGGCTGGAGGTCGTTGTATTGAATCTCGACGCAATTTGAGAGTTCCATCGTCATTAGGCGGCCCTGAACGTTACAATTAACTATCATTTTGGCGTCGGATTCGTAAATCTAGACTTAGAAGAGAACGACCATAAAGTGCCCGAGGCAGCATTAGACCCTTGGAGACAAGTCGCCTGGAGGACGATGTACTGGATCGCGACGCAATTTGAGTTTTCCATCGTCATTAGGAGGCCTTGAATGTTACAATTAACTATCAGTTTTTCGTCGGATTCGAAAATCTAGACTCACAGGAGAACGACCATAAGGTGCCGGAGGCAGCAATAGACCCTTGGTGACAAGTCGGCTGGAGGCCGATGTATTGAATCTCGACGCAATTTGAGTGTTCCATCGTCATTAGAAGGCCTGAACGTTACAATTAATTATCATTTTTGCGTCGGATTCGAAAATCTAGAGTCACAGGGGAACGACCATACGGTGCCCGAGGCAGCTATTGACCCTTGGAGACAAGTCGGTTGGAGGACGATGTATTGGAACGCGACGCAAAATGAGTGTTCCATCGTCATTAGGAGGCCTTGAATGTTACAATTAACTATCAGTTTTTCGTCGGATTCGAAAATCTAAACTCACAGGAGAACGACCATAAGGTGCCCGAGGCAGCAATAGACCGTTGGAGACAAGTCGGCTGGAGGCCGATGTATTGAATCTCGACGCAATTTGGGTGTTCCATCGTCATTACAAGGCCCTGAACCTTACAATTAACTATCAGTTTCGCATCGGATTCGAAAATCTACTCACAGGAGAAGTTCATACGGTGCTCGAGACAGCAATATACCCCTTGGAGACAAGTCGGCTGGAGGCCGATGTATTGGATCTCGACGCAATTTGAGTGTTCCATCGTCATTAGAAGGCCCTGAACGTTACAATTAACTATGATTTTTGCGTCGGATTCGAAAATCTAGACTCACAGGAGAACGACCATAAGGTGCCAGAGGCAGCAATATCCCCTTGGAGACAAGTCAGCTGGAGGACGATGTATTGAATCTCGACGCAATTTGAGTGTTCCAACGTCATTAGAAGGCCCTGAACGGTACAATTAACTATGATTTTTTCGTCGGATTCGAAAATCTAGCCTCACAGGAGAACGACCATAAGGTGCCCGAGGCAGCAATAGACCCTTGGAGACAAGTCGGCTGGAGGCCGATGTATTGGATCTCGACGCAATTTGAGTGTTCCATCGTCATTAGAAGGCCCTGAACGTTACAATTAACTATCATTTTTGCGTCGGATACGAAAATCTAGACTCACAAGAGAACGACCATAAGGTGCCCGAGGCAGCAATAGACCCTTGGAGACAAGTCAGCTGGAGGACGATGTATTGAATCTCGACGCAATTTGAGAGTTCCATCGTCATTAGGCGGCCCTGAACGTTACAATTAACTATCATTTTGGCGTCGGATTCGAAAATCTAGACTTACAAGAGAACGACCATAAAGTGCCCGAGGCAGCATTAGACCCTTGGAGACAAGTTGGCTGGAGGACGATGTATTGGATCGCGACGCAATTTGAGTTGAGTGTTCCATCGTCATTAGGAGGCCCTGAATATTACAATTAACTATCTGTTTTTCGTCGGATTCGAAAATCTAGACTCACAGCAGACGAACCATTTGGTGCCCGAGGCAGCAATATCCCCTTGGAGACAAATCGGCTGGAGGACGATGTATTGAATCCCGACGCAATTTGAGTCTTCTATTGTCATTAGGATGCGCTGAACGTTACAATTCACTATCATTTTTGCGTCGGATCGAAAATCTAGACTCACAGGAGAAGGATCATATTGTACCCGAGACAGCAATATCCGCTTGGAGACAAGTCGGCTGGAGGACGATGTATTGAATCTCGACGCAATTTGAGTGTTCCATCGTCATTACAAGGCCCTGAACGTTACAATTAACTATCATTTTTGCGTCGGATTCGAAAATCTAGACTCACAGGAGAACGACCATAAGGTGCCCGAGGCAGCAATAGACCCTTGGATACAAGTCGACTGGAGACCGATGTATTGGATCTCGACGCAATTTGAGTGTTCCATCGTCATTAGAAGTCCCTGAACGTTACAATTAACTATCATTTTTGCGTCAGATTCGAAAATCTATACTCACAGGAGAACGACCATAAGGTGCCGGAGGCAGCAATAGACCCTTGGTGACAAGTCGGCTGGAGGCCGATGTATTGAATCTCGACGCAATTTGAGTGTTCCATCATCATTAGAAGCCCTGAACGTTACAATTAACTATCATTTTTGCGTCGGATACGAAAATCTAGACTTACAGGAGAACGACCATAAGGTGCCCGAGGCAGCAATAGACCCTTGGAGACAAGTCGGCTGGAGGTCGATGTATTGAATCTCGACGCAATTTGAGAGTTCCATCGTCATTAGGCGGCCCTGAACGTTACAATTAACTATCATTTTGGCGTCGGATTCGTAAATCTAGACTTAGAAGAGAACGACCATAAAGTGCCCGAGGCAGCATTAGACCCTTGGAGACAAGTCAACTGGAGGACGATGTACTGGATCGCGACGCAATTTGAGTTTTCCATCGTCATTAGGAGGCCCTGAATGTTACAATTAACTATCAGTTTTTCGTCGGATTCGAAAATCTAGACTCACAGCAGACGAGCCATTTGGTACCCGAGGCCGCAATATCCGCTTGGAGACAAATCGGCTGGAGGACGATGTATCGAATGCCGACGCATTTTGAGTCTTCTATCGTCATTAGGAGGCGCTGAACGTTACAATTCACTATCATTTTTGCGTCAGATTCGAAAATCTAGACTCACAGGAGAAAGACCATATTGTGCCCGAGACAGCAATATCCCCTTGGAGACAAGTCGGCTGGAGGACGATGTATTGAATCTCGACGCAATTTGAGTGTTCCATCGTCATTAGAAGGCCCAGAACGTTACAATTAACTATGATTTTTGCGTCGGATTCGAAAATCTAGACTCACAGGAGAACGACCATAAGGTGCCCGAGGCAGCAATAGACCCTTGGAGACAAGTCGGCTGGAGGCCGATGTATTGGATCTCGACGCAATTTGAGTGTTCCATCGTCATTAGAAGGCCCTGAACGTTACAATTAACTATCATTTTTGCGTCGGATTCGAAAATCTAGACTCACAGGAGAACGACCATAAGGTGCCCGAGGCAGCAATAGACCCTTGGTGACAAGTCGCCTGGAGGCCGATGTATTGAATCTCGACGCAATTTGAGTGTTCCATCGTCATTAGAAGGCCCTGAACGTTACAATTAACTATCATTTTTGCGTCGGATACGAAAATCTAGACTCACAGGAGAACGACCATAAGGTGCCCGAGGCAGCAATAGACCCTTGGAGACAAGTCGGCTGGAGGACGATGTATTGAATCTCGACGCAATTTGAGAGTTCCATCTTCATTAGGCGGCCCTGAACGTTACAATTAACTATCATTTTGGCATCGGTTTCGTAAATCTAAACTTACAAGAGAACGACCATAAAGTGCCCGAGGCAGCATTAGACCCTTGGAGACAAGTGGCCTGGAGGACGATGTATTGGATCGCGACGCAATTTGACTGTTCCATCGTCATTAGGAGGCCCTGAATGTTACAATTAACTATCAGTTTTTCGTCGGATTCGAAAATCTAGACTCACAGCAGACGAACCATTTGGTGCCCGAGGCAGCAATATCCCCTTGGAGACAAATCGGCTGGAGGACGATGTATTGAATGCCGACGCATTTTGAGTCTTCTATCGTCATTAGGAGGCGCTGAACGTTACAATTCACTATCATTTTTGCGTCGGATTCGAAAATGTAGACTCACAGGAGAAGGATCATATTGTGCCCGAGACAGCAATATCCCCTTGGAGACAAGTCGGCTGGAGGACGATGTATTGAATCTCGACGCAATTTGAGTGTTCCATCGTCATTAGAAGGCCCTGAACGTTACAATTAACTATCATTTTTGCGTCGGATTCGAAAATCTAGGCTCACAGGAGAACGACCATAAGGTGCCCGAGGCAGCAATAGACCCTTGGAGGCAAGTCGGCTGGAGGACGATGTATTGGATCGCGACGCAATTTGAGTCTTCTATCGACATTAGGAGGCGCTGAACGTTACAATTCACTATCATTTTTGCGTCAGATTCGAAAATCTAGACTGACAGAAGAAGGACCATGTGGTGCCCGAGGCAGCGATATCCCCTTGGAGACAAGTCGGCTGGAGGCCGATGTATTGAATCTCGACGCAATTTGAGTGTTCCATTGTCATTACAAAGCCCTGAACCTTACAATTAACTATCAGTTTCGCGTCGGATTCGAAAATCTACTCACAGGAGAAGTTCATACGGTGCTCGAGACAGCAATATACCCCTTGGAGACAAATCGGCTGGAGGACGATGTATTGAATCTCGACGCAATTTGAGTCTTCTATCGTCATTAGGAGGCTCTGAACGTTACAATTCACTATCATTTTTGCGTCGGATTGGAAAATCTAGCCTCACAGGAGAAAGATCATATTGTGCCCGAGACAGCAATATCCCCTTGGAGACAAGACGGCTGGAGGACGATGTTTTGAATCTCGACGCAATTTGAGTGTTCCATCGTCATTAGAAGGCCCTGAACGTTACAATTAACTATGATTTTTGCGTCGAATTCGAAAATCTAGACTCACAGGGGAACGACCATACGGTGCCCGAGACAGCTATTGACCCTTGGAGACAAGTCGGTTGGAGGACGATGTATTGGAACGCGACGCGAAATGAGTGTTCCATCGTCATTAGGAGGCCTTGAATGTTACAATTAACTATCAGTTTTTCGTCGGATTCGAAAATCTAGACTCACAGGAGAACGACCATAAGGTGCCCGAGGCAGCAATAGACCCTTGGAGACAAGTCGGCTGGAGGACGATGTATTGAATCTCGACGCAATGTGAGTGTTCTATCGGCATTAGGAGGCCCTGAACGTTAAAATTAACTATCATTTTTCCGTCGGATTCGATAATCTAAACTCACAGGAAAACGAGCATACGGTGCCCGAAGCACCAACAGACCCTTGGAGACAAGTCGGCTGGAGGACGATGTATTAAATCTCGACGCAATTTGAGTGTTCCATCGTCATTACAAGGCCCTCAACGTTACAATTAACTATCATTTTTGCGTCGGATTCGAAAATCTAGACTCACAGGAGAACGACCATAAGGTGCCCGAGGCAGCAATAGACCCTTGGAGACAAGTCGGCTGGAGGACGATGTATTGGATCGCGACGCAATTTGAGTCTTCTGTCGTCATTAGGAGGCGCTGAACGTTTCAATTCACTATCATTTTTGCGTTGGATTCGAAAATCTAGACTCACAGGAGAAGGACCATGTGGTGCCCGAGGCAGCGATATCCCCTTGGAGACAAGTCGGCTGGAGGCCGATGTATTGAATCTCGACGCAATTTGAGTGTTCCATCGTCATTACAAGGCCCTTAACCTTACAATTAACTATCATTTTTTCGTCGGATACGAAAATCTAGACTCACAGGAGAACGACCATAAGGTGCCCGAGGCAGCAATAGACCCTTGGAGACAACTCGGCTGGAGGACGATGTATTGAATCTCGACGCAATTTGAGTCTTCTATCGTCATTAGGAGGCTCTGAACGTTTCAATTCACAATCATTTTTGCGTCGGATTCGAAAATCTAGCCTCACAGGAGAAAGATCACATTGTGCCCGAGACAGCAATATCCCCTTGGAGACAAGTCGGCTGGAGGACGATGTATTGAATCTCGACGCAATTTGAGTGTTCCATCGTCATTAGAAGGCCCTGAACGTTACAATTAACTATGATTTTTGCGTCGGATTCGAAAATCTAGAGTCACAGGGGAACGACCATACGGTGCCCGAGGCAGCTATTGACCCTTGGAGACAAGTCGGTTGGAGGACGATGTATTGGAACGCGACGCAAAATGAGTGTTCCATCGTCATTAGGAGGCCTTGAATGTTACAACTAACTATCAGTTTTTCGTCGGATTCGAAAATCTAAACTCACAGGAGGACGACCATAAGGTGCCCGAGGCAGCAATAGACCGTTGGAGACAAGTCGGCTGGAGGCCGATGTATTGAATCTCGACGCAATTTGGGTGTTCCATCGTCATTACAAGGCACTGAACCTTACAATTAACTATCAGTTTCGCATCGGATTCGAAAATCTACTCACAGGAGAAGTTCATACGGTGCTCGAGACAGCAATATACCCCTTGGAGACAAATCGGCTGGAGGACGATGCATTGAATCTCGACGTAATTTGAGTCTTCTATCGTCATTAGGAGGCGCTGAACGTTACAATTCACTATCATTTTTGCGTAGGATTCGAAAATCTAGACTCACTGGAGAAAGATCATATTGTGCCCAAGACAGCAATATCCCCTTGGAGACAAGTCGGCTGGAGGACGATGTATTGAATCTCGACGCAATTTGAGTGTTCCATCGTCATTAGAAGGCCCTGAACGTTACAATTAACTATGATTTTTGCGTCGGATTCGAAAATCTAGACTCACAGGAGAACGACCATAAGGTGCCCGAGGCAGCAATATCCCGTTGGAGACAAGTCAGCTGGAGGACGATGTATTGAATCTCGACGCAATTTGAGTGTTCCATCGTCATTAGAAGGCCCTGAACGGTACAATTAACTATGATTTTTTCGTCGGATTCGAAAATCTAGCCTCACAGGAGAACGACCATAAGGTGCCCGAGGCAGCAATAGACCCTTGGAGACAAGTCGGCTGGAGGCCGATGTATCGAATCTCGACGCAATTTGAGTGTTCCATCGTCATTAGAAGGCCCTGAACGTTACAATTAACTATCATTTTTGCGTCGGATTCGAAAATCTAGACTCACAGGAGAACGACCATAAGGTGCCCGAGGCAGCAATAGACCCTTGGATACAAGTCGGCTGGAGGACGATGTATTGGATCGCGACGCAATATGAGTCTTCTATCGACATTAGGAGGCTCTGAACGTTACAATTCACTATCATTTTTGCGTCGGATTCGAAAATCTAGACTCACAGGAGAAGGACCATGTGGTGCCCGAGGCAGCGATATCCCCTTGGAGACAAGTCGGCTGGAGGCCGATGTATTGAATCTCGACGCAATTTGAATGTTCCATTGTCATTACAAAGCCCTGAACCTTACAATTAACTATCAGTTTCGCGTCGGATTCGAAAATCTACTCACAGGAGAAGTTCATACGGTGCTCGAGACAGCAATATACCCCTTGGAGACAAATCGGCTGGAGGACGATGTATTGAATCTCGACGCAATTTGAGTCTTCTATCGTCATTAGGAGGCGCTGAACGTTACAATTCACTATCATTTTTGCGTCGGATTCGAAATTCTAGGCTCACAGGAGAAAGATCATATTGTGCCCGAGACAGCAATATCCCCTTGGGGACAAGTCGGCTGGAGGACGATGTATTGAATCTCGACGCAATTTGAGTGTTCCATCGTCATTACAAGGCCCTGAACGTTACAATTAACTATCATTTTTGCGTCGGATTCGAAAATCTAGACTCACAGGAGAACGACCATAAGGTGCCTGAGGGAGCAATAGACCCTTGGAGACAAGTCGGCTGGAGGACGATGTATTGGATCGCGACGCAATTTGAGTCTTCTATCGTCATTAGGAGGCGCTGAACGTTTCAATTCACTATCATTTTTGCGTTGGATTCGAAAATCTAGACTCACAGGAAAAGCACCATGTGGTGCCCGAGGCAGCGATATCCCCTTGGAGACAAGTCGGCTGGAGGCCGATGTATTGAATCTCGACGCAATTTGAGTGTTCCATCGTCATTACAAGGCCCTTAACCTTACAATTAGCTATCATTCTTGCGTCGGATACGAAAATCTAGACTCACAGGAGAACGACCATAAGGTGCCCGAGGCAGCAATAGACCCTAGGAGACAAGTCATCTGGAGGACGATGTATTGAATCTCGACGCAATTTGAGTCTTCTATCGTCATTAGGAGGCTCTGAACGTTACAATTCACTATCATTTTTGCGTCGGACTCGAAAATCTAGACTCACAGGAGAAACATCATATTGTGCCCGAGACAGCAATATCCCCTTGGAGACAAGTCGGCTGGAGGACGATGTTTTGAATCTCGACGCAATTTGAGTGTTCCATCGTCATTAGAAGGCCCTGAACGTTACAATTAACTATGATTTTTGCGTCGGATTCGAAAATCTAGACTCACAGGGGAACGACCATACGGTGCCCGAGGCAGCTATTGACCCTTGGAGACAAGTCGGTTGGAGGACGATGTATTGGAACGCGACGCGAAATGAGTGTTCCATCGTCATTAGGAGGCCTTGAATGTTACAATTAACTATCAGTTTTTCGTCGGATTCGAAAATCTAGACTCACAGGTGAACGACCATAAGGTGCCCGAGGCAGCAATAGACCCTTGGTGACAAGTCGCCTGGAGGCCGATGTATTGAATCTCGACGCAATTTGAGTGTTCCATCGTCATTAGAAGGCCTGAACGTTACAATTAACTATAATTTTTGCGTCGGATACGAAAATCTAGACTCACAGGAGAACGACCATAAGGTGCCCGAGGCAGCAATAGACGCTTGGAGACAAGTCGGCTGGAGGACGATGTATTGAATCTCGACGCAATGTGAGTGTTCCTTCGGCATTAGGAGGCCCTGAACGTTAAAATTAACTATCATTTTTCCGTCGGATTCGATAATCTAAACTCACAGGAAAACGACCATACGGTGCCCGAAGCACCAACAGACCCTTGGAGACAAGTCGGCTGGAGGACGATGTATTAAATCTCGACGCAATTTGAGTGTTCCATCGTCATTACAAGGCCCTGAACGTTACAATTAACTATCATTTTTGCGTCGGATTCGAAAATCTAGACTCACAGGAGAACGACCATAAGGTGCCCGAGGCAGCAATAGACCCTTGGAGACAAGTCGGCTGGAGGACGATGTATTGGATCGCGACGCAATTTGAGTCTTCTATCGTCATTAGGAGGCGCTGAACGTTTCAATTCACTATCATTTTTCCGTTGGATTCGAAAATCTAGACTCACAGGAGAAGGACCATGTGGTGCCCGAGGCAGCGACATCCCCTTGGAGACAAGTCGGCTGGAGGCCGATGTATTGAATCTCGACGCAATTTGAGTGTTCCATTGTCATTACAAGGCCCTTAACCTTACAATTAACTATCATTTTTTCGTCGGATACGAAAATCTAGACTCACAGGAGAACGACCATAAGGTGCCCGAGGCAGCAATAGACCCTTGGAGACAAGTCGGCTGGAGGACGATGTATTGAATCTCGACGCAATTTGAGTCTTCTATCGTCATTAGGAGGCTCTGAACGTTACAATTCACTATCATTTTTGCGTCGGATTCGAAAATCTAGCCTCACAGGAGAAAGATCATATTGTGCCCGAGACAGCAATATCCCCTTGGAGACAAGTCGGCTGGAGGACGATGTATTGAATCTCGACGCAATTTGAGTGTTCCATCGTCATTAGAAGGCCCTGAACGTTACAATTAACTATGATCTTTGCGTCGGATTCGAAAATCTAGAGTCACAGGGGAACGACCATACGGTGCCCGAGGCAGCTATTGACCCTTGGAGACAAGTCGGTTGGAGGACGATGTATTGGAACACGACGCAAAATGAGTGTTCCATCGTCATTAGGAGGCCTTGAATGTTACAATTAACTATCAGTTTCTCGTCGGATTCGAAAATCTAAACTCACAGGAGAACGACGATAAGGTGCCCGAGGCAGCAATAGACCGTTGGAGACAAGTCGGCTGGAGGCCGATGTATTGAATCTCGACGCAATTTGGGTGTTCCATCGTCATTACAAGGCCCTGAACCTTACAATTAACTATCAGTTTCGCATCGGATTCGAAAATCTACTCACAGGAGAAGTTCATACGGTGCTCGAGACAGCAATATACCCCTTGGAGACAAATCGGCTGGAAGACGATGCATTGAATCTCGTCGCAATTTGAGTCTTCTATCGTCATTAGGAGGCGCTGAACGTTACAATTCACTATCATTTTTGCGTCGGATTCGAAAATCTAGACTCACTGGAGAAAGATCATATTGTGCCCGAGACAGCAATATCCCCTTGGAGACAAGTCGGCTGGAGGACGATGTATTGAATCTCGACGCAATTTGAGTGTTCCATCGTCATTAGAAGGCCCTGAACGTTACAATTAACTATGATTTTTGCGTCGGATTCGAAAATCTAGACTCACAGGAGAACGACCATAAGGTGCCCGAGGCAGCAATAGACCCTTGGAGACAAGTCGGCTGGAGGCCGATGTATTGGATCTCGACGCAATTTGAGTGTTCCATCGTCATTAGAAGGCCCTGAACGTTACAATTAACTATGATTTTTGCGTCGGATTCGAAAATCTAGACTCACAGGAGAACGACCATAAGGTGCCAGAGGCAGCAATATCCTCTTGGAGACAAGTCAGCTGGAGGACGATGTATTGAATCTCGACGCAATTTGAGTGTTCCATCGTCATTAGAAGGCCCTGAACGGTACAATTAACTATGATTTTTTCGTCGGATTCGAAAATCTAGCCTCACAGGAGAACGACCATAAGGTGCCCGAGGCAGCAATAGACCCTTGGAGACAAGTCGGCTGGAGGCCGATGTATTGGATCTCGACGCAATTTGAGTGTTCCATCGTCATTAGAAGGCCCTGAACGTTACAATTAACTATCATTTTTGCGTCGGATTCGAAAATCTAGACTCACAGGAGAACGACCATAAGGTGCCCGAGTTAGCAATAGACCCTTGGTGACAAGTCGGCTGGAGGCCGATGTATTGAATCTCGACGCAATTTGAATGTTCCATTGTCATTACAAAGCCCTGAACCTTACAATTAACTATCAGTTTCGCGTCGGATTCGAAAATCTACTCACAGGAGAAGTTCATACGGTGCTCGAGACAGCAATATACCCCTTGGAGACAAATCGGCTGGAGGACGATGTATTGAATCTCGACGCAATTTGAGTCTTCTATCGTCATTAGGAGGCGCTGAACGTTACATTTCACTATCATTTTTGCGTCGGATTCGAAAATCTAGGCTCACAGGAGAAAGATCATATTGTGCCCTAGGCAGCAATATCCCCTTGGAGACAAGTCGGCTGGAGGACGATGTATTGAATCTCGACGCAATTTGAGTGTTCCATCGTCATTAGAAGGCCCTGAACGTTACAATTAACTATCATTTTTGCGTCGGATTCGAAAATCTAGACTCACAGGAGAACGACCATAAGGCGCCCGAGGCTGCAATAGACCCTTGGAGACAAGTCGGCTGGAGGACGATGTATTGGATCGCGACGCAATTTGAGTCTTCTATCGTCATTAGGAGGCGCTGAACGTTTCAATTCACTATCACTTTTGCGTTGGATTCGAAAATCTAGACTCACAGGAGAAGGACCATGTGGTGCCCGAGGCAGCGATATCCCCTTGGAGACAAGTCGGCTGGAGGCCGATGTATTGAATCTCGACGCAATTTGAGTGTTCCATCGTCATTACAAGGCCCTTAACCTTACAATTAACTATCATTTTTGCGTCGGATACGAAAATCTAGACTCACAGGAGAACGACCATAAGGTGCCCGAGGCAGCAATAGACCCTTGGAGACAAGTCGGCTGGAGGACGATGTATTGAATCTCGACGCTATTTGAGTCTTCTATCGTCATTAGGAGGCTCTGAACGTTACAATTCACTATCATTTTTGCGTCGGATTCGAAAATCTAGACTCACTGGAGAAAGATCATATTGTGCCCGAGACAGCAATATCCCCTTGGAGACAAGTCGGCTGGAGGACGATGTATTGAATCTCGACGCAATTTCAGTGTTCCATCGTCATTAGAAGGCCCTGAACGTTACAATTAACTATGATTTTTGCGTGGGATTCGAAAATCTAGACTCACAGGAGAACGACCATAAGGTGCCCGAGGCAGCAATAGACCCTTGGAGACAAGTCGGCTGGAGGCCGATGTATTGAATCTCGACGCAATTTGAGTGTTCCATCGTCATTAGAAGGCCCTGAACGTTACAATTAACTATCATTTTTGCGTCGGATTCGAAAATCTAGACTCACAGGAGAACGACCATAAGGTGCCCGAGGCAGCAATAGACCCTTGGTGACAAGTCGCCTGGAGGCCGATGTATTGAATCTCGACGCAATGTGAGTGTTCCATCGGCATTAGGAGGCCCTGAACGTTAACATTAACTATCATTTTTCCGTCGGATTCGATAATCTAAACTCACAGGAAAACGACCATACTGTGCCCGAGGCACCAACAGACCCTTGGAGACAAGTCGGCTGGAGGACTATGTATTGAATCTCGACGCAATTTGAGTGTTCCATCGTCATTAGAAGCCCCTGAACGTTACAATTAACTATCATTTTTGCGTCGGATTCGAAAATCTAGACTCACAGGAGAACGACCATAAGGTGCCCGAGGCAGCAATAGACCCTTGGAGACAAGTCGGCTGGAGGACGATGTATTGAATCTCGACGCAATTTGAGTCTTCTATCGTCATTAGGAGGCGCTGAACGTTACAATTCACTATCATTTTTGCGTCGGATTCGAAAATCTAGGCTCACAGGAGAAAGATTATATTGTGCCCGACACAGCAATATCCCCTTGGAGACAAGTCGGCTGGAGGACGATGTATTGAATCTCGACTCAATTTGAGTGTTCCATCGTCATTAGAAGGCCCTGAACGTTACAATTAACTATCATTTTTGCGTCGGATTCGAAAATCTAGACTCACAGGAGAACGACCATAAGGCGCCCGAGGCTGCAATAGACCCTTGGAGACAAGTCGGCTGGAGGACGATGTATTGGATCGCGACGCAATTTGAGTCTTCTATCGTCATTAGGAGGCGCTGAACGTTTCAATTCACTATCACTTTTGCGTTGGATTCGAAAATCTAGACTCACAGGAGAAGGACCATGTGGTGCCCGAGGCAGCGATATCCCCTTGGAGACAAGTCGGCTGGAGGCCGATGTATTGAATCTCGACGCAATTCGAGTGTTCCATCGTCATTACAAGGCCCTTAACCTTACAATTAACTATCATTTTTGCGTCGGATACGAAAATCTAGACTCACAGGAGAACGACCATAAGGTGCCCGAGGCAGCAATAGACCCTTGGAGACAAGTCGGCTGGAGGACGATGTATTGAATCTCGACGCTATTTGAGTCTTCTATCGTCATTAGGAGGCTCTGAACGTTACAATTCACTATCATTTTTGCGTCGGATTCGAAAATCTAGACTCACTGGAGAAAGATCATATTGTGCCCGAGACAGCAATATCCCCTTGGAGACAAGTCGGCTGGAGGACGATGTATTGAATCTCGACGCAATTTCAGTGTTCCATCGTCATTAGAAGGCCCTGAACGTTACAATTAACTATCATTTTTGCGTCGGATTCGAAAATCTAGACTCACAGGAGAACGACCATAAGGTGCCCGAGGCAGCAATAGACCCTTGGTGACAAGTCGCCTGGAGGCCGATGTATTGAATCTCGACGCAAAGTGAGTGTTCCATCGGCATTAGGAGGCCCTGAACGTTAACATTAACTATCATTTTTCCGTCGGATTCGATAATCTAAACTCACAGGAAAACGACCATACTGTGCCCGAGGCACCAACAGACCCTTGGAGACAAGTCGGCTGGAGGACTATGTATTGAATCTCGACGCAATTTGAGTGTTCCATCGTCATTAGAAGCCCCTGAACGTTACAATTAACTATCATTTTTGCGTCGGATTCGAAAATCTAGACTCACATTAGAACGACCATAAGGTGCCCGAGGCAGCAATAGACCCTTGGAGACAAGTCGGCTGGAGGACGATGTATTGGATCGCGACGCAATTTCAGTCTTCTATCGACATTAGGAGGCGCTGAACGTTACAATTCACTATCATTTTTGCGTCGGATTCGAAAATCTAGACTCACAGGAGAAGGACCATGTGGTGCCCGAGGCAGCGATATCCCCTTG